>NC_081409.1:82102487-82820821 GCF_030272615.1 Cryptomeria japonica
AGACACAGGAAAATCAAGAGAATTATGAATTCCTGGTGGAAGAGTTGTTTTACCCTTCACATAATTGTCTCGATTCCCAAATTATCTATCACCTAGTTGGGCATAATTCCTCCCACTATGGCCAAACTTACACATATCTAAAAGATAATATCCTCCTTCCTGACTTGTCAAAGAACCAAAAGAGAAACTTCATTTGCCAATCCTCTCATTATACTCTTGTCACGGATACCCTTTACAAACGTGGTCTATACGATATTCTCTTAAGATGTCTCGAGCAAGAAGAATCTGAGAAGGCCTTAAATGAAGTCCATAATGGCATTTGTGGCACTCATTCAAGTGGTTTTACCCTTTCAAAAAAACTCATATGCTTGGGCTACTATTGGCCAACCATGGAATGAGACTCTTTTCAGATAGGTAAAACATGCAAACAATGTCAGATCCACGAAAATTTAATTCATGCACTAGCACAAGAGCTTCATGCTTTGGCAACAACTTGGCCTTTCTGCCAATGGGGTCTTGATCTACTGGGAAAGATACATCCTCCTTCATCCAATGGTCACAAATTCATCCTTGTAGCTACATAATATTTTTTTAAATGGATTGAGGGAGTACCTCTCACAAATATCATAGAAAAACAAATGGTTGCATTTATCTTGAACTACATCATATGTTGTTATGGCATACCCATGACCATTATCACTGATAATGTGCGACTGTTCAAGAACCAGGATGTACAAGAGCTTTTTGAGAAATTCAAGATCCAACATAGATTCTCCACACCATACTATCCACAAGGGAATTGGCAAGCAAAAGCATCAAATAAAACAATCTTGAAAATCCTCAAAAAGATAGTGAATGATGTTGGCAGAGATTGGAATGTTCAATTAAACCCTGCTCTATGGGCCTACCATACCAGTATCTGTACACCAACAGGAGCCACACCTTTCTCTCTTATCTATTAATCAGAAGGAATACTACCAATAGAAGTAGAGATACCTTCTCTATGGGTATCATTAAAAGAGCATATCCCAGATGAAGAACAACGAGTATCCAGACTACAAGAGCTAGAATTGATCCATGAATGATGACAAAATGCCTTTGATCATTTAAAGGTATATCAGCAAAGAATGTGCCAAAGCTATAATCACAAGGTCAAACCAAGATTATTTCAAGTTGGAGAACTAGTACTAAAGAAAAATCCATGCAACCAGGTAGATCAAGAAAAGAAAGGAAAGTTTGAACCAAACTGGTTGGGTCCATTTGTGGTCACTGTAGTATTTGGGTTAGGAGCCTATCAGCTATCAATGTCAGATGAGGATCAGCTCGAGGAACCCATCAATAGCATACATCTGAAAAAAATTTATGTCTGAAAAAGCAGAAAAATCCAAAAATAGGGAAAAAGCAGAAAAATCCAAAAATAGTGGAAAAGAAGAAAACAACAAAAACAACGAAAATAGTGAAAAAAAAAATCAAATATGAGAAAAAGTGTAATAAAAGCAGATGGTCAAAACTTGACAACAGACGCTATCTGACAGCTAGATCTTCCATCTATTAGTTCATGCATCTTTCCGCTTGCATTCATTTTCATCAGTGATATTCATATCCATAAATAAGCTTTTGTACATACGCAGGCCTTGCAGGCGATTTTTCACCATGGTTTGGATCATTGGGTATATCATAGTAAATTTGTTTCTAGGCTGGGGGCAAATTTTTTGAATGTATTGAGCTTAATCAATTAGGTAGAACAACAGTTAGCCAACAAGTGTCAAGTGAGACACATCCAACATTTAACATGAGATCAAACTTATCAACCATCAAGCCATCACATATCAGTCTAAGCACATCACACATTTTTTTTAATAGATTATATCTTTTGACTAATGATTTTAACACTTTGGTTCAATTTTTTTATCTTGATTTTCGTTATAATGATTTCTAAGTGACTCTAGGATGTCTCTAACTAGAGAAACAAGGACGAAACAGGCTATTTTTCTTGTCTACTATCTGTAAATTAATCATTAATATGTACAAATTTGTCTCAGGATATGATCATCGGAGTATCATCGAAGAAATTTCTGATTTGCATAGAGAAATGGTTAATACTGCCCGTTTTACACAAGAAACACTCAGGTCATATTGGTTCAATTATACCTCAATGCTTGTGCTAACTTGTAATATCAAAATCCAGGAAAGTAGTGCTCAAGTCATCATGGTTCAATTATACCATCGATGTTTGCACTAACTTCCCACATTCTAAAAGATCAATGATGACACAAAGAAATAACCCAGTGATTGGTCTGATTGCAACATTGCATTTCAGTTCCATTTGCATTTAGCTTGCATTTCATTCTTCCATGGGATCACAAAAGCTCATCTTATCCAAGGCCAAATCTTTCGTAGGAATCATCAATGTATCATCATAAGTGTATTCACAATCAGAACAATAACTCATCTCTTTCCAAATATTGTCGACCCAAAATGAATCTTATGCTACTCCCTTGAATGTGCCTACATCAGCACATCTGAATCTTCCTGCAACAAGATATCAACAAAATGTTAGCTCTTTATCCAATCAATCTTATCAATTTTGTCAATCCATCTCATCTAATCTATTCTATCATGTCTTATATAGGATGTATCCTTCCTCGAACCAGAAGTTTTGATCAAGTCTTATACAAGATATATCATTCCTGGAACCAGACGCTTTTATCATCTTTGTCTTATATAGGAGGTGTCATTCCTAAAACCAGACTTGATCTCGATCTCATCAATTTTATCAATAATCACATCAAGAACCACATCAAAGTGATAAATAACTTGTACTTTTATCAACCATAGTTGCAGGAATTATCCAATAATGTATCGGGACATCAATTTTGCAAAGATCCAAAAAATCCAAAGGTCAATCATCTCAATTGATCTCCCGAGGGGGCATCACCATATCACAATTTAGCAATCAATGGTAGGGGCATCCTATCGAACCAATATCACATCAATGTCATCAAATGAAGATTATTCTTTGAATCAACAAATCATCAGACCTCACTTCAAATAGGGGCTAAATGTATACACCTAAAAATGGTCTGAAGATAATTAACTAAATAAGAAATTATTTAATTAATCCCCCTTTCCAATTTAATTGAATTCACTAGCAATTTGATTAATTCCCCATTCATCTACTTATCAATAAATCTAAGGATTTATTCATTAAGTTCATTTCAATAGCCCCATTAGATTAATTAATCTAAATTGATTAATCCCCCCCATTAAATTCATTTCTTCTAATCCCCTAATTAATTAAAACAAATCAATTTATGAGTTTGTTGAAAGTTAATTAGCCTTTTCCTATTATTTGAATTTTTAAATTCAAATTCCCCACATGCCTCCTAACCTAACCACCCCCTAACCTAACCCATTCCACCTAATCCTAGGTTTAACTAACCTTATCCTATCTTTCACATCCTAACCTCCTATGGGTTGTATATTCTCCCCTTGAGACACATGACACTTTTGCCACATGTATCCTCCCTTGGACACTTGCCCTCTTGTGAGCAAGATTCCTTGACACTTGTCACCACAGAGATGACAAGTGTCCCTCCCTCCAACCTCTTCTCCAACCTCCTCCAATTTGACCCTTGATATCTTTAGATTCAATCTTAACCATTGATTCCTGCCACCTCACCCCTGGAATTGGGAATCCTATAATTATCCCCTATTTTGGAGCACAAATGATCGCATCTTATCCCTTCTAGTTGCATTGTTATTATAGGCATATCATTTCTGTAGTGTCATAAAATTATGACCCTAGCAATTTTTGACTGCATTAGCGTCCTCACGCATGCGAGTTCAAATCCTCTAGCCTGATTAGAAACTAGAGATTGCTCATCCCTCAGAAATAACTTCTTCCTTGGCCTCTGCATCACCCCATCCATACTCTGCCCTAGAGAAATGGATAGGATAGGGGTGTGGCACCACTGTCCCCCCTTGGATAGGGGTGTGGCACTCTTTTCCTCTAAGGATAGGGTGTGGTGCCCCTATCCCTACCCTATCTTGGGGTAGGACCCTTCCTAGGGTTGCATTGTTGGTTGTGCATCAAGTAGGAAACTCCCCCGATGTCAGCCCATGATGAAAATCAAATCCACTATCATGTATTTAAGGGGAATTCATAAGTTCAATAAGGTTGGATGAGTGGGAAGTTTACACGAGATCAAACATTCAAGAGAATTCAAGCATTCTTTTCCAGCATTGAGCATTCTCAATTCTCCCTTCAAGGCTAGGTGTTGCATTCAAGTCAAGGATTCAACCATTGAAGAGGAGATTGATTACAACATTCAATTCCACACAAGCATTTCTATCAACATTGCTATCACAACCTCCCTTGAGGTGATTTACAATTCAATCTTTCATTTATAGCTACTTGCAAGTACTTTCTTTCATTACTTGGTTAATTCCAAAACTGCGGTTTGGCCTAAAGACAAACCCCCAATCCCAACTCATTTCCCTCTCTTTTCTATATGTAGGTTGCAGGTGCACAACTATACTTTCGGATTCGGGCTTCATTTGCAAAGGTAGAAATACCCTTTTCGTTTTGCAGATTTTTCGGAGGACCATGTACATTCCTGCCACGGTCCAGACAACTTTTCCTCAAATTTGCAGCGTGACTTTGTCTTGACATATTACTACTAGATCCAGGTGCATAGCTTCATCCCATATTCCGATCTCAAGTTATAATAATTTTTTTTCACTTTTGCACTACATAATTCAATCAATTCCTTTCCATTTCAAACAAGGAAGACGGGATCAACTTATCATTCCCACTTCATTCAGAATTCAATCTACCATCTTCATGTGGAGAGATTGAATCTAGTGAATTATCCTCTCCTCTTCCTAATATAACATGGTGAAAAGTATTTGAAGGGTAATCAATAGTGAAACTCTCATCTCTCTTTTTGGGAAAGGGTACTTTTCCTCTTGATCTATCATTCACCATTTTCCCACCATTACATTTTGGTGAACCCAACATCTTGCATGTTTTCCTTTGAACAAAATTGCATATTTTTCATGTACAAGTTTCAAATTTCTTCAAACTTAGTGGTTAAATCATTAAAAACCCTAGTTTTTAAAATTAAAATTGAACTTGTGATTTGTAAAAAATTGCTTGTGGTTATCTTAGATCTAAAAATTGTTTTATTTGTCAAATTGAATTTCCTCCTTGTCTTGTTCAATTTGCAAATAAAATTTACAAAATTAAAAGGTTACTTGTTATAACCCTAATTTTGAAAAATCATCTTGAACTTGTGCAAAAATTGGATTTCAACTTAATTTTAAGATTTCTGTTTGTTCTCAAATTTGTCTTCAATCCTACAATTCAAATTTTCAATTTGAGCCCTTTTTCCCAAAATTCAAATTTTAAAATTAAGTAGTTAGGTCACAAAACCTTAATTTTCAAATTTAATTGGATTTTATGTGAATTTCAAATCAATTTCATTTCAATTCAAATTTTTGAGCATTTTCCAAGGTGTCCCTATCTATTAGGTTTGACCTTTTTCCAAATTGCAATTCAATTCCTCTTTTTTTTCAAAACCCTAAGAGGGTCCTAATTTCACATTTGCACCTTCATTTCGTCCATCTAGAGATCATAAAATTCACCAATTTTGGGGGGTTAGCTTTAAAATCATCATAATATCCATCCCTAAAAAATTTCAAAAAAAGTTGGTTGGACCATGTGCATTCTCGCCACGGTCCTTGACTTTTTTCCTGAAATTTTGGGAGACTATTATGACTATATTTAGTAGCCTAAATCTAGAATATTGGCTGATTTTATCGATTTTTGATCCTTCAAAACTCAACATTTCAATTTTCAAGATTTTTTTTTAAATTAAGAGGTTAATTATAGTCTACCCTGATTTTTAAAATTATGATTTTAAAATTAGGTGGCATTCCCTTGGCCCTAATTTTAAAATTTCAATTTCAATTCATTTTTGGAAATTGTGTCATTCCCTTCCTCCAACACAGTTCAAATTGTGTAATCATTATTTTCTTAAATTTTGCATTACTTAATTTTGTAAGCTTTGTTCCAAAATTTAAATTCAAATTTTCCCTCTAATGCATGAGTTTTACCACTATTAGTCCTACCTATCATATCCCTGTTAGATGAAGCATTAGAATTAAGGCTTCCCAAGGTTTAATTACCGAGGAGATGGAGCCTAATTTGGGTGACTTATTTAATGAGGATCATGCTTCCCATCCTAATCATGTCCCTATTCACCCCATTGATGGATCCCATGATGAAGAAGAAGCTTTAACTAGGGTTTTTTTAGGTCAACTTTCTACATTAGACAATCAATTTGATAGCTTTCAACAATGGATGTCCCAAGAATACCCTAATAGTGAAGCTCTTCCATTAATTCAAGGTCTTAAACACATGCTTCAAAGTGATAAGAATGGAATTGATATATTGCATGGCATTGCACATATTGTTGATTCTAATGTCGTGCCTATCAAGAGTTGTGCCAAAACCCTAGGTTACTCACAACCTTCACCACAAGTCAATTCTTATATTCCTTTGACTACACCTATGACTAGTATTCCTACTTTCACATCTAACATCATGACTACTTCAACTCAAAATGTCATTCCTACAACCATAGGTCATGGGGGAAATCCTTCTTCTTCATTTAATCCTCCATCGTTACCTATGTCTTCCATGAATATTCCTACTATTCCTCAACCAATCAATGTGACACAAAGGGGATATTCCTTCAACAACTTTATTCCTCCTTTAAGTGTCCCTTTTCCTACCCAATCATCACCTATGCCTACTTATCATAATGTCCCACCACCTTATTCTCAGTCCATGCCCTCTTTCAATAACATCACACTGTTGGCCATTTGGTGGAATTGATTATGTGTTGCATTGATGTTTTGTCATTGATGCCAACACTAGATGTTTGGATGCTTTACCGGCACCCTTATGGTTCTGGTAGGTTAAGTAGTTTCTTGTTAACTTGGATTCGGCATGATCCGGTAGGCTCCTTTATAGTCTGGTGATGGAATTGACCTGTTCATGATACTCAAACTCATATTTGGTCAGTTGGTTTTGGTCTTATGATTGGATGCTATCTTGCTTACTTAGAAGCTTGGTTTCTGGTTCCAATGAGGGTTTCACTATTGGTATTTTGGTATGGTTTTGTCATTGATGTCAACACCTACTAACACTCATCAACTCTAGCACTTTGGAGAATCAACAACATTCACTGGCAAGCAAGTGACTTATGCACAGTCATTGATATATGGTACACCGGCAAGATATAATGATCACCGACACTTGGAATAGCATGGAATGGAAAACACATGATTATGTTGAAGACATCATTTGGACACCTTGTCTTAAAGATTGGTTTATTAGAATATTTGTATTTGCATATGTTCTATTACCGACAAATAGGTCCAGGTTATACACCGACAGGTTTATCTCTTCCAGATCAGCATGGCACACTTTGGAGATGATTAATTATTGTTGTAAATGCATTAAGCCGACATGTTCAATTAGTTATTGCATCAGATATTGTTTTGTTTATAAAATATTCTTATTGTAATATCTTGTAGAGCTAACCTACTAAAATTGGTCTTAGGTTATGGTATAAATATAAGATCTTAATTGTAAGATCAGATGTGGAATGTGAAAAAGAATTGTGTGAAGGTATATGCGAAGATAAGCAGATCTATAAACCCAGACATCGTTTGAAGGTTGAAGGAGGTTTTTGTGAAGACAGACAGAACTACACTGGTACTGAATCCAGCATGCAAAGATGCTAAATTATGTAGTACATTCATATTGGATTTAACCATCCAACTGTAATTTAGTGTGACTTCCCATTTGTGATTGAGTAGTGAGCTCTAGGCGCTTGGCCTTTCTGCATGTGCAGACCCCATTTGTATACACTTACTATCTGTAGTAGTATCATCTGATTGTGGGTAAGGTTTCCCACCATAGTTTTTCCCCTTACAGGGTTTTCACATACAAATATTGGTGTTATGTGTTGTGGATGACTTTATCTTTCTGTTTCATGCATTAATCCTTACCGGTATTGTAATTAAATGATAAAACTATCTATCGGCATAAAAGGCTAGTTCACCTGTATTGTGCATTAAAGTTGTTTTATGTGATTTTGGATTAAATTATTAAACAACTGATTCACCCCCCCCCTCTCAGTTGTCCCTGGGACCTAACAATTGGTATCAGAGCTAGGTTCTCTTTTTGCAGAAGTTTAACAGCTTGAGGAGATCCAATGTCTAGCAGCTATTTTAGGAAGGACAATCCTAAACTTGATGGAACCAACTATGGGATATGGAATATTAGAATGGTGACACATCTGAATTGCATTGGAAAGGACATCTGGGATGTAACAAAGAATGGCTATACTGCTCCTACTATAAGTCAGCCTAATCCACCAAATCTGACTAAAGATGAAGAGAATGATTGCAAGGCAAGAGAAGCACTCTTAAGTGCTCTATCAGATCAGAAAATCATGGGATTATCATATAGGTCTATTGCTAAAGCTATTTGGGAACACTTGGAAACACTGAATGAAGGAGATTCCACAGTCAAAATTGCAAAACTTGAAAGCTTTTGGGTCAGGTATGAAAGTCTGAAAATGGAAGAGGATGAAAGAATTTCTGCTTGTATGGAAAGAGTAAATGAAATTGTTTTGGGTATTAAATGTTGTGGAGGAACCTTAAGTGAAGATGAAATTGTTTCAAAAGTTTTGAGAGGATTGCCAATGGCATATAAAATGAAACTTCTACAATAAATGAACTTGGAACAATGCCTAACACATCAGTAACTAGGGATACATTGATTGGAAAACTATCAGCCTTTGAAATTGAGGAATTCGGTCCTGTTGCTACTATAAAGACTGACTTAGCTTTTAAGGCATCAAAATCATCTGCATCATCATTTGACAAATCTGATTGGAAAAAATTTTATGCAAGAGAACTTGAAGAAAGTAGGAGAGAAAATGATGAACTTGAAGAACTTGAAGCACTATTTGCAAGAAAAATGCCTAAAGGTCCAGTTGGAAGTAAGTATGAAGGTAAAGAACCCTTTAAATGTTTTAACTACAATAAGATTGGTCATATGGCTTCAAGATGCCCTAATAGACATGCTAGGTTAAGAGAAGAAGCTAGAAGGACATACAAACCTAACCCTGAATATCAGAGATACAAATTCAAGAAGAATAAAGTCAAATCTTGTTATCTTGCTGATGAAGGAGTCACTGATGATTCTGATGAGGATTCGGTAGACAATGGATGGGTTTTTGTTGCTATAATAGAAGATCAACTCGCACCCACTATTCAACCAATAGAATAGGCCTTGGCAGCTAGAATTGAAACTAAGGATGAATGGATCATTGATTCAGGATGCTCACATCATATGACTGGTGACAAAAGTAAATTCTTAACTTTTCAAGAGTACAATGGAGGTCTAGTAAGATTTGGAGATGATAAAGCTTGTTCAATCAAAGGTAAGGGTACAATATCCCTTGATGGTAAGCATAATACTGACAATGTTTACTATGTTGAAGGCTTAAAGCACAATCTTTTGAGTGTTGATCAATTAGTTGAAAAAGGATTTCAGTTACAGATCAAAAATGGCAAATGCAAAATTATGAACATAACTGGTTTGGAAATTGTAACCGGTAATCAAACTAGAGGTAATATCTTTCATTTGAATAACAGTGAAAAGACATGCTTGATTGCACATATTGATGAAAGTTGGCTATGGCATAAGAGACTCTATCATATAAATTTTGATTGCATGGTAAAGATCAGTACTACTAAGGCAGTTAGAGAGTTACCTAAGATTGTTAAGCCTCTCAACCCAGTATGTAAGGAATGTCAATTTGGAAAACAAGTTAGAGCTACTTTTAAAAGTATTCCAGAAAAATCAAATAATGCTCTTGACTTAATTTATACTGACCTATGTGGTCCAGCTAGAACTAAAAGTTTACAAGGATAGATATTTCATACTAATCATTGATGACTATTCTAGAATGTGCTTGGTTACCTTTCTTAGAAAAAAATCAAAAGCACTTGGAAAATTCAAATTATTCAAAGCAATGGTAGAAAATGAAACCAGTAAGAAAATCAAATGTCTAAGATCAGATCAAGGAGGTAAGTTTACATCTAAGGAATTTAATACTTTCTATGAAGTGAATGGAATCAGAAGACAACTATCAGCACCCCAGACACCACAATAGAATAGAGTTGTAGAAAGAAAGAACATAACTATCTTGGATGTAGCAAGAAGTATGTTGTCTGAATCAAATCTACCAGATGTATACTTGAGAGAAGTAGTAAATACAGTGGTCTACACATTCAACAAAGTTCACATCAAAGGTGAAACTGGTAAGACCCCTCATGAACTATGGTTTGGCATTACTCCTACTCTTAAATATTTCAAAATTTTTGGAAGTAAATGCTATATTAGAAGAGATGAGTATATTGGAAAATTTGATCCTAGAAGTGATGAAGGAATATTTCTTGGCTATTCATCTAAGAGAAAAGCATACAAATATTTTAACAAAAGATTGCAAAACATTGTTGAAAGCACAAATGTAAAGATTGATGAACAATTCAGAGGAACTTCAAGGTATATGGATTTTGAACCGGCAACAAAATTTTTGACAAATGAATCTACATTGAACCCACTAGCATGGGATGAAGATCCAGTTACATCGGTATCATCTGAAAATTCCACAGTAACTGAGGAACAACAGCAAACAAAGACACCCTGGTATGTAAGATTGAATCATTCTGAAGATCAGACAATTGGAAACAAATATAGAGGAGTTATGACAAGAGGAAGACTGGTAAATGAAGAGGTATGTCTTATTTCTCAAATTGAACCAGCATCAGTTAATGAGGCATGTGAAGATAAATTTTGGATTAAAGCTATGGAAGAAGAATTAGAACAGATTGAGAAGAATAACACTTGGACATTAGTTCCCCGGCCTAAAGATAAAAATGTTATTGGAACCAAATGGGTATTTAGAAACAAACTTAATAAAGATGGTAAAGTAATCAGAAATAAAGAAAGACTAGTGTGTAAGGGATATTCTCAAAAAGAAGGAATTGATTATAATGAAACCTTTGCACCGGTAGCTAGAATTGAGGTAGTTAGATTATTCTTGGCTTTTGCAGCTCATAAGAACTACAAAGTATATCATATGGATATTAAATGTGCATTTTTGAATGGAATTCTTGAAGAAGAGGTTTACATTGAACAACCTGATGGATTTCCCTTGACAGAAGACAAAGATATGGTTTGTAGGTTGAGGAAAGCTTTGTATGGGTTAAAACAAGCTGCAAGAGCTTGGTATGCAACATTAGATAAGTATCTTTTGAAGATTGGTTTTTCTAAAGGAAATGCAGACAGTAATTTATACTATAAAGTGACTAATGATGACATCTTGGTTATAGAAGTTTTTGTTGATGATATAATCTTTGAAGGAGAAGATGGATTATGTAAAGATTTTTCTATCAAAATGCAACAAGAATTTGAAATGTCTATGATTGGAGAAGTAAAATTATTTTTAGGATTATGTAAAGATTTTTCTATAAAAAGCATAAAGAAAATTATAAGGCAGACCTAATGTGCGAATTGTAGGTCAAGGGTATATGTAAAGAATAGACAAAGAACCGATACTGAATCTGGCATTGAAGATGCTATTGTAAAGCAGTACAGATCATTGGATTTGCATAATCTTCATTGTAAGTCAGTGTGACTTTTTATTGAGCAGTGTGCTCGAGGCCGTTGGCCTTCCTGCATGTGCAAGGCCCTATTGTATGTAATATTCTCTTATTGGCCAGTAAGTGAATATTGTGGGTCACAAATCCCACCGAGGTTTTTTCCACACCAGGTTTCCTCGTTAAACATCTTGTGTTATGGTGTTCTTTTCATGTGGATGTTTTTGATTCTATTATTTACATTAATTCTTGCATACCGGTATACTGTTACTTTATGTTCTGCATGTTTTATTTTAAGAGAATCTCATTACCGGTCAGATACTGATTCACCCCCCCCTCTCAATATTTGTGGGAACCCTAACAATTGGTATTAGAGCTTGGTCCTCTATTTTTAGAAGCCTAACAACTTGAGGAAGATCTTGACACCGGTAAAGATGGAAAATTTGATGAAGCAACTTGAAGGAGCTCTTACTGACTATGATGCAGAGAAGTTGAAAAATATCAAATTAGAAGATGATTTAAAAGCAGCTCAGGACATTATTCAGGCACTTCAAGAAAATCTTACTATTACAAGAAATAAGAGAAGAGAACTTTGTGAAAAATTGCAAAATGAGAATAATGAAAAGGAATCACTAAATGATATGATAAGTAAATTGAAACAAGAGATCATGACAACAAAAAATGAAATGTAGGATATGACTATGAGATTTTGTAAAGAGATTGAGGACAGAAAGAAGAATGAAGAAGAATTGACCAGAAGACTAAGTGATGCAGCAAATGAGAACACAAGACTTAGCTATGAAAATGACATGTTGAAGACAGATCTGATGCATACTCAAAATGACTTGAATGAACTAATGAGACAAAAAGAAATCTTGGAAAGGGAATTGGAAACTGCAAATCAACACAAAGAAAAATTCAAGAGAATCTCAGAAGAACTTGGTACCTTATTGAAGAATCAAAAACCCAAAGGTGACACTTCTGGAATTGGATTTGAAGTTGGAGAAAGCTCCAGTACTGCAAATACCCAGGATCACAACAAACTAGTAAGACCTTCTAATACTTATAAATTCAATGGAAAATGCTTTAACTGCAATAAATATGGTCATAGGGCAAATGAATGTAGATCTAGGAATTATCAGAACATCAATCCTCCCATCGGTCAATGGTCCCAATGCAACAAAATTGGTCATAACTCTGAAAATTGCAGAATGAATGAAAGATGTTATGTTTGTGGAAGATTTGGTCATTTATCAAATAAATGCAGAACACAAACCAGCATAGGTTATGGGAAAGCTATTCAGAAAAATAATGTAACTTGTTATGCAGGTAACAAGATTGGTCATATTGCTAAATTTTGTAGAAGTAAAGGTACACCGATAGACAACAAAAGTACTAGTTTGAAAGGTAAAGAAAAGGTTGAAGAGGTTAAGCAAGAATTCTCAAAGCAATGGATTAGAAAAGGTGATCTAAATATTGGGGATACTCCTCCACCGGTAGAACCAACAAATGCTCCACCGGCAGGACAGAGCAATGCTCCATCGACAGGATGTTCTTCATCAAATTGAAGAAAATTATCTTGAGGGTTTGGCAATCTAATGACACATGTGCTATTATTCCCTCGGTTAGAGAAAAGAAGTTGAAAATAATTCATTACCGACAAATAAAGTTGAGCTAATACATTACCGGCAAGCAATTAATGTGGTAGGTAGCAGAAAAGACTTTATAAAATAAGGTTTTGGCTCCATTTCACTTCACCAAACATTCAAACTTTCAGAGAGCGCGAAGATTTCCGAGCTAAGGCGTTTCCAAGCAAAGAGGCAAAGAACTTCAGCAATCAATCCATTCAAAGGCAGAAAAAGGTATTTATCATCATGGCATCCTCCTCTACACCTGAATTCATAGCAAACCCTATAGTAGTCAAGGTTATAAAATGCCCTAGGCCCGTGTTTGAGCTAGTTCCCAAGGTAGCTAAGAAAGATGACAATACAAGTGCTTTTTCCCAAATTCCAAAAGGTGTTGTTTATGCAGAAGACCCTAGAATGTATATTCATTGCAACATAGAGGAATTAGGTGATGAAGAAATCAAAAACATGTATAAGACTATTATATGTGACAATTCCAGAAATGTGAAACCTGAACATAAAGTTGTTGAAACCCTAGGATTCACTGAAATCCTCTGCATTCCTGAATTTCCCAAGGAAGTGATTAGGATAGTTTTAAGAAGGGTACATGGTTCATTCTTTTGGCTTGATTCAGTGCACAAAATTACAAAGGAAGCTGTGAAAGTAGTAACAGGGTTACCTTCCACCGGTAACAGACCTGACAAGACTAAGAAGGTCTCCAATAACCTAGTAACGAAGTTAACTGGTGCAACATCAGACAGAAGATCTCTTAGGGTTAATGATGTAGCTGATACAAATGTGAGATTCATTAGCATGATTTTAGGGTACAAAGCAACTCATGCTAATAGGCTTAACTCAGTTTCTAGTTTATGCATAAAGAGTGCTTATGACATGGTTAAGGACAATGTGAAAATTGATGTTTGCAAATGGTTAAAAGATTAATTGATTGATAACCTAGGCAAAATCAAGAAAGATAAGAAAGGAACCTTTAAATTTGGAAATTTACTTATATGCTTAATGCTACATATAACCAAACAGGCTCCCGGTATAGGCAACAAGGATTTTGGATTTGACATACTGGTAGGAAAACAATTATCAGACTTATTCAACAACATGGGTGAAAACAAGGAAAAGAATATCAATGAGTATTTTCAAGCACTAAAGGTCAGAATGAACAAAAGAATCAGACTATCACAGGAAATTGTCAACAAATACAAGGATGATATATGTTTTGTAATAAAAAAGGATGAGATCTGGATGGAAGCAGTCATCCCAAGGACAATCTGGGTAACAGAGATGAGGTATGAAACAGATGACCACATAGTGGAAACTTATGCCAAAGTACTTCTGGAAGCCCCCAATGAACCAAAGGAAGAAGTATTTGGTAGTGCTAAGACCATAGAAAGTCAAATTCAATCTAAGAAGAGAGTGAAAAAGGTTGAGGCATTTGTGAGAAAAGGATCCAGACAAGCAAAAGCCATAAAGGAATATGTATTAAAGAAAACTGGCATAACTGAAGATGAGTTGGCAGCCCAACAACATGAAACTCATCTATCACCAGTAGGTACTTCCTCAGAAGGAGATATGCCAGCAAATTTTAAAAGAGTTGTTAGGAAAAGAGACCCCTCACCGGTAACCACTCCTTCACCTAGAAGGACAAGACAGAAGCAACAAGTTGTGAGATCTCCAGTCAGAAAGGTCACACCTAAGAAGAAGCTAACACCCAAAAGGAAGAAAAAGACAAACACTGACTTGGCCCCTCTTGATATCTTACTGAATGAGATCACAGAGGAAGGTAAATTGAAAAACATAGGGAAAATCTATGACACCCTATCAGATGATGAGAAAGGACAAGTTGAGGAGAGTGTTATATTACACATGGACATGTATAAAAAGTTTTTGTTGCAAGTCTTAAATGAAATTCCTGATGAACTATATAAAAGACTTGAGGCCAGAAGGCAAGGAATAATTGAATTGGATAAGAAAATTAAAATAGAAAAACTACTTGTAGTATACCCGGTTAACTCACCTAAGGAAATTGATGATCTGATAGCTCAGGCCAACCGGACAGTTTTTTCCACTGCACACCGGCAAATTTCACTGATGGTAGGTAGAGTTACAGAGGTTTCAGAGGAAACAAAAAATGGTTGGGATATATTCTTGGTTGAAAAAAAAAACAAGAAGAATATAGGAATTTTAAGCCCATTCTGGTATATCAGAAGGACAAAGGGAAAGGTAAAGTTGGTGGACCACCAAGTATTAAGATTAGAGACAACTTACCCCCACCTCCTCTAAATACTCCACCGGTAAAAACAACAACTACTGAAGATCAACCGACAACTGAGAGTACGGATACAGAGGATAATAATCCTAATCCTAAAGACCTATATACTATGAATGTTGATACTCAGAAGATCAACATAGTGGTAGATAAGGATACAATAGATAAATCAGGTATATCCAAAGAGCCTCCAGTAATAGGAAACACAGAGCAACCAGCAGTAGATACAGAGAAAAAGATAGAATCTAGAACACAAACAGAGCAACCAACAGAGCTAAAGGCTTCAGAACAGATTCCACCGGTAAGAAATGATGTAGGAAAACCAGTGCTTAAAGAGATGGAGACACAAACAAACCTACCAGAGGTCAATACTAGCATGGTCACTTCCACCGACACTCAGTTTTTTGGGTCACCATCAAATGTGACTGAGGTATTACTTGAATCTATCAAGAAAATAACTGATTATAGCTTGCAAGCTTATAAAGCGATAGATGATTCGATTCCATTTTTGAAATCAATAGCTCCTAATTGTAATATAGATAATAAAGATTCTTTAGCCTAGTTGGATACACTTTGTAAATATATTTCTAGAAATTTTGAGCAAACAAAGGTAGAAACTATAAAGGAAATTGTAGAAAAAGAGAAACAAAACTTCTTTGAGGAAGGAATAAAGAATTGTAACAAGGAATTTGACACACTCTACCAGAACTATGCAATTTATTGAAAGAGTACAAAACTCTGTACAAAGACACCTGCAAGACAAACTTTTTGACCATAGTGTAGACAAAAAGATGAGCAAGGTATAGGAAGAGATCAATAAACTTGTAGATAATTTTGTGAACTCACTTGATACATTATCAGTTTTTGAGGAAAAGATAACAAATTTTGAGGAAGAAGTACTCAAATTGGAAAGAGAAAAAGAGAAAATAATAAACAAGGCAAAACTCTTGAGATCTAAACTAAGTCCAAGATTGGACTATTTAGCATCTCTATGGAAGGAAATCTCAGAGGCACTAACACAGGGAAGCAAAACACCGGCAAAGCACTTGCAGTATCTCACCGGTACAGTAAACAGAACTGAGACAGCAATAAAAGATAGTAAGAAGTTTATGGATGGCATAAACTTAATTTTGGGATATCTTCTTCAGATAATAACTACCCAACTACAAGGTTGAGGTTATGGATTGGTACAACTACAAACTCTACTAACCTTTGTCATTGATGCCAAAGGGGGAGTAGTAGGATGAGAAAATTTAAAAACACAGGGATCATATGCTCAAGGGGAGTTCTCACATTTTTGGATATCTTTTTGAAATTTCTCATGAGTGTTGCCATCAATGCCAAAGGGGGATATTGTTGGCATATGGACACTCCAATGAGACATTGTATGTGATTGAAGGTTTTGTTATTGATGGCAACCTTGCAATCCTATGGCACCGGCAAGACATTATACCGGCAAAAGCATTACACATGCAACCTTGCAATCCTATGACACCGGCAAGACATTATACCGGCAAAGCATTATTCAAACAAGACAGTGCACCAACATCAGCAAGATCAATCTACACCGGCACCGACATAGAAGAGAACATGTATACCGGCATAGAGGCCAACAAGATTTTTGATATGTAGTATTTTGTTTATTATTGTAAGCCGACTTGACAAATTGTAAAATGACTCTTGTATATAAAAGAGATCATTGTAGTCATTTGTAGGATATGGATAAAAAGCATAAAGAAAATTATAAGGTAGACCTAATGTGCAAATTGTAGGTCAAGGGTATATGTAAAGAACAGAGCAAGAACCAGTACTGAATATGGCATTGAAGATGCTATTGTAAAGCAGTACAAATCATTGGATTTGCATAATCCTCATTGTAAGTCAGTGTGACTTCTTATTGAGTAGTGTGCTCTAGGCAGTTGGCCTTCCTGCATGTGCAGGCCCCTATTGTAAGTAATATTCTCTTATTGGCCAGTAAGTGAATATTATGGGTCACAAATCCCATCGAGGTTTTTCCCACACCGGGTTTCCTCATTAAACATCTTGTGTTATGGTGTTCTTTTCATGTGGATGTTTTTGATTCTGTTATTTACATTAATTCTTGCATACCGGTATATTGTTACTTTATGTTCTGCATGTTCTATTTTAAGAAAATCTCATTACCGGTCAGATACTAATTCACCCCCCCTCTCAGTATCTGTGGGAACCCTAACATACTAAAGAATAGATTGCAGATATTTTCACTAAACCTCTACCTAAAGAGACTTTTGAATATCTAAGAGGTTAGCTTGGGGTCATACCCCCACCGGTAGAGACTTAGACAGTTGATGTTCATCATCAACCGACATAACTAGCAGAAGAAATCTTTTACTCCGACTTTTGATGAGGAAGCTACTTCTCAGGGGGAGTAGTTGGTATAGAAAATTGATTGGTATTTTGTATCTGAAAATGGTTTTTATATTGCTTTGGCATTTGATGTCAAAGGGGGAGAGATGGATATGGAAAAACATATAGTAAACACATGTTACTCCTAGGGGGAGAAATTGTTATTTGAGTGATTGATTGGTTTTTAGTATTTGGCATTTTTGTTTTGGTACTTTGATGGTTTTTCCATCTCGTGTTGCCATCAATGTCAAAGGGGGAGATTGTTGGTATTTTGGTATGGTTTTGTCATTGATTTCAACACCTACTAACACTCATCAACTCTGGCACTTTGGAGAATTAGCAACATTCACCAGCAAGCAAGTGACTTATGCACAGTCACCGGTATATGGTACATCGATAGGATAATGATCACCGACACTTGGAATAGCATGGAATGGAAAACACATGATTATGTCGAAGACATCATTTGGACACCTTGTCTTAAAGATTGGTTTATTAAAATATTTGTATTTGCATATTTTCTATTACCGACAAATAGGTCTAGGTTATACACCGATAGGTTTATCTTTTCCAGACAGCATGGCATGCTTTGGAAATGATTAATTATTGTTGTAAATGCATTAAGCCAACATGTTCAATCAGTTATTTCATCGGATATTGTTTTGTTTATAAAATATTCTTATTGTAATATCTTATAGAGCCAACCTACTAAAATTGGTCTTAGATTATGGTATAAATATAAGATCTTAATTGTAAGATCAGATGTTGAATGCGAAAAAGAATTGTGTGAAGGTATATGTGAAGATAAGCAGAGCTATAAACGCAGACATCATTTGAAGGTTGAAGGAGGTTTTTGTGAAGACAAATAGAACTACACCGGTATTGAATCCATAATGCAAAGATGCTAAATTATGCAGTACATTCATATTGGATTTAACCATCCAACTGTAAGTCAGTGTGAATTCCCATTTGTGATTGAGCAGCGAGCTCTAGGCGCTTGGCCTTTCTGCATGTGCAGACCCCATTTGTAAACACTTACTATCTATAGTAGTATCATCTGATTGTGGGTAAGGTTTCCCACCATGGTTTTTCCCCTTACAGGGTTTCCACATACAAATATTGGTGTTATGTGTTGTGGATGACTTTATCTTTCTGTTTCATGCATTAATCCTTATCGGTATTGTAATTAACTGATAAAATTGTCTACCAGCATAAAAGACTGGTTCACCAGTATTGTGCATTAAAGTTGTTTTAAGTGATTTTGGATTAAATTATTAGACAACTAATTCACTCCCCCCTCTCAGTTGTCCCTGGGACCTAACATTCACCGACAGAGATTTTGGTGGAGATATTTGATGAATTTCATAAGCGGTGATGGTGCAGCTTCTGGTGGAGCTTCGGGATGCTGTTGGTGACCATGTTTGAGACTTGGTAGATGGAGATCGTTGTTGTGGTGTATGAACCTATACTTGGTCCCGGTAGATCTAGGTTATGGACCGACTTTAATGTAATGTGTGGATATGACCTATTGATGTATTTTAGGGATGTCTTTGTTGGAATTCTACACTCTGGTGAGAAATGATGGTGTTGTCATTGATGGCAACCTACAGGAAACCACTAGGTATTCATCTGGTAAAGACACTGGCAGACACCGACACTAACAAACACTTCACCGACAGCGACAACAATGTATACGAGCACCCCAGCCGATAGGGATAAAGTTTTGTTTATTGTATTTAATTGTAAATATCTTTTTGTAAAACCGACAAGGCATATTGTAATAGACTCATATATGTATGAGGTCTTGTAAATCATTTTGTAATGAGGGATAGGATGGACATATGATGGTAGAAGTGATGAACGAATATTAAGGAAGATTTTGTATAAAGGTTTATGGTTATAGTATGAGCTTAAACCGGTACTAAACCTAGCATAGCAAATGCTGAATTATAGCAGTACATTATATTGGATTCTCATAATCCATTTTGTAAGTTAGTGAGACTTCCTTTTGTAATTGAGCAGTGAGCTCTAGGCAGTTGGCCTTCTTGCATGTGCAGGCCCCTCTTGTAAGTAATATCCATTCATTGGCCAGTGAGTGAATATTGTGGGTCACAAATCCCACTGAGGTTTTTCCCACACTGGGTTTCCTCATTAAATATCTTCTGTTATGGCATGCTTTCTATGTTGTCTTTACTGTTCATATTTACTGCATTAATTCTTGTTTATCGGTACACTATTTTGGAATGAAAAATACTTAATAATGTTAAAGAATATGTTCACTGGTTAGATACTAATTCACCCCCCCCCCCTCTAAATATCTTTGGGACTAACATTAATCCTAACAATTGGTATCAGAGCCTGGTCCTCTATTTTCAAAACCCTAACAACTTGAGGAAGATTCTGACACCAGTACAAATGGAAAACTTGAGAAAGCAATTAGAAGGAGCTCTTGTGGACTATGATGCAAAGAAATTGAAGAATATCAAACTTGAAGATGATCTGAGGACTACACAAGAATGCATTCAAGGACTTCAGGAAAATCTCACTATTGCTAGAAACAAGAGAAAAGAACTTCATGAAAAGTTGTAGAGTGATGATGATGAAAAGGAAACTCTTAATGATCTTATGAACAAGATGAGGCAAGAAAACATGACCTTGAGAAATGAAATGCAAGAGATGACTATGAGATTTTGTAAAGACATTGAAGATAGAAAGAAGAATGAAGATGACTTGACTAGAAGACTATTGGCATTGTGATGATGTTTTGATTGTCATTGATGGACACACACTTTCTTGATGTATGAGTTATGCTTAACTAGTAATTGTTCCAATCGGTATTGTGTATTATTGAATGTTTAGTCTTTAGACTATTGGTATTTTCCAGAAGATGGTTTATCGATCACAGATTAACTAAAGATCCCAAGCGGTATGAAGACCCCAAGTGGTTCAAGGATCTCAAGCGATACAAAGGACCCAAGTGGTAGTTAACTTTTGATTGGAACACTACAATCTTCCAGTCTTCATTTTTTACAACCGGTAATCGGTATATTGTATTAACCGGTATATATCTGTGATGAGTTACCAACCGGTATTACCGTAATGTGTGATGAGTTATCATCCACCGACACTTTGGTGGTGTGTTTGTGTCATGTTACCAAATGTGTCTAGATGCACTGTACCTAGGAACTTGTAGTCTAATTCTATTGGACCGACATGAAATTAGATTCCTTTATAAGGACATCATGTCTAGGGTTTGCATGTAAGAGATAGAATAGAAAAGGTTATTTGTGATCATAGAAGAGAATATTAGGTCTGTGTGAAGAGATAGAGTGTGGAGATAGTGAAGACTAAAGTAATGCTGAAATGCATTAACAATGAGTTGTCAAGGATCTAATTAAGCATACTATGCTATTATCTAGATCATTCACTTGTTGATTAATAATATCTTTGACAAGTCTAAAACTCTTAACCGGGTAGGCCCAACAAAGCCTTTGTAAATCCTCTAATAAGGTGGTTCACAATTGTGGATCTGAAATCCTTTAACAAGGTAGTCTTTAACAGGACTTATCTCCTAACAGAGATCTAGATTCCTAACAGGATTTGTTCTAGTGAAGAACATTGTATGACCTTAACCGGTCTGGTTACTATTCTGCAGATAGTTACTTGTGAGTTTCTGCTCACCGTGGTTTTTTCCATTTGGGTTTCCACGTCAAATATCTTGTGTTATGGTGATTGTGCTTTTGTGGGTGAATGCTTTGTTTTCTATTTGGTTTGCACTTATCTTAACCAGTTTATTAGTGAATCTGTTGCACTGGTTATCTGCTAAACTGTTTAAAAGATTGATTACAGTATTTTTTGGTATACTAATTCACCCCCCCTCTTAGTATTCATCAATTGGTATCAGAGCCAACCTTTCTATAAGTCTAACTACTTGGAAGGAGATATGGGGGAATACGGTGTGAGGGAACTTACTCATCATCTCACTCAAACTAAGAGAGCCTATGATGAACTCAAAGTCAATTATAAAGCCTCTTTGGCCAAGAGAAGAGAGCATGCTGAGAAACTGATGGAACTCACTGAAAATAGCTCTTTTGATGAAGCTGACATGGATGCCCTAGTTGAAGAATTTGAAAAACTGAATGAATCTAAAGTCAATCTAAGAAGGGAGTTGGAAGGACTGACTATCAGAATGAGTCAGGAGCTTGAGAATAGAAGGAAAGCTGAAGATCTGGTAAAACACAAAGATCATGAGATCTCCAAGTTGAAGCAAGAAATCAGTACCCTTACCGCTCATCTCTAGGAGTGTAAAGTGGAAAAAGAAGTAATACAAGGTGAAATAAACATGGCTATTTCTAAGAATGCAACCTTGATGGAATCCAATATTGCTATTTCCAAGGAACTTACTAAGTCAAAGGAAATACTTGCCAAATTCAATCAAAGTAGTGCTAAGCTAGAGCAAAAGCTAGAATCAGCAAAGCCAGTAAAGAATACCACTGGACTTGGTTTCTCTGGGTATGAGGAAGGTGAGACCTCTAGAACAAAAGCTAGAGCATCAAAGAAGCAACCGACATCCAAGGATAAAAGTAAGCAAAAATTTAAACATGTTTGCTTTAATTGTCTCAAAGAAGGACATACTGCTAATGTGTGTAGAAGCAAGGCCTACAACAATTTTCCTTATTTTCAAAACAATATGCCTAGATCCAATAGATTCAATGGAAACTGTTATGCATGCAACAAGTTTGGGCATAGAGCATTTGAATACAGGTCAGTTTTGCACAACACTGGGAGATATTCTCCAAGGACACAAGGAGTTATTTCAGAACTTCCTGTGAACCAGAATCCCAACCGGTACAATACCTATGACCATCGGTCAGTTGGTTATCAAGTGGCAACTAGTTGGAAATCAACTTGTTTGATCTATCATGGTAGTGGTCACACTACTGCAACATGCAGAAGGAAGAATGGAAGTATGAATAATGGACCATGGAGAACACTTGGAATGGTATGTTATCATTGTAACAAACCAGGACACACTACCAAAACTTGCAGACTAAGAAAGAGCCTATCCGGTGATATACCGATCACTCCAGAAGGGAAGATTGATTTTGAAACCATTAAGGTGGAAATGAATAAAACTTGGAAAAATAAATCAGAAGAAGAGTCACAGGATGAACCTGCTTCTGCACCTAGTGTGGAAGTCTCTGAACCAGCAAACTGAGCTTCAGAAAAGCTTAGGGGGAACATATCGGTGAAATATTTCAAACCCCTGGTTTATATCGGTAAAGACCTTTACCGGTATATGTTACCTGTCAGTCGGTAGAAGATCTGAAGCAGTAAAAGGAAAAATTAGGGTTTGTGCCCTAGCGGTGATGCATTTATTATGGTAGGTGAGAGTTTGTTTAAAAGGGATTTTCGTCGTCATTTTCACTTATCTATTTTCAAAAGAAGAATTTTCAAGAGCAGAGAAACCAAAGAAATTTGTTTGGCATTTGGAGAAATCATGTACAAAATATTGCAATCATCTTCAAGCAATCAGTGAAGAACACTAAGCGGTGAACTAGCAACTGAATTGGTGTACTGTGCGCGATATTGGACAACCTAAATTTCAGATTGTGAAGGAATTTTCTGAAATTCTTTCTTATCATTTGGTTATGGCTTCTGCATCGCATTCTAGTTCTAGTGCACCCAAAGATACACCTAAGTTTCTTCAAAAGAAAATGAGATACAATGCTCTATCTCAAATTCCTGCCAGAGTCATTGTCAAGGAAGATGTTTTAGGGTATATAGACTATAAGTTGGAAGACCTAGGATCTATAGTGATTCACTCCCAGCTAAGTCTGTTCTATGGAGATGACAAGAAAATCAAACCAGAGTATAGCATCCTCGAGAAGATGAACTTACACAATGTAGTATACTTTTTGGAAGAATTTACAGAAGAACATATTCGCATTATCCTCAACAGAGTGCATGGTGACAAGATGTATCTCGAGCAGACCCATGACATCACACCGGAAGCAATTCATGCCGTCACCGGATTCTGCAATGTTGGAGAAGTACCATCTCTATAGAAGGTCACCAAAACTAAAATGACAGAGCTCACTGGTTCTGTGAGTGACCAACGGGCAATGACCATCAACACCTTTTTTGATGATCTGGTAAAATATGCTTGCATGGTGATTGGTTACAGAATATTTTATGGCAGCAAAATGAATTTTGTCCCTACTGCTGTGGTGAATGCTGCTTACAGGATGATAAAGGAAGATACTAAATATGACCTATGTACCTGATTACAGAAGCAATTGTTGGTGAATCTGAAATCCATCAAACATGATAAATCACTGAGGTTCAAATTTGGCCAACTTCTGGTCAGTCTATTCTTCTACTTTCAAG
Organism: Cryptomeria japonica; assembly: GCF_030272615.1. Classification (NCBI taxonomy): domain Eukaryota; kingdom Viridiplantae; phylum Streptophyta; class Pinopsida; order Cupressales; family Cupressaceae; genus Cryptomeria; species Cryptomeria japonica. The sequence continues at coordinate 82,126,920 of NC_081409.1, forward strand.
TTTATTTCCCTAGAGTAGGTGATGTTCAATGGTCTACTGACATACCGGTTTCTAGACAGATTAAGAAGAGTCTACAAGCAGTGGGAACTGCATATCCTGAGGTTCTAGGTAAGTATTTTGATGAATTCAAATGAAAGATGAGCCAGAGAATGAGGATATCTGGTGATATAGTGAAGAAGTATGAAGATGACATCTGGTTAACAATAAGGACATATGACTGCATAATGAAAGTTGTAGAATAAAGAAAGGAAGTAGTTGGCCCTATGGGGTATGAAGTGGTGAATGACTTATTGATCGGGTATGCCTCTACCCTACTTGCCTCACCACTGGATGCAAAGAAGAAAATAATCGGTACCTACTTGGAGAGGGTCACACCAATTGAGGAACCAAAGCAGAAAAAGGGCAAAGCAGTGCCATCGATATCTGCACTGGTTACATCTTCCAGTCTGAAAGTGACCAAGCGGTCACCAGCCAAAAAGAAACCTGAGATTATTTTGGCAAAAGTATTCAAGAAGAAGCGGAAATATAGGAATCACTCACCAGAGGCAGAAGACACTAAACCAGAGATTCAAATAAAGAAGACAAGGCAATCAAGCAAAAATCTGAAGTCTACCGGTCATGTACCTACAACTTCTGCACTGGTAAATATAGATATTTCTTCTTATAAACCAATGACACATTGTCAGAGGACAATAAAAAATATTAGGAGGAAATTGCTTGATGACTTCAATGATAGTCAGAAAGAGGAGGTAGAATAGGAGGTCATTAAATATTTATGTGTTAATGAACGATCGCTTCTGAGATTAAATCTGTTACTCCAGATTCTTTGTATAATTCTTTGGATAATAAATGGCGCATTTCCATTGAAAGAGAACAAGAGATCAGGGAGAAAATTTTTGCACAATACTTTCCTGATGCTTCAAATTTTGAGTTATTTGAAATTATGGATAAGAACAAAGGCATCTTCTTTATGAGAAGGAGGCGACTCAGGTTACTAGAAGGTAAAACTACTGAAGTAGAAAAGGATACACACATACATGTTAAAGCTGTTGTGGAAATACACCAAGTATCTGAAGCCACTAAGAAGGCTGATCAAGAACCTAACCTATCCTTAGGCAAACCGGATGAGGTATTTGATAGTCAAGGTGATAGAGTGATAGAACAAATTGACCCTATTGATGTTAATGCATTAGATAATGAGGATGTCACTCCTGACAAAGAAAAAGCTAAGAAAGAGAAACAAGACAAAGAGAAAGCAGAGAAAGAACAAGAGGAAAAAGCAAAGCAAGAAGAAGATAAGAGAAAAGAAGAAGAGGAGAGGAGAGAAGAAGATAAGAGAAAAGAAGAAAAGAAGAAACAAGAAGACAAGAGGAAGGAAGAAGAAAGGAAGAAGGAGGAAGAGAAGAAAAAGTAGGAAGAGGATAAGAAGAAGGAAGAAATGGAGAAGAAACAAGAAGAGGAGAACAAGAAAGAGTCAGAGAAGAAGAAAGAAGACAAGAAAAGAGTGGAAGAGGAGAAGGAAGCAGAGATGAGAAAATGAGCTGAGATCAAGACCAAAGAAGGAGGGCAGAGTCCTAAGGCAACCAGTGATCAAACCAAGCAGGTTGAATCCACTAGTCCTATTGATCTAACTCTTGCTTTTCTGACTCAATCTGTAGATGAGTCCGAGCTACTTTGAGGCATCAAACTTGCATAGTAGAGACTGGAAGAATTACGGAAGAAGAAAGAACAGGATGTCATACAAATTGCAGTTGACACCCTTACCAGTCTAATTCCTAGTACTAACCTCCCCAGTATCGACTCCTCTCTATCCAAGCTCAAACTTATTTGTACCGTAGTAGAGGACCAAGTACAATACTTGGAAGATGTTGCTCAAGCAACTGCAAGAAAGAACCATGAAAAGGCACTCAATATTACCTTAGCCAAGCAAATGAATGAACTTAGGACACATCTATTGAAGCAGCATAATGATATCAATGTTGCTATGGGTGAGGGTAAATTACTTTTGAGTAAAATCCGCCAACCCCATCTGTTTTGTGAAGATGTTCTCAAATAGAAAGCTCAACTCCAATCAGAGTTGCAGGAATATATTAGCAACTTTAAGATGTGATTTATTCACTACCTATGGACAAACTGTTCATCATTTTCAGCGTCAGACTGCCAAGATGGACTTAGAGATTAGCAACCGGACTCAAGATTTGTAGGAGCTTCAACTGCTCCTATTGCAAGAACTGCAGGTTCTCCAGAGATGTTTTCTCAACTTGGAAGCCATCAAGGTAACTCAAGAGCTAAGTACCATTGATGCAATGGAAGAACTAACAGTCCAGATGAAGACTGAAAGTGAGGTTGCTACCTCATTACTTGAGTCATGGACATTGGACATGAATATTTTTGTGCAGAACTTTAAATCTATTTTTGAGAAATTTCATTCCTTATTGTCATGAACATCTACTTTATGTTATTTTATAAAAAAGGATAGTTTGCATTACTTTGTCATTGTTGGCAAAGGGGGAGTAGTGTACATACATTGAAATTTTGGTGAATTTTTATGCACTTACTTGTAATTTTTGCAAAAGGGGTAGTGTATATGCTTAGGGGGAGTAATTTTGATTGTAGCATCTTTTGTGTTATTATTGTAAAAATACTTAGATGTCAAAATTTTCCTAAGTGTTGCCATCAATGCCAAAGGGGGAGATTGTTGGCATTGTGATGATGTTTTTATTTTCATTGATGGACACACACTTTCTTGATGTATGAGTTATGCTCAACTGGTAATTGTTCGAATCGGTATTGTGTATTATTGAATGTATAGTCTTTAGACTATCAGTATTTTGTAGAAGATGGTTTACCGGTCACAAATTAACTGAAGATCCCAAGCGGTATGAAGACCCCAAATAGTTCGAGGATCTCAAGTGGTATGAAGGACCCAAGCGGTAGTTAACTTTTGATCGGAACACTACGATCTTCAAGTCTTGATTTTTGACAACCGGTAATCGGTATATTGTATTAACCGGTATATATCTGTGATGAGTTACCAACCGATATTACTGTAATGTGTGATGAGTTATCATCCACTGACACTTTGGCAGTTTGTTTGTGTCGTGTTACTAAATGTGTCTAGATGCACTGTACCTAGGAACTTGTAGTCTAATTTGTTGTGCCCAAACGTTTGGGCAAAAAATGGAACAAATTTTTTTTTTTTTTTTGAACAACATAAACTCATAACATATCCTACATTAAAATGAAATCAATAGAGTTTTGTCTTAACTAAGATGTAAATAGAATTGTTTTCTAAGGTTGGATTAATTAACCAACTCAAATGAGCGACTTTATTTAATGGAGATTAATTAATGTCACAATTTAGTTAGTTAATTCAATTATCTTAATTAAGTTGTTGCTAATTAAAATCGAGGGATAATTAGTTATCTCAAATGCATTTAAATCATCCCCGTCCAATAATGATAAAACTATCTTAATTTTAAAATTAATTAATTGAAACACACGCAAATTCATTATTTAAATCTAACCGATAAGGGTTTGAAATTCTACAATGTCATTTGTCAACTAGATCCAATATTATGCTAAAGTCAATTTTAATTTCCCCTAAACCTTTAAATTTGACGATATAATTAATCTGGCCAACATTGGCCTCATGGGCTAAGAATTCCTAAAAATAATTAATAATTTTCAATTATAAATTTTTCCCAATTTTAACCTTAATGTCTATATCTAATCCAATATATTAAATAACTATAAAATTTCCCTAGCTGAATAAATTAAATCAGCTATGTGATTAATGTAAATAACATTAATCCTCCATTTTAAATTATATAAAATAGAATATATTAAAATTTAATTCTCTTCCAAATCGAATTAAGGAGTTTTAATTAAATAACACATATGGCTAAAATTATATGGGGGAAATTCTTTTCAAATTTAAAAAAAAACATTCCCCCACCCTTTCTTCTTATTTTAACTTAAATTTTAAATCTCAAACACTAACTAGGGTTGAGTAAATTTTTCCTTATATTTTATTTAAATTCTCTTGAAAATCTTTTTCTTTATTTTTCTATGCTAACCTTAACCCAGATATGGGGTAGGGTTGCATTACTAAAATGCTTATATTATTAAAATGCTAACCCTAACCCGAAATTGGGTTAGGGTTGCATTTTCTTTTTTTATTTAAAATCCTTTGTTTTTCTTTTTCTATTTACTTATACCCTAACCCGAAATGGGTTAGGGTTTAATATATTTTTTTTTTGTTTAGTGAGTGTGTGTTGCAGGTATGGGGCCGAGCTAGGGCATGACAGCGGCCATGGAGAGGAGGAGGCCGAAGGAGGGAGAAGAGGGTTGCGGGCAGAGGTGGTGGCGCGGGCTTCCTCGGATGCCACTGTGCATACACATAGTGGTGGGCAGTGTTGCCCACTATGTGTAAACACAGTGGCGGGCGGTGTCGCCGCCGCCCACTGTGTATACACACAGTGGCGGCTGCGGGCCATCCACTATGTCTACACATAGTGGCAACAGTGCTGCCCACTGTGTGTAAACACAGTGACTCGGCCGTGAGCCATCCACTATGTTAACACACAATGGTTCGGCCCAAGCCCCCCTGATTTTTTTTATTTTTTTTATTTTTTTAAAAAATATATATATATATATATATTTATATATACATCTATATATATAAATATATATATTTATATATAATCAGTTCTGAACATATTTAAATGTTTCCATTTGTGTATATTTTTAAATGCATGAATATATATATATATATATATATATATATATATATATATAGACACACACACACACACACACACACACACACACACACACACACACACACACACACACACACATATATATATATATATAAATATCAAGTTATTAGGGTTAGTAATCTCTATTTTTTTTATATAAATTTATACATAAGCATGCAGTTCTTATGTATATCTATTTTTTTTTGTTTTAAAGCTTGCAGGAATTGACAAAATAATGACAACATTTCAATGGTTATATGTTCCATTTCTTAGGTATGATTTATTTTATTATGCAGCATTAGGAGTAATGACAGTTATACTAACAGGTTTATCTACAGCAAATTTCTTTTGTTTATAGATTAGTTTTCAGCTATGCCTAAACAGAGATAAAAATGACAACAATAGAAACATTTAAATATTGCAGGAAATTACTTAAACACACATGGCTTTTCTCCCTTTTTTTTTTTTTCCTTTCTTTACTTAAAATTGTAGAAATAAACAAAATAACAAAATTCATTATGCGAAAGAATTAAATAAAATTTATAGTAGCATTATAGATTACAAAATTTAAATAAAATGCACTTTTCTCATAGCATATTTGAATATAATAGCCTACTATTACAATGGGTGAAATAACCCAACTGTGAGATTTTGCCAAGATCAAGAGCTCAATGAAATGTACAAAATAGAGACATAATATGGGACAAGAATAAACTGTATTCTCATCAATAGAAAATGATCCATAATCAAATTACATAGTTACATACAATGTAGATGAGCTTTCTTATATAGGCAAGGCTAGCGATATGTGAGCACACAAACATGACATGTGGCTCAATAAGAAACAAGGGTAGGTAGGAAATAGGTGTGGGTAGGTAGGAGAAATAATATAATAGTCCACATGAGGTGGATCACCCACTGAATGTGGAGTGTAACAACAAGAGTGCAGTGTAACAACAAGATCAACACCATAAAAGGTGGAATTTCTCCTACACACACTATCCCAATGTGGCACAAACACCCAAGTGTCTCATACCCAAACTACTATGAAATTGCATTTCCTAAGTAAACTTAAGTAAGTGTAATAATATCCATGATGAATAATTATTTACACCAACACCCCCCCTTAAGTGCAACTAAGCAATGCAAGATGGGTCCCGGCTATGAGGCCATGTTAGGTACCCATGTACAAATGCAAATGCATGAAAACCAATGCAATGAAATCTCTCACAAAGTGGGGAAAGAGAGAAAAACCCAATGGGAAAAAACCCTCCCCCAAAAGAGGGATGAAAACATACAAGAGAACTCTCATAGAAGAATATGAAGGACAAAACCCCATGTGAGGAAAAAGTCTCCCCCATATGAGAGAAGAAGAGAAACTAGGAAGCTTCCCCTCAATGTAGAATCTGTACCAATGATAGAAGCTCGATGTATGAAGAAACTGCTCCACGAACGTCAAACAACATTCCTCCCCTTAGGAAGAAACAAAACCAAAGGTGTATCCATGAAGTCTCCCCAATCATGAAGGGAAGATGTATGAAGAAAACTCATGATGAAAGGAATCTCTGAAAATTGCTCAAATGTCCCCATGTCGATGCTGAAAGATACCCCCTCCAAAGGTGGTAAACTGTGCCACACTGCTGAAAAAGGCACTCCAAGATCTAGTGGAGATGGATGTAGAACATGTTCCAAAGACTCACGTGTCTCCTCAAAAAATAAAGAGACCTCCTCCAACTGTTGTACATAAGTATCCACAATCATGTCAACCTCGAAAGAATGATCATGTAGAGAATGAACAAGAGGGTCAGAGTGTGCCCTCACAACAATCGAAGAAGGATCACCTTCATCAAAGAGAAGATGAATGTCATCAATGATGTCTCCCAAATCTGCAATGTAGGATTCCATAAACAAACTTGCAATATCTGTTAAGTAATCATCCCATGAATCTGAAGCTGGAAGACAATAAATATCCTGCTGCACTAAATCACATGAAGGCAAAACTGTCGCACTATCTGCATCATCAGGTGTAATAGGTGATGTGATATCAATATGAGGAGATGAAATACAAGACTCAAGAATGGAGTCACATGTGAGAATCCCCATGTTCAAGTGCCCAAAGTTCTCCTCAAAATCTGAACTATCACAAGAAGTGTGATCATCATGTGTAGAATCATCAAATGTGAAATCATCATCATCAACAAAATCTAAAAAAGGAGTATAACCGAGATGCATGATCAACCACCCCAGTCACAATGATAGCTCTAGTCTCCAAGTCTCTAATGAAGACTGAGTCAGGTGTGAACTCCACAACTCTCTTAGTTGCGCAATGTGTGATTTGATAGATAGAAAGGAGATTGTTTGTCAAGTGGGGTACACACAACACATCATTGAAGGAGTTATCCCCAATGTCAATATATCCTTTCCCAATCACATCCATGTATGTATGATTGCCCATCAAAATTTGTGGCATGGTGCAAGGCTCAAATGTAGAGAACATGGACTGCAAAGATGCCATATGATGAGAAGCCCCTGAATCTAGAAGCCATCTCTCTGAATCATGACTGATAGTAGCACATAGAGCTTTTCCTTTTCTTGTTCCAAAAGAGTGAGTCTTTCCACTTGTAGAAGCCATGAATGCTTGCCCTTTTCCTTTTGAATGTGAGGAAGTGGAAGTTGATGAATCATCCTTCTTGTAGACTTTAGGCAAATCAATGTTATTCTTTTTAATGATATGTGTGAGCTAATCAATCTTCTTAGAATGGCAACGATGTTCCTCATGACCAATCTTTTTACAATAAGCACAAGTAGGTCTCTCCCTCTTTGGTGAATTATATCTCTTGGAAGAGGATGAATCTCCTTGTTTTGGAGAAGATGGTGCTTTTTCTTTAGGCTTTGATTGCCATTTCTTCTTGTTTGAGTTGTCCTTTCCTTGATTTCCTTTGTTCCCTTGATTTGCCACTAATGCTTGAGACTTAGAAGCTTTAAGAATGCCCATGCTTATCAACTTAGTTTGTTCCATCATCAACATTTCATTGAAAGCATCAAATGTAGGCATTGTGTAGCTTGAACCCATTGTCATCCTATGGGTTTGGAAACTAGAAACAAATGCTGCATATTCTTGTGGAAGCTTGCTTATCAAGTTGAATATCAATTGAGTATCCTTCTTATCAATGCCACAATCTTTGAGTTGTGCCCTCAACTCATTTGCCTTAGTGACATAATCTTGTATAGTATCAAAGTTCTTGGGATCTAACATGGTGAGATCACTATCAATTTGATATCCCCTAATCTCATCAACTTGACCATACAAGTCTTGAAACTTTTGCCAAGCATCCTTGATTAGAGTACATTTCTCAATATGAAAAATGAGATCCTTTGATACATACTTTCTTAAGGTACCAATTGCCATGATATTTTTAGTGAGCCAATCCAAGTGACCAACTGGATCAACCTTAGGATCAGTGGGAGCAACAATAGTTCCATCAATGTAATGAGTGAGTCCTTTTTCCATAAGTTTACTCCATGCATCAATTTTCCAAGTAGCATAGTTATGTGGAGTTAAGAGAGGAAACTTAGAAGAACCCATAGAAGCAAAAAGGAAGGAACACAAGAGAAAAAAAGCATAAGAGACACCCCCCCAAATTCACTCAATCAAAGTACCCCCCCCAAAGTGATGATTTTGGCACTTTATACTTAGTGCGATTACAATGAGCCACTTGCAAAACAAGGCAAAGTGGACTTATGATGCAAATTTTACAACTTCTCAAATGAGATACAAGAGACTTCAATCAATAGTGCAATGAATCTAACTGAGATTCAAACAAATATACAAGTACCAAAAGAGCCAAAAATGGCCAAAGTCTGAAAGTACAATTTATACTTACAATGACATCAATCTGATAGCATCATGTGAAATTAGATGAAAAAATACGCACTTTAAAAAAAAATGGCACTTGAAAAGGAGGTCGTATGACCCCAAACGAAGCCTCTGAAGTTGCAAAAACTGGGATTACTCAGGTACAGTCACCAAAAACTACATTTTCTAAAAAAATCAGTGCATCAAAATCAAAAAATTTCTTCACCACTACGGAGAGCATGAAATTCTAGCCCATTTCAAAAAAAATTGCACCCAAAAAGGAGCAAAAATGAGCAAGTTATGGCCATTTGAAGTTGAACTGCAAAATCAAAAAGCTCAATGAGAGGGGCTTGTGAAATTTTTGAAAAATGCTGATGTGTGCGCTGATGTCAGCAATTCACTGGGTTAAATTTGATGGTAGTATGACCATCACAAAAACTTTGCCTCTCTGCTGACTGTGCGTTTGTATTGTACGGATAGCTGACGTGGTAGATGACTGTGCAAGTGACTGTGCAATCCGTACCATATAGATTTGCTGACTGGATGAGCCACGTGGCATCTGCGTTGTGACCATACAGATGATGTGGCACTATGTACAAAGGTGACGTGTCACGGGTTGTACCCATGGGCCAGTGGCGGGCGCGGGTTCACCGGTCTGGGTGGTTGTCGAAGGATTTTCCCCGACGGTGTGTGGTAGCAGGTGCCGGAGATCTCTATCGGCGGAGTCAGTGTCCCGGCCGACGGGAGGGGGCTGCTATCACCGGAGAGGGGAAGCAGTCCGGACGCCGGCGGCAGGCTCCGGAGGGAACATGGCCGGAGGGGGTAGAAGGCAGCAGCGGCAGAATGCACTGTGAGGCCACGCGGACTGACAGTGGTAGGATGATCTGGACCTGCAGACGGGCGGTGGTCTTGGCAATCAAGCAGCGAGGATGGGACGTACATAGCATGCAGATAGGTATGTGGCGGGAAGAGGTTGTGGCGACTGCGGCAGGTCCGGCAGGTATGCGGGCTGACAGCGCTGCAGACCTGCAGATGCAGTATGGGTATCATGGGGGGGGTCTGCGGACCCCCCAAAAATTGCTTTTGTGATTTTTTTCTTTTGATTTTTAGGAGAAATAATATAATAGTCCACATGAGGTGGATCACCCACTGAATGTGGAGTGTAACAACAAGAGTGGAGTGTAACAACAAGATCAACACCATAAAAGGTGGAATTTCTCCTACACACACTATCCGAATGTGGCACAAACACCCAAGTGTCTCATACCCAAACTACTATGAAATTGCATTTCCTAAGTAAACTTAAGTAAGTGTAATAATATCCATGATGAATAATTATTTACACCAACACCAACTGGTCTCTCATTCCTAATAATGAGGGCTTGAATACATTAATACATTTCTTTATGCAGAAATAAGAAAAACAACATAAAGCTCCTCATTTACATTTTCGCAACTAAAGCATAATGTTACACTTTTTTTTTTGCAACTAAATAAGTTTGCATCTCCTAGCTTTCTTTCCTCTTGCCAAGCAACCTACATACAATCATAAGGTTATGACCATGGGGTGCACACCTCCCAGTCTAGCCTTACTAGAAGCCAACCCCGAACTTGGAGAACCAAGTCCCAGACAGGTTACACTCAAGCAAACACAAACAGACAAGGGGAAAACAAAACACAACAACACATTCCCTTCCCAAGCTGAAACTTCATCACATAATGTGATGTTTAACTAGGGTGGAAGTGGACCAAGTACCCTAGAGGAGATTCTACTAGATAGTAACTCACAACCAACTCATGGCATCCAAGATAACACAACCAAAACTCATTCTTAACCCCCACATCCTTATGACTTGCAAAAGGTAAACATGCCATATTTGCTCCCCTTATGACCCCCAAATGAAATAGCACAAATATGTAGCAAGGGTCACATGGACAAACCCTTGAGATCACTCTCATAATGAGAGCCTCTCACTCTAAGGCTGTCATATGCTTTCCACCCCCAAGACCATTTTGCCCTCCCAAGGTTAAGATATTCTTGGATACTCCCAACACAACACAATGCATAAATAGAAATAGAAAAAGAATCACATAGAACTTTCACAAATACAATGCAAGATACAACATATACATTCAAGCATTCTACCAACAGATTTTCAAATGAACAAGTAAGAAAACACCAACCTTGAAATCTACCAAGGCTATTCTAGGGAAAATCTTGGAGAAGAGCAGCCCAATCCATAATCTCTTCTGCAATTCTTAGGCAAATTTTCCTATCCCAAAACTGGTTTCTTTTCAAATTTGCAAGATCTCCAAAAATGGAGAGTGGGTGATTAGCTCACTAAGCTTCAATCTGTAGCCTAAGAAGGCTTCTCTCACTCCTTCCAACCTCTTGGATAGAGTGAGGGGCTCCCATTGGTTGGTCTTCCCTAGGTCTTACACACTCCCTAACCAAGGCACTTAGAGAAGGGGAATGAAATGGGAAAGAGGAATTATACCTATCAAGAAGGTTATCTTACGAAGGATGACACTCCTATAGATGGAATTCGTCCATCTTGGGAAAACCACTTTTTTGGGTGGTTAAACAAGCCCTAAGGGAAAGACACATGGCCAATTTTGGCCTTCACCCATAGGTACCCCATGAGGCTTAATAATAATGCTCTAAAATTGACTCTAGGAGTTGATTTAACCCTTAGAAAGTCCACCTAAAGTTAACCTACGGGTCAACTCTGAGTTGACCCTCCTTGTGGTTCACTACCTTAGATTTCTTGGTTCCTTCAAGGATAATTAGGAGATATAACAATTAACAAAAATAAAACTCTCCAAAAATGTGACATGACAATTGCCAACACAACATACAACATATGTGTCAAGTGACACTACAAAATAATTCCACATCACAAATACACACATGGCAATTGTTCCTTGAATGATTTAAACAATTCAATAAATACAATTTACAGTCATGCAACATTTTACGTTTATGAATAAAATACAATACATATGGGGTGTTGTCTCTCTAAATAGACAACCCCTCATTTTACGAAGGCACATAGGCCTAGGCTTGATTCTCCATAATATTTCCATGGTCACATGGATAATTTCCTATTAATCTCAATTTAAACATTAGTACTTTCCAATAGCCTCATATAATATAAAACACATAATAAGAATACGATACAATCATTCTGCATAGAATTGACATTATACAATACAATTTGCCACATATCAAAGCAATTCACATAAGCAATTCATCATAATCCTCATAATTTAATCCATTCATAAGATATGCAAACATATTTGTAGCATCATAATAAAGTCCTATAAATCAAATAATGATATACATCGTCTTAATGTTACCCTATTCTACGATCATATAAAATTCTATATCCACAAAGCATAAAAATGAAGCATCCATATATCCATGTTATCAAATTCATGGGATCATATAAAGTTCTATATCCATAATGCATAAAAATAAAGCATGCATAATAGTTCAAACATGAAAATCATTGAAAAGATAGGATGGGTTGGGGTAGGACCTCATATCCTCCCCCTCTAGGCATGAACGTCCTCCTGGAGTTCATCAAAAATATGAGGGTACTGCGATCTCATACGTGTTGCATCCTCCCATGAAGCTGTAACCTCATCATAGCAATCCCACTGGACCCTAACCTGGTCTAGCTCTCGACCTCGAAGGGCCAACGTCCAGTGAGCCAAAATTTGAATGGGCTCTAAAGCTAGCTGTTTGTCCGACTCCACCTGCAAAGCATCCCAATTTAAAATATGAGACTCATCATAGATATACTTCCTCAAAACTGATACATGAAACACATCGTGGATGTGTGATAGGCTAGGTGGCAAAGCTAGATGATAAGCAACTGGTCCTATCCTTTTAAGGATCTCAAAAGGTCTGACAAAGCGAGGTGCGAGCTTAGAACCCTTTCCATAATGGATTGGACTCTTATGCAGTCGCACTCTCAGAAAAAACTCTGTCCCCAACCATGTAACTCTGGTCTATCCTCTTTGCATCTGCATACTTCTTCTGCCTATCTTGTGCCTCTCTAAGGCACTATCTAAACAAAATTACCTACTGCTCCATATCACAAACCATCTCAGGGCCTATGGCCACTCTATCCTCAATACAATCCCAACTCTAAGGTGTCCTGCAAGGTCTGTCGTACAAAGCCTGAAAAGGTGGCATCCCCAAAGAAGTGTGATGCCCATTATTGTAGGCAAACTCTACTAAATGAAGGTACTCCTCCCATCTGGTCTGATGATCCATGACGTACATGCGGAGCATATCCTCTAACACCAGGTTAACCTGCTCTGTCTGTCCATTTGTTTCCAGATGATAGGTTGTGCTGAAATTGAGCTTGGTGCCTATAGCTGCCTGTAATGTCTTCCAAAAGGAAGAAGTGAATAGGGAATCCCTGTAAAAAATAATCTTGCATGGAAAACTTGTGCCACTGCTGGAGCTGTGAAGGTAGTCCGGACTAGTGAGAAGTGGGCCACTTTGGTCAACTTGTCAACTATCACCAAGATAGCATCATGGTGACGAGATGACATGGCAAGACCAATGATGAAATCCATGGATATAGTATCCCACTTCCACTCGGGTATAGCATGTGACTGGAGCAACCCACCTGGATGGCGGTGCTCTGCCTTAACTCTCTAACACTCAAGGCATCAGGCTACTAACTCAGTGATAAGTTCCTGCATACCTGGCCAATGATATAACTACCTCAAGTCTGAATGCATCTTCTTAACCCTGGGATGTGCTGCATAAGGAGCTTTATGAGCCTCCATGATAATGAACTCTCGCAATCCCCTAGGAGAAGGTACATAGATGTGCCTTCTATGGCGTAATAGTCCATCGGACTCTAAAGAGTAATCTGTTAGGTCCCAAAGACAACTGAGAGGGGGGGGGGTGAATTAGTTTTCTAATAATATTAAACCAAAAACAACTTAATAAAATTACTGCTTAATACCGGTGAAACAATCTATTATACCGGTGGACAGATTTAATAGATAAATGCAATACCGGTAAAGCTTAATGCATGAAACTAAAATATAAAGTCATCCACAACACATAACACCAATATTTGTATGTAAAAACCCTGTAAGGGGAAAAACCATGATGGGAAACCTTACCCACAATCAGATGATACTACTGTAGATAGTAAGTGTACATAAATGAGGTCTGCACATACAGAAAGGTCAAGTGCCTAGAGCTCCCTACTCAAACACAAATGGGAGTCACACTGACTACAATTGGATGGTTGAATCCAATAAGAATGTACTGCTCAAAATAGCATCTTCATATGCTGGATTCAGTACCGGTGTAGTTCTGATATGCTTTCACAAAAACCTAGCTTCACCTTCAAATGATGTCTACATGTATAGCTCTGCTTAATCTCACATATACCTTAGCACAAAACCTTTTTCGCATTCCCCTTTCGATTTTACAAATAAGATCTTACATTTATACCATAACCTAGGACCAATTTTAGTAGGTCGACTCTACAAGATATTACAATAAAAATATTTTATAAACAAAACAATATCTGATGCAATAACCGATTGAACATGTCGGCTTAATACATTTACAACAATAATTAATCATCTCCAAAGTGTGCCATGCTGATCTGGAAAAGATAAACCTGTCGGTGTAACTCTGGACCTATTTGTCGGTAACAACAAATATGCAAATATGAATATACCAATAAACAATTCTCTAAGATAAGATGTCTAAACAATGTCTTCGACATTACCAAGTGTTTTCCAAGTCATTCCTAGTGCCGGTGATCATTATTTCCTATTGGTGTACCATATACCGGTGACTGTGCAAAAGTCACTTGCTTGCCGGTGAATGTTGCTGGATCTCCAAAGTGCTAGATTTTTAGTAGGTGTTGACATAAATGACAAAACCATACCAAAATACCAACAATCTCCCCCTTTGGCATTGATGGCAACACAAGAAGAAAAAACCATCAAAGTGCCAAACCAGAAATACCAAGTATAAAAACCAATAATCTCCCTAAAGTAACAATCTCTCCCCCTTAGAGTAATATGAGTTCCCTTATGTTTTTCTATACCAATCTCTTCCCAAAAGATAATGTGTTTTTCCAATAGATATCTCTCCCCCTTTGACATCAAATGCCAAATTTACAAAAAAAAATCAGGTCCATATACAAAATACCAACCAATTACAATATACCAACTACTCCCCCTGAGAAGTAGCTTCCTCATCAAAGCTGGAATAAGAATATATCTCTATCAATCCTGCCGGTTGATGACAGACATCAACTATCTAAGTTTTTACTGGTGGGGGTATGACCCCAAGCTGATCTCTTAGATATTCAAAGGTCTCCTTAGGCAGAGGTTTAGTGAAAATATCTGCAATCTGCTCTTTAGTATTCACATAAACCAGTTTTACTACTTTTGCTTCAACATTCTCTTTTAGAATGTAGTACCGGATTCTTAGATATATCAATTGCTGCAGTGTTATCACAATAGATAGTTATAGGTTCCTTGCAATTTACCTTTATGTCCTTCAACATTTGTTTAAGCCATAATACCTATGTACAGTTTGTTGGTGCTAAAACATATTATGATTCTGCTATTGATAAAGATGTGCAACTTTGTTTCTTACTCAACCAAGAAATTAATCTGTTTCCAAGGAAAAATGTTTGTCAGTGGTGCTTTTTATGTCATCTACATCTCCTACCCAATTTGCATCTGTGTATGCACTTAATTCAAAGTTTTCATCTCTAGGATACCATAAACCAAGATTTGTAGTGCCTTGCAAGTACCGAAAAATCCTTTTTACTACTGATTCACAATTTTCTCTAGGATTACTTTGAAATCTTGAAACAATACATACTGCATTCATAATATCAGGTCTTGTTTGTGTTAAATACAGTAAACCTCCTATCATAGATTTGTACCTAGTTGGATTAACAGGTGTTGACTCATCTCTTAGTGATAATTTTTTATTTGTTGTCATAGGAGTACTTATCGGTTTAGAGTTCTCCATCTCAAATTTCTTAAGTAACTCTTTTAAGTATTTTGATTGACTAAAGAATATACCTTTATTAGTTTGTGAAATCTGCATCCTAAAAAGAATTTTACTTCTCCAATCATAGACATTTCAAATTCTTGCTGCATTTTGATAGAAAAATCTTTACATAATCCATCTTCTCCTCTAAAGATTATATCATCAACAAAAACTTCTATAACCAAGATGTCATCATTAGTTACTTTATAGTATAAATTATTGTCTGCATTTCCTTTAGAAAAACCAATATTCAAAAGATACTTATCTAATCTTGCATACCAAGATCTTGGAGCTTGCTTCAACCCATACAAGGCTTTCCTTAACCTACAAACCATATCTTTGTCTTCTGTCAAAGAAAATCCATCAGGTTGTTCAATGTAAACTTCTTCTTCAAGAATTTCATTCAAAAATGCACATTTAATATCCATCTAATATACTTTATAGTTCTTATGAGCTGGAACAACCAAGAATAATCTATCTTCCTCAATTATAGGTACCGGTGTAAAAGTTTCATTGTAATCAATTCCTTCTTTCTGAGAATATCCCTTACACACTAGTCTTGCTTTGTTTCTGATTACTTTACCATCTTCATTAAGTCTGTTTCTAAATACCCATTTGGTTCCAATAACATTTTTATCTTTAGGCCAGGGAACTAATGTCCATGTGTCATTCTTCTCAATCTGCTCTAATTCTTCTTCCATATCTTTAGTCCAATATTTATCTTCACATGCCTCATTAATTGATGATGGTTCAATTTGAGAAATAAGACATACCTCTTCATTTGTCAATCTTCCTCTTGTCATAACTCCTTTGTATTTATTTCCAATTATCTGATCTTCAGAATGATTCAATCTTACATATCGGGGTGTCTTTGTTTGTTGTTGTTCCTCGGTTATAGTGGAACTTTCAGATGATACTAGTGTAATTGGATCTTCACTCTATACCGGTGGATTTGGTGTAGGTTCATTTGTTAGAATTTTTGTTGCCGGCTCAGAATCTATATACCTTGAAGTTCCTCTGAATTGTTCATCAATCTTTACATTTGTACTCTCAACAATTTTCTGCAACCTCTTGTTAAAACATCTATATGCTTTACTCTTAGATGAATAACCTAAAAATATTCCTTCATCACTTCTAGGATCAAATTTACCAATGTACTCATCTCTTTTGATGTAACATTTACTTCCAAATATTCTAAAATATTTAAGAGTAGGAGTAATACCAAACCATAGTTCATGAGGGGTCTTACCAGTTTCACCTTTCATATGAACTTTGTTGAATGTATAGACCCCTGTACTTACTACTTCTCTCCAATATACATGTGGTATATTTGATTTAGTCAACATACTTCTTCCTGCATCCAAGATAGTTTTGTTCTTTCTCTCTACAACTCCATTCTGCTTTGGTGTCTGGGGTGCTGATAGCTATCTTCTAATTCCATTTACTTCACAGTAGGTATTACATTCCTTAGATGTAAACTCACCTCCTTGATCTGATCTTAAACATTTTATTTTCTTACCGGTTTCATTTTCAACCATTGCATTGAATAGTTTGAACTTTCCAAGTGCTTCTGATTTTTCTCTGACAAAAGTAACCCAACACATTCTAGAATAGTCATCAATGATTAGCATGAAATATATATCACCTTGTAAGCTTTTAGTTCTAGCTAGACCATATAAATCAATATGAATTAAATCAAGAGCATTATTTGATTTTTTTGGAATACTTTTGAAACTAGCTCTAACCTGTTTTCCAAATTGAAATTCCTTACATACTGTGTTGTGAGGTTTGACAATTTTAGGTAAATCTCTAACTGCCTTAGTAGTACTCATTTTTACCATACAATCAAAATTTACATGACAGAGTCTCTTATGCCATAACCAACTTTCATCAATATGTGCAATCAAGCATGTCATTTCACTGTTATTCAAATGAAAGATATTACCTATAGTCTGATTACCGGTTGCAATTTCTAAACTAGTTCTGTTCATGATTTTGCATTTTCCATTCTTAAATTGTAACTAAAATCCTTTCTCAACTAATTGACCAACACTCAGAAGATTATGCTTTAAACCTTCAACATAGTAAACAGTGTCAGTGTTATGCTTACCATCAAGAGATATTGAACCCTTACCTTTGATCTAATAAGCTTTATCATCTCCAAATCTTACTAAGCCGCCATTATATTCTTGAAAGTTCAAGAATTTACCTTTATCTCCTGTCATATGATGTGAGCATCCAGAATCAATGATCCATTCATCCTTTACTTCAATTTTAGCTGCCAAGGCCTATTGTACCGATTGCACTACATGTGCCAATTGATCTTCTGTTATAGCAACAAAAACCCCTCCATTGTCTGCCAGATCCTCATCATAATCATCAGTGACTCCTTCATCAACAAGATAACAAGATTTGTTTTTATTCTTCTTGAATTTGTATCTGTGATATTCAAGGTTAGGTTTGTATGTCCTTCTAGCTTCTTCTCTTAACCTAGCATGTCTATCAGGGCATCTTGAAGCTATATGACCAATTTTATTGTAGTTAAAACATTTAAAGGGTGCTTTACCTTCATACTTACTTCCAACTAGACCTTTAGGCATTTTTTCTTGCAAATAGTGCTTCAAGTTCTTCATTTTCTCTCCTGCTTTCTTCAAGTTCTCTTGCATAAAAGGATTTCCAATCAGACTTGTCAAATGATGGTGCAGATGATGTTGATGCCTTAAAAGCTAAGTCTATTTTTATAGTAGCAACATGACCAAATTCCTCAATTTCAAAGGTTGATAGTTTTCCAATCAATGTATCCATAGTTACTGATGTGTTGGGCATTGTTCTAAGTTCATTTATTGTAGTAAATTTCATTTTATATGCCGGTGGCAATCCTCTTAAAACTTTTGAAACAATTTCATCTTCACTTAAGGTTCCTCCACAACATTTTATACCTAAAACAATTTTATTTACTCTTTCCATAAAAGTAGAAATTCTTTCATCCTCTTCCATTTTCAGACTTTCATACCTAACCCAGAAGCTTTCAAGTTTTGCAATTTTTATAGTGGAATATCCTTCATTCAGTGTTTCCAAGTGATCCAAAATAGCTTTAGAAGTAGACCTATCTGATAATCCCATGATTTGCTAATCTAATAGAGCACTCAAGAGTGCTTCTCTTGCCCTGCAATCATTTTCCTCATCTTTAGTTAGGTTAGGTGGATTAGGCTAACTAGAAGTGGGAGCAGTATAGCCATTCTTTGTAACATCCCAGATGTCCTTTCCAATGCAATTCAGATGTGTCTCCATTCTGATCTTCCCTATCCCATAGTTGGTTCCATCAAGTTTAGGACTATCCTTCCTGAAATAGTTGCTAGACATTTGATCTCCTCAAGCTATTAAACTTCTGCAAAAAGAGGACTAGGCTCTGATACCAATTGTTAGGTCCCAGAGACAACTAAGAGGGGGGGGGGGGGTGAATTAGTTTTCTAATAATATTAAACCAAAAACAACTTAATCAAATTACTGCTTAATATCGATGAAACAGTCTATTATACCGGTGGACAAATTTAATAGATAAATGCAATACCAGTAAAGATTAATGCATGAAGCTAAAAGCTAAAGTCATCCACAACACATAACACCAATATTTGTATGTGGAAACCTTGTAAGGGGAAAAACCACGGTGGGAAACCTTACCCACAATCAGATGATACTATTGCAGATAGTAAGTGTAAATAAATGGGGTCTGCACATGCAAAAAGGCCAAGCGCCTAGAGCTCACTGCTCAAACACAAATTTGAGTCACACTGACTACAATTGGATGGTTGAATCCAATAAGAATGTACTGCTCAAAATAGAATCTTCATATGCTAGATTCAGTACCGGTGTAGTTCTGATATGCTTTCACAAAAACCTAGCTTCACCTTCAAATGATGTCTACATGTATAGCTCTACTTAATCTCGCATATACCTTCGCACAAAACCTTTTTCGCATTCCCCTTTCAATCTTACAAATAAGATCTTACATTTATACCATAACCTAGGACCAATTTTAGTAGGTCGGCTCTACAAGATATTACAATAAAAATATTTTATAAACAAAACAATATCCGATGCAATAATTGATTGAACATGTCGGCTTAATACATTTACAACAATAATTAATCATCTCCGAAGCGTGGCATGCTGATTTGGAAAAGATAAACCTGCCGGTGTAACTCTGGACCTATTTGCCGGTAACAACAATTATGCAAATACAAATATGCCAATAAACAATTCTCTAAGATAAGATTTCCAAACAATGTCTTCAACATTACCAAGTGCTTTCCAAGTCATTCCAAGTGTCGGTGATCATTATTTCCTGCTGGTGTACCATATACCGGTGACTGTGCAAAAGTCACTTGCTTGCTGGTGAATGTTGCTGGATCTCCAAAGTGCTAGAGTTTTAGTAGGTGTTGACATCAATGACAAAACCATACCAAAATACCAACATAATCCACATACTTCCCCTCCAAGATCTCCTAAGATCGGATCCTCTGAGACACCTCTAGATACCATCCATCCTTTGGCAACTACTACAATATACGGTCTCTCAAATCTGTGCTCATAGATATGGTGTATACCTCATGTTGTCTCCTACTCAAGGTATCAGCGACTACATTCTCCTTCCCTTTGATGTAGTGGACATCAAAATCATACTCACAAAGGAACTCTATCCATCTCCTCTGACAGGCATTAAGATTAGGCTGAGTGAAGATGTACTGCAAACTCTGATGGTCTAAATGAAGCTGAAATTGATGACCCAAAAGGAAGTGTCTCCACCTCACAAGTGCATGAACTACTGTTGCAAGCTCTAGGTCATGCGTAGGGTAGTTAAGCTCGTGAGTCTTAAGTTTCCTAGACTTGTACGCTATAACTCTACCCTCCTGCATAAGGACTTCTCCTAATCCATCCAAGGAAGCATTTGTGCATACCATGAAATCGGTCATGGGGTTTGGCACAATAAGAATAGGTGCACTAGTGAGTGCCCTTTTCAGATCCTGAAAATCCCTCTCACACTTCTCTGTCCACTTGAATTTCTTTCCCTTTCACTGGAGGGATGTGATGGGGTGTGCAACTCTGGAAAATCCCTCAACAAAGCGTCTGTAGTATCCTGCTAAACCCATGAAACTCCTGACTTCTGTCACAATGGTTGGCACTGGCCAATCCATAATAGCTCTGATCTTTTATGGGTCAACTGAGATCCCATCACCTGATATAACATGCCCCAGGCACTTGACCTCTAATTTAAAGAAAGCACACTTTGACAAACTGTCGAACAACTGGTTATCCCTCAAACACTGCAAAACCTACCTCAAATGCTCCTCATGCTCCTTCTCATTCCGAGAGTATATCAATATGTCATCGAGGAACACAATCACAAATCGATCGAGAAAAGTGTGGAATACCCCATTCATGAGACTCACGAATACAGCTAGAGCATTCATAAGACTGAATGGGACCATAGTGAACTCATAGTGGCCATATCTGGTGCGAAATGCAGTCTTGTGGATATTACTCTCCACAATCATCAACTGATGGTACCCTGACTTCAGATCTATTTTGGAAAAAAATTTAGCACCCTGAAGCTTATCAAACAAATCATCGATCTTGGGCAAGGGGTAATGGTTCTTGATGGTTACTTTATTCAGTTGCCTATAATCCATGCATAACCAAAGGGACCCATCCTTCTTCTTCACGAAGATGACTAGTGTGCCCCAAGGGGAGATGCTAGGATGAATGTGACCCTTCTCTAAGAGTTCCTCTAGTTGCATCTTGAGCTCATTAAGCTCAGGTGTGGTCATCCTATAAGGTGCTCTCGAAACTAGCTTGGCTCCTGGCACCAAATCTATGTGGAAGTCAATCTCCTTGCTAGGTGGCATACCAGGTAGCTCGGCGGTAAACATATCTACAAATGCCTCAAGGATGGGATGATCATCTATGGAAGGCTCCTTCTCATTTTCTTCCTCTCTATCACTGATGGTGATAGCAAACAACAAGCATCCCTTTCGCATGCTCCACTTAAGCTACATAGTGGAAATCATACAAAGAGACACGGGCCTCTGAATCCCAGCAATTACTATGGGAGAACCATGATCATCCTCGCACTCAATCTTTTTCACACGACAATCCATCTTGGCTCTATGGGTGCAAAGCCAATCCATGCCAAGTATGATGCCATAAGATTTGAGTGGCGTAACTCTAAGGTCTACTATGGTGGTGGTATTACCAATCTAGAGCGGACATCCCCTAACCTCTGAATCCACTGACACTCTAGCCCCTGATGCTAACTCCACTTCCCAATTGACACCCTGCCTAACTGCCACTAGCCTGCAATGCTCCACAACCAATGGAGATATAAAGGAGTCAATCGCTCCTGAGTCAAATAATATAGAAATACCACTACCTTTGATCTTACCTGCAACCTCAATGACTGTGGCCTGGTGCTCTACCTGGCGGTTGTCAACTGCTGTGAAGACTCTATGGGACTTGCCCATATCTCCAACTGTAGGCTCTGATGCTGCCATCCTCTGATTACCTGTCATCTAACCCTGCAGACACTCTCTCACCATGTGCCCCATGGCTCCACATGTGAATCAAGCACCATGTGCCTGAAACTGTGCACCCTGAGGCCTAGAGTAAGGCTTCCCACCTGTCCTACTAGAACCATTGTACCCACCCCTAAAGGACTGCTAAGTCCGTGCCGGAGGTGTGTATGTACCCTGTGCTCTCTAGTCATGCCTAGGACCTTGTGACTGCCACTGCTTGGACTTAAAGCCCTGCTGTCCCTGAGGAGGCCTATGTCTCTGACTCTGTTGTGACTTCTGCAAAGGAGGGGGTTTATAGGACCTTGATGCATTTCTATGGCTACCTTTCGAATGGGGTTTCTGAAACCCAAAAGACTAGGGTGTCGAGTTTCGGTTCTGAAACTGATCCCTTGTGTCTTGTGGCCTGACCTGAATCTCCTCGGCTATCAAGGCCTTCTCCATGGCAACTCGAAGGCTCCCTAGAGCGGCCATCCTCACCAGTCCTGCTATCCTGGCATTAAGTCCCCTGATAAATCAGTTGATGAGAAGCTTCTCGTCCTTCAGGTAGTCTACATAAGGTAGGAGCTCGATGAACTTGCTCTTGTACTGGGTCACTAAGAGACCCTTCTGCTGGGGGTCATGGAACTCATCAATCCTACTCTGCCTAAAGTTCTCTGATAGGTACCTCTCCCTGAAACTCTCTATGAAGATTTCCCATGTGAGGGTGTCTGCAGTTAGACCACACTTGAATTCCTCTTGTTTCCACCATGTGGAGGCCATCGATCTCAAAAGGTGGACTGCAACTTGTGCCTTCAAATTGCTTTCGTAAGAATGCAATGTGAAGCACCGATCTAGGTTCAAAAGCCAAGCCCCAGCTTCTACCCCATCGGTAGATCCCCCTAAAGATGGTGGCTGGAGGTGCAAAACCTCTCTGATCAGATCTCCTAGTTCCCGACTTGCTCTCTCAAAGTACACAGGTGCTGCTACTGGAGGTGGTCCGGGTAGATGAATGGACTCAGGCTCATGCTCGGCTTGACCCTCTATGGGATTAGGAGGAGCACTCTTACTCTGTTCCCTATTCGCTGACCTGTGGCTCCCTAAGTTTTGGTAATCTGCATGACAGTCAACTGCTAGAAGCCTATCCTGCACTATCCCAATAAGGTTCTGGAGTGCTAATAAGATGTCTTAGTTTGGGTCGACCAGTGGTTTTGGAGGGGCTTCCGGGTTCCCTTCTAGAACCGGTTCCTCCCTATCAACATCCTTGCATGCCATACATGTATGCTTAGGACACCTTCTGTGCTTGCGAGCTTGTCATGTAGTCGAGGGCATCCTTATGAGAAAATAAAACAAAAATAAAATAAATAAATAATTTTTGCAGAAAATTTTAATTTAATTAAATAATTAAAGCGAACTATAATGGAGAAAGGTTCCTAGTGTTGGAAACCTTGCTCTGATACCAAAATGTCGTGCCCAAACTTTTGGGCAAAAAAGGGAACAAAAAAAATATTTTTTTTTTGAACAACATAAACTCATAACATATCCTACATTAAAATGAAATCAATAGAGTTTTGTCTTAACTAAGATGTAATCAGAATTGTTTTCTAAGGTTGGATTAATTAACCAACTCAAATGAGCGACTTTATTTAATGGAGATTAATTAATGTCGCAATTTAGTTAGTTAATTCAATTATCTTAATTAAGTTGTTGCTAATTAAAATCGAGGGATAATTAGTTATCTCAAATGCATTTAAATCATCCCCGTCCAATAATGATAAAACTATCTTAATTTTAAAATTAATTAATTGAAACACATGCAAATTCATATTTAAATCTAACCGACAAGGGTTCGAAATTCTACAATGTCATTTGTCAACTAGATCCGATATTATGCTAAAGTCAATTTTAATTTCCCCTAAACCTTTAAATTTGACGATATAATTAATCTGGCCAACATTGGCTTCAAGGGCTAAGAATTCCTAAAAATAATTAATAATTTTCAATTATTAATTTTTCCCAATTTTAACCTTAATGTCTATATCTAATTGAATATATTAAATAACTATAAAATTTCCCTAGCTGAATAAATTAAATCAACTATATGATTAATGTATATAACATTAATCCTCCATTTTAAATTATATAAAATAGACTATATTAAAATTTAATTCTCTTCCAAATCGAATTAAGGAGTTTTAACTAAATAACACATATGGCTAAAATTATATGGGGGAAATTCTTTTCAAATTTTAAAAAAATATTCCCCCCCCCCTTTCTTCTTATTTTAACTTAAATTTTAAATTTCAAACCCTAACTAGGGTTGAGTAAATTTTTCCTTATATTTTATTTAAATTCTCTTGAAAATCTCTTTCTTTTATTTTTCTATGCTAACCCTAACCCGAATATGAGCTAGGGTTGCATTACTAAAATGCTCATATTATTAAAATGCTAACCCTAACCCGAAATTGGGTTAGGGTTGCACTTTCCTTTTTTATTTAAAATCCTTTCTTTTTCTTTTTCTATTTACTTATACCCTAACCCAAAATGGGTTAGGGTTTAATATTTTTTTTTTTTGTTTAGTGAGTGTGTGTGTGTTGTGTGTGTTGCAAGTACGGGGCCGAGCTAGGGCACGACGACGGCCATGGAGAGGCAGAGGTCGAAGGAGGGAGAAGAGGGTTGTGGGCGGAGGTGGTGGCGCAGGCATCCTTGGACGCCACTGTGCGTACACACAGTGGCAAGCAACACCGCCCACTATGTGTACACAAAGTGGCGGGCGGTGTTGCTGGCACCGACTGTGTATACATAGAGTGGCGACGGCACCGCCCACTGTGTGTAGCACAATGGCAGCCGCGGGTCATCCACTATGTCTACACACAGTGGCGGCGGTGCCACCCACTATGTGTAAACACAGTGGCTCGGCCATGAGCCATCCACTGTGTTAACACACAGTGGTTTGGCCCAAGCCCCCCCCGATTTTGTTTTATTTTTTTTTATTTCTTTTTGTTTAAATATATATATATATATATATATATATATTTATATATAATCAGTTCTGAACATATTTAAATGTTTCCATTTGTGTATATTTTTAAATGCGTGAATATATATGTGTGTGTGTGTGTGTGTGTGTCAAGTTATTAGGGTTAGTAATCTCTATTTTTTTTTGAATAAATTTATACATAAGCATGCAGTTCTTATGTATATCTATTTTTTTAATTTTAAAGCTTGCAGGAATTGACAAAATAATGACAACATTTCAATGGTTATATGTTCCATTTCTTAGGTATGATTTATTTTAATATGCAGCATTAGGAGTAATGACAGTTATACTAACAGGGTTATCTACAACAAATTTCTTTTATTTATAGATTAGTTTTCAGCTATGCCTAAACAGAGATAAAAATAACAACAATAACAACATTTAAATATTGCAGGAAATTACTTAAACACACATGGCTTTTCTTCCTTTTTTTTTCCTTTCCTTTCTTTACTTAAAATTGTAGAAATAAATAAAATAACATAATTCATTATGAGATAGAATTAAATAAAATTTACAGCAGCATTATAGATTACAGAATTTAAATAAAATGCACTTTTCTCATAGCATATTTGAATAAAATAGCCTACTATTACAATGGGTGAAATAACCCAATTGGTCTCTCATTCCTAATAATGAGGGCTTGAATACATTAATACATTTCTTTATGCAGAAATTAAAAAAACAACATAAAGCTCCTCATTTATATTTCTGCAACTAAAGCATAATGTTACACTTTTTTTTTTGGCAACTAAATAAGTCTGCATCTCCTAGCTTTCTTTCCTCTTTCCAAGCAACCTGCATATAATCATAAGGCTGTGACCATGGGGTCCTCACCTCCCAGCCTAGGCTTACTAGACGCCACCCCCGAGCTTGGAGAACCAAGTCCTAGACAGGTTACACTCAAGCAAACACAAACAGACAAGGGGAAAACAAAACACAACAACACATTCCCTTCCCAAGCTAAAACTTCATCACATAATGTGATGTTTAACTAGGGTGGAAGTGGACCAAGTACCCTAGAGGAGTTTCTGTTAGATAGTAACTCACAGCCAACTCATGGCATCCAAGAAAACACAACCAAAACTCATTCTTAACCCCCACATCCTTATGACCGCCAAAAGGCAAACATGCCATATTTGCTTCCCTTATGACCCCCAAATGAAATAGCACAAATATGTAGCAAGGGTCACATGGACAAACCCTTGAGATCACTCTCATAATGAGAGCCTCTCACTCTAAGGCTGTCATATGCCTTCCACCCCCAAGACCATTTGGCCACCCCCAAGACCATTTGGCCCTCCCAAGGGTTAGATAGTCTTGGATACTCCCAACACAACAAAATGCATAAATAGAAATAGAAAAAGAATCACATAGAACTTTCACAAATACAATGCAAGATACAACATATACATTCACGCATTCTACCAACAGATTTTCAAATGAACAAGTAAGAAACACCAACCTTGAAATCTGCCAAGGGTATTCTAGGGAAAAGCTTGGCGAAGAGCAGCCAATCCACAATCTTTTCTGCAATTCTTAGGCAAATTTTCCTATCCCAAAACTGGTTTCTTTTCAAATTTGCAAGATCTCCAAAAATGGAGAGTGGGTGATTAGCTCACTAAGCTTAAATCCCTCGCCTAAGAAGGCTTCTCTCACTCCTTCCAACCTCTTGGATAGAGTGAGGGGCTCCCATTTGTTGGTCTTCCCTAGGTCTTACACACTCCCTAACCAAGGCACTTAGAAAAGGGGAATGCAATGGGAAAGAGGAATTATACCTATCAAGAAGGTTATCTTACCAAGGATGGCACTCCTATAGATGGAATTCGTCCATCTTGGGAAAACCACTTTTTTGGGTGGTTAAACAAACCCTAAGGGAAAGACACATGGCCAATATTGGCCTTCACCCATAGGTACCCCATGAGGCCTAATAAAAATGCTCTAAAGTTGACTCTAAGAGTTGATTTAACCCTTAGAAAGTCCACCTAAAGTTAACCTACGGGTCAACTCTGAGTTGACCCTCCCTGTGGCTCACTAACCTAGATTTCTTGGTTCCTTCAAGGATAAATTGGAGATATAAAAATTAACAAAAATAAAACTCTCCAAAAATGTGACATGACAATTGCCAACACAACATGCAACATATGTGTGAAGTGACACTACAAAATAATTCCACATCACAAATACACACATGGAAATTTTCCTTTGAACGATTTAAACAATTTAATAAATACAATTTACACTCATGCAACATTTTACATTTACGAATAAAATACAATACATATGGGGTGTTGTCTCTCCAAATAGACAACCCCTTGTTTTACGAATGCACATAGGCCTAGGTTTGATTCTCCATAATATTTCCATGGTGACATAAATAATTTCCTGCACATCTCAATTTAAACATTAGTACTTTCCAATAGCCTCATATAATATAAAACACATAATAATAATACAATACAATCATTCTGCATAGAATTGACATTATACAATACAATTTGCCACATATCAAAGCAATTCACATAAGCAATTTATCATAATCCTCATAATTTAATCCATTCATAAGATATGCAAACATATTTCTAGTATCATAATAAAGTCCTGCAAATCAAATAATGACATAGATCATCTCAATGTTACCCTATTCTAGGATCATATAAAATTCTATATCCACAAAGCATAGAAATGAAGCATCCATATATCCATGTTATCAAATTCATGGGATCATATAAAGTTCTATATCCATAATGCATAAGAATAAAGCATCCATAATAGTTCCAACATGAAAATCACTGAAAAGATAGGATGGGTCGGGGTAGGGCCTCACATAATTCTATTGGACCGACATGAAATCAGAGTCCTTTATAAGAACATCATGTCTAGGGTTTGCATGTAAGAGATAGAATAGAAAAGGTTATCTGCGATCATAGAAGAGAGGATTAGGTCTGTGTGAAGAGATAGAGTCTAGAGATATTGAAGAGTAAAGTAATGCTGAAATGCATTAACAATGAGCTGTCATAGATCTAATTAAGCATAATGTGCTATTATCTAGATCATTCACTTGTTGATTACTAATATCTTTGACAAGTCTAAAACCCTTAATCGGGTAGGCCCAACAAAGCCTTTGTAAATCCTCTAACGAGGTGGTTCACAACTATGGATCTGAAATCCTTTAACAAGGTAGTCTTTAACAAGACTTATCTCCTAACAGAGATCTAGATTCCTAATAGGATCTATTCTCGTGAAGAACATTGTATGATCTTAACCAGTCTGGTTACTATTCTACAGATAGTTACTTGTGAGTTTCTGCTCACCATGGTTTTTCCCATTTGGGTTTCCATGTCAAATATCTTGTGTTATGGTGATTGTGCTTTTGTGGGTGAATGCTTTTTTTGCTATTTGGTTTGCATTTATCTTAACTGGTTTATTAGTGAATCTGTTGCACTGGTTATCTGCTAAACTATTTAAAAGATTGATTACAGTATTTTTTGGTATACTAATTCACCCCCCCCTCTTAGTATTCATCAAAGACTCAATGATGCTGGAAATGAAAATCTAAGACTCAGTCATGAAAATGATATGTTGAAGACAGATCTCATTCACATGGAACATGATAAAACTGAACTTATGAGACAAAAGGGAATTCTGGAAAATGAGTTGGCTACTGCAAATCAATGTAAAGAGAAATCAAAGAAAAGTTCAAAAGAACTTGATGATATGTTGAAAAGTCAAAAACCTAACGGAGATACTAATGGACTTGGATTTGAAGTTGGTGAAAGCTCGGGTACTACAAACAATCATGGTCATGGTAAACCGGTAAGACAACCTAATTATTACAAATTTAATGGGAAATGCTTTAACAGTAACAAGTATGGTCATAGAGAAAATCGGTGTAGATCTAGAAACAATCAGAACATTAATGCACCCACCGGTCAATGTTCCAAATGTAACAAAGTTGGTCACAATTTAGAAAACTACAGAATGAATGTAAGATGTTATGTTTGTGGAAGATTTGGGCACTTATCTATTCAATGCAGAGCACAAACCAGCATAGGATATGGAAAGGCTATTCAGAAGAACAATGTGACTTGTTATGCTTGTAACAAGATTGGACATATTGCAAAATTTTGTAGAAGCAAGGCTTCACTGGAAAATAATAAAGGACCTAGTTTGAAAGGTAAAGAGAAGGTTGATGAGGTAAAGCAATAATTTTCAAGACAATGGATTAGAAAGAGAGATCAAAATGTTGTTGAGACTATTCCTTCACTGGTAGAACACAGTATTACTCCACCAGCAGAAGATTCTTCATCCAACTGAAAAGATAACCCTTGGGGGTATTGCAACAAGTTGAAAATCATGCAAGTTTACCCACGGTTGATGGTAAGAAGATGGACTTCTTCTCTACCAGCAGATGTGTTAAGTTTCACTTAACCGATGAGCATTTAATATAGTTGTTGGAGGAAAAGACATTATAAATCAATGATTTTCTCTCTTTTTCAATTCACTAAGCATTCAAACTTTTAGAGAGTGCAAAAATACGAGCGAGGGCATCCAAAGCGATGAAGTGAAGCAAGTTCCTTCAAGCACTCAAACCTATCAGGTAGATTAAGGTATTTATCAATGGCTTCCTCCTCTGCTTCAGAATTTATTGCAAACCCTACTGTTGTAGAAGTTGTGAAGCACACTAGGCCTGTTTTTAAAATCATTCCCGAGATAGCGAAACAGAATGATTCCCTAGGTGCTTTTTCAAAAATTCCAAAAGGTGTTGCATATGCTGAAGACCCTAGAATCTATATTCATTGCCATATTGAGGAATTAGGTTCAAAAGAAATATTGAAAATATTTAAAACTATTATCTGTGATGAAAGTGAAAAAGTAAAACCCAAACACAAGGTAATTGAAAATTTAGGTTTTGTGAAGATCTTAGACATCCCTGATTTTCCTAAGGAGGTAGTAAGGATTGTCCTTAGCAGAGTTCATGGAGAATTCTTTTGGCTAGATTTTGTTTGTAAAATCACCAGAGAAGTAGTTAGGGCAGTGACTAGTTTACCCTCCACCGGTAACAGACTAGATAAGACTAAGAAGGTTCCCAATAACACAATGATGACATTAACATGAGCAACCTATGACAGTAGATCCCTGAGAGTGAATGATGTTAAGGATGTGAATGTTAGATTTATAAGCATGATCCTAGGTTACAAAGCCACACATGCAAACTAACTCAACTCTGTTTCCAGTCTTTGTATTAAAAGTACATATGATATGGTCAATAATGATGCAAAAATAGATATATGTGAGTGGTTAAAAGATGAATTGATAGACAATCTGAAAAAGATAAAAGGAGACAAGAAAGGTACTTTTCGTTTTGGCAATCTTCTGGTATGTCTGATGTTGTATCTCACAAAAGAGGTTCCCAGTATTGGTAAGAAAGACTTTGGTTATGATATACTGGTAGGCAAACAACTGTTAGAAATCTTCACCGGTATGGGCACTGATAAGGATAACAATATAACAGAGTACTTCAAAACATTCAAAGAAAAAATGAAAACAAGAAAGAGATTACCACAAAGTATTGTAGACAAGTATGAAAAGGAAATATGTTTTATAATTAAAAAGGATGAGATATGGATGGAGGCAGTTCTTCCTAGAACTGTATGGGTAACAAAAATGGGGCATGAGGTAGATGTAAACATCATTGAAACTTATGCCAAAGCCCTATTAGAAGCCCCTAGAGAACTAGAAGAAAAGGTTTTTGGAAATGCACAAACAATAGGAAGTGGTGTACAAACATTGAAACAGAGAAAGAGAAGAGAAAACTACATTAGGAGTGTACCCAAGCAAGTGAAGGAAATAAAAGAAAACATTATGAACATCACGGGTATTAAGGAAGTGACTTAGAAGGATTACAACCGGAGGCACATCTCTCACCGGTTGTTACATCCTCTGATAGTGAAATTCCTACCGAGTTTAAAAGAGTTGATAGGAAGAGAAAACCTTCACCAATACCCTCTCCTCCTCCCAAGAAAACAAGAACACCAAGGCAGAAACAATAGGTAGTGAGACCACCGGCAAAGAAGTTGACACCAAAGAAGAGGAAACAATACTAAGTTATTGTCGATAGGAATCTGGAAATCATCAAAGCAAATAGATATTAAACTAGCCCAATCACAAAACTAGATTACAATGATAACAAAACCTACAAACATTCAATAGAGATATGGAAATGAAACATTCAATTCAAACGCAAACCATCTCAAATGCGGATGTCTCCTCCATGATTCTCCATTGTCCTTCTTTCTCCTTCAAATAGCTTTGTTTTGTGGATCTCACCTTCAAGTGCATAAGCATAATGTGAAAGCAAGATTGACAAGACGGTAGCGCAAGAATACTAGAAGCGTGATTGATTCGGAGATTCGAAAAATGTGATCAATTGGGATCTTTGATTGAAGAAATTCATCCAATTTATAGGCAAATTGGAGAGATGACAAGATTAGCATGAAGAGATTTGAAAGGAAATTTCAAATCAAGAATGACAAATATGACAAATTATGACAAAATTGACACTTTCTATGCAAGATTGATTGATTGATAATCATGACAAATTATGACAAATTGCTATGTCAAAGTTGATTGATTGACAAATTATGATAAATTATGACAAAATTGCTATGTCATTCCCATGAAATTAGAGAAATATTAGAGAAAATAGAAAATTAGATGAATTAGAAATTAGGAAATTAGAAAATTGATGAAAATAAGAAAATTAGGAATTAGGAGAAATTAGTAAATTGGAAAATTAGGTAAATTAATTAATAATTTTTCATTCAGTAATTAATTCACAAAGAGAGGAGAAATTAGTTAGCCAATTAAATAAATATTTAATTGTGACAAGAAGACTTAGGATAAATAAATAAATTATTAATCCTAGAGGGAAAATGACAAACAAGGTTAAATGAATAAATC
The DNA here is from genome assembly GCF_030272615.1 of Cryptomeria japonica. Lineage (NCBI taxonomy): Eukaryota > Viridiplantae > Streptophyta > Pinopsida > Cupressales > Cupressaceae > Cryptomeria > Cryptomeria japonica. Next base: position 82,159,147 of record NC_081409.1, read on the forward strand.
ATAAAAACCCTAGAAGATGAATTATAAATGCAAGGACGACAATTAGGTCTTGATGTAGGATCGATTTGATCATGATTCTGACTTGATAAAAGACCAATGCTGATAAATGATTTGATTGATAAATGCACCAATTGACAAGGAACAATGACTAATTGATCCAAATTGACATGATTGAGAAGGACGACGATCGATGACAAATTGATCGCAAAATGACAAGATTGAAAATGATAACGATCGATGACAAATCGATCGCAAAATGACGAGATTGAATAATGACAATGATCTATGACAAATCGATCACCAGATGACAAGATTGAAAATGACAATGATCGATGATAAATCGATCACAAGATGACAAGATTGAAAAGAGGACAAAACCCTAATTAGGATTGATGATGTCCAAAATGATGACAAATGAACATGCACATTGATGCGATAGGATAAGATCGACCAAAATCATGACTGAAGATCGTTATCGACAAGACCAAATTTGAAAGTGAGATAAATGAAGAATGCAAAAGAAGGACTCAATGCTCACAAATGATAAAGACCAAGTGCACAACATAGGAGAAATGTTAATGTGACACAAAAACCCTAAAATAAGGCAATGCGCAGATGTTAAAGTATGACTCCGCAAGGGTTGACCATTTTTAGATGTCTACATATTGCCCCTCTTTGAGACAATGTGATTCTAAGCATTGTTTCAAAGAACAATAATGAAAATGCCCCAGACAATAATGATGGCATATGCATGCCCCCTCGAGGAATCGACCGGAAATAGCCAGAAAAAGAGGCCAATTGATCGATAAGAATGATAGAAAATGATATGATCAACCGGACTGAAAATCAGAGATTGGATGCATGAAGGACAAGCAATGGAAGGTGCAAAAGACCACGACCAGCATAAGATGGAGAGGGTGCACGTCCATCTATGCACTGACAAAGAGCTATATAAGAGACCAAGAGAATGAAAAGAGCTCATTTGCACTAGCCAAAGAGGAGGATTTGTTGCTCTGGAAAAGGACGCTTGCAGAGAGATGGCAAACATTTCAATGGCAGATCACCTCGGGGAACATGTACGCACCTACAGACGACCGGATGACACGGGAGTAGTGGTATGTATCTCGAAAACCCATATTGTCAATTTCATGAATTTGACTTGCTTGCGGGACATTGTGAGGCCCACAAGGAATGAAAAGAATGACTTCTGTGCCTATGTGTGTGCATCCTGCGCTTGTGTAGGATGTCATGCGCTTGTGTAGGGTACACAGGTGCAAAATAGGGTACACAGGTGCAATTGTGCACTGGGAACCCTAATTTGACCAAAAACAGCATGCGAATGATCCCAAAAAGGGGGATAAGGGTAGGATAGGTCAAAATAGACAAAGAACACCCTGATTTGTGGATGAAATGAGGAAATGCAACCCATAGGAGCAAACCTTAAAACTGACAAAGTGTGCGCCAATTGTGATGTAGAGTCGACAGTATCCACTAATTACGCGGGAGAACTGACCTAACTGCTTCATCTTACGACATAGACTCAGGACCACAGATAGAGATACATTAGTAGGACTTGGATTATACTATATCACATTCATGCCCAAGATTAGGGCAAACACAGGACTGCTTACCGCATTGGCAAAGCGATGGCATTCAGAGACTTCCTCTTTCCATCTGGCGACTGGAGAGGCGACAGTGACATTAGAAGATGTATGGCATATCCTCCGCATTTTGATTCATGGGGAAATGATAGAGTATGACCCAGTGACAGGGAGAGATGCTTTGTGCATATTATTTGAGTGCGACGTAGATGATCTAGATATCGTAGAGAGGGAGATTGGCTAGGAGACCATGGCATCAGAGTATGATCGGTGATATGTAGTGATAGCAGTGGTTATAGCATGCCTACTAGTAGGAGATAGATGAGGACATGGATTCCCTATTGGATGGGGAAGAGTGCTAGAGCGGATGGTGACAGAGGGGATGATGTATGCATGGCGACCATGTGTGCTTGCTATGCTATATTTTTAGTTGCATCAGATAGCATATTAGGGGGTGTAGACATTGAGCTGTGGAGTCACACTGTTACAGGTATGGGCATTTGAGCACATAGCCATATGTTGACCGATTATAGAAAGATAGGTATTACCACACTGACCATATGTGTACTATTATGGGGGAGTACTGAGACAGGGTCCTTTCAGATACATATTGTATTGGTGACATGAGCTAGACAGATTAAGAGAGTTTACATGGAGGCCATATCTTGATTGCCCTGGATGGTCAGATGATAGGGAGGAGCTATCATATTGTAGACAGGAGAGGTACCTAATTGGGTGACCAGTGAACCACTAGAGGGTGATTGAGATGTACCTGCTAGAGAGAGTGAGATGACAGTTTGGAGAGAGGCAGGATGTACCCAGAGGGACTGCACACTTTGCCCGATCTCACAGAGAGACGAGTTAGTGGGGGAGGATGATTCAACCATACATAGCATATGCTGACTTCACACAGCTACAAAAGAGATAGTGGGATTGAAGATCAGATGTGGTGGATGCCAGGATGATAGAGGAGTATGAGTGATGGTTTGCATGACGATGGCCAGTGCCATTGACAGATCCTGATATTTCGGTACCGAGGAGACAGGAGGACTTCCCACTCGCTAGAGAGGAGGAGGGAGATGATGAGGATAGGGATGAGGATGAGGATGGAGAGCATGAGAGGGATGATGAGGACAGAGATGATGAGGATGAATATTATGAGCCAGATTCAGCCGATCAGGAGTCATTGCAGGATATACCCATAGAGCCGGAGACAGCTAGGATAGAGGAGATGGAGATGTGCAGGGCTACCATAGCGAGTCAGCATGATCACATTGTGACATTAGAGAGATAGAATGCCATCTTGAGGATAGAGCATGATCAGTTTAGAGCAGAGATATCCAGACTTACAATGGCTCGAGATACAACAATAGCCCAAGCACAACAAGAAGGGCAGAGAGTCACTGAGTATATTGGGTTGATTAGGGATGCTAGTGCATGTGAGATGGCACAGATGTTGGTAGAGATCAAAGAGGAGATATGCCATTGGAGGACACTATATGAGAGTGCAGTTCCACCAGAGAAAAGAGCAGCATCATATCGGGCACGATCGAGGACAGAGAGAAGGACACATTCTCGGAGGTCAGTGAGCAGCATGGGGGTGAGTGGACCTATGAGACCACCACAGCTAGGACCAAGGACAGGAGGGACATCATGTTTGAGACATGACAGGGATGAGGAGGATAGAGGGAGCACCCAGTCATAGAGGCATGCACTCCTTATGACAGACAGTTGACATTATGTAGTTTGACATTTTGTAGTCAGCCTGTAGGCCATACTTAGGACAGATAGTCCAATTTTGTACTCCGATATTATTTTGATATATGATATGATATGCATCGATATGATGGGATGCAATGTGTTATGACTTATAGTTATTTTCCATGTATGGATGGCTTATGTACTATTTATGTACCATTGTGGAACATGTATGGATATATTTTGATGTGTTTTTTTGATGCATTCATAATATGAAATGGATAAAATGCTTGATGTAATGCAAATGTACTAATCAATGAATGCAAGATGCTGCTTATGTTTTTGGAGATCAGAGCACTAGACTGGACTGACTAACCAAATGATAGAAGAAATGTTAGTAGGAAGAAATTAGATAGAGGATAGATAGAGATGAAGAAAAACTTGCTTTCACCAATGCACTTTGTAGGTGAGAACCTTTATTTAATGTAGCAAAATGGATGCAGAGCATCATGGCATTGAAGGCCAGAGCTGAAACACAACCCTTTTTGCAAAAGACATACACATCACACACAAGGAATGAGTGAAGCATCCTAGGGTGCATACATCAAGGGTCGAGGTATGTGCGACGTTCACAAAGCGAACATACTTATCATAGACACCCAATGATATAGTTGCCCCAGTTTGTAACAAACATTCCACAAACAACAATCACAACAAAAAAGAAAGGGACCATGAACCATCCCGGTCACTCTAAATCACTCAGTGACATCATCAAGCAACATAGGAACATGATCAAAGCCAAAGATAAATCAATAAAAAGATAAGACTCGCCAATTCCAACAACTCAAACAAACATCTTGATCTTCATTGTCAAAAGTTGAAAGTGTGGATAGGACGATCATGCTATCTAGTTTCAGGGAATGCAGTACCCCGTCTAAGATAGGACACAGTCTGGTTTCGAGTATACCACACCCTGTATAAGATCCATGATAGTAGTGACAAGGACAAATGATATTGACGTTAACATTTGATTGATATGACAATTGTGATCAGTTTGAATGTCTGGTTTGATTGAAAAAGTTCATCTGTTAATGCGTGATTTCATTAAAGCACAATGTGTGATTACGTGTCGTTGGAGGTATGCTCAGCGATCTGTCTATGCACAAAGGGGATATTGTTGTTTTATTTTGCGAGTTTTATAATGTTTTTGTGTTCATTTTTTCAAGACTTTATTTGACTTTTTAGGGATTTATTTCAAGACAGTTTTTGATTTTTTAGGGATTATTTCAGGACATTTTTTGATTTTTTTTTTAGGATTTTTTTTAGGACATTATTCAATTTTTTTGGATTTTTTCAGGACATTATTTAATTTTTTTGGATTTTTTTCAGGACATTATTCAATTTGAAAGTTCCAGTGATTGATCATGACAAAGGGAATGCACCCAATACACATCTGAAAGACATATATAGAGACCAGGACCGAAACATATGCACAAGAAACCGGAGTATGCAAGACAATGATGCTGACCAATCATAAGCCTGAAATAGAACATTGGGTCAGGACAAGGGTAGGCATGATAAACTTGTAGAGAGTAAGCATAGCTAGAGGTCATGATAGATGACAGAGCAATGATCTTTTTACACATGGCACCTGTTTGCCAGGTTTTCACCATGGTAATTTCCCAAAGCACCTGTTTGCCAGGTTTTCACTAGAGGGTGAATCATTTTTCTTTACTTTTATGTTCTTCTTCTTTTTTTCTCTTTTTTCACTTTTTTTGTATTTTTATTTTGATTTTTTGATTTTTTTAAAAAAAAATTAAGGATCATACTTGAAGAAGTGCTGATAGAAAATTATGCCTAGTACTTGTGAAGGTGCATTCTATTTACAAGATCTGACAAAGGTTCACCTTCTGGGGTGGCAAACTGATATGCCCCTAAGCCATAGGCTGCAGTTACTATGAAAGGCCCAACCCAATTAGGTTCAAACTTGCCTTTGATGACATTAGTAGATTGTGCATTCTTGGGGTTTGCCTTTAAAACTAGATCTCCCACTTCGAAGTGTCGCCCTTTGACCTTCTTATTATAAGAGCGACGGAGACGGTTTTGATATGCTTGCAAATGTGTCAGGGTTGTCTGACGTTTCTCATCTAACATCTCAAGCTGATGCAACCGAGAGACTCTATGCATCTCATCATCAATCAGATGTTGTAAGGAAATACGCAAAGAAGGAATCTCCACTTCCAAGGGTAAAATGGCTTCCGCACCATACACCAAAGAATAAGGTGTTGCGCCAATAGGTGTGCGGATAGAAGTGTGATAAGCCCATAGTGTTGGATTCAACTGTACATGCAAATCTCGACCAGCGTCATTGACAACTTTTTTCAGGATCTTGATAATGGTTTTATTTGATGCTTCAGCTTGACCATTACCCTGTGGATAGTATGGACTGGAGAAACAGTGTTGGATGTGAAACTTTTCATAGAGTTCCTTGACATCTTTATTCTTGAATGGACGGCCATTATCTGTGACTATGGCAAGGGGAACCTCATATCTGCATATGATATAATTCAGTAGGAATTTTGAAATTTGCACACCAGTGATATAGGTCATGGGGATAGCCTCGATCCATTTTGTAAAATACTCTATGGCTGTAATGATAAACTTGTGTCCATTTGCAGATGTCGAGTGAATCTTGCCAATAAGATCCAATCCCCATTGAGAAAAGGGCCATGGAGATATGATAGAATGAAGCTCTTGGGCTGGCGCATGAATATAATTTCCATGGATTTGGCATTTGTAGCACTTCTTGACAAAATCATGAACATCCTTTTCTAGAGTGGGCCAATAATACCCAGCATGAATCAAATTTTTGGCTAAGCGCGGACCATTGAAATGGCCCCCACATATACCATCATGAACCTCTCGTAAAGCCATTTGTGCTTCATCAGAATCCAAACACCTGAGGAGGGTATGGTCAAAGGAATGATGGTAAAGGGTGTCAGCAATGATGACATATTTGGTTGTCTATCAGATGAAGGCTCGGCGTTGGTTAGTGGAAAGGTTAGGTGGTAAAGTTTGGGATTTCAAATATTGATAGACATCATTGTACCACAGGGAGTTAGGACCAACAAGAACACACATCACATTTGCTGTCGAAATTTCAAAAGAAGGGACAAGCAACTGTTTGACCAAAAATTCACATTTGTCCATATTGTGGGGCATATTTAACATGGAAGCAATCATAGCCATCACATTTGCCGACTTGTTTTGAATTCTTGGAACTTGACTGAAATGGATAGCCGTGAATTTTGTCGTGAAGAAATCTACCATATGCTTGTAGGGAATAAGCTTTTCATCTTTTGTTTCATAGTCATCATTCACTTGACGGATGACTAACTGAGAATCTCCATAGACTTACAAATGTGTGATATTCCAGTGGACCGCTACTCGGAGTCTTGTGACCAGAGCTTCATACTCTGCAATATTATTGGTACAATGGAAAGTTATTCTGTAGGATTTGGGAATAGCATCACCTTGAGGGGTGAAAAACAATATACCTACTCTGGACTCGAATTTGGTATGGGATCCATCAAAATATAACTTCCATTCATTAGAAGAGGTGAGAGCAAAGACTAATTCATCTGGAAAATCCGTCAACATGGGATGATCATCATAAATAGGAGCCTCTACAAGTTAATCCGCTATGACTTATCCTTTTATTGCCTTTCACTCCATGTACTCAATATCAAACTCACTGAGGATCATAACCCACTTTGCTAGGTGACCCGTCAAAGCTTCCCTACTAAGCAAGTATTTCAAGGGATCAATTTTTGCAACTAGCAATGTTTGATGACTTAACATATAGTGTCGAAGCTTTTGTGTTGCAAAGACCATAGCTAAACATGCCCATTCAATAGTTGAATAATTCAGCTCATAGCCCACTAGTGTCCGACTAATATAATAAATAGCCTGCTCTTTGCCTTTCTCATCCTGTTGGGCCAAGAGAACTCCTAGTGTCGTTTCAGTGACAAAAATATACAATATAAATGGCTTTCCTTCTATAGGAGGCATTAGAATAGGTGGTGATAGCAGATAATCCTTGAGAGCTTGAAAAGTTGATTGACATTGCTCAATCCATTTAAAAGTGACACCTTTATGCAATAAATGCTGGAATGGATGATATTTGTCTACCAATTGAGCTATAAACCAGCGGATTGACTGTAGCTTTCCTTGCAGACTTCTTAGTTGATGGAGATTGGAAGGAGGAGGCATATCCATTATTGCTTTAACCATGGTAGGGTCAACTTCGATGCCTCTGTGAGAAACAATGTACCCTAGTAATTTGTCGGTTGTGACACCAAAGACACACTTCTTTGGATTGAGTCTAAGCTTGTAAGTTTCCATTCAGCCAAAGATTGGGCCAAGGATGGCTAGATGACTATCTCTTGTGACAAATTTGCATAATAAGTCATCAACATAGTCCTCCATCAAAGTATGCATGAAATCATGGAAAATTGTCATCATAGCTCTTTGATATGTTGCTCCAGTATTTTTAAGACCAAAGGGCATCACATTCCAGTAGTAAGTACCCCAAGCACATGTGAATGCAGTCTTATGTTGATCTTCAGGAGCAATGTGAATTTGGTTATAGCAGGAGAAACCATCCATCAATGAGAGCATCTCATATCCAGCAGTCATGTCAACTATAATGTCTATATTTGGCAGTGGAAAGTCATCTTTAGGGCATGTTTTATTGAGATCCCTAAAATCCATACAGATTTTGATGCCCCCAGTTACTTTGCTAACTGGTACCAAATTTGAAATCCAGTCTGCATAATCAATGGGTCTGATAAAGCCCACGTCTAGTAATTTTTTTAGTTCTACCTTGACCAAGAGAGCCACCTGGGGATGCATCTTTCTGAGTTTCTGTTTGACAAGCTTGGCATCTGCTTTTAATGGCAAGTGATGAAGGACTAATTCTAGATCAAGGCCAGGCATATCGGCATAGGACCATGCAAAGCTAATCTTTTTCTCAAGAAAGAAATTGACAAAATCTATCTTTTCCTGTTTTGATAGAGATGCAACAAAACGAATGACCTTAGGGTTGTCACGTGTACCCAAATTTATTTCTTCAGTCATTTCCACAAGCAATGTTGATTTATCCTAACTTGACGAGGGTACGTCCAGTCTTCCACCTTTGGGCACCTCAGAGAGGTTTTCACCCTCAGGTACGTCTTTTATTTTTACTTTTTTATGATCAGAGAGTGCCTTACGGTTTTCACTCAAAGACTTATCTTTTTGATTTTGTACTTTTTCTTTTCTTTTTTCATTTTTATGACTAGAAGATGGAGTTGACTCCCCAAAATATGTTGTGGAATCCAGATCAATAGCAAATCTTGCCTTATGATCACCTTGTGGTATGCCTTCCCGTAGTCCAACGAATTCTGCAATTGCTTCATCATTTTGAAAACAATCCAATGTGAGTGGTTCTTGTTGGTCATGTTGGATAAGCTGTGGATAGACAAGGGGCATGTCATCATCAGTTTTAAGGAGGGAGAGGGCCGAGATGGTAAAGATGTAAACGTCTATGGTATCACTGTCTGAACTGCTCGCATCTGATTCAGAGCTTGGATCCCAGAATGACTCTATCCAAGCATTAGGACTTGTTTTAGGAGGGGGAGTTATTTCATGTTGGTCTTCCATGGGCAAATCATCAGGGTCAAGGAAAACATTGTCAAGGGCATAGGAGCTAGAAGAAAAAGAACTCCACTCGCATTCATTGGAATCAATTTTGGGTCAGGTATCCTCAGGTGTTGTTTCATCATCAGAGTCATGCCCCTTTCTACATGTGGTCATTTTGGTAGACGAGGGTCCAATTCGAAATGGTACAAAACATAACCCTAAAGTTGGAGGTCGCATCTTGGGTATAATAGGTTCTAGCCTTCCTTTCTTGTTAGGGCCTAGGCCACTGCAGCCATCATATCCTTTCTTCTGCAGCATAGTAAATCCTTTGCCATACCGCTCCACTGGCAACCTAATAGGTGGGGTCTTAGTTGGATCCTTATAAAGCCAATCTATGACATCATTATCCAAAGTTTCTTTGTCAAGTTCACCCCATCTTGTAAATGTAGTGGGGGGCTGATATTGAATGACTATCTTAGGTTTCTTTTGCAACAAATGTGGTTTGCCATGTGATCTTGGAGATATTGGTAAATTCCCAATGAGGAATGTTTGAGCCATTGAATACTCTCCACATCCTTGGTCCTGTATCTTCAATTTACCTTGGACAGCTTCTAACAATTCATTAGGATCCACATAGCTATGTGATTGGGCCTCTATATTGACCGGGACTTGCTGCTGCGGGGAATCCTTTAGAGTAGCACAAAATCGAAATGGATTAGGATCTCTTGGAATTGTTATCTCAGTTCCATTATAAGGATATTTTAAACATTGATGATAAGTAGATGGAACTACTTCCATTGCATGGATCCACGAATGGCCAAGAATCATATTGTAAGGGAGATCGAGGTCTAGGACCTGTAGGAAAGTGTTTTCTGTCACTGGACCGACTCTGATAGGAAATGTAATTATCCCTTTAGATGGGCTCTCAGCATCATCATATGCTTTGATTGTTATTCTTCTAGAAGAATCAATATTATTTTCTGTATAACCAAGACCAATGACCACTCTCAAGGTACAAATGTTAAGACCAGCTCTGCTGTCTATCAAGACTCGTTGGATTTTGCAATTATGGACAAAGACTTCAAGATGTAAAGGATCATTATGAGGGAGCTTATCAGGTGAAATATTGTTATCAGAAAATGCAATGTGTTGGGAAACAGCTAGATGTCCTATTCGGGCTTGAAACTGGTCAACATCAATGTCTGTCAGGATAGTGGATTCAATTAAAGCTTTATCTAGGACTGCGTGATGCATAGGGGACATTTTCAACAATTCAAGAATTGATATTTGTGTAGGTGTCTTTCCCAGATGATCTAGGAGATTATACTGACTCGCAGGAGTTGATTTGGGAGGAACTGCAGGAGCTCCTTTCAGGACTATTTTGGATCGACGAGTGGTGACTGTGCAAGAAGGATCTTGTCCCTTTATTCTTAGGGTGGAAACATACTCATTTGACGCTCGAAAACAATTGATGACATTGTTATAACCAGTATTGGCATAATTTGTTGTTTGGGTAGAGTTTGAAGAAGATGCTTTACCCTTGTCATGATCAAGCAAAGGAGTTTTGAAAATTGTATGATCAGTTTTAGAGGTCACGTTGGGTGGATCTACCTCAATTACCCCTTGCTCTAACAAGTCTTGAATCATATGTTCCAATTGAAAACATGATGCAGTTTTTTGTCCTTTTGACCGATGGTATTCACATTATGCATTATCATTCCACCAATGTGGCTTTACCAATGGTTCTACCTTGATATCTAGTAATAAATTTTGCTTGTATTAATTGTTTCATTACTGACTCAATTGGCTCTCCCAGTGGCGTAAATTGTCGAGGAGGTCCATCCCTTGATCGGAAAGGTTTTCGTTGCTGATTTTGTTGCTGACCTTGTTGTTGATTATATCATTGAGTGTATTGTTGAATAACATTGCTTGCCAGTGTTTGATTTTGTTCCGTAGTTGACATATTAGGAGCACTCAATTTCTTGCTTGTGAATGGGGGTTGATTTGCATTCACCGCTCTTGCGTCAACAACTCCATCATTAGTGACATTCTTTTTTTTGTACCAAAATCTATTTCTATCCCTTGAATTGTTTGTGTTGTCACTGTCTTTGTTGAGCTTAATGATTCCCTTAGCTACAAGAGCAGTTTCAATGTTCATCCCTTTCTTAATGAGTTTCTCAATGGTACTGGGACTTTTCAATTTAAGTTCATACATCATTTCTGGGACCAAATTTTGAATAAATAAGTTCACTTGTTGCTCTTCAGGTATATCTAGGGAAGAATGACTATACAAGCTTCGCCATCATTGCAAGAAAGTCACTAATGGTTCACCTTGCTTTTGCTTGGTGTTGTATAAATCTGACATGGTCACGTCACTATCAATGTTGAATGCGAAGTGAGATATAAACTTTTGAGCCAATTCTGACCAAGTCTTTATATTCCCTGGCAAATGCGAATACCAATCCATGGCTTGTCCCATGAGACTTCGTACAAATAAGCGCATTAAATATATTTCCTCATAACTCACTTCAGTACATGCTGAAAAAAATACTCAAATATGGTCTTTTGGATTGCCATTCCCTTTATATTTCTCAAAATTAGGTGCCTCAAAATTCTTAGGGAAGGGAGGCATGTACAAGCTCTTGTCAAATGGATTAGGACATAAATCTTGATCTGTGTACAACTTCTTTGTTCCTTTGGTTTCCAAGGTGTCAACTTGTTGTTGCAACTTCTCAAGCTGTTGTGCAAATGCATTAGGTAGTGAATATTTTGGAAGTTCATCATTCACTCTTGGGTGTACACTTTGCTGATACATCCTAGTTTCCAACGGTTGTTGATGCTCTGAAATTGCCATCTTTGGTGTCTCCGGCATATAATTTTCTTGGTACACCTCTTGTTGTGGTGGTTGTGCCATGCCTTGATATTGACCTTGTTGCTGTGCTTCTTGTGGTGGAATCATCGTTTGTAGCCTAGGTTGATATTGCACAGACGCCAATTGCGGTTGTGAAGTATGATAACTTGTTTGTCTTGGCACATATTGAGGCATGTGTTGTTGTTGATGCTGACGAATCAGAATTTGCTGACTTTGTGCCAATTGTTGTTGTCTCGGTGTAAATCCCATCATTTGCAAAAAACTTTGTTTGGGAGGTTTTTGTTGTTTCTCCTTAAGATGGGGTATGGCACTTGCATTGACTTGCTGTGTTGTTTGCCCCATCCATTGTGGTGGTTGCAAGTTTGCATTAATTTGTAATGGGGCAGAAGGCGCTGCAACTTGCTGTCGAATGCGATATTGTTGTTGTTGTGTATTGTTTGTTTGCACATTCGATTGTACCTTTTGTGTATTACTCAATTGTTGCAACATTTGCTGTTGGTGCAAACCACTACCTGTAGCTCTTTGTGTCGCCATTATCAAAGGATCTATCACAATAGTTTTCATAACAGGTACTTCAGTGTTTGGCAAATATATTGAACTTAATGGGACATAGGAACTTTGTTGCATTGTGGAATTGTTTTGGACATTGGTGAGATCAGGCATTCCAGTTGTAAAGCTTTCTTGCATCTTAAATTTTGATTGAATTTTATGCATGTGAGGAACCACTTCTTGTTGAGGGACAGCTATCAATATTTGTGTGGTCCTCATTTGATCTTGTGTTATAGGTGTTGTGTTAAATAATGGATTATTTATTGTTTCAAATGGTGACTTTTGAGGAATAGTCACTGTCAATGCCTTTGAAGCACGTTTACTCATCAAGGTAGGTTGAGTCTCTTGTTGCACATTTTCTTCATTTGGATGCAGAGAGAAACTTAATAGCTCACCGCCTAGTTGTTTTTGCACATTGATTTGCTCACTTGAGGAGGTCACATTACTCATCATGTCCAGATATTTTTGTGGAAACATCTTAAAGACCTTGTTCAAGAATATATCCATCTTTTTCATCATCTTAGGATCTTTAAGGAACATATCAACATCATCGGAAGCATCGGAATCTGATGAAGAATCTGGTAAAACATTTGGATTTATTTCTTGTTGAATGCCTTGATTTGAACCAAATCCTTGTGAAAGAGTTTGTTCCTAATATAATGTTTGAATTTCATGTTGCAGGTTTGGTTGATTCCAATCAAAAGGTGCATTTCCCCTTGGTGTTGGTGGAACACTCCCATGTCCTAGTTTCATGGGTACAAACATTAGTTCATATAATGGAGGTGGTCCAAGTTTAACCATTCCATATGGTGGTAATGATGTGCTTGATGAGCCTTCAATTTGTACTATTTGACTAGTTTGAAACTGAGAGTTTGATATGTTGTCAATGGGTTGATATGTTGGTTCGCCCATCTTCTTAGATTTTGACCTTGTTTCAATAGGCATGTCACTATGCAAATGCAATATTTTCTGGAAATTTTCAAGGACAATATATGGTATGCAACTAAATGCAAACTAAAATAGATGAGAATGCAATCTATGGCAAGAATGCAACCTATGTTTTTGTTGTTTTTTGAGATTTTGACAAACTTTTTGGAATGCAAATCTAAAAACAGACCCTTAGGAAATTGAAATGATGTCTAGACCTCAAAGGACAAAATGACAATGTCTCCCCTATATGCTTGGATACTAAGCTAGGTTTGACCAAATGACATGGATGACAAAAAGACATAAGTTTGATAACGTCTAGACTTCCTAACAATAACTTAGGGTTTATCAAAGATTTGGATTACTCAAGTATGACAAAACCTAGTTTTGACACTATATGCAAAGGGACAATTACTATGCAAATGATCCTAATATGATATGATAATGACCTAAGCTTAATGAAGAAACCTAGGGTATGCAAATGCAAATGTATGATAATGTCAACCTAAGGCAAAACCTAAGGTTGAATTATGAAATGGTATTGCTATAATGCAAAAGGACACATGCAAATGGATGACTTTTATTGATATGCAAAGGAATATGACCTAAGTGAAACCTAACCTTGGTAGTTGACAATGAATTTGCAAAATGCAAACCTAGGATGAACCTAAATCTAAGTGACATGAATGTTGAGACAAGATTTTGAAAAATGTTTGACAACCATGTTTGAAGGTGTTTTGAACTTTGTTGAATTAAAAACTCTTGTGTTTTACCTTGTTTTGAATCAATTTGTCTTATTTTTGAAATGAGACACAACTCAACTTTTGACAAGCAAAGAAGACAAGATATTTTAACTTAGACTCAAAACAATCATGCTCATTCACACATTTCTTATGGTAGGTAAGGATAGTAGGTACTTGAGAGGTAGACTCGTTATGAGATTCAAGGAGAATACATAGATGCTTGACCCCACGGGCTCCCCTCCATGACACTCACTTCTCAGAGCAGCCAAGCATCAGTCCCCATGGAAATCTTCCCATGGAAAACTTAGTATCTCTTCCAAGTATCCAAACTCCTCCTTCTCAAGCAACTAGAAGGATTTTGGGCTCTAAATACAAGGTGTTTAATAAGGATTTCTATTAAGCATTACTCCTTGGTGTCATGCAAGTGTGATTGAGACATAAGTCCACCAAGATACCAAACAAATGTAGTCATGCAAGCACAATTTAGACCGTGAGGCCCTACTTAGATGTTGATATGAGAAAGAGTCCAAGGGTCATCACTTCCCAAGTAACTACAATTCCCATGTAACCATTCCTTCAAAGCTTTTGCCCATCAAGTATTTATTTATAGTGAGTTAGAATGCCAAGGTACTCTAGCTGTGCTCACTTTGGGTCATTCCCTTCTCATGATTGTCACTTGCTTGCAAAAGAAAGCAAAATGTCAGGAAGGCAGGCCCTCTAAAGGTAACAAACAATCCAAGACATGAGAATGGTATCGAAGATCTGGATTTCTGATCACCCTAAGAAGGATGAGAGCATAGTCTCCTACTCCAATGTCAAACTCGACAATCAAAGCAAACACATGTTCATTCCATCCTACTTAGCAAACATACTAGGTGCCTAATTATGAATCACAAACACAAAGTTCGGTTGGAATACAAGGCAACCTGCAAAATCACTAAGTTAGAAGTTTGATTTGTTTGGTCTTTGACTAGCGAACCTACATAAGATTTGTTAGTAGTTTCATTTGTGTCTTCGCCATGCATAATGCCAAGGTGCTGCATAGAGAATCAGTACCAAAGAAAACCAGAATGCAAGAACAGAATGCAAAACAAAGTAATTTGCAAGTAAAAACATTGATTTTCACCTCTGTTTCTGACCTTACACAGGCGCAGAATGTCTTGACATAGGCACAGAATGCATTGACACAGGTGCAGAATGCATTGACACAGGTGCAGATCCCTTTGACACAGGCGCAAAAGTTCCCAGAAAGCCCTGAATTGCCCTGTTTCTTAGGTTTTTCACCTGCAAATCAGCTCAAAAGGCACTCAAAACATGGTCAAATGGTTAGTTTCATGTCGGGTTCACCAATTAATGTAGATAGGAATCTGGAAATCATCAAAGAAAATAGATATTAAACTAGTCCAATCACAAAACCAGATTGCAATGATAACAAAACCTACAAACATTCAATAGAGATATGGAAATGAAACATTCAATTCAAACGCAAACCATCTCAAATGCGGATGTCTCCTCCATGATTCTCCATTTTCCTTCTTTCTCCTTCAAATAGCTTTGTTTTGTGGGTCTCACCTTCAAGTGCATAAGTATAATGTGAAAGCAAGATTGACAAGATGGTAGCGCAAGAATACTAGAAGCATGATTGATTTGGGGATTCGAAAATGTGATCAATTGGGATCTTTGATTGAAGAAATTCATCCAATTTATAGACAAATTGGAGAGATGACAAGATTAGCATGTAGAGATTTGAAAGGAAATTTCAAATCAAGAATGACAAATATGACAAATTATGACAAAATTGACACTTTCTATGCAAGATTGATTGATTGATAATTATGACAAATTGCTATGTCAAAATTGATTGATTGACAAATTATGACAAAATTGCTATGTCATTCCCATGAAATTAGGAAAAATAGTAGAGAAAATAGAAAATTGACGAAAATTAGAAAATTAGGAATTAGGAGAAATTAGTAAATTGGAAAATTAGGTAAATTAATTAATAATTTTTCATTCATTAATTAATTCACAAAGAGAGGAGAAATTAGTTAGCCAATTAAATAAACATTTAATTGTGACAAGAAGACTTAGGATAAATAAATAAATTATTAATCCTAGAGGGAAAATGACAAACAAGGTTAAATGAATAAATCATAAAAACCCTAGAAGATGAATTAGAAATGCAAGGACGACAATTAGGTCTTGATGTAGGATCGATTTGATCATGATTTTGACTTGATAAAGAACCAATGTCGTTAAATGATTTGATTGATAAATGTGCCAATTGATGAGGAACAATGACTAATTGATCCAAATTGACATGATTGAGAAGGACGATGATCGATGACAAATTGATCGCAAAATGACAAGATTGAAAATGATAACGATTGATGACAAATTGATCGCAAAATGATGAGATTGAATAATGACAATGATCGATGACAAATTGATCGCCAGATGACAAGATTGAAAATGACAATGATCAATGATAAATCGATCGCAAGATGACAAGATTGAAAAGAGGACAAAACCCTAATTAGGATTGATGATGTCCAAAATGATGACAAATGAACACGCACATTGATGCGACAGGATAAGATCGACCAAAATCATGACTGAAGATCGTTATCGACAAGACCAAATTCAAAAGTGAGACAAATGAAGAATGCAGAAGAAGGACTCGATGCTCGCAAATGATAAAGACCAAGTGCGCAACATAGGAGAAATGTTAATGTGACGCAAAAACCCTAAAATAAGGCAATGCGCAGATGTTAAAGTATGACTCTACAAGGGTTGACCATTTTTAGACGTCTACAATTATACCACCTTTGGATAACTTACCGAGTGAAATCACTGATGAAGGCAACTTAGCTAATGTTAGCAAACTGTACAATACATTCACTATTGAAGAAAAGGAAAGTGTTGAGAATAGCATAATACTACATCTTGATATATACAAGAAAGTATTAATTGAAGTTGTAGATGATTTTCCTAGTGAATTATATAGGAGGTTAGATGCTAAGAGGTTAGTAGTTATGGAACTTGATAAGAAACTAAAGATTGAAAAACTTTTGGCCAATCATCCGGTTAACTCTATTGAAGAGATTGATGAATTAATTAGTGAAGCTAACATATCAGTTTTCTCAAGTGGTCACCAACATGTAAGCCTAATGGCTGGTAGGGTAAATGAAATTGTAGAAGAAACATTAGACAAATGGGATATTTTCTTTGTTGAGAAAGAAAAATAGGAAGAGTTGAACCGACCCAAGAAAACTTTCAAATTTTATCAAAAGGACAGAGACAAGGGGAAAGGTAAAATTGGTGGATTACCAAATATAAAAGTGACTGACAACCTACCACCACCACCTTTGGTTACTACACTGACAAATACTAAGGACACACTGGCTACAGCGAATTTGGATACACCATATGAGGATACCAACCCTGAGTCAGAAATTTTATACACTATGAATATTGAAACTCAAGAAGTAAACATTGTAGTTGATAAGGATAACACAGAGGCAAAGAAAATTGATATTGCTACTGAGCAACCAGCAGATAATATTGGGGTTAGACACAAGCAAAGCAAGCTAAGCATTCAGTGAAACCCTTGGATAGTGGAATGGTTACTGGTAGTGTAGATGCTAGCACAATAAAACCGATAGAGATACCAACAGTGGATAACACAGAGATACCAACAATAGATAGTACAGAGAAACAAACTGAGAAACCGATAGAGTCATGGGTACACATTGAGGTAGTGAAACTGGCAATCACAGAGAAACCAAAACCATTGCTAGTGGAAATGCAGACACAGACTGACCCACCAGAGGTCGATTCAGGCAAATTGGTTACTCCCACTAAAAGCACAGAAATTATAAAGGTAGTTGGCCAGACATCTAGTACTTCACTAATAGAATTTAGACCTACTAATGTGACTGAAGTACTTCTGGATTCAATAAATAAAATAGCATATTGTAATGCATTGGCCTATAAGGCAATTGATGACACAATTCCTATTCTTAAGTTGATTGCACTCAAATGCAATTTAGATCAAGTAAAGGATTCTTTAGGTCAGTTAGACACATTGTCTAAATTCATTTCTGGAAATATACTAACAGTTGATCAAATAAATGAAGAAACATTCAAGGAGAAAATGGAGAAGGAAAAAGGAAAATTCTTTGAGGAAACAATAAACAAGTGCACAAAACACATCAATACACTTTTACCGGCACTGAATAAAAAAATTTTGGAGTATAAGGAACTATACAAAGATACTTGCAAGACAAATCTATTGACAATTAACATTGATAAGGAAATTAGCAAAGTTCAAAAGGAGATAGATGATATAGCTGATAATATCATTGGTTCATCTGAACCTATATTAGTTATTGAGCAAGAAATTACTGGATTTGAAGAAAAATTGGAGAAGTTAGAGAAAGAGAAGGAAAGGATATTGGGAAAAGCCAGAGAGCTTAAGTGCAAACTCAGTCCTAAGTTAGATAACCTTATCTCTCTAAGGAAAGAAATCTCTGAGGCATTAATTCAAGGAAAAAAGACATCGGAGGAATATATGCATCATCTCATCAGTACAATTTAGAGAACTGAGGCAGCTATGAAGGACAGTAACAAGTTTATTCAGAGCTTAAACTTGGTTTTAGTAGACATATTCTAGATTGTAACCAACCAGTTACAAAGTTCAAGCTGAAATCTGCACTCATTTGACAATTTTTGACAACCTTTGTCATTGATGTCAAAGGGGGAGTAGTAGACATAGAAAAATGGCTAATCAGAGGAGATCATCTGCTCAGGGGAGCACAGATTTTTGGTAAACCTTTGGACTTCAATTTTTGGAAACATATTTTTGGATTTTTCTCATGAGTGTTGCCATCAATGCCAAAGGGGGAGATTGTTGGAATTCTACACTCTAGTGAGAAATGATGGCGTTGTCATTGATGGAAACCTAGTGGCAACCTATAAGAAACCACTTGATATTCATCTGGTAAAGACACCGGTAGGCACCGGGACTGGCAGACACTTCACCAGCAACGACAACAATGTATACTGACACCCCAACCGACAGGGATAAAGTTTTGTTTATTGTATTTAATTGTAAATATCTTTTTGTAAAGTTGACAAGGCATATTGTAATAGACTCATATATGTATGAGGTCTTGTAAATCATTTTGTAATGAGAGATAGGATGGACATATGATGGTAGAAGTGATGAACAAATATTAAGGCAGATTTTGTATAAAGGTTTATGGTTATAGTATGAGCTTAAACCAGTACTAAACCTAGCATAGCAGATGTTGAATTATAGCAATACATTATATTGGATTCTCATAATCCATTTTGTAAGTCAGTGAGACTTCCTTTTGTAATTGAGCAGTGAGCTCTAGGTAGTTGGCCTTCCTGCATGTGTAGGCCCCTCTTGTAAGTAATATCCATTCATTGGCCAGTGAGTGAATATTGTGGGTCACAAATCCCACCGAGGTTTTTCCCACACTGGGTTTCCTCATTAAACATCTTGTGCTGTGGTTTGATTTCTATGTTGTCTTTACTGTTCATATTTACTGGTAGACTATTTTGGAATGCAAAATTCTTAATAAAGTTAAAGAATATGTTCATCGGTTAGATACTGATTCACCCCCGCCCCCCCTGTCTCAGTATCTTTGGGACTATTATTAATCCTAATAGTCTTATGTGTTGATATTATTTATTTGGTCTAAGGCCAACATGGTTTATAATTATGTAATTGGTTTATTGTCTAGTGGTCGACCTGATTGTTTATGGTGGAGGGTTTTGTATAAATAGATGTAAGATGTCATTGTAAATCATCATGGTTAATGCTAGAGGTCATGGTCAAGGAATGTAATGTGTGAATAATGTAATATCATTCAAGTAGAGGAGTTTGTCGATTAATGGAGATCAAATTGGGTTTATGTAAGAGCATTTAGTCCTCCAGTATTGAGCTTAACTAGAATTGTACTCAGGCATAGGAGATGTTATCTTTTGCAGGTCAACACTCCTTTGGATTGTAGTTTGGATTTCTATGTAGTCAGTGAGGCTTCTTTTGTGATGAGCAGTGTGCTCTAGGATGTTGGCCTTATTCCAAGTGCAGGCCCCTTAATTGCAATTCACATACTTACTGTAGAAGTATTATCTAACTATGGGTAGGCTTCCCACCATGGTTTTTCCCTTTACCGGGTTTTCCACATACAAATCTTGGTGTTATGTGGATGGTATTTATTTTGTGATTATTGTTTATGCTTAATTGGATTAACTGCTATTTCGGTATTAATGTTTTGGGTTTCGGTATGTGACAACTGATTCACCCCCTCCCCCCCTCTTAGTTGTGTTACGGTTAATTGAATTGTCTAACAATTGGTATCAAAGCTTTGGTCCTCTATGTAGAAAGCTTAACTACTTGAGGAAGATCCTATGGTGACTAACAGTTCAAGTTCATCAAGTTCTTCTAGAGCTATCTTTCAAAGGGATATTTTGAGGCTTAATGGAATAAATTACACAGTTTGAAATATTTGGATGGAGACTCATCCGAGATGTCTTGGCAAAGAAATTTGGGAGATCACATAGAATTGTGTCACACCCTATAATCTAGGATCTGGCAATCCTCCTCCAATAAACCTGCACAAGGATCTTAAGAATGATTGTAGTGTAAGAGAATCCCTCTTGTGTGCACTTTCTGATCAACAAATAATGGGATTAACCGACAAATCATTTGGAAAAGCTATATGGGATAAGTTGGAGACTCTTGATGAAGGTGACCCTACAGTGAAAATTGCTAAACTTGATGGTTATCGGGTGAGATATTAAAACCTGAAGATGGAATAAGATGAAAGGATTACTACATTCATGGAATGGGTAAATGAGATTGTTATGGGAATTCAATGTTTTGGTGGAACTCTTAGCAAAGATAAAATTGTTTCTAAAGTCCTGAGAGCCCTACCACCGGCTTACAAAAAGAAGCAAACTTCTATGAATGAGTTGAGAAAAATGGCTAATACATCTATCAACAAAGATACTTTGGTTGGAAAACTATCTTCTTTTGAGCTTGAAGAATTTGGACCTTCTAGAGCTATGAAGTCTGAACCTGCTTTTCATGCATCTACATCTACAACCGATAAGTAAGACTAGAAATATTTATATAAAAAGGAATTGAAAGATATGAAGAGAGAAGATGATGAGTTTAAGAAAATTGAAGCACTATTTGCTAGAAGAGTACCTAAAGGACCGGTAGGAAGTAAGCATGAAGGAAAAACACCTTTTAAATGTTTTTCATGTAATAAGATTAGTCATTTTGCATCTAGATGTCTTGAAAAAAATTCAAGATTTGAAGAAAGAGCTAGAAGATCATTTAAGCCTAACCTTGGATATCAGAACAAGTATAAATACAAGAAAAACAAAGACAAATCATGCTACATAGTGGACGAGGAAGGCATTATTGATTCTGATGATGAACTGACAAAAGACTCTACTAGTGGATCCGACAATGGGAAGTAATGGGTATTCCTGGCTATCAAGGAAGATGATTCGACACTGGAAGAGAATGTACCTGAATAGAAGGCAATTGCTGCTAAAATTGAAGATAAGAATGAATGGGTAATTGACAGCGGTTGTTCATATCATATGATTGGAGATAAAGGGAAGTTTTTGTCTTTACAAGAATTCTATGGTGGTCTAGCTAGATTTGGAGATGACAAGGCATGTATGATCAAAGGAAAAGGAACTATATCACTGGATGGTAAGAACAATACTGACAATGTTTATTATGTTGAAGGTTAAGGCATAATCTTTTGAGTGTAGACAATTGGTAGATAAGGGATTTCAATTAGAGTTCAAGGATGGGAAATGAAAAATCATTAACAGATCTAGCTTGGAGATTGCAATCGGTACATAGACAAAAGGTAATATATTTCATTTGAACTCTGGTGAAAAGACATGTTTGATTACATGGATTGATGAGAGTTGGCTATGGAATAAAAGGCTATGTCATGTGAATTTTGATTGCATTGTGAAGATCTGTTCAACTAAGGCAGTTAGGGATATACCTAAGATTATGAAGCCCTATAATCCGGTATGTAAAGAATGTCAAATGGGTAAATAGGTCATAACCTCTTTTAAGAGTATACAAGATAAATCAAATGATGTTCTTGATCTTATTCATACTGATTTGTGTGGCCCTGCTAGAGTTGAAATTTTTCAAGGTGATAGATATTTCATGCTAATCATTGATAATTATTCTAGAATGATGCTGGTTACTTTTCTGAAAGAAAAATTTGAAGCATTTGAAAAGTTTAAAATCTTTAAGGCTAAAGTGGAAACTGAGACAGGATTGAAGATTAAATATTTGAGATCAGATCATGGTGGAGAATTCACATCCGGTGAGTTTAATAACTTTTGTGACAAGCATGGTATAAGAAGACAATTTTTTGCTCCCCAGACACCTCAGCAGAATGGAGTTGTGGAAAGGAAGAACATAGCTATCTTGGATGCTGCTAGAATAATGATGATGGAAGCTAGACTACCTGATATCTACTAGAGAGAAGCAGTGAGCACAATGGCTTATACATTCAACAGAGTACATATCAAAGGAGAAACTGGTAAGACACCTTATTAATTATGGTTTGGCAATACACCTACAATTTAAGTATTTTAGAATTTTTGGTAGTAAATGTTATATCAGGAGAGATGATATTATAGAGAAATTTGATCCTAGATGTGATGAAGGCATATTTATTGGTTATTCTAATGAAAGCAAAACATATAGATGTTATAAAAAGAGATTGCAGAGAATTGTGGAGAGTGTTAATGTCACAGTAGATGAGCTAAATAGAAGTCAAATCAGAGTTTATGAGAAGGAACCAGCAGTGGAAATGATTATATCTGAACCGGTAGCACATTTACCAAAACAAAGAGTTGAACCAGTTACTCCAGCAACATCAAAGAATTCTACAATAACTGAAGAATAGGGAAGAGGAACAGAAAGTTAGAAGACTCCTAGGTATGTGAGATTGAATCATTTAGAAGATCAGACCATTGGGGATAAGAGCAATGGAGTGATGACAAGAAGAAGAATGGCAACTAGTGAGGTATGTTTAATTTCACAAGTTGAACCAGTATGAGTAATTGAGGCATGTAAAGATGAATATTGGTTGAAAGCTATGGAAGAAGAATTAGATCAGATTGAGAAAAATAACACATGGACCTTGGTTCCACAGCCTAAAAATAAAAATGTTATTGGTACTAAATGGGGTTTTAGGAATAAACTGAATGAGGATGGTCAAGTTATAAGGAATAAGGCTAGATTGGTTTGTAAAGGATATTCTCAGAAGGAAGGAATTGATTATGGAGAGACTTTTGCACTTGTAGCTAGGATTGAAGCTATAAGATTATTTCTTGCCTATGCTACTCATAAAAACTACAAGGTTTATTAGATGGATGTTAAATGTGCATTTTTGAATGGGGATCTTGATGAGGAAGTTTATATTGAGCAACCTGATGGTTTTTCACTATCAGATGATATAGATATGGTTTGCAGGTTAAGGAAAGCTTTATATGGATTGGAAAAAAGCACCTAGAGCTTGGTATGAAAGGTTGGATAAATATCCTTTGAAGCTTGGTTTTACTAAGGGCAGTGCTGATAGTAATTTACATTATAAGATCATTGATGATGATATATCAACTATTGAAGTATTTGTTGATGAAATTATTTTTTGAGGTGAAGATAAGTTATGCATAGAATTTTCTAAGAATATGGAGAAACAATTTGAGATGTCTATGATTGGTGAAATGGAATTTTTCTTAGGTTTGTAGATTACTCGGACTAACAAATGTATTCTCATCTATCATACTAAATATGCTAAGGAATTGTTGAAGAAATTTGGTATGGGAGATTCTAAACCAGTAAGTACTCCTATGGTTACAAGTGAGAAATTGACAAGAAAAGATGTTTCTGAACCGGTAAATCCTACAAGATACAAATCTATGATTGGAGATCTTCTTTATTTGACTTAGACTAGGCCTAACATTATGAATGTTGTTTGTATTGTTTCAAGATTTCAGAGTGATCCTAGAGAAAATCATGAGATGGCGATGAAAAAGATTTTTAGATACTTGCAAGGTACATCAGAATATGGCTTGTGGTACCCTAAGGATGATAACTTTACTTTATGTACATATACAGATGTTGACTGGGCTAGAGATGTTGATCACTGGAAAAGTACTTCCAGTGGAGTTTTTTTTTTTGGAAAGAAGTTCGTTTCATGGATCAGCAAGAAATAGTCATGTACTTCTTTATCTACTGTTGAAGCTGAGTATGTTGTTGCTGCTACTAACTGTACACAAATTTTATAGATGAATCAAATGTTGAAGGATATAAAGGTGGATTGTGATGCACCGGTAGTTATTCACTGTGATAACTCTGCTGCTATTGATATATCAAAGAATTTGGTATTTCATTCTATAACAAAGCACACATCTATCAAGGATAAATTTTTGAAGGAGAAGGTGGAAGCAAATGAAGTTACACTAGTTTATTTGAACACTAAAGAGAAGATTACAGATATTTTCACTAAACCTTTGCCCAAGGAATCATTTAAGTACCTGAGAGATAGATTGGGAGTTTCTACCCCTCTGGTAGAGACTTGATTGATGCGGTTTGGCATCATTCCGACATGCATTATCAGATATACTATTCATTCTAGCACTGATGTGGGATGCTACTACTCAAGGGGAGTAGTCATCTTTGTGATTCAATGGTTTATGTCTTTGCTTTGGAATTTTTATCAAATTTATGGCATTGATGTCAAAGGGGGAGTGATATTGATGTGAAAAAGAAAAAGAAAAAGAAAAAGAAAAAGAAAATAAAGAGAAATTCAGAGCTTTACAGGGATATTATTTACAGGGGGAGATATTGATATTCAGAGCTATTTGTGGGAGACTTGTTTGGCATTTCTTGGTACTTAGATGTTTTTCACATCTAGTGTTGCCATCAATGCAAAAGGGGGAGATTGTTGGCCATTTTTTTGAATTGATTATGTGTTGCATTGATTTTTTGTCATTGATGCCAACACAAGCTATTTGGATGCTTTATCCACACCCTTCTGGTCCTGGTAGGTTAAGTGGTTTCTAGTTAATTTGGATCCAGCATGATCCAATAGGTTCCAATATAGTTTGGTGATCAAATTGACCTATTCATGATACTCAAACTCATATTTGGTCAATTAATTTTGGTCTGATGATCGAATGCTATCTTGCTTACTTAGAAGCTTGGTTTCTTGTTCCGGCGAGGGTTTCACCGATAGAGCTTTTGGTTGAGATCTTTGATGAATTGCATAAGTGGTGTTGGTGCAGCTTCTGGTGGAGCTTCAGGATGTTGCTGGCGATCATGTTTGAGACTTGGTGGATGAAGATCATTGCTGTGGCATATGGACCTATACTTGGTCCTGGTTGATCTAGGTTATGGACCAGATTTAATGTAACGTGTGGATAGGACCTATTGATGTATTTCTGAGATATCTTATGTGTTGATATTATTTGTTTGGTCTAAGGTCGACATGGTTTGTACTTATGTAATTGGTTTATTTTCCAGTGGTCTACCTGATTACTTATGGTAAATGGTTTTGTATAAATAGATGTAAGATCTCATTGTAGATCATCATGGTTAATGTTAGAGGTCATGGTCAAGGAATGTAATGTGTGAATAATGTAATATCATTCAGATGGAGGAGTTGGTCAATCAGTAGAGATCAAATTGGGTTTATGTAAGAGGATTTAGTCCTCTGGTATTGAGCTTAATCAAAACTATACTCAGGCATAGGAGATGTTATCTTTTGTAGTTCAACACTTCTCTGAATTGTAGTCTGGATTTCTATGTAGTCAATGAGGCTCCTTTTGTGATGAGTAGTGCGCTCTAGGCTGTTGGCCTTCCTACAATTGCAGGCCCCTCAATTGTAGTTCACAAACTTACTGCAGAAGTATTATGTGACTGTGGGTAGGCTTCCCACTGTGGTTTTTCCCTTTACCGGGTTTTCCACGTACAAATCTTGGTGTTATGTGGATGGTATTTATTCTGTGATTAATGTTTATACTTAATTGGATTAATTGCTATTCTGGTATTAATGTTTTAGGTTCTGATATTAAAGTTTAAATTGCTAATGGTTCCGGTAATCTATGGCAACTAATTCACCCCCCCTCTCTCAGTTGTCTTCCGATTATTTGAACTGTCTAACACAGACCACCTTCTCAATCACCTATGTCTAACATCAATTCTTCTACCGAAGTGACAATTAACAATCTTGCTTAAACCGTATCTTCCTTATAACCAAAAATTGCTTCTATGAGTCAATCCAAGTTTAGTGTGCCCACATTTGATGTTGCGAGCCCAATTTCTGTAGATATTGTTAAAGTCGTGCCACCTAAACATGTTGAGATCCCTCAATTGGAACTCTATAATGGAAAAGGTGATCCTATTATGCATGTCAAAAGATTTCAAACCGTGTGTACTGATTTTTCTTATGATCAAAGATTGCTTACAAAACTATTTAGAAGAACACTAAGAGATAAGGCTTTACAATGGTATTGCTCTTTGCCTTCATATTCGATCTCTTTTCAAAAACTAGCAAATGCTTTCATCCAACAATTTCAAAACAACATTGGACCTAAAATCACATTGACTGATTTAATTCATTGTAAACAAGGTGTTAAAGAAAAAGTGACTAATTTTTTTGGTAGATATAAGCATTTGTGTGCTCAAATTTCTTTTCATGTACCTGATAATGATATTCAAAGAATTTTCATTTCTAATTTGCAAAAAGATATTAGGGACAAGTTTCTTTTATCTGAGTTTACTTCCTTTCCACAGTTGTGTGCTACACTCCACAATTATCAACTGGCTGTGAATCAAATGGAGCAATCCACTCGTATGGCTCCAAGTGATAAGGGGGAGAGTGTTCAACAACCTCTTGCAAAGTTTAAACCAACAAAAAAGATTCATTAATTTTAATGATCCAATCAACAACAACCATGTGAATGCTACAATAGGTGTGCCTTCTATTTCTAACTTTTTGCAAAGAGAGACATTTACTCCTTTGAATGAATCTTTACATAGTATTATGTCTCAGTTGTTGCACATAAATGTTATAAAACTTCCTCCTATAAAACAAATTGATCCTTCCAAACTTGCATCCCCTTATTTCGATAATAATTCCTTTTGTCAATTTCATCATCAACCTGGTCATGATACTGAGAAGTGTTTCACATTGAAGAATAAGATTCAAGACTTGATTGATAATAATACTATATCTATGGCAGATGTAAATGATAAAGGGAATAAATCAGTAGCTCCTCCTAATCAAAATCTTAATATTTTCACTCATCCCTTGCCTTCTCATACCTCTAACGTTATTGATATTGTGCCTAATTCTCTCTCTTCTGAAGAATTCACTTCTATGGCTCCAAACTTGGTTAATATGGTAGAAACATAGGATATGCCTAAGGATCCTTGTATTACATTTGAACTTAGTGAGACCATTAGAGCACCTGATGGCCTTTTATACATAGTTACGAAGGTTAAGGATATCCCTTGTTGTGGTGCCCTTATTGATTCCTCTTGCATGGTTAATGTTATAACTAAAGAGTATCTTTTTACTTTACCATTGCATAAACCAATATATGATGCTTCTAATGTGGTTGTGAAGTTATTTGATGACTTCTCTTGTCCTACCATTGGTTCTATCACCCTTCCTATTTAAGTTCTTGCTAGATCCATGGATGTGGACTTTGTTATCATACCTTCTTTTGAGAAATTCCATGTGAAGTTGGGCTATCCTTGGCTATCTTTCATGAAGGCTATTACTTCTCCAATCCACAAGTGTCTCAAATTTCCTCACAATGGAGAAATCATAACCATAAACCATAGCATATTTTGTCCATCTAAAAGAAGCCCTAGTGTTCATATTGATCTCTTTTGGCCTAAACAATTTCAATCTCTTCCATCAAGGAGTGATGCTCTTTTTCAATCTTATCAAAAATAGAAGAACGATATGATTTTATCCTTAAGTCAACCTATATCCCCAACACTTGACATTCCTATTATTCTTCAAGATAAGGTTCTTCCCCTTATGGATAGAACTGATCTTCCTCCTAAGGAAGATTGTCCACCTATACCTATGGATGTGACTTTACCTTCTCTTAAGGAGAACACCAATATTTTTCCTAAGGTTAGACCTATACCTCCTCCTCGTGATCGACCTGGTCTCCTTCCTACACATAATATTCCTCCTTTCTATGGAACAGTTCCACCTCCTCCCTCTTACTAAGAGAAGAGGCTTGATTCTACTATTATTCAACCAAAAGGACCTCAACCTAAACCTTCCATTATCAAGGAGAAAAACATTTCTACTTTTCAGATGTTCCTTCTCCTTCTCAACCTTCCACTAAGACTCGATGAAATCATTGTGTGAGAGAACACCGATGAAGATGCCGTGTTCGAGCTCGTGAAGCTATCCCTCCAAATACTTAATCTCCTAAGACTCCAACAGTTGACATGATTCCCTTTTCTCCTAAGCAAGATGTTCAACCTTCACCTCCAAATCATAAGTTGCATAAAGCATGTGATGGTTTTACTCCTATTAATGTTTTTGCTCCTCTTTCTCTAAACTTTGATGAAGAAATGGGTGAAAATGTTATTCATGATGGCAATACAACTCCTAATGCTTTTGATAGCAAGTATACATATTTTGACATAGACAAGCACTTATCGGATGAGTTTTCAGAAACCCTAATCCTAGCTCCTAGAATCGAACAAAGTGACTTACCACATGAGCATAGTCCTTGTTTGGATCTTGTGATATCTCCATCTTTTGTGCTCGATGTCACCCCTCTGGCATGTTTCTTGCCTTCCCAAAATAGTGATCAGCAAGATTGGGAGGCGGATGTCATGCTAGATTAGTAATATTAGCACTGCAGATCTTTCTCTCTCCTTTCTTTCTCTTTTGTGACCATTCTTCTATGTGTATCCTTGTTCTTCTATTGTTCCCTTAATATCTACTTGGGGATGATGCAAAGAAATGAGATCTTTTCTTGGTCTCTTTCATGTTGATTCAAAAGACATCCTCTCTTCCCTTTCTTCTAAGGTAGTGTCCTTCTTTCGGAAATGATGATTATTATATGCATATACATATATTATGTACATGAGTTATCACACAACATACTGAACCTGAGGAAAGATACACTACCTCATGTTTGGTGTTCATTATCCTTGGTTTTATTCCTCAATTGGGGGCTAAATCATTGCGATAACGTGATCCCTTTTCTCTCTCTCTTGGGTGTATCCTACCTTAGAGAAAGTGCTCCCAATAAGGTGCGTGCGATCGCTTTAATGTGGGGGAATACACTCTGCTCATATTTTCCTTCTTGTGATACTTAGAATTACTTAGTGAACCTTGTTTTTCTTTGTAATATTTGATATCCTTTCTTTCATGACTTAGTGAAGGGAACTTTTCTACTTGTAGTCATGGTTCTCCCATTCTTGATCTTCCCTTTTACTTTGTCAATCAAAGTCGTAAGATCCTAAGTCCACTAGGGGCTTGGTGCACTTGGCTCCTTGACATGGTAAAAGTATTTGAATCTTGTTTCCTTATACTTTACCAGCAATATTGTCGTACGCTTATACTCCTGATAAAGTGGGGAATAAATGTAGTGTCATAAAATTGTGACCCTAGCAATTTTTTACTACATTAGGTTCCTCATGCACAAGAGTTCGAATCCTCTAGCTTGATTGGAGACCGAAGATTTCTCATCCCTCATAAATAACTTCTTCCTTAGCCTCTGCATCACCCCATCCACACTCTACCCTAGAGAAATGGGTAGGACAGGGGCATGGCACCACTGTCCCCCCTTGGATAGGGGCGTGGCACCCTTGTCCTCCCAGGATAGAGGCATGGTGCTCCTGTCCCTACCCTATCTTGGGGCAAGATCCTTCCTAGGGTTGCATTATTGTTTGTGCATCAGGCAGACTCCCTCGATGTCACCCCGTGATGAAAATAAAATCCACTATCATGTATTTTGATAGTCCTAAAAATAATTGTACAAGAATTTTTCATATTTGAGCCAAAATTTTGGTTTTTTCTGGATTTACTTTTCCTTCTGTCAAAGTTCAAGGTCTAGGGTTTAGGGTTTGTGATTTTCTAATTAAGCCTTGTGAAGAAAAACCCTAACCTTGTTATTTACCATCGTTACCTTTTTCCACTTAAGCCAAGGGTCGGTTACACCCTAAGCATAATTATAAGCATTAAGTTGTTTTCAGTTGGGCCCTTATATTTTCCTAAGTCTAAATTCTAAGTATTTCAGTCGGTGGAAAAAAGGCAGGTGAGATCTAATATTTTTCGCTTCCTCATGGTTGAAAGTGCAAGGAAGATAAATACCACGACATCATGAGATGATGCCATGTGTCCTCGGCGAAGAGGGGCAAGCTAGTGGTTTGACTGTTCAAAACATCATGTTACTGGCTCTCAGGAGGTAAAGACCAATTTACTAATGGCCCCATCAATTTGCACATGTTTCAAATAGATGATGAGGTTATAATCTAGGTGGAAAGGTTCTTGACAGTTAATTCACAAAGGTTGACGAGCATTGTGGTTGAATGGTAAAGTGTTAATAGACCCAACGTTCCTCGCAAACCCAAGAAATAAAGTGCAAGAAGTAAAAGGACCATGGCAACATGAGATGATGCCATGTGTCTTGGGCTAACCAAGAAGACCAATGGTGTGACCGTTGACAAAATTGAGCTAGAAGATGATATGGCATTGCTATGCCACATGTTTAATGGGTCCACAAGCCACGATGGAAGGTAAATGCCAGATTGACCATTAGTAATTGTTTGATTTTCCAGGTTGGGCAGGATCTACGACAGATTTTCAAACCAAATTTCAAAAGGGTCATTAAGGGAACTATTTTTCACCTGCATGGGAAAGATAGAATGAACAAAATGCAGGATTGTCGAATTGGAACAAGATAGTGACAAGTCGGGACACATGGATGCTGACTCATTCCAGAGGGACTAGTTTGAAGATTTCTACTGAGTTGGGATTGATTAGACAAGTAAGGACGATGTCTTAGAGGCATAAGGGAAATTGGAATAATTTATGAGTTGGATTTAAAGGATCATGAGTTCCTCGATGAAATAAGAGATTTCTTGTTGATAGGGATTCTAAAGCATAATACTATACACTCAAGGAGGAATAAGATCAGAACAAAATCATTCACGCAAGGTGATCCTATGCATGTGGCAGTCGATTAATTGCCTAGAGATGATAGTAACCTGGGTTTGATAGGCATGATTGCTAGAATCCACAGCTGGTAGGATGAGTACAAAATATCAGGATGATGATTCTTCACATAAATGAGAACTGCTATTTTTGGAATCAAACTTCAATTATAAATTTAGTTAAGTGGTGATTTATGGGTAGAAAATGATACAAACTTTTTCATTTTCTAAAAGAAGGCTTTCTCATCAGTAAAGAAAATGATGTTTGAACAGGATTATAAATGGAGTTGTTGCATATTTTTTGACACTGGATGGATGTTCTTTCTTTGCTATGAGGTTTCTCATTGTCAAAGGGGTTGTGAAAGTTTGGAGGATTGTCAGAGGAGGTGTGAAAGCCTTTTCTTATCAAGAAAAGCCACCCATGACACATTCTCTGCTCTTAATCTGCCAATTATTGGCAGGGTGTTTGAGGAAAGAGCCCATAGGGAACTGAAAGAAGGATTTGTTTGAGTAGGGACTGGTAGCTAGTCATCTCTACAATGACATGGAAGTTGCAACGCCTTCACAACATATTATATTGTCCCTTAAGCTCCTCTTTCCACTTCCTCTGATCCGAGGCATAAAGTTTGGAGATCTTCCTCTAGTTTGGGGGCAATTTTACTTCTTGCCAAGATCAGGTTTCCTTTCCGAGAAGGGAAATGCTATGTAAAACAAAATGGGCATCTCAAGGTCCATCCAAAGACATCAAGGTGATAATGGCACAACTCAAGCATTTTTTCTTCTACCCATAATCAGTTCAAGATTTTGATTCCACTTATCATAGGTACCGACATATGGATAAGGAATATTTTGTAACAGAATTGTGTATGGCCTCCTTGGCTTCATTTTCTGGTGACATGTGTCCTTAGGTCTGAAGCTCATTTATCTCTTGTTTTCTATTAAAGGGAAATCAAGGCCATGATAACTGGTTAAAAAATCTCCGAGTAGGGTCTCTTTAGGTAGGTCTGAGTTGCAGGATTAGGTTCCAGTTTTGGGAAGTAATGAGTAAATACCAAGAATTGTAATGTCATTTGGTAGAGAAAAATACAATATAGTTAACAGTTTCAGATTTCAAGTGGGTTATTCTATAAATGAGATGTATTATGTTACCTGATAGAAGATCGCTTTTGAAATTAATGCAGATACAATTTTAAGTCCTTACTCTCCTATGTGTGACTTTGTTTTCTTTTGAGCCAATGGAATCAAGGGTTTCATTTACTTGTTGCATTGTTATGATGTATGCAGTTTTCCATTCTATGCATTAATCCAATGGGTTAATCAAAATACTTGACTGAAATTATAGAGAGATAATGCTTGTACCAGGATTTGATAAGTAGTTTGGGTAAGAAATTACAGATAGAATGATATTGTAAGGCAATATCATTTAAAATCAAATAAGTTGTTAGATAAATTTATGTCAAGTTTTCAATAAATATTTTAGAGACTCTATAGCCCAATGGATAAGACACTGGTATTTTCTAGCAGGTGTCATTAGGTTATCAATTTCTTGTTTATTTCATTGACAATTTGTCATAAATCATTTAAAATCAGGACATATTTCCAAGTTTTTTGTATGTGTGAGTTGTCCCACCCATCTCATGCTCCAATTAGGTTGAGGATCACTGAAGGATTTTCCATCCTTGATCATTCTCCTTTTCTTTCGAGCCCTTACATGAGATCATCTGTTTTATTTTAGTGAATCTTTGAGTATGGTGCAGAGATCAAGAAGTTCACTAAAGGGATTACCCTCCTGGGTTTTGTAGAGCCCAAAGTGTAGAAGGATCTTGTGTCCTTGTCACAGTTGGTCCAAGTCTGAAGGATATTGATAGTTGTAAGTGGCTTTCTATAGGTATTTTAAAGAATCAACTTGGTCTCTGCCTTGTAGCAGTGTAAACCCATTTTCGGGAACCAATAAAAATGGTGACTCTACTGGGGATCAATATTGTATAATTTTTTTTGGGTTTTTATATGGTTTGATGGTTGAGTTTTTCTGTTGCATCATTTTGCCTTACAAAGTCATGAGCTTGTTAAGTCTATCCTCTGTCAGTTGAGTGAATTCTCATAAATGTTGTTTGAGAATTTGTTGAATTTCATCTTTCAATGCAAGTTCTATCAAGATTTGTCCATATTACATGGTTATTACATAAGACCTCAAAAGTTGTGAGTGGCGTCTCTGAGATCTCTTCACTTGTGTGCATTATTTGAAGAAGAACTGAGAAGAACCAAAGGATTTGTAGTAGAGATGGAGCAGATTTGAGATCTTATGATGAAGTACCCTGATAAGTCGAGGATGGAATCCGTATGATGCCATATGATGATAAGAGGTGTTGCAGCATTGGTTTTTGAACAAATCTAACATGTGAACAATTTCCAATTGTTCAAGATATTTGTCCTTTGCAAGGAGATGGTGACTCTGTCAGATATCTATGTTAAAGACTTAAAGAATTGAAGCTGATTTTTGAAATCCCTAGTTAAAGAAGGTAGCAGCAGCTTCAACATTTCCAGGTATTTTCATTTTCATGAGTTGGATATATTTTCATGAAAATCATGTAGAAAATATTTCCCTATTCAGTGAGTAAAGCAGTAAGGAAGGGAATAGTAGTGATTGTTTTACATACATTTGTGATACAATTTTTCACATTTTGTATTAAGTTGGATGAAGTATGTTCTGAGCTATGCATTGTAATATTTTAAGATTGTGATAAAGGAAAGAAGTAGGGAAATGAATGAAAATATGTATTATGTTCCTGTCCTTCCCTATGAAATGTCAAATGTAAATGTGCAAAGTGTGCAACCTCTATCAAATCACATCAGAGCTTTCTTTATGGAAAGATATAAGCCATTAAGTTTTAATGGTATCCAAGGTTTCCCAAACTTTGTTCCTATTAAGGTTAGGGAACATCTACCAAAATTCAATGGGAAAAGATCAGAATTAGCACATCAACATCTGCAGGAGTTTTCTGAATTGATGGGAGATTTTGAGATAAGTTAGGAAGATGTCTTCATGAAGCTTTTTGTCCAATATTTGAAGAAAAATGTGAGAGATTGGTTTTCTTATTTATCACCATGTTCTATCTCTTCCTGGGATGAACCAAAGGCAGCACTCATGGAACAATTTGGTGAGAGAATTAGTCCAAGTTTAGTTATGAAAATATTAATGGGTATTCAGAAGGAAGAGGATGAGCTAGTTCCTGTTTTCAAACTTAGATTTACCAGAGCATTGGATGACATTCCTAGACATTATAGGCTAAATGATGTCGTATGTTTGGTTGTTTACTTGGCCGCATTTGATGAGGAAGTGAGTTATTTGCTGAGAGACAAGGATCCCAAAACCTTGCATCAAGCTTATAGGACAACAATGGACATTGACAACAACTTGAAATATGGAATCCCTAAGGGTTATCTATCTGCAAGGGTATGCTACCCCAAGATATTAGATGTCAAAGAAAGGTATGAGCCAAAAGATAAAGATAAATGTCAACGCATCTACATCCCTGTTGATTGCATTATCCTTGTTGTGACCTATTATTTAAACAAAAATATGAGTGAAGAGAACTTGTCTGATATAGTGGTTATTCCTCATGTCGGTGAAGAGAAGGTTAGCAAGAAATTATGTGATACAACTAGTATAGAGATGGAGATAATGCCAGTCACTTCACCATATGACATCAACAATAGTTGTTCCAGCAAGGAGATCCCACAAGAAATTCATCTGCTTTCTTGTGTTTTAGATAAACCCAAAAGTGTGTATGAAGAATTGGAAAGTTGTATATCTGATGAAGAAAATGCAAGTATGCAGGATTTTAATAACATGAATTCAGCCATTCAAAAATCTGTTATATATGATAATGAAAATTTGGATGATGAGTTGCCACCATTTTTTATTGATAATGCTCTTGAGATACGAAGTTGTGTGGTTTGTTCAAATAAGGAAAGTATGTTGCAACCTATGTCTATGCCACATGGATTCATCCAAAGTAATGTGCATAAAGAGTTAGTGGAGGTATGTGTCCTTGAAAATAATATTTTGAATAGTTGCATACCAGTTGTTCTATTACAAACAATTGTGCATCAAAGGACTCAGAAGTGTATGGATAATAAAGAGATTACATTAGACAAATCTATGGATCAACCATATAGCGAATCTGCTTTTTGTAAAAATTTTGCTTCATATGAAGCATTAGGAAGTTACTAGTGATTGTGAGGGTGATTTTTAAATCTGATTTAGAAACATTTGTAACTAGTGAATGTGAGGGTGATTTTTCTTTTGATGTTACAATTGCCGACATTGAATATGAGAGTGTGGAGTTCATTGATATTGTCCAGGGCTGTGAAGTGAATGAAGAAGATTGTTGCCTTATTGCTTCACATGACATTTTAAAACTAGATTTGGAATCTTTTGTTATGCATGAGGATATTTTTGTTGAGAGGGTGAATGATGATACATTTTCATCATACAGTAATTCGGGTATACAAAATAGTGATCGAGAATCCATGACTAGGTGAATAGGAAATAGAAATGAATTAGAATGGTTTTCAAATGTTGATTGTTCAGATATGGATATTTGTAAACTAGTTGCTATGTTGGATAGACCAGCATATAAGAGCTTTTCCTTTAACATCTGTAATGAATTTGTATTATGTTTTCACAAATACTTCAATGATGAATATGTTATGGAAGTGAAAATAGATGAAGAGATAAATTTTCATGATGCCAATTGCAAAATAGAGTATGAAGTTCTTCACTTCCCTTTTCTGCTCGATGAGGCTATCATGAAACTTGATGAATGTTGTTATCAACATATTTTTATTTCAGACATTGAGAATGGGTATTGTTTATCTAAAACAATGCTTGGTGATAAGGTTCAGATCAATGAAGGATGTATTGAGATAAAGGGTTTTTATGACATGTTGAAGGATGAAGAGCTTGTTGGTCATGAACATGTATATGACAACTTAATATCTCTAGATTGTTCATGATACAATGTGATCATAACTACATATTTGACAAAGGAAAGTATTGATTGATTTTCAGATAGAATTGGGCCATCACGTGTGGTTTGATTTTTAGGTTACAAGCAACTTGGGGTAGAGAAATCTTTTCTAACTCTATGCCTAATGGAATAAGTTACCTTTTCTCTCTTGAATTGTTTATTCATGGACAATTCTTGAAGCTCTACTTTCCTTAAAGTAGTTGTTATCCATGAGCATTAGTTAGATTTCTTTGGTAGTGTAGTTTCTTTTATGGGGAAGTTGCCCTGTCTAGGATACTTCTTTTTTGGTCTACTTCACAAAATATTTTGGAATTCTCGCATCATTCTTGAGTAAATGATCGTCCCCAACTAGAGCCACTCATAGTCCTAAAAATGACTGCACAAGAATTTTTCAAATTTGAGCCAAAATTTTGGTCACTAGGTAAATTTTTGTTTTTCTGGACTTACTTTGCGTTCTATCAAAGTTCAAGGTCTAGGGTTTTAGGGTTTGTGATTTTCTGATTAAGGCTTGTGAAGAAAAACCCTAACCTTGTTATTTCTTGTCGTTACCTTTTTCCACTTAAGCCAAGGGTCGGTTACCATTGGTGGGGCCATTATTTTTCCTAAGCATTAAGTTATTTTCGGTCAAGCCCCTTATATTTTCCTAAGTCTAAATTCTAAGTATTTCAGCTGGTGGATAAAGGTAGGTTAGATCTAATGGTCTGCGCTTCCCCATGGTTGAAAGTGCAGGGAAGATAAAGACCACGACATCACAAGATGATGCCACGTGTCCTCGGCAGAGAGGGGCAAGGTAGCGGTTTGACTATTCAAAACCTCATGTTACTAGTTCTCAGGAGGTAAAGACCGGTTTACTAATGACCCCATCAATTTTTACATGTTTCAAATAGATGGTGATATTATAATCTAGGCGGAAAGGTGCTTGACGTTTAATTCACAAAGGTTGGCGGGCACTGTGGTCGCACGATAAAGTGTGAACAAATCCAACATTCCTTGTAACCCCGAGAAAGAAAGTGAAATAATTTTAAAGACCACGACACAACAAGATGATGCCATGTGTCTCGGGCTGACCAAAAAGACCAATGGTGTGGCCACTGATAGCGTTGAGCTAGAAGATGATATGGCATTGCTACGTCACATGTTTGATGGGTCCACAAGCCACGATGGAAGGTAAATGCTAGATTTATCATTAGTGATCATTTGATTTGCCAGGTTGGGCAGGATCTATGACGGATTTTCAAACCAAATTTCACAAGGGTCATTAAGGGCACTATTTGTCACCCATGCGGGAAAGATAGAATGCACAAAATGCAACATTGTTGACTTGGAACAAGATAGTGACAAGTTGGGACACTTGGATGTCGACTCATTCCAAAGGGACTAATTTGAAGATTTATACTGAGTTGGGATTGATTAGATAAGTAAGGATGATGCCTCAGAGGCATAAGGGGAATTGGAATAATTTTTGAGTTGGATTTAAAGGATCACAGGTTCCCCGATGAAATTAGAGATTGCTTGTTGACAAGGATTCTGAAGTAGAATACTCTACAATCAAGGAGGAATAAGATCATAATGAAATCATTTGCGCAAGGTAAGCCTATGCAGGTGGCAGTGGATTGATGGCCTAGAGATGACAGTAACCTGGGTTTGATAGGCATGATTGTTGGAATCCATAGCTGATAGGATGAGTAGAAAATATCGGGATGATGATTCTTCACATGAATGAGCACCATTATTTTTGGAATCAAACTTCGACTATAAATTCAGTAGGGTGTTGATTTATGGGTATAAAATTATACAAACTTTTTCATTTTCTGAAAGTGGTTTTTCTCATCAGTAAAGAAGATGAGCTTTGGTCGGGATTATGCATAGAGTTATTGCATATTTTTTGACACTAGATGGATGTTCTTTCTCTAGTATGAGGTTTCTCATTGTCAGAGGGGCTATGAAAGTTTGGAGGATTGTCAAAGGGGGTGTGAAAGCCTTTTCTTATCAAGAAAATCCACCCATGACACATTTTCTTCTCTTACTCTGCCAATTGTTGGTAGGGTGTTTGAGGAAGGAGCCCATAGGGAACTGGAAGCAGGATTTGTTCGAGTAGGGAGTGGTAGCCAGTCGTCTCTGCAACGACATGGAAGTTGCAATGCCTTCTCAACATATTATATTTTACCTTAAGCTCCTCTTTCCACTTCTTCTGATCTGGGGCATAAAGGTTGGAGATCTTCCTCTAGTTTGGGGGTGATTTTACTTCTTGCCAGGATCTAGTTTCCTTTTCAAGAAGGGAAACATTGGGTAAAACAAAATGGGCATCTCAAGGTCAATCCAAAGACATCGAGGTGATAACGGCATGACTCAAGAATTTTTGTTTCTACCCATAATCAGTTCAAGATTTTGATTCCACTTATCATAGGTACCGACATATGGATAAGGAATATTTTGTAACAGAATTGCATATGGCCTCCTTGGCTTAATTTTCTGGTGACATGTGTCCTTAGGCCTGAAGCTTGTTGCTCCCTTATTTTCTATAAAAGGGAAATCAAGGCCATGATAATGGGTTCCAAAATCTCTGAGTAGGGTCTCTTTAGGTAGGTCTGATCTGCAGGATTAGGTTCCAGTTTTGGGAAGTCATGAGTAAATACCAAGAATTGTAATGTCATTTGGCAGAGAAAAATACAATATAGTTACAAGTTTCAGATTTCAAGTGGTTTATTTTTTAAATGAGATGTATTATGTTACCTGATAGAAGATAGCTTTTGAAATTAATGCAGATATAATTTTAAGTCCTTACTCTCCTGTGTGTGACTTTTTTTTCTTTTGAGCCAATGGAATC
The DNA here is from genome assembly GCF_030272615.1 of Cryptomeria japonica. Taxonomy (NCBI): domain Eukaryota; kingdom Viridiplantae; phylum Streptophyta; class Pinopsida; order Cupressales; family Cupressaceae; genus Cryptomeria; species Cryptomeria japonica. The sequence continues at coordinate 82,198,369 of NC_081409.1, forward strand.
AAGGGTTTCATTTACTTGTTGCATTGTTATAATGAATGTAGTTTTCCATTCTTTTCTTTAATCCAAGTGGTTAATTAAAATGATTGAGTGAAATTATAGAGAGATAGTGCATGCACCAGGATTTGATACATAGTTTGGGTAAGAAATTACAGATAGAACGATATTGTAAGGCAATATCGTTTAAAATCAAATCAGCTATTAGATAAATTTATGTCAAGTTTTTAGTAAATATTTCAGAGACTCTGTAGCACAATGGATAAGACACTAGTATTTGCTAGGAGGTGTCATTAGGTTATCAATTTCTTATTTATTTAATTGACGATTTGTCATAAATCATTTAAAATCAAGACATATCTCCAAGTTTTATGTATGTGTGAGTTTTCCTACCCATCTCATGCTTCAATTAGGTTGAGGATCACTGAAGGATCTACCATCCTTGAGCACTCTCATTTTCTGTCGATCCCTTACATGAGATCATTTGCTCTATTTTAGGGAATCTTTTAGTATTGTGCAGAGATCAAGAAGTTCACTAAAGGGATTACCCTCCTGGGTTTTGCAGAGCCCAAAGTGTAGAAGGATTTTGCGTCCTTGTTGTAGTTGGTCCATGTCTGAAGGATATTGATAGTTGGAAGTGGCTTTTCTTAGGTATTTTGAGGAATCGGCTTGGTCTCTTCCTTCTAGCAGTGTAAACCCATTTTCGGGAACCAAGATATTTAAGGGGCATTCATCCTCTTATTTACATAAGTTCAATAAGGTTGGCTGAGTGGGAAGTTTGCATAAGATCAAGTATTCAAGAGCATTCAAGCATTCTTTTCCAACATTGACCATTCTCAACTCTCCCTTCAAGGCTAGGTATTCAATTCAAATCAAGGATTCAACTATTGAAAGAGGAGATTTATTACAAAATTCAATTCCACACAAGCATTTCTATTAGCATTTCTATCACAACCTCCCTTGAGGTGATTTACAATTCAGTCTTTCATTTACAGGTACTTGCAAGTACTTTCTTTCATTACTTGGTTAATTCCAAAATTGGGGTTTGGCCTAAAGTTAAACCCCCAATCCCAACTCATTTTCCTCTCTTTTTTATGTGTATGTTGCAAGTGCACAACTATACTTTTGGATTCGGGCTTCATTTGCAAAGGTAGGAAAACCCTTTTCGTTTCACGGATTTTTTGGAGGACTGTGTACATTCCCACCATAGTCTGGAAAACTTTTCCTCAAATTTGCAGGGCAACTTCATCTCAACATATTACTACCAGATCCAGGTGCACAACTTCATCCCATACTCCAATCTCAAGTTATAATAAATTCTTTGTCACTTTTTCACTACATAATTCAATCAATTCCTTTCCATTTCAAACAAGGAAGAGGGGATCAACTTATCATTCCCACTTCATTCAGAATTCAATCTACCATCTTCATGTGGAGAGATTGAATCTAGTGAATTATCCTCTCCTCTTCCTAATGTAACATGGTGAAAAGTATTTGAAGGGTAATCAATAGTGAAACTCTCATCTTTGTTTGAGGGAAAGGGTAGTTTTCCTCTTGATCTATCATTCACCATTTTCCCACCATTACAATTTCTATTATTCTAGTTTAGCATTGTTAATTATTTATTGTTGTAGACACCTAAAATTGTCTTGTCTAATTAAATAAATATTTTTTATTTATTTAATTATTTTAAGCCTAATTCCTCTATTAATTAAATAAATCTTTATTTATTTAATTAATTCATTTATCCTCTTCTAGCCTTATTTCTCATTTAAATAAATATATTTATTTATTTAAATTGTCCTTTCCTTAAAATAAATCTTTATTTATTTAATTAATTCATTAGCCTTTTCTACCCATGACACAAGTCATTCATCTCTTAATTCCTACACTACCTACCCTCTCATTATTTTCTTATTTTCTCTACCTACCCTCTAATACTAGCCGACCATTTATCTTTTACAACTCTTAATCTTATCCCTTCATTTCTTATAGTGTCTTCTATATAAGGAGATGCTTCCTTCATTATCAACCCTAATCAATCTAATCAAGCATTCTAGCATTCAAACCTTCATATGCGATCAAGCCTACTTGCAACCACATTTTCGTTCTTTGTTGAGCTCTTGTGCACACATAAAATCTGAGAGCAAATATATCAAGCAAGATCAATGGAGATAGGAAGAATTGAGATTCAAACCCTATTGGACATGTGATGGTATAATCTTTGTGATTTCATTTGATTTGCATTGTCTTAGGTAATCTTCATATGTTATGGTAGATTTGTGTTGTTGTTAGGCTAGGGTTTTGTGGTTGAATTCATTTAGTCTTTCAACATTGCTTATCCACTTTCTGTTATGATCTAATACTAAATGTTAAGTAAAGATGCTAAGCTAACAAGATGAGAGGGGGGGGTGAATCATACAAACTTAATCTTCCATAAAAACAACAGATTCAACCTCGGTAGCTTTAACAGATATATGTAACCAAAACTATAGAACATGCAAACTCATAAACATATAACATCACAACACATTCAACACCAGATTTAACATGGAAACCCAAATAGGGAAAAACCACTATGGGATTTCGGACCCACTAAGAAATATACTCTTCTAGAGTATGCTTGGTTAAAAGCAAATCCTGTTAAAGATTACAAAACACATTGCTAGATGTGACCCGGTTAAGGGATTTCCCTCAGATCTGTTGGGATCTTCACTTTGTTAGAAGTGACCTTGTCAAAGGATTTCAAACACTCAACTAGAATGTTACCTTGCTAGAGGGTTCTACAAATAAGACTGTTAAGTCCACTCGGTTAAGAGATTTTCTGTCACTTTACAAAATAACAATAATAAAAATTATATCTGCAACTTCACATCTAAAATGCTAAAGCAGATTCTTATTTGCTCAACACTTCCTAGTCATAGGACTTATCTTGTCCTCCTACTGGGCTCTATACTCTGTTAATAAAAATAGATCTTCAAGCTTCTATGCTCGGTAATCACTATGTAGCATTCCTATGCTTACACTTGCCTGCATACATTGTTTATCAACAATTCCTTATTTATAAACAATTTGCTAACCACTGAATCTCCTTGATCACATTTCTCATGATCAATCATAGCCATTAGATCTACAAAACTTGACCAGGTTCAATGTATCCTTCGATCTGAAAACATTTTACCTCACCTAGGAACTTGCATACATTTCTTGGAACTTGTGCTAGGGTATTGTGGTTCAATGTGAGTTGTAGATCTTCCTGCCAATCTTCCATTGCCATAGATTCTTAACAAACTTCATGCATGGCTTACCAATCATTTAATCAACTCCATCTCATCAGTTTCCTTCATTAAATAATGCTTTTAATCATCCAATGCATTCTGTTATAGCTTGGTTGCAACTCGGTAAATACTAAACTTTACTCGGTAGACATTCCGCCTTCATTAACTGATAGCGATAACCTTAGGGTTTACCGACTAGGTTCTTTGCTCGGTGACATAGTATAGTATTAACCTTACAACCAACAACATATGTAGGATATCAAAACAATCTAAACATCATGATCTCATCATTGTCTAACTCGGTAATAGTTTCCCATTGAATCACTTATTTCTTCCCTTATTCATCACATTCTTTTTGTGTCTTTTACTGACATCTGTATACTCATCAAATCATACTTCTTAAGATATGGCAACATCATACTGAATCAAAAAATCAATTTCTTGACATCAATGACAAAATAATAATATTAAGACAGTAAACATCCTTAATCAATTATATCCATAATCATCAACAACCTTCTCAATATCCTTATTGAAATGCCAACAATCTCTCATTGTAATTGGAATGCCAACAATCTCCCCTTGTGGCATTGATGGCAAAACCAATTGATTTAACCTTATTGATTCAAATTCATATTGCTGTGAGATTTTGAAATGCTCTCCCCCTGTCATCAGTCTTCTCCCCCATACAATAGTCTTCTCTCCCTTTGACAACAATGCCAAGAAGTAAAAGAGCTAAAACATGATTTCTTCCTCCATATTCTTACGAAATCTTTCACTTGCTCCACTGTGATTTCCTTTGGAATACTTGCTCATTCTATCATTGTAATCATTAGATTCACCAAGATGAAATGAACTGAATGCAGATTCAACTTTATTTACTGAAGACCCACTATTATCAAAACCCACTGTTATCAAAATTACTTAACTCAAATGCATGTAGCTTACCAATAGTAGCATCTAAAGAAACTGGCATATTGGGTACAGACCTCAATTCATTGATTGTAGAGACTCAGATTGCATAAACAGGTAGAAGGGTTCTCAATAACTTACTTGTTATATCCTTTTCTTCAATAGTTCCTCCTGCTCCTTTGATTTGATTGACAATTTCCTTTAGTCTTGTATTATACTGGGTTATGTTCTCAGCTTCATTCATCCTCATAGATTCAAGTTGTCCTCTTAGACTATCCACTTTTGCTCTTTGAACATGTTCATCACTGCCATACATAGATATGAGCTTGTCCCACATTTCTTTTGCATCACTACAGCCTTCTAGGTCATTAAACTCTGAGTTGGTCAATGCTGATGATATTTCAATCATTGCTTGAGTGTGTTCTTGCTTTGCCTTTATCTCTTCCATTTCCAATGGATAGGTTCTCGGTGTAATGAAATCATTCTCCAGATAATATGTTGCATATTCTCCAACTCCTGATAAGTGCAGCTTCATCCTTTTCTGCCATGTACAGAAACTAGACTTGTTCAACTTTGGTGCATCGCTCTTATACATCTTTGGATCTTTGCCTCAAGTGGCTTTAAACTTTTCCTTCCTGAGTCCAAAGATCTGATACCAATTGTTATGATCTGATACTAAATGTTAAGTACAGATGCCAAGCTAACAAGATGAGAGGGGGGGGGGTGAATCATACAAACTTAATCTTCCATAAAAACAACAGATTCAACCTCGGTAGCTTTAACAGATATATGTAACCAAAACTGTAAAACATGCAAACTCATAAACAGATAACATCACAACACATTCAACACCAGATTTAATGTGGAAACCCAAATAGGGAAAAACCACTGTGGGATTTCGGACCCACTAAGAAATATACACTTCTAGAGTATTCTCAGTTAAAAGAAAATCCTATTAAAGATTACAAAACACATTGCTAGATGTGACCCGGTTAAGGGATTTCCCTCAGATCTGTTAGGATCTTCACTTTGTTAGAAGTGACCTTGTCAAAGGATTTCAAACACTCAACTAGAATGTTACCTTGCTAGAGGGTTTTACAAATAAGACTGTTAAGTCCACTCGATTAAGAGATTTTCTGTCACTTTACAAAATAACAGTAATAAAAATTGTATCTGCAACTTCACATCTAAAATGCTAATGCAGATTCTTATTTTCTCAACACTTCCTAGTCATAGGACTTATCTTGTCCTCTTGTTGGGCTCTATACTCTATTAATAAAAATAGATCTTCAAGCTTCTGTGCTCGGTAATCACTATGTAGCATTCCTATGCTTACACTTGCCCGCATATATTGTTTATCAACAATTCCTTATGTATAAACAATTTACTAACCGTTGAATCTCCTTGATCACATTTCCCATGATCAATCATAGTCATCAGATCTTCAAAACTTGACCAGGTTCAATGTATCCTTCGATCTGAAAATGTTTTACCTCACCTAGGAACTTGCATACATTTCTTGGAACTTGTGCTAGGGTATTGCGGTTCAATCTAAGCTGTAGATCTTCCTGCCGATCTTCCATTGCCATAGATTCTTAACAAACTTCATGCACGACTTACCAATCATTTAATCAACTCCAGCTCATCAGTTTCCTTCATTAAATAATGCTTTTAATCATCCAATGCATTCTGTTACAACTCGGTTGTAAATTGGTAAATACTAAACTTTACTCGGTAGACATTCCACCTTCATTAAATGATAGCGATCACCTTAGGGTTTACCGACTAGGTTCTTTGCTTGGTGACATAGTATAGTATTAAACTTACAACCAACAACATATGTAGGATATCAAAACAATCTAAACATCATGATCTCATCATTGTCTAACTCGGTAATAGTTGCCCATTGAATCACTTATTTCTCCCCTTATTCATCACATTCTTTCTGTGTCTTTTACCGACATCTTTATACTCATCAAATCATACTTCTTAAGATATGGCAACATCATACTGAATCAGAAAATCAATTTCTTGACATCAATGACAAAATAATAATATTAAGATAGTAAACATCCTTAATTAGTTATATCCATAATCATTAACAACCTTCTCAATATCCTTATCGAAATGCCAACAATCTCTCATTGTAATTGGAATGCCAACACTCTCACCATAAACATTTTGGCACGCCCCGTGGGACATGAATTTTTGTTAGATCTATTTTTTTTTGTAGGTTTTTCTAACCCTATATTGTTGTTTTGTAAAACAATTTGGAGAATAACCTTGTGCAGCTAGGGTTCTGGACACAAAACAAAATCAAGATCTTGGAGAGATTTGATCTGATCTCACAAACGGCTTGGAAATTTTGCACCAAATTTGTTTGGAAGGTTGAAAACAGTATCAATAGCTCTAAAACCAAAACTCAGATCTATTGGAGCATATTTTAATTTTCTATAATTTTTTTATGAATTTTCATAACAAATTAATTTTGAGAGAAAATGAACGAATTTTAAGGATTTTCTTATATTTTTGGAAAGATCTCTGATTTATACACATGATCTGTTCTTTGCGGTTTTAACTTTGGTGCAAAATATTTCCTAAAAAATCGGATTTTTAAAAATTAGGGTTTTTCATTATTTTGATCAGATCTCACAAACTGGTTTGAATTTTGACATAAAAAAATTCTACAGGTCAAGAACCGTATCAGAAATTCTCCGTAAAAAAACAGATTTTTTGGATCATATGTGAATTTGCTATGAATTTTTTATGCATTTTCATAAAAAATTAATTTTGTGAGAAAATTAGGGAATTTTTTGGATTTTGTTACATTTTTGGAAAGCTCTCAGAATTATAAACAGGATCTATTTTTTGTGATTTTAAATTTGATACAAAATCATTCCTAAAAAAATGGATCTTTTAAAGTTAGGGTTTTGCATTATTTTACTCATATCTCACAAACGGCTTGGAAATTTTGCAGGATTTTTTTTTTTATGCAGGTTGGGAAGGCTATCACTAGTGTCTAGTAAAAATTTCAGATTTGTTGGATCAATTTTGCATTTTCTATGAATTTTTTATGATTTTTCATAAAAAATTAGTTTTTGGAGAAAATTAGCAAATTTTTTTGGATTTTCTTACATTTCTGGAAATGTCTTGAAATTTTACAGGTGGTATGTTTTTTATGATGGAAAATATCTCATGGAAAATCAGATCTTTGAATCTATCAAAAAAATGCATTATCGAAGGCCCCTTTTCACAAAGTCTTTTGGATCTACAATTTACCTAACTTGTGTGCTTGCAGTAGGGGTATTATTACCAAACTACTAACAAATATTTGTTTCAGGACCTTGACAAGGGTTTTTTGATCTTCATTTGTGTGCATTGTTTTCATAGACTAGCAAACACTTCAATTGGTGCACCAAAATTGAACCAGTGTCTTTTGTGTCTTGAGCAATAAGCTCTTTTTGTTTAATCTTTAGAGGGGCGGTCTCCCCGTGTGGTCATTAGGACTACTAGTGAGGAGAGAACGACCAAAGTGGTAGCGAGGAAAACCCACCTCTTACGAACCACTATAAACAATTGTATTCATGGTGAAAACCATGGGTAACGTGTGCTGATTAGTTCATACTGACACTATGTCTCCCCATAAACATGTTTGATCAAATTTATTTAATCATTTTTAGGGCGTAACCCCTACCGGCTTGGAGCCTTCTGTATTTATAGTGCTGAAAGTGTCGCATGTATGGCCACATGAGAAAATGCCCTTACTAGCATCTTTTTGTTTTAGAAAGACAAAATCCTTCTAGTCGTTGGGTTAGGAGGTCAGACCTCTAGAGTGACCCAGACACATATGGTTCTTAGTAGAGATACAAAGTTCACCACGAGGAGTTTTCATGGGGACTGATGCTTGGCTGCCCCAGAGAAGTGAGTGTTGAGGGTGGAGCCAATGGGGTCAAGCATCTAAGTATCCGCTCTGAATAACGTAGCCTCGGGGGAAACCTCATGTGGGATCAACAACTATTGTCCTGGCCAACCATAAGAATTGCACTTGTCTTATTTTGAACACTCAAACATTCAAGACTAAACATCATAATATTGTGTCTTTTGTGTCGTCAAGTGTATGAAAAGCAATTTTACATCAAACAACACACTTGTTTTTGAGTCATTTTGAGTCTAAACACTTGCAAACATTGAGTCTTCATCAACATTGTGTCCTCTTGTCACAGAAAAATAGTCAAAAATTAAGATTTGGTCACAACAAACAACTTCACAAATTGGAAAAATTACACTAAATTCCAGAAACGCATGTGTCTGATAGAATTGCGTCTATGTCATTTAACCATGTCTATGAAGGTTAGAAATGCGTCAATGTTCTCTTAAGAAAAAATACATTCACAAAATCTCAGAAACGCGTCTATGTAGTGGTCAACCACATCTGTGTCATTTAATCGCGTCTGTGAAGTATACAGGCACATCTGTGTTCAGAATTGGAAAAATTTACAGTCCAGCAAACAAGAGCAATCAGTTTCAGAATTCTTGAGCTTCCTAGGTTATTTCTCCAGGTTTTCATCTAGCATTCAACCTATCTTTGGGTCTCACAAATTTTATCATTGCTTTACACCTTACATTACATTCACATTTGTCTAAACTTGAGTCAAAAGGTCACTTTCTTGTCTTACTTTGTCAACACACTGCATACAACAACATTTTGCTAAGTGGTCCCTCATCAAGGTATGTCACCTTTGGGTCTCATTTGGTCTTACTTAGAGTCAAGGTCAACTTACCTCATCAAGAGAAACTATCATCTCTTTGGAATCCACACCTACTCTACTACATACATACTTGGTCTTACACTTTGGACATTGCAAGTAAACTTTAGATTAATTTACATTTCATCCAACTCTTAGTCTTTCATACTCTTTTCATTTTCATCTAGTCTCACACATCTTGGTCAAAACCTAGATCATGGTTGAAACCTGTTCCCAAAAATCTAGGAGAGAAACTAAAGAGGCTCAAGAGTCTGCAAACATGAGTTCCTATGAGTATGACAATGATGTCTTTTTCAATTCTAATCATACCACATTACCTGACATGGATGCCTATAGAAACATTCCAAATGTTGAGAACATGGACACTACAAACAACAATGATACACACAATGACAATATGGACAATTTTTCCATACATTCAACAGAAGTAGAAGACTCAATTATGGATCCCCGTTTCAATAGATTGGTTGAGGAAATAATGAGGAGAGATAGACAATATTTCTTACAAGTGACGGCACAAAGTGGAGCCAAGATACCTCATGGTTTTGATATGTCTCAAATAATGGAAAATTAACCTTTGCAACAACCTCACCTCAACATGGATCAAAGGAGGCCTAATAGTAGAGGCAATAGTGGACCACATCTTGTGCCTGAATCACCATCATCTTTGTTTCAAAAACCTGAGGTCCCACATACACATGGTCAAGCATATGATACTCACCTTCACAGACCATTATGGAAGTCTTATGCAGAAAAATATGCTCACTCACATTCCAATGTTAAGGACCAACCACCAAAGCAATTGAATATCCAAAGGCATGCTCAAAATTTGGACACAAGGAAACCCCGCGTCAAATTTGGGGGCAACACACTAGAACAAACTCATGACATGCCTGTAGAGTATGGTATACATGGACAAAACAAATATTCTATTCCTCATCATGACTCTATACCAAGTGGTCCCTATACGCAGCATCATTATAGACCTCCTCCATATGAACATGTGTATGATCAATATCATCCATATATGCAGTACGCTCCTCCTCCACCTGGTGGCTCAGGCATGGGATATGGTCTAATAAGTCGGTCTCCACCTAAGAACAATTTGGAATAACAAATTAAGGACTTACAAAAGAAAACGGAGCACATAAATACACCGAAGCTAGCTTACACAATGTGAGACATATGTCCCTATCCATTTGACAAAAGCATTCCAATGCCTCCATTTCCTACACACTTTGTGATACCTAATTTTGATATGTATAAAGGAAAAGGGGATCCTAAGGCACATATAAGACATTTTTTCACAACTTGCATTGAGGTAGCAATAGAAGAGACATATTTGATGAGATTATTCCCACAAATCTTAGGTGATCAAGCTATGGAATGGTTCTCCAAACTTCTACCTGGAATTAAGTCATGGGGTGATTTAGCAAAGGCTTTGATCCAATATTTCTCATACAACATAGAGACAAACATATCTATTACCACTTTGTGCAACACCAAAAAAAAGGATGGGGAGTCTTTTTCATCATTTTTACAAAGATGGAGAAATCTACTAGCAGATGCTGTTGTGAAATTCTACAAAAAAAAATGGTAGAGATGTTCACCCAAAATGTCCATAGAGAAATTGGTTATGATCTAAGAAAAGCTTTTTTGTCCACCTTCAAGGACGTCATTGAAAAAGACTTAGCAACAGAGAAGGTCCTAATTGAACAAGGAGTAATTAAGATATTCAAAGAAAACAAAGAGGACTTTAAAGGAAAAGACAAGCTAAGATTTTGGAACAAGAACAAGAACACAATCAATGATGGTGTTGTTGATGCTAATACAGTAAGACCCAAAATCATTTTTTCTGGATCAAGTTCTACAAACAACGAAGTGAATACTCAAACAACTTCCAAAACATGAAGGAAATACACCCCATTGGGAGAAACACTTGAGTCATCCTTCAAGAAGCTAGTGGCAAACAAGATAATAACAATTCTAGATATGCCTCCATATGAGCCAAAGGTCAAACGAAATTGGTGGAATGACAATGAATACTACAAATATCACAAAAGCAAGGGTCATAAAACAAGAAATTGTCATCAACTGAAGAACATTATACAAGATCTTATTGATAGAGGTGACATTGAGATCGAGGGACACTCATCTAACCAAGAACATGAAATGTTTAAAGAACCATTCCCAAAACATGACAAGGGAAAAGCCAAAGCCACAGATGAGCAAACCAACTATACCAGAGCATCCTATAACTATGATTCAACTATCAATCACATTTTGATGGACAATTATGTCTCTACCATTATCATCAAGGACAAAATGCCTATCAATTCTACCCAAAGACCCAAGGTTGTCCTAAAAGGCATTGGATCTTCTTCCGAACCTACCTCTGAATGTAATGTTACAACTTGTTGAGGTAAATTCACTTTGCAAGGTGCTTCAGCTAAAAACATCGCTTCCTTATCAACCAAACCTGAGTATGACCTTGTAGAACAGTTAGGTAAGACACCCACGCTTATCTCAATCCTTGAACTCTTACGCATATCCCCTACACATAAGGCCATTCTGGACAAAACTTTGAGAGACACTTTCATCCCCATTGATCTGAACGTGGACCAATTTCAAGCTATGGTGGGATACCTTTCTGTTCCACACTCCCTTACATTCAAAGAAGCTAATGATGCCTCTGTGAGCCAACCACATAATGCACCTTTACACATTGAAGCCTTCCTACACAAAAATTGAATAAAATGAGTCTTGATAGATGGAGGAGTTGGTCTCAATATATGTACTTTGAACACAATAATACAATTGGGATATTTAGATAAAGCCATGAATTCTACAAACAAAATTACCATCAAGGCATATGATGATGAAGAACGTTCATCTAAAGGCACATTCACCTTACTTCTCAGAATAGGGCCAGTTACAAAAGATGTGGTTTGTCAAGTCCTAGACCTAGATCTCACATACAACATATTGCTAGGACATCCTTGGATTCATGAGATGAGGGCAGTCCCATCTACATACCACCAATGCATTAAGTTTCCTCATAATGGAGTTGAAGTAATAGTTAATGGTGATCCCAATCCATTTATATACTGTAATAACTTGAGACCAAAAGCTGAGACAATGATTCCAAATAATAGAGAAGCTATCCCTTTTTCGGCATACATTGACCTTGAATCATTGAAAATTTCAACATCAAAACAAGGGGAGCTTAAAGGGAAATATCGGGACAAAGGCATGGATAGATACACTTTGAATCAAACCATGTGCTTACGACAAGTTGTGAGTTCACCAAAAGAATATGGATGACCACATCCTTCTCAATGGGTATCTATCATTACAATCAAATGGGATCCTACTATCTTCCAAAAGTAGGGTGAAATGGAAGAAGAAGATTTATACAAAATTCTTTACAAAGACCCTAAAGATGGTACACAAGCTCACATCAGCATACCATGTGAAAAATATGGCAAAGGGTTCAAGATCTACAAAAGTTTGGGTATGATGGTAAAAGTCCTCTCAGTTTAAGAAAGGAAGGTATCATTCAACCTTTGCAACTAGAATTGACATTTAAAAAGGAGCACTTGAAAGGGCTTGGTTTCATGTCTTCCAGGGTAAATACTCGAAAGACAGAAGAAGCATTACAAATCAAGGCTTCCAAAGATCAATAAGAGAACCACTATTCCATTGACTCCAATGGATGGGAATGGGGTTCGGATAAATCCTCCAATGACTATGAACTCACTGAGACATTCAAAGAACCAAGTGAATCTCCAGAAGAAGAGGAATTTTATAGAAAATTCAAAGTTGGTCAAGAAACAACCCCTGAGGATCCCACATAGTCTTTGCCTCTAGGTTCTAAGTCAAAATCATGACGGATGAGGACACCAATTCCGGAATGCGCTACTAGTGATGACAATTTGGATTCATTCACGATGAAGACAGATGAGAAGAGTGCCAATGATGACCTTGACAACCACCTCAACATACTTGAATATAACTGCATCTTCACCCTTAGTCTCGCTAACTTTGAAAACATTGAAGGCCTTCCCCTTGTTCACCACCAACTTATTGACTGGGACCATGAAGGACCTGTATAGTTCAACACATTCCAAAATGATGAAGCATTTATTTACTATCTAGGCATACAAGATGATCTTCCGCTTGGGGACCATAAGGCAGAATACACAATAGAAATCAATAGTGTGGCATATTTTGGTGAGGGTGTTGGGCCTTCTAGTCACAAAAATGTAAAAATAAAAATAAATCATGGGTCTTATGGTGAAAACCACATTATGGCACCGTCCGACCCTAAAAAAGTAAAAAGAAAGGATGTATTTGAGGGTGAAAACCTCTCCGAGGCACCCAAAGATGGAAGGCTTGACATTCTCCAAGCATCATATGAAGAAAAATCATCTATGTTAGTAGAGGAGACCATCAAAACAAACATTGGTACAGAAGAAATTCCACATAACATATTCCTAGCACAATCTCTGACAGAGACAGAAAGACCAAAGTTCATAAGTTTCTTCACAGAGCGAAAAATCAATTTTGCATGGTCATATGCTGATATGCCTGGACTAGATCCAGATTTAGTAATGCATCATTTGATAGTTAAACTGGCGGAAAAACTAGTGAAACATAAATTAAGAAAGATGCATCCACAAGTGGCATTATTAGTCAAAGCGGAGCTTGAAAAATTATTGAATGTCAGATTCATATGCCCAATTGATTATCCTAAATGGATCTCCAACTTAGTACCAGTCAGTAAGCCAGATCGTAGCATCAAAATATGCACAGATTTTAGAGACATCAACAAAGCTTGTTGCAAGGATGATTTTCCATTGCCAAATACCGACCTCATCGTAGATCTCACAACAGGTCATGCGATGTTATCTTTGATGGATGGATTCTCTAGCTACAACCAAATAAAAATTGCATCTGAGGATCAGCACAAAACAACATTTACTTGTCCCTGGGGAACTTTCTATTGGAATGTCATGCCCTTCGGGCTAAAGAATGCAAGCGCTACATATCAAAGATCCATGACTATTATCTTTCATGATCTCATGCACATAACTATAAAAAGACTATGTTGATGACCTCTTCAGAAAATCAATAGACAGAGATACACATTTGGACATACTTTCAATCATTTTTGATCGATTGGAAAAATACAAAGTAAGATTAAACCCCAAGAAATGTGTCTTTGGAGTAACCTCCGGGAAACTCCTGGGATTCATTGTCTCAAAATGAGGAATTGAAGCCGATCTAGAAAAAGTCAAGCTGATCCTAGAGATGCCACCACCAAGAATTATCAATCAACTTTGATCTTTACAAGGAAGACTCCAGTCCATATGAAGATTCATAGCACAACTTATAGATAAATGTCATCCTTTTCAGCACTTGCTACACAAAAACATCAAATTCAAATGGGATGATAATTGTCAATAGGCTTTTCAGATAATCAAAGATTATCTTCTGAATCCACCAGTTCCAGAACAACCCCTGTTACTCTACATATCAGCTACATCAATAGCACTGGGGGCACTCTTAGCACAACAAGATGCTGAGGGCAAAGAAAAGGTAGTCTACTACATCAGTCATACTTTGGTAGGCTATGAGCTAAAATACACACCAATTGAGAGTGCGTGTCTCATTGTGGTCTTTGCTTCATAGAAATTATGACACTACATGCTAACTCATAAAACTAAGCTGGTCACAAGGATCAATCCATTGAAATACCTTCTCAATAAAGCAACGCTTACTAGTCGACTAGCCAAATGGGTGATTCTCTTGAGTGAATTTGACATTGAATATGTAGATAGAAAAGCAATAAAAGGACAATCTATCGCAGATCAATTAGCATATGCTCCCATGATAGATGACTCCTCTAACTTCAAAATTTCTAGATGAATCCATCTTGATGGTATCACACATGAAGCCTTGGAAACTATACTTTGATGGCTCATACACACAGCATGGTGTAGGAGCTGACATCCTTTTCATCACACCTCAAGGAGATTCCATACCAAAATCATATCGATTATCATTTCCTTACATTAATAACATAGCAGAATATAAGGCATTAACAACTGGATTACGGATTGCAGTTCAGTGGAAGATCCAGGAACTTCATGCTTTTGGGGATTCTCAACTTGTAATTTGTCAAGCAACTGATGACTACCAAACAAAGGATGAAAAATTAATGCCTTACAAAAAAATGGTGGATGACTTGAAACAACATTTCACAAAGTTAACCTTTGAGTAGATACCAAGAGAGCAAAATCGAGCTGCAAATGCCATGGCTACTATTGCTTCACTAATAGATCTACCACAGAATGAAACCCGCTATGAGTTATTGGTGGATAACCCTCTGGTTCCCTCATATTAGATCACTCTTACTAAGATGATATGTGTCATTGGCCCTGGTTCCCAGTTATACGGTTCCATTTTCACATACCTTCGTAATAATATCCTTCCTCCTGACTTATCCAACAACCAACATCGCACTTTCATTCACCAATCTTCTCGATACGTCATTTTAGCCAATATGCTATACTGTCAAGGTCTAGATGGCACTCTTCTTAGATGTTTAGAAAGGGATGAAGCTCAGATTGCGTTATGCGTTCATGAAGGGATATGTGGTCCACATTCTAGTGGTCCTACCTTAGCCAAGAAACTCAGACTGGATATTACTGGCCCAATATGGAAAAAGACTCATATTAGTTTGTCAAGAAATGTAAGCAATGCCAACTTCGTGGAGACCTCATTCATACGCCCGCACAATAACTTCAACCGATTGCGACTCCTTGGCCCTTTTTCTAGTGGGGACTCGATCTCATAGGAAAGATTCACCCTCCTTCCTCCAATGGCCACAAATTCATCATCACTACCACAAAGTATTTCACAAAATGGATTGAAGTCGTGCCTCTTACACAAGTCACTAGAAAACAGATTGCTACATTCATTCTCAACTACATCATTTGTCGGTACGGTATTCTTATTTCTATCATCATTAATAATGAACGTCCCTTCAAAAATTAGGATGTTCATGAACTTTGTGATTGCTTCCATAGTATCCATCATTTCTCAACGCCCTATTACCCCCAAGGTAACAATCAAGCTAAGGTGTCTAATAAAACCATTCTTAAAATTCTAAAAAAGACAATTGATGATGCTGGCCGCAATCGGCATATCCAACTAAATCCCGCACTTTAGGCTTATCACACAAGCATTTGCACACCTATAGGAGCCACACCTTATTTACTTGTCTATGGCACTGAAGCTATCTTGCCTATCAAGGTTGAGTTATCATCTTTATGAGTCTCTTTACAAAACATTATCAGTGATGAAGACTATAGGGTCTCTCGCTTGAAAGAACTAGAACTATTGGATGAACGAAGAGAAACTGCTTTTAATCATCTCAAGGCTTATCAACAATGAATGAGTCGTAGTTACAATCATAAAGTGAAGCCTTGTACATTTGAGGTGGGTGACTTAGTTCTCAAAGAAAATCCTAAAAATTAGCAAGACAGAGAGAAGAAGGGTAAATTCAAACCAAATTGGCTTGGTCCTTACATCATTACAACAACCTATGGATCTGGTGCATATCAGCTTTCAACTCCAGATGGTGAACCTTTGGAGGATCCTATTAACAACATGCACCTTCACAGGTTTTACACATAGCTCTTCAGAATATCCTAATTCAAAAATACAAAAAAATCAAAAAAATTCAAAATACAAAAAGATCAAAAAATTCAAAATACAAAAAAATCATAAACATAAAAAAATCGTTACTTGGTGAAAACCTGGCAAACAGGCACCTTGTGACACAAAAAAATTGAAAAATCGAAAAAAGTAAAGAAAAAAATTTCATCCAACGGTGAATACCACTTTGGTGGCACCCTGGGCAAGTACCCTGGTGAAAACTAGGTCACCAGTGCCATGAGTAGAGATGTTGCTCCTCCCTCCTTCAGGATTCCATTTCATCCTTCACTTTGCACACACTCACAGCCTATCTGTCCATAATAAACTTACCCATTCCCATCATGGCTTGTTATTGATCTTCTTAAGATTGGTTAAACATTCATAATATCCCTCATTTTCACCCCTTTCCATCCATAATAAATCAGTTCCTATCTGTGGCTAAGGAAAATCCTACATCTAGTAATGGGTGTGGAACTGAGCGCATCACACGTTCTGAGGACTATAGTTTCTTCCAGTTTTATTCAATCTATCTACGCACAATCCATAATAAAGCAACACTTGCATTACCAGTCCACAATAAAGTATGGGTTGCATGAATTTAGTCAGTTTTAGATGAGACACAAGCAACAATGGGCTTCAACAAATCAAATCTTTCAACAGACTCAGACAACATTATGGTTAAGTGTTATCTATCCTTTTGTGAAAGTAAACATTGTGACCACAATCAAATAGACTTATACAAGTGACAAGAGACACTAAACTTGAGGACTAGAGTGGATGTTGGTGTGAGTCTTGGTTTTCTTTTGATTTTATGTTTTTGATGACGTGTTTTTGGCTTTTCTGGGATGTCTTTGACTAGAGATTTTATCTCCAGGATGTCTTTGACTAGAAAGGCAAGGATGGGGTATTGTCACCTATTTTTATTTTGCTATCTTTGGATTGTCTCTTAGTAATTCTATGACTTGTCCAAGGATATGAGGACACTGAGAGTCTAGTATGAACTGGGGCATTCTTTGTTTGCAACTGTCTTATCTCCATGCAAATGGGTACAATGACTTTCTAGGTTGAACATATATCTGGATTGTCATAACCTATTTGCCATAATAAAGCTCAATGATGATAATGCACAAGAAGCTCTTTCACTTCCATATCCTCTACCTTCCATCCCCCTTTCTTGATTGACCTCCATCGTCCTTCTTGAGTCTATGTAGCCTTCTATCACACGGCTGAGTATAATGACATACCAAAAACATTTGCACCTACAATACCACATATTAAGCATTTCATACATACATATAGCTATCACAATTGCATCATATAATGCACACAAATCATCTTAGCACAATTTTTTACATTCTCATCATTTAATTAGTTATTTGCATTATCATATTCATCTACATGTCATACATTCCTACTCACATTTGCATACCATAATTAAAAATATAAAAGAACAAAAGAATTGCATCCATCATGTACATATTTGCATCCATATCATAAGCATAACATAGAAACATACATCACATAGGTACACATGCATATCACTTCCACATGGATGAATCATCTCATATATATATCTCAAAATCATAAGTGTCATGATACAATGATGTCAAAATACATATGACTACAAAATCACCTGAAGGTGTCTACATCATCATACAAAAATGGTACAAAAACTGATACATAGGGAGCCCTCTAAGGCTATGATGAACTCTCTCCCTCGGAGCCAGCTAACCTTAATAGAGTCTGAGCCCTAGAAGGACCCACCCCAAGATCATCTCTCTTTCCCCCTCTATCTAGTGGTGGTGGAGGACCCATGACCCCACAATTAGACGCTTGTCTCCTGTCTCTCCCTCCAGTGGTTATCATAGTTTGTGATGGTCTCCGGAAGCTCCTAGCCCGCTTCTCTGGTGGCACCGCTCCATAGTATAGGTCTCTCTAGTAGCCTATCTCCTCCCCTACCAACAAAACATAGGCATATCTTGCCCCTGTGTCCTCTGTTACCTGCCTCCCTACCCTCAGTGTTGTCTCAGCCTCTATATAGTGCTGAATAGCCTGATCCCTCTCCCGCTTAGTATCCCTCAGCTGTCTCTTGAGCCTAGATGTCTCCCTCTCTAGATCCTAGATCTCATCTGCCTGTCCCTGGCAGATCTCCCTTAAGGATAGTAACTCATCCTCCTCCTCTCCCCCCTCACCTTGTCCCTATGGCTGCTCCTATCCTTATACCCATCTAGGAAACTATACCTATCTGGGAACCTATCTTGCTAGAACCTGTAAAGGCAATCTACCTCTGCCCCTTACTATGTGAGCCTGCCAAGCCTGTCTCTCCTCGGAGCCACTCTCCTCTCTACTATTGTGCCTCGCCTCCTCCGTCGGCATCTTCCTCCACCATCTCCATCATCATCTCTATTACCTCCACCATCTCCATCTATCGGCTCCCCTGGATCCATCAGCTATGGAAACGGATGCTCTCCCTAATATGCAGTATACTCTACATCCATCCCTACATCCTTTATATCTGCCCACATATTCCAAGGCAAGGGAATCATCTCTACTAGTTGTGTCATTGCCTGATCATAAGACAATAATGGACCCAAATGCACCTGATCCCTCACTGTCCGTGCATACATCCCTGACCCCTGTGGCATTCGTTGTATCCTACTAAACTTCCTGCATACCCTATCAATCAATTGCCTCTCAGTGATATATGATTTCCTCCCTATCAGATACCTACTCTTGAATACATATGGTAGCTCCACTGAATCATCCTACCACTCCTCACAGTCCTGGTATGGCCTCCATACCACACTGTCTATCTCATCAATCACCTTGTGCCAATACTGCAGTCTCCTAATCCATGGTTGGGAAGTAATCATATCATACAGGTGTACGAAAATGTGTCCATGTCCCCTGCCTCTAAAGTGTATCGATCATGTCACCGACAGATGCTCATATGCCCATACCTGCAACAGTGTCACTCCGCATCCCAATCCTGTTGATCCGTGATACACAAACTAATGCAGCTCATAATACAAGTGTGTCAGCACACACATCCCCCATGCAAACCTAGTGTGCTCAGTCAACAATGTCTCTAGAGTCCTCCCCCATCCCACATCCAACCCTCGTATCACCCTGTCCAGACAAAGGAACCCATTGATAACTCCTGCCAGCACTGCGGGTAGAGCCAATCTTGTCTCTGCCATGGTGTCCCAAGCCACGTGTCCAACTCTCATCTCAATGCATCCATGTCTCCCTCTCGATCATAAGGAAGTAACTCCCCAATGATCGGTATCCTCAATATCCTGTACACATCCTCTAAGGTGACTGTCATCTCACCCATCGATAAATGAAATGTGCAAGTCTCTGAGTGCCATCTCTCAGTTAATGTAGTCAACAATCCCATGTTCACCCAAAACTCAGGCACATATAGAATACATCACAGTCCCATACCCTAAACTATTGCGCTCTCCTCGAGTGCCAGCTCTGCTCGTAAACTCTGAGTCAAAGGGAATCTCTTCCATGACTCCAACATCGGTAGGTCCTCCTACAGTCAAGAAAATCAATTATGTCAATCCTAGTGGCATTCCTTGTTCATCACAAAGTGCTACTTTTTATCATAGTGCTTATATCTATCATATGGCACTCTATCCTAGTGGTACTCCCTATTCATCACAAAGTACTACTTTCTATCCTTGTGGCATTCCCTGTTCATTACAAAGTGCTGCTCTTTTTGGTACTCCCTATTCATCACAAAGTACTATTTTTTTATCCTAGTAGCATTCCCTATTCATCACAAAGTGTTGCTTTGATCATATCTTTTAGGGCACCTACTTGAGTGTATTATTGAGTAGCTTATCCAATTGACAATGTATGTTCTATCACAAAATTGTCAATTTCAGCCTAATCCAATTGGCAACGTATGTTCTATCACAAAATTGCCAATTTCTATGGTACTCCTTGTTCATCACAAGTGCCTTGATCTATCCTATCCTAGGGCCTCTTCTTGAGTGTATCCTCTTGAGTAGTTTCCTGATTGGTAACATATGTTCTATCACATAATTATTGATCCTAGCCCTATTTTCTACCCTAGTCTTCCCTAGAGGCCCTGCTTGAGTGTATCCTCTCAATAGCTTATCTAATTGACAACATATATTCATCACAGAACTATTGATTTGACCTTGAAGACATAAATGTGCATTCATGACACAAACGCACTTGCATACAATCATAGATGCACCTGGCACAAACATAGATGTGCCTAGCCTGTTGGATTTTGCCAAGATCAAGAGGTCAATGAAATGTACAAGATAGAGACATAATATGGGACAAGAATAAACTGTATTCTCATCAATAGAAAATGATCAATAATTGTTGTTACATACAATGTAGATGAGCCTGCTTATATAGGCAAGGCTAGGGATATGTATGAGCACACAAATATGACATGTGGCTCAATAAGAAACAAGGGTAGGTAGGAGAAATAATATAATATTCCACATGAGGTGGATCACCCACCGAAGGTGGAATTATCACTCCACAATAAGTGGATATGATAGTGTAATAACAAGATCAACACCATAAGAGGTGGAATTTCTCCTACACACACTATCCCAATGTGGCACAAACACCCAAGTGTCTCATATCCAAACTACTATTAAATGCATTATCCTAAGTAAACTTAAGTAAGTGTAATAATATCCATGATGAATAATTATTTACACCAACACCCCCCCTTAAGTGCAACTTAGGGGAATGCACTTAAGTCTACAATGCAACTAAGCAATGCAAGATGGGTCCCGGCTACGAGGCCATGTTAGGTACCCATGAACAAATGCAAATGCATGCAAACGAATGCAATGAAATCTCTCACAAAGTGGGGAAAGAGAGAAAAACCCAATGGGAAAAAACCCTCCCCCAAAAAGAGAGATGAAAGCTATAAAAGAGAACTCTCATAGAAGAATGTGAGGAACAAAACCCCATGTGAGGAAAAAGTCCCCCCCATATGAGAGAAGAAGAGAAGTCAAACTGTGATCCTCCCTCAATGAAGAATCTGCACCAATGATAGAAGCTCGATGTATGAAGAAACTGCTCCACGAACGTTGAACAACATTCCTCCCCTTAGGAAGAAACAAAACCAAAGGTGTATCCATGAAGTCTCCCCAATCATGAAGGGAAGAGGTATGAAGAAAACTCATGATGAAAGGAATCTCTGAAAACTACTCAAGTGTCCCCATGTCGATGTTAAAAGATACCCCTTCCAAAGGTGGTGAACTGCTCCACACTACTAAAAAAGGAACTCCAACATCTAGTGAAGATGAATGTAGAACAATATCCAAAGACTCATGTGTCTCCTCAAAGAATAAAGAGACCTCCTCCAACTGTTGTACATAAGTATCCACAATCATGTCAACCTCGAAAGAATGATCATGTAGAGAATGAACAAGAGGGTCAGAGTGTGCCCTCGTAACAATCGAAGAAGGATCATCTTCATCAAAGAGAAGATGTATGTCATCAATGATGTCTCCCAAATCTGCAATGTAGGATTCCACAAACAAACCTGCAATGTCTGTCAAGTAATCATCCCATGAATCTGAAGCTGGAAGACAATGTATATCCTGCTGCACTGAATCACATGAAGGCAAAACTGTCGCACTATCTGCATAATCAAGTGCAATAGGTGATGTGATATCAATATGAGAAGATGAAATACAAGACTCAAGAATGGGTTCACATGTGAGAATCCCCATGTTCAAGTGTCCAAAGTTCTCCTCAAAATCTGAATCATCACAAGAAGTGTGATCATAATGTGTAGAATCATCAAATGTGAAATCATCATCATCAACAAAATCTGAAAAGGAGTATAACCGAGATGCATGATCAACCACCCCAGTTGCAATGATAGCTCTAGTCTCCATGTCTCTAATAAAAACTGAGTCAGGTGTGAACTCCACAACTCTCTTAGTTGTGCCATGTGTGATTTGATAGATAGAAAGGAGATTGTTTGTCAAGTGGGGTACACACAACA
Organism: Cryptomeria japonica; assembly: GCF_030272615.1. Classification (NCBI taxonomy): domain Eukaryota; kingdom Viridiplantae; phylum Streptophyta; class Pinopsida; order Cupressales; family Cupressaceae; genus Cryptomeria; species Cryptomeria japonica. The sequence goes on from NC_081409.1 coordinate 82,221,066, forward strand.
CATCATTGAAGGAGTTATCCCCAATGTCAATAGATCCTTTCCCAATCACATCCATGTATGTATGATTGCCCATCAAAATCTGTGGCATGGTGCAAGGCTCAAATGTAGAGAACATAGATTGTGAAGATGCCATATGATGAGAAGCCCCTGAATCTAGAAGCCATCTCTCTGAATCATGACTGATAGTAGCACATAGAGCTTTTCCTTTTCTTGTTCCAAAAGAGTGAGTTTTTACACTTGTAGAAGCCATGAATGCTTGCCCTTTTCCTTTTGAATGTGAGGAAGTGGAAGTTGATGAATCATCCTTCTTGTAGACTTTAGGCAAATCAATGTTATGCTTTTTGATGATATGTGTGAGCTCATCAATCTTCTTAGTATGGCAACGATGTTCCTCATGACCAATCTTTTTACAATAAGCACAAGTAGGTCTCTCTCTCTTTGGTGAATTATCTTTCTTGGAAGAAGATGAATCTCCTTGTTGTGGAGAAGATGGAGCTTTTTCCTTAGGCTTTGATTGCCATTTCTTCTTGTTTGAGTTGTCCTTTCCTTGATTTCCTTTGTTTCCTTGATTTGCCACTAATGCTTGAGACTTAGAAGAAGCCTTAAGAATGCCCATGCTTAACAACTTAGTTTGTTCCATCATCAACATTTCATTGAAAGCATCAAATGTAGGCATTTTGTAGCTTGAATTCATTGTCATCCTATGAGTTTGGAAACTAGAAACAAATGCTGCATATTCTTGTGGAAGCTTGCCTATCAAGTTGAATATCAATTGAGTATCCTTCTTATCAATGCCACAATCTTTGGGTTGTGCCCTCAACTCATTTGCCTTAGTGACATAATCTTGTATAGTATCAAAGTTCTTGGGATCTAACATGGTGAGATCACTATCAATTTGATATCCCCTAATCTCATCAACTTGACCATACAAGTCTTGAAACTTTTGCCAAGCATCCTTGATTAGAGTACATTTCTCAATATGAAAAATGAGATCCTTTGATACATAATTTCTTAAGGTACCAATTGCCATGATATTTTTAGTGAGCCAATCTAAGTGACCAACTGGATCAGCCTTAGGATCAGCTGGAGCAACAATAGTTCCATCAATGTAATGAGTGAGTCCTTTTTCCATAAGTTTACTCCATGCATCAATTTTCCAAGTAGCATAGTTATGTGGAGTTAAGAGAGGAAACTTAGAAGAACCCATAGTAGCAAAAAGGAAAGAACACAAGAGCACAAGAGCACAAGAGACACCCCCCCAAATTCAATCAATCAAAGTACCCCCCCTAAAGTGATGATTTTGGCACTTTATACTTAGTACGATTACAATGAGCCACTTGCAAAACAAGGCAAAGTGGGCTTATGATGCAAATTTTACAACTTCTCAAATGAGATACAAGAGACTTCAATCAATAGTGCAATGAATCTAACTGAGATTCAATCAAATATACAAGTACCAAGTGAGCCAAAAATGGCCAAGATCTGAAAGTACAATTTCTACTTACAATGACATCAATCTGATAGCATTATGTGAAAGTAGACAAAAAAATACGCACTTTAAAAAAAACGGCACCTCAAAAGGAGGTCGGATGACCCCAAACGAAGCCTCTGAAGTTGCAAAAACTGGGATTACTTAGGGACAGTCACCAAAAACTGCATTTTCCTGCTGATGTGGCGCTGACGTCAGCAATTCACGCGATTAAATTTGACGGCCGTATGACCGTCACAAAAACTTCATTCCCTGGCTGACTGGGCATCCGTACTGTATGGACAGATTGCGTGGCGTGTCGACTGTGTATTTCGTACTGTACGGAATTGCTGACTAGGCAGAGGTGATTCGGCAGGTGACTTGGCGTTCGTACGAATGACTGTGTGTACGGAGAGTACGGAAGGTACCCCGTGGGCCGGTGGCTGCCTGCCACGTGGCAGATGCGGGTTCACCGGTTTGGAGTCCGCGTGGCGGAGGATGCCTGAGAGGATGCCGCTTGTGGCGGTGGAGCCAAGCAGCGGCGGTACGGGGGAGGCACTGGCGGAGAGATCCGGTGCGGCGGCGTCGAGCGTGGACGAGGCGGGACGTGAACTCGGGCGGCAAAGTTGGAGATGCCGGGAGCTGCCGGTGTCGGGAGGCGATGCGAGGAGCCGAGCAGGCGCTGCGGGGGCCGCTCGCGGGAGGAGATGGTGGCGCGCGGCATTTGGAGCACGGAGCGAGGCGGCGGCGTTGGAGGCGCTGATAGAACAGGCGCTGTCAGGTACGGAGTCTGCGCAAGGTACCTGCAACCTGCAGGTACGATCGGCACGGGGGGGGTCTACGGACCCCCCAAAAAATCTTTTTTTTTTTTTATTTCTTTCTCAATTTTTTTGATCTTTTTCAAATTTTTTCAATTTTTTTTTATTTTTTTATTTTTGAAAAAAAAATTCAGAAATAAAAATTATTTTTTTTTTTTTTCGAAAAAATATAGGAATATTCGAAAAATCCGTACGATATAGCAAAATTGGGGAAAAAAAATTTTCTCACCAAAATAGGCCAACTTTATAACCAAAATTCATGGAAACGGCCTTCTGGACGCAATGGAGAGGTCGGATCTGGTCTAGGACACCTCCAAAAGATGCTGCTCCTCAGATCTGCCTCTTGACATCACAATAATGCCTCTTCAAGACGAATCAATGAAGCCCCAAATAGCTCTGATACCATGTTAGATTTTGCCAAGATCAAGAGGTCAATGAAATGTACAAGATAGAGACATAATATGGGACAAGAATAAACTGTATTCTCATCAATAGAAAATGATCAATAATTGTTGTTACATACAATGTAGATGAGCCTGCTTATATAGGCAAGGCTAGGGATATGTATGAGCACACAAATATGACATGTGGCTCAATAAGAAACAAGGGTAGGTAGGAAATAGGTGTGGGTAGGTAGGAGAAATAATATAATATTCCACATGAGGTGGATCACCCACCGAAGGTGGAATTATCACTCCACAATAAGTGGATATGATAGTGTAATAACAAGATCAACACCATAAGAGGTGGAATTTCTCCTACACACACTATCCCAATGTGGCACAAACACCCAAGTGTCTCATATCCAAACTACTATGAAATGCATTATCCTAAGTAAACTTAAGTAAGTGTAATAATATCCATGATGAATAATTATTTACACCAACATAGCCTACCCAGACGTGCCTAGCACCAACGCAGATGTGCCTTAACATTTTTTCCCCCCCGCTTGACATTTTTTTGCAGCATACCTAATGCACAATTATTACCCTACCTAGCATGCATTTATGACAAAAATTAATGCAACAAGGTGCAAGGAGGTTTTGCGGTACTCACCGGCTCTCCTACAACTGTTGGCCTCTGATATTGGTGAACGTGATTGAATATATGAACCAATGCCATCATTGTTGACTGTTCTCTGCTCTCTCTGCACTCTGATCTTTTAGGTGTCTGGATGACAATGAGGATTTTTTCCCTCGTAGTCTATCTTATAGACTACCCTAGCCCTTGTCTCTCGTGTCAGTCTTCTTTATCCCATGACTCTGTCACTCTATCCTATCTTGTCAGTTCTTTCTATCCTTTCCTTCTTATCAAGAGATTGTTTGTGATCTTTTCAGACATTTTCATCCAATATCTTGAGGGGGCATATCATCCCCATCTTGGGGCAACTTTGTATCAGTTCATCTTATCTTCTTTGAAACAACACGACAAGCGGCATTGTCTTGTCTAATTAAATAAATATTTTTATTTATTTAATTATTTTAAGCCTAATTCTTCTATTAATTAAATAAATCTTTATTTATTTAATTAATTCATTTATCCTCTTCTAGCTTTATTTCTCATTTAAATAAATACATTTATTTATTTAAATTGTCCTTTCCTAACTTAAATAAATACTCTTATTTATTTAATTGATCCCACTTCTTCTATTAATTAAATAAATCTTTATTTATTTAATTAATTCATTAGCCTTTTCTACCCATGGCATATGTCATTCATCTCTTAATTCCTCCACTACCTACCCTCTCATTATTTTCTTATTTTCTCTACCTACCCTCTAATCCTAGCCGGCCATTTATCTTTTACACCTCTTAATCTTATCCCTTCATTTCTTATAGTTTCTTCTATATAAGGAGATACTTCCTTCATCATGAATCCTAATCGATCTAATCAAGCATTCTAGCATTCAAACTTTCATATGCGATCAAGCCTACTTGCAACCACATTTCCGTTCTTTGTTGAGCTCTTGTGCACACATAAAATCTCAGAGCAAATATATCAAGCAAGATCAGTGGAGATAGGAAGAATGGAGATTCAAACCCTATTGGGCATGTGATGGTATAATCTTTGTGATTTCATTTGATTTGCATTGTCTTAGGTAATATTCATATGTTATGGTGGATCTTTGTTGTTGTTAGTGTTGGCAAATACACACTCTAATGAGAAATTGTAGGTGATTGAAGGTATTGTTATTGATGGCAACCTTACAATCCTATGACACCAGTAGTGGCACACACCAGCACAGGCACACACACCAACATCGGTAGCGGCAAGGATGGACACCGACACCCTGGCCGACAAGATGTTATTTATTGTAATTTGTAATTAATTATAATATCTTTTTATAAGCCGACAAGGCGAGCTGGAAATATGACTCATATAAGTATGATCTCTTGTAAATCATTATAGAGATGTGGATATGGTCAGATTATTGATGTGAATATTAAGGTAGAATTTGGACTAAGGTTTTGGAAGTTGTAGAGCTTAAACTGATACTGAACCTGGCATAGCAGATGCTGATCCAAAGTAGTACATGACATTGGATTTTCATAATCCACTTTTGTAAGTCAGTGAGACTTCTCTTTTATATCTAAGCAGTGAGCTTTACGCAGTTGGGCTTCCTGCATGTGCAGGCCCCTATTGTAATAGTAATATTCTCTTATTGGCCAGTAAGCGAATATTGTGGGTCACAAATCCCACTGAGGTTATTCCCACACTGGGTTTCCTCGTTAAAATTGTTAGGTCCTAGAGACAACTGAGAGGGGGGGGTGAATCAGTTGTCTAATAATTTTAAATCAAAAACCACTTAAACAAATTACTGCTTAATACCGGTGAAATAGTCTATGATACCGGTAGACTAATTTAATTGATAAATGCGATACTAGTAAAGATTAATGCATGAAACAAAAGGACAAGATCATCCACAACACATAACACCAATATTTGTACATGGAAACCTTGGAAGGGGAAAAACCACAGTGGGAAACCTTACCCACAATCAGATGATACTACTGCAGATAGTAAGTGTACATAAATGGGGTTTGCACATGCAGAAAGGCCAAGCGCCTAGAGCTCACTGCTCAAACACAAATGGGAGTCACACTGACTACAGTTGGATGGTTAAATCCAATAAGAATGTACTACACAAAATAGCATCTTCATATGCTAGATTCAGTACCGGTGTAATGCTGATATGCTTCGACAAAACCCTAGCTTTACCTTCAAATGATGTCTTCATGTATATCTCTGCTTAATCTCACATATACCTTCACACACAACCTTCTTTGCATTCCACAATCGATCTTACATTTAAGATCTTACATTTATACCATAACCTAGGACCAATTTTAGTAGGTCGGCTCTACAAGATATTACAATACAATATCTGATGCAATAACCGATTGAACATGTCGGCTTAATGTATTTACAACATTAATTAATGATCTTCATAGTGTGACATGCTGATCTAGAAAAGATAAGTCTACCAGTGAAACCCTAGATAACCCTGGACCTATTTGCCGGTAAAAGCAAATATGCCAATATGAATAAACTGATAAACAAATTTTCAACATATGATGTCCAAGCAATGTCTTCAACATTACCAAGTATCTTTCATGCCATTCCAAGTGTCGGTGATCATTATATCATGCTAGTGTACCATATATCGGTGACTGTGCATTAGTCACTTGCTTGCCGGTGAACATTTTTGGATAGCTATTGACATCAATGATAAAACCATACCAAAATACCAACAATCTCCCCCTTTGGCATTGATGGCAACACAAGATGGAAAAACCATCAAAGTGCCAAAACAGAAATGCCAAGTATAAAAACCAATAATCTCCCCAAGGTAACAATCTCTCCCCCTGAAAGTAATATGAGTTTTCTGTACCAATTTTCAAGATAATATGTTTTTCCATAGATATCTCTCCCCCTTTGACATCAAATGCCAAAGTTACAACAAAATACCAATAATTTGTTAGATTCATATACAAAATGCCAACTAATTCAATGTACCAACTATTCCCCCTGAGAAGTAGCTTCCTCATCAAAGCCGGAGTAAGAATATATCTCTGTTAAATCTGTCAGTTGATGATATACATAAACTCTCTAAGTATCTACCGATGGGGGTATGACCCCAAGCTATTTTCTTAGATACTCAAAAGTCTCCTTAGGTAGAGGTTTAGTGAAAATATCTGCAATTTGCTCTTTAGTGTTCACATAAACTAGTTTGACTTCTTTTGCTTCCACATTTTCTTTCAGAAAATTCAATTTGATAGAAACATGTTTAGTTTAAGAATGTAGTACCAGATTCTTGGATATATCAATTGCTACAGTGTTATCACAATAAATAATTATAGGTTCCTTGCAATTTACTTTTATGTCCTTCAACATTTGTTTAAGCCATAATACCTGTGTACAGTTTGTTGCTGCCACAACATATTCTGATTTTGCTGTTGATAAAGATGTGCAACTCTATTTCTTACTTAACCAAGAAATTAATCTATTTCCAAGAAAAAATGCACCTCTGGTGGTGCTTTTCTTGTCATCTATATCTCCTGCCCAATTTGCATCTGTGTATGCACATAATTCAAAGTTTTCATCTCTAGGATACCATAAGCCAAGATTTGTAGTGTCTTGTAAGTACCGGAAAATCCTTTTCATTGTTGATTCATGATTTTCTCTAGGATTACATTGAAATCTTGAAACAATACATATTGCATTCGTAATATCTGGTCTTGTTTGAGTTAAATACAATAAACCTCCTCTCATAGATTTGTACCTGGTTGGATTAACAGGTGTTGACTCATCTCTTAGTGATAATTTGTCATTTGTAGTCATAAGTATAGTTACCAGTTTAGAGTTCTCCATCCCAAATTTCTTTAGTAGCTCTTTTAAGTACTTAGTTTGACTCAAGAATATACCTTTGTTAGTCTTTGAAATCTGCAATCCTAAAAAGAATTTTACTTCTCCAATCATAAACATTTCAAATTCTTGCTGCATTTTGATAGAAAAATCTTTACATAAGCCATCTTCTCCTCCAAAGATTATATCATCAACAAAAACTTCTATAACCAAGATGTCATCATTAGTTATTTTATAGTATAAATTACTTTCTGGATTGCCCTTAGAAAATCCAATCTCCAAAAGGTATTTATCTAATCTTGCATACCAAGCTCTTGGAGCTTGCTTCAACCCATACAAAGCTTTCTTTAACCTACAAACCATATCTTTGTCTTCTATTAAAGAAAATCCATCAGGTTGTTCAATGTAGACCTCTTCTTCAAGAATCCGATTAAAAAATGCACATTTAATATCCATCTGATATACTTTGTAATTCTTATGAGCTGCAAAAGCCAAGAATAATCTAACTGCCTCAAATCTAGCTACCGGTGCAAAGGTTTCATTATAATCAATTCCTTCCTTTTGAGAATATCCCTCACACACTAATCTTGCTTTATTTCTGATTACTTTACCATCTTCATTAAGTTTGTTTCTAAATACCCATTTGGTTCCAATAACATTTTGATCTTTAGGCCCAGGAACTAACGTCCAAGTGTTATTTTTCTCAATTTGCTCTAATTCTTCTTCCATAGCTTTAATCCAAAATTTATCCTCATATGCCTCATTAACTGATACTAGTTTAATTTGAGAAATAAGACATACCTCTTCATTTGTCAATCTTCCTCTTGTCATAACTCCTCTATATTTGTTTCAAATTATCTGATCTTCAGAATGATTCAATATTACATACCGGGGTGTCTTTGTTTGTTGTTGATCTTGAGTTACTATGGAATTTTCAGATGATATCGGTGTAACTGGATCTTCATTTTGTGCTGGTGGATTTAGTGTAGATTCATTTGACAGAATTTATATTACCGGTTCAAAGTCCATGAACATTGAAGTTCCTTTGAATTGTTCATCAATTTTTACATTTGTACTCTCAACAATTTTCTGCAATCTTTTGTTAAAACATCTATATGCTTTACTCTTAGATGAATAGCCAAGAAATATTCCTTCATCACTTCTAGGATCAAATTTCCCAATATACTAATCTCTTCTAATATAGCATTTACTTCCAAATATTCTGAAATATTTAAGAGTAGGAGTAATACCAAACCATAGTTCATGAGGGGTCTTACTGGTTTCACCTTTGATGTGAACTTTGTTGAATGTATAGATTGTTGTACTTACTGCCTCTCTCCAATATACATGTGGTAAGTTTGCTTCTGACAACATACTTCTTGCTGCATCCAAGATAGTTTTGTTTTTCCTTTCAACAACTCCATTATGTTGTGGTGTCTAAGGTACTGATAGTTGTCTGTTGATTCCATTTACTTCACAGAATGTATTAAATTCCTTAGATGTAAATTCACCTCCTTGATCTGATCTTAAACATTTGATTTTCTTACCGGTTTCATTTTCAACCATTGCTTTGAATAGTTTGAACTTTCCAAGTGCTTCTAATTTTTCTCTGAGAAAAGTAACCCAACACATTCTAGAATAATCATCAATGATTAGCATGAAATATCTATCACCTTGTAAACTTTTAGTTCTAGCTGGACCACATAGATCAGTATGAATTAGATCAAGAGCATTATTTAATTTTTCTGGAATACTTTTGAAACTAGCTCTAACCTATTTTCCAAATTGACATTCCTTACATACTATGTTGTGAGGTTTGACAATTTTAGGTAAATCTCTAACTACCTTAGTAGTACTAATTTTTACCATGCAATCAAAATTTACATGACAGAGTCTCTTATGCCATAACCAGCTTTCATCAATGTGTGCAATCAAGCATGTCTTTTCTCTGTTGTTTAAATGAAAGATATTACCTCTAGTCTAATTACCGGTTGCAATTTCTACACCACTTCTATTCATATTTTGCATTTTCCATTCTTAAATTGTAATTGAAATCCTTTCTCAACTAATTGACCAACACTCAAAATATTATGCTTTAAACCTTCAACATAGTAAACATTGTCAGTGTTATGCTTACCATCAATAGATATTGAACCCTTCCCTTTGCTCTGATAAGCTCTGTCATCACCAAATCTTACTAAGCCTCCATTATATTCTTGAAAGTTCAAGAATTTACTTTTGTCTCCTATCATATGATGTGAGCATCCAGAGTCAATGATCCATTCTCCCTTTACTTCAACTTTAGCTGCCAAGGCCTGCTCTACCGGTTGAAAAATAGGTGCTGGTTGTTCTTTTGTTATAGCAACAAAGACCCATCCATTGTCTGTCGGATCTTCATCAGAATCATCAGTCACTCCTTCATCAGCAACATAACAAGATTTCTCCTTATTCTTCTTGAATATGTATCTCTGATATTCAAGATTAGGCTTGTATGTCCTTCTAGCTTCTTCTCTTAATCATGCATGTCTGTCAGGGCATCTTGAAGCCATATGACCTATCTTGTTGCAGTTAAAACATTTAAAGGGTGATTTACCTTCATACTTACTTCCAACTGGACCTTTAGGCATTTTTCTTGCAAATAGTGCTTCAAGTTCTTCAAGTTCTTCATTTTCTCTCCTGCTTTCCTCAAGTTCTCTTGCATAAAAGGCTTTCCAATTAGATTTGTCAAATGATTATGCAGATGGTGTTGATGCTTTGAAAGCTAAATCTGTCTTTATAATAGCAACATGACCAAATTCCTCAATTTCAAAAGCTGAAAGTTTTCCAATCAATGTATCCCTAGTTACTAATGTATTAGGCATTGTTCTAAGTTCATTTATAGCAGTAACCTTCATTTTATATGCTGGTCGCAATCCTCTTAAAACTTTTGAAACAATCTCATCTTCACTTAGGGTTCCTCCACAACATTTAATACTCAAAACAATTTCATTTACTCTTTCCATAAAAGCAGAAATTCTTTCATCTTCTTCCATTTTCAGATTTTCATACCTGACCCGGAAGCTTTCAAGTTTTGCAATTTTGACTGTGGAGTCTCCTTCATTTAGTGTTTCCAAATGATCCCAAATAGCTTTAGCAATAGACCTATCTGATAGTCCCATGATTTGCTGACCTGATAATGTGCTCAGAAGTGCTTCTCTTGCTTTGCAATTATTTTCCTCATCTTTAGCCAAATTTGGAGGATTAGGTTGAGTTGTAGTAGGAGTAGTATATCCATTCTTTGTAACCTCCCAGATATATTTTCCAATAAAGTTCAAATGTGTCTCCATTCTGATCTTCCATATCCCATAGTTGGTTGCATCAAGTTTAGGACTGTCCTTCCTGAAATAGTTGCTAGACATTGGATCTCCTCAAGTTGTTAAAATTCTGCAAAAGAGGACTAGGCTCTGATACCAATTGTTAGGTCTCGGAGACAACTGAGAGGTGGGGTGAATCAGTTGTCTAATAATTTTAAATCAAAAACCACTTAAAAAAATTACTGATTAATACTAGTGAAACAGTATGTGATACCGGTAGACTGATTTAATTGATAAATGCGATATCAGTAAAGATTAATGCATGAAACAAAAGGACAAGATCATCCACAACACATAACACCAATATTTGTATGTGGAAACCCTGTAAGGGGAAAAATCATGGTGGGAAACCTTACCCACAATCAAATGATACTACTGCAGATAGTAAGTGTACATAAATGGGATCTGCACATGCAGAAAGGCCAAGCACCTAGAGCTCACTTCTCAAACACAAATGGGATTCACATTAACTACAGTTGGATGGTTAAATCCAATAAGAATGTACTGCACAAAATAGCATCTTCATATGCTGGATTCAGTACCGGTGTAATGCTAATATGCTTCCACAAAACCCTAGCTTTACCTTCAAATGATGTCTTCGTGTATACCTCTGTTTAATCTCGCATATACCTTCACACACAACCTTCTTCGTATTCCACAATTGATCTTACATTTAAGATCTTACATTTATACCATAACCTAGGACCAATTTTAGTAGGTCATCTCTACAAGATATTACAATAAAATCATTTTACAAACAATACAATATCCGATGCAATAACCAGTTGAACATGTCGGCTTAATGTATTTACAACATTAATTAATCATCTTCATAGTGTGACATGCTGATCTAGAAAAGATAAGCATGCCGGTGAAACCCTAGATAACCCTGGACCTATTTGCCGGTAAAAGAAAATATGCCAATATGAATAAACTGATAAACAACATTTCAACATTTGATGTCCAAGCAATGTCTTCGACATTACCAAGTATCTTTCATGCCATTCCAAGTGCTAGTGATCATTATATCATGCTGGTGTACCATATACCGGTGACTGTGCATTAGTCACTTGCTTGTCAGTGAACGTTTCTGGATAGGTGTTGACATCAATGACAAAACCATACCAAAATACCAACAAAAATATTGTGCTATGGTGTGCTTTCTATGTTCTAGTTGTTTTTATTATTTATTGCATTAATTCTGGTTTACCAGTACACTATTTTGACATGCAATTCATTTAATAAGTTAAGAAAATCCATTAAACAGTTAGATATTGATTCACCTCCCCCCCTCTCAGTATCTTTGGGAATCCTAACAATTGGTATCAGAGCCTGGTCCTCTATTTTGAAAAGCCTAACAACTTGAGGAATATTCTGACACCGATAGAGATGGAAAACTTGAGGAAGCAACTAGAAACATCTCTTGCAGACTATGATGCAGAAAAGTTGAAAAATATGAAACTTGAAGATGATCTGAAGGCTGCATAGGAAATCATTCAAGGACTTCAGGAAAATGTCACTATTGTTAGGAACAAAAGAAGAGAACTTTCTAAGAAGATGTAGAGTGATGATGATGAGAAAGAAACTCTTAATGACCTTGTGAAAAAGCTAAGACAAGAAAACCGTACAATGAAAAATGAGATGCAAGATATGACCATGAGATTTTGTAAAGATATTGAAGATAGAAAGAACAATGAAGATGACTTGGTTAGAAGACTAAATGATGATGGAAATGATATGTTGAAGACAGATCTGATGCATACACAAAATGACAGAAATAAACTCATGAGACAAAAGGATTTCTTGGAAAATGAGTTGGCTACTACAAATCAACACAAGGAGAAATTCAAGAAAAGTTCAGAAGAACTTGATGACATGCTGAAAAATTAGAAACCTAATGGAGCTACTAATGGCCTTGGCTTTGAAGTTGGTGGAATCTCTGGTACTGCAAACAATCATGATCATAGTAAACCGGTAAGACAACCTAATGCTTATAAATTCAATGGCAAATGCTTTAACTATAACAGGTATGGTCATAGAGAAAATCAATGTAGATCTAGAAACTATTAGAACAACAATGCACCCACCGGTCAATGTTCTAAATGCAACAAAGTTGGTCATAGTTCAGAAAATTGTAGAATGAATGTAAGATGTTATGTTTGTGGAAGATTTGGACACTTATCTAATCAATGAAGAACACATATCGGCATAGGATATGGGAAAGCTATTCAGAAAAATAATGTGACTTGTTATGCTTGTAACAAAATTGAACATATTGCAAAATTTTGTAGAAGGCATCACTGGCAAATAACAAAGGACCCAGTTTGAAAGGTAAAGAAAAGGTTGAAGAGGTAAAGCAAGAATTTTCAAAGCAATGGATTAGAAAGTCAGATATGAATGTTAGTGAAGCTATTCCTTCACCGATAGAACAAAGAATCACTCCACTAGTAGGAGATTCTTCATCTAACTGAGAAATAATCCTTTTGGGATATGGCAACGAATTGAAAAACATGCTAGTTTACCCTCGGTTATGGTGAGAAGTTGGATTACTTCTTTACCAACAGATGAGTTAAGTTTTCACTTAACCAGCAGAGATTAAATGTGGTAGTTGAAGGAAATAACATTATAAAGTAAGTTTTTTGGCTCCTTTTTCATTCACCAAGCATTCAAATCTCCTAAGAGCGCAAAATCCTGAGCGAAGGCATTCACAACGAAAAGTGAAGCAAATCATCCAAGAAAATAATCCTAAAGGCAGATTAAGGTATTTATAACTATGGCTTCTTCCTCTACACCTAAATTCATTGTGAACCCTACTGTGATTGAGGTTATTAAGTGCCCTAGACCCGTGTTCAAACTTATTCCCGAAATTGCGAAGAAAGATGATACCCTAGGAGCATTTTTGAAAATACCTAAGGGAGTAGTTTATGCTAAGGATCCTAGAATGTATATACATTTTCATATTGAGGAGCTAGGAGCCGAAGAAATTATGAACATGTATAGAATAGTAATCTATGATGAACATGGAAATGTTAAACCGGAACACAAGATAGTGGAAACCCTAGGCTTTGTGGACATTCTCAATATCCCTGATTTTCCTAAGGATGTGATAAGGATCATCTTGAGCAGAGTACATGGAGAGTTCTTTTGGTTGGATTCCATCCATAAGATTACCAAAGAGGCAATTAGGGTAGGGATAGGCTTACCTTCCATCGGTAGCAGGCCTGATAAAACTAAGAAGGTTCCAAATGACACTGTGATGACCCTAACCGGCGCAACATTTGATAAAATATCCCTAAGAGTCAACGATGTGAAAGATATTTGATGCTCTGAAAAATAGAAAATTGTTAGACTAAAACCTATGGTCATATAACACACAAAAACACATGAAACAAAGATAAAAGTTAGTGTTATTCAACCAAAAACAAGCCTAAGCAGGCATATGAAAAGAGACACTAAAAACATGCTAAAATATTTAACTATGGAAGTAAATATAACAAGGCATCTTTAAATACCTTCTAACATGCTCTTAGCTCCTTCTCCCTTGTTCTTCTCCTCTCCAAGTTCCAAATTAATGTAGCTCTCAATAGCTTTTTGCACTATGGATGTCTTATGGAGGTTCAAGATTGTAAATGATCATGACAAGTATGCAAATGCAAGCTTAATAACCAAAGAAATGACTATTTGTTAATTTTAACCAAATGAGTGAATATGACTAAAATATGCTAAATTCTCTCTAAAATTCTCTATAACTTAGATGCATACAAGTTTTCAGAATCTAGATTATGAAGAAATGGGCTCTATTTATAGGAAAAATGGATCAATGGATGGTTGAGATTGAGTAATCTCAAAAAGGGTCGGGATTGAATGATATTCAATCCATGTGAGGGCTTTCAACCCAATCCCAGGATGACAAGTGTCAACATGAGAGGGGTTGAGAGGAGAGGAAAGAAGCATTAAATGCTTGACATGACCTGAGGGTTAACTTGGGAGTTAAGGTCAATGGTTGGGTTGAGTGAATAAATTATTATCCAAAGGATAATGCTTTTATCCAATGGATAAATTCTTTTGCAAAGGTAAAAGGGATAACCATGGTCAAAACAATAAATGCTTGAGACACATGAGTCACATGAGGGTTGAGTTAGGGGTGAACCATAAATGGTCATGTAAGAGCCATAAGTGGTTTGAAAGACTTTAGAGGTTAATTTGTTGAACAGACAAAGCATTTAATGCTTTTCAAAGACTTTTGAAGTCTTTGAGAAGTGACTCCAAGTTGCCTAGGATTGTGACAATATTTAGGGGATGGATTAGGTTAATTATGAAGGACTTACAAGAATCTAGAAGGGGGGGATTAGGATTGCAAGTGGGTTTGGTGGGTGAGGGAAAATAGGATTTTTATTAAAATAAAATTCATTTATTTTAATAAATAGGTGCAAGTTGTATTTGTAGGAAAATGCAAGTGGGGGGGATAAATGATTTAAATAAATGTTTTATTTAATTTATTTAAAAGAGGAAAAGGGGTTAAATGAAATAAATCCTATTTATTTCATTTAACCCCTTTTCCTCTTTTAAATAAATTAAATAAAACATTTATTTAAATTTATTCATTTAATTGATTGTGAGTTTGGTTTAATGAATTAATTAAAATAAATTCAATAATCTATTTAATTAATAGAAGAATGTTTGAAGATGAATTAATTAAATATTAATTTAATTAAGTGATGGCTAGTGGATTTTTAATCAAATAAATAGCAAATATTCATTTAATTAAACTGGACAGATTTATGTGACTACATTTGCCCTTCTTTGAGATGGTGCGGTTTATCGTGTCATTTCAAAGAAAGAAAAATAGGTGTGAAGAAATATGTCCCATAAATGTAAATTTAGTGGGTGGCATGCCCCTTCGAGAGATGGGCCAAAAATTTCAAAAAAAATCGGGCGATCTTCTGAAAAAGAATGAAAATTAGCAGGGTGGTAGAAGAGAATAATTTAGTAATACTGGTGAAAAATAAAAGAAATCGGAGATAATATGAAGAAATAGGAGGGTCGGGAAGCTCACAGGGACCACAGTGGTGAGCGGGGTAAAATTAGGTTTACGGTGAAGGGTATATATGGGGAGGAAGGGGTGAAAACAGGGTCATTTGCATTCACGTCCATAGTAAAATTTGAGCTCTGGTTTTGACTTTTTGGAAGAGCAAGGAGCAATCAGGATGTCGGTTCCCATAGTAGATTACCGATTAGAGCGAGTCCGATGATTCCAGCGGCCAAACAACTACGGACTAACGATATGTGAATTTGAATTTTTAAATTTCATACATTTTTGATAGGTTTTTGGCTAGGTCCAAATTGAGTCAAGACAATAGCGCTAAACCTGTGTTTTAGCACTTTTGTCAACTAAATTAGTGCTATTGTGCCATTATAGCGCTATTGCATAGTGGTTTTAGCGCTGTTGTCAAGAGTTGCGCTATTGTATAGTTGTTTTAGTGCTTTCACTTGTTTAGCACTATTGCATGGTTGATTGAGCGCTTTTGTTGTGAGGTAGAGCTATTGTATAGTCAATATAGCACTTTTGATTTTTAGCGCTATTAGGTAGTTGATTTAGCACTTTTCTCAACCCTTTAGCACTGTTGAATGCAGAATAGTTGTTTTGTTAGGAAAATAAATGCCCTAGTGTGTGTGAACAAAAATCTTCAGATGCCAATGATGGATGGATGGAGATGTGAGGTGAGAGTTATTTTGAACCATAGCCGGCCTGATGAGACTTAGGTCATTTAGGATAAATGTCTGTTGAAGTCTAGGTGTGCCATGATTTCTTACCTGTTAAGACCTGAAGATACTTGATCAAAGTATCTGTTGATAGTCTAGGTTTAAACTTTAAGAAAGTTTGAAACAAAACAACTGATGATGATGGTTGATGCACGTGTGTAGGAGGATCTTTGTGTTTTATAGATGCACAAGAGGCATCCCGCCACCCAGGTGCTACGCGATTGGCTGACAGAGGCCGAGGTGGATTGTATCACAGCGACAGGCCTATATGATGTGATGTATATGCCCATGATTTAGAGGAATCGTGGGTTGCTCACAACATTGGTAGAGCAATGGCATAGTGAGACATGTTTGTTTCACTTGGCATAGGGAGAGATGATAGTGACACTGGAGGATGTATGGTGCATCCTACATATTCCTATTCGAGGTGAGCTAGTGACCTATGACCGAGCTTGGGGGACAGTAGCAGTGCAGAGATTCTTTGAGGATGATGTCTTCATTAATGACAGATTGATAGCCTGGGAGGATATAGCAGCATTGTATGAGCCTTTACCAGTAGTGTTGTCAGGGATTGTTGGGGGACTGCTATGTCTAGAACGATGATCGCATAGACTTACCATTGGTTTAGGTCAGGTGATCAAGCAGATGATTACCGAGGGGACCTATTTTGCATGGGAACCGTGCGTGCTGTCGCACTTATACCAAGAGTTGCATGAGGTAGCATACCGAGGAGTGAGCTCATTGGGAGTAGGGATTACTTTGCTGCACATTTGGTCATGGGAGCACTTACCTGTGACCTAACCAGTTAGTCTAGGATTCCGAGCAGTGGACCAGCCATATGTTTATATGTATGGAGGGATGATGAGTCAGCCCCACCTAGGGAAGTTAGAGTGGTGGCGGCAAGCACTGGATGACTTGGATACAGTGATCTAGAGGCCGTACATTGAGTGTGAGCCATGGGAGGATGATGCAGAGGCATTGCCGTATGTGTTCATGACCCGATACCTCATTGGTAGGACAACCTACAATGTGGAGAGATGGCTTTTGGGTATAGTGCTAAGACAATTTGGGCGGTGATAGGGATTGCCTAGTGGGTCAAGAGAGTATGCACGGGTGGTACAAGAGAGGTACTTGTGGGGACCAGTGCTACCCTATGATCAGGTGCTAGTAGAGTTCCGCACCTTACAGGTGAGACCATGACATATGAGACTAGGGATGGTAGATGAAGGGGTGTCAGAGGAGTATACTGAGTATATTATGACACATCCGATTCCCTAGATATCAGATCTGGTAGAGCCGATTCCAGATTTTGAGGAGGATAGGGGTCATAGATGGAGGAGGAGAGGAGGTCGCGTTGGTGGATGAGGGAGAGGAGATGGTGGTGGTGGGGATGGAGGAGGTGGTGATGGAGGAGGAGGAGGAGGAGGTGGGGGTGGGGGTGGCAGATGCTTATAGTGGAGGGGGAGAGGTGGGCAGCCTTTGCGGTTATCTCAGGGACCTTTGATACAGGGAGGCATGAGATTAGGTGGGAGGGATGCTGGTGAGGGACAGGTACCTATGGAGATAGAGGAGGGAGCTATTGGAGAGGCAGCCATGAGAGAGGCACCTATGGATACAGGGGAGGGAGCTCCAGGTGGGGATATGCGGGACTATATGATAGGATATTTGTAGACTTGCATAGAGAATTTGGAGGCAAAGGTGGCCGTTGGTCATGTGCAGCTATTTGCATGAGAGTTAGTTGATCGTAGTGCTGCAGGAGAGGGATCAGGTTGTTGATAGGGTGGTCCAGTTACAGGAGAGAGTACGAGCCTTGGAGGGAGTGTTAGGTCCTGGGGACAACTGAGAGGGGGGGTGGGGGGGGTGAATTAGTTGTCTTAAAATATTAAGCCAAAAACCACTTAAACAAATTACAGTTTAAAACTAGTGAAACAGTCTGTGATACCGGTGAAACAAATTAACTGATAAATGCAATACCGGTAAATAATAATGCATGAAACCAAAAGACAAAATAATCCACAACACATAACACCAATATTTGTACGTGGAAACCCTGTAAGGGGAAAACCCACGGTGGGAAACTTTACCCATAATCAGATGATACTACTGTAGATAGTAAGTGTACATAAATGGGGTCTGCACATGCTGAAAGGCCAACCGCTTAGAGCTCACTGCTCAAACGCAAATGGGAGTCACACTGAGTACAATTGGATGGTTAAATCCAATAAGAATGTACTGCTATAATAGCATCTTCATATGCTAGATTCAATACCGGTGTAATGCTGATATACTTTCATAAAACCCTAGCTTTACCTTCAAATGATGTCTTCGTGTATAGCTCTACTTAATCTTGCATATACCTTCACACACAACCTTTTTCGTATTTCCCATTCAATCTTACATTTAAGATCTTATATTTATACCATCTCCTAAGACCAATTATAGTAGGTCGGCTTTACAAGATATTACAATAAAATCATTTTACAAATAATACAATATCTAATGAAATAACCGATTGAACATGTTGGCTCAATGCATTTACAATATTAATTAATTATCTTCATAGCATGCCATGCTGATTTGGAAAAGTTAAACCTACCGGTGTAACCCTAGATAACCCTGGACCTATTTGCCGGTAAAGGCAAATATGCAAATATGAATAAGTTGATAAACAACTTTCCAAGATATGATGTCTAGACAATGTTTTCAACATTACCAAGTATTTTCCATGCCATTCCAAGTGCTGGTGATCACTGTATACTGGTGATTATGTATTAGTCACTTGCTTGCCGGTGAATGATGCTAGATCTCCAAAGTGCCAGAGCTGATAAGTGTTTAGTAGGTGTTGACATCAATGACAAAACCATACCAAAATACCAACAATCTCCCCCTTTGACATTGATGGCAACACAAGATGGAAAAACCATCAAAGTGCCAAAATAGAAATGCCAAATACCAAAAACCAACAATCTCCTAAAAGATTATTACTGAGTTCAAAAATCAAAATAAACAATGTCTCCCCCTATGGGTAACATGTATCTTTCTAAGTTTCTTTCTGTGTTTTTTCATCCCAATCTCTCCCCCTTTGACATCAAATGCCAAAGTTACAACAAAATACCATTTATATGTAAAATACCAATTGTTAGTTTCACATACAAAATACCAACTATTTTCAATATACCATCTACTCCCCCTAAGAAGTTGTTTCCCCATCAAAGCCGGATTAAGAATATATCTCTATTAATTTTGTCAGTTGATTATAGACATCAACTCTCTAAGTATCTACCGGTGGGGTTATGACCCCAAGCTATTCTATTAGATTTTCAAAAGTCTCCTTAAGTAGAAGTTTAGTAAAAATATCTGCAATCTGCTCTTTAGTGTTTACATAAACCAGTTTGACTTGTTTTGCTTCAACATTTTCTTTTAGAAAGTTCAGTTTGATAGAAACATGTTTAGTCTTAGAATGTAGTACCGGATTTTTGGATATATCAATTGTTGCAGTGTTATCACAATAGATAGTTATAGGTTCCTTGCAATTCACCTTTATGTCCTTTAACATTTTTTTAAGCCATAGTACTTGTGTACAGTTTGTTGTTGTTGCAACATATTCTAATTTTGCTGTTGATAAAGATGTGCAACTCTGTTTCTTGCTTAACCAAGAAATTAATTTGCTTCCAAGGAAAAATGCTCCGCCGGTGGTGCTTTTCCTATCATCTACATCTCCTGCCCAATTTCCATTAGTATATGCACATAATTCAAAGTTGTCATCTCTAGGATACCATAATCCAAGATTTGTAGTGCCTTGTAAGTACCAAAAAATCCTTTTTACTACTGATTCGTGATTTTCCCTAGGATTACTTTGAAATATTGAAACAATACATACTGCATTCATAATATCTGGTCTTGTTTGTGTTAAATACAATAAACCTCCTATCATATATTTGTACTTGGTTGGATTAACAGGTGTTGATTCATCTCTTATTGATAATTTGTCATTTGTAGTCATAGGTGAACTTACCGGTTTAGACTTTTCCATCCCAAATTTCTTTAGTAGCTCTTTTAAGTACTTTGATTGACTCAAGAATATACCACTGTCAGTCTGAGAGATCTGCAATCCTAAAAAGAATTTTACTTCTCCTATAATAGACATTTCAAATTCTTGTTGCATTTTGATAGAAAAATCTTTACATAATCCATCTTCTCCTCCGAAGATTATATCATCAACAAAAACTTCTATAACCAAGATGTCATCATCAGTTACTTTATAGTATAAATTGCTATCTACATTACCTTTAGAAAAGCCAATCTCTAAAAGATACTTATCTAATCTTGCATACCAAGCTCTTGGAGATTGCTTCAACCCATACAAAGCTTTCTTTAACCTACAAACCATATTTTTGTCTTCTGTTAAAGAAAATCCATCAGGTTGTTCAATGTAAACCTCTTCTTCAAGAATTCCATTTAAAAATGCACATTTAATATCCATCTAATATACTTTATAGTTTTTATGAGCTGCAAAAACCAAAAATAATCTCACTGCCTCAATTCTAGCTACCGGTGCAAAGGTTTCATTGTAATCAATTCCTTCTTTTTGAGAATATCCCTTACACACTGTGTTGTGAGGTTTGACAATGTTAGGTAAATCTCTAACTGCCTTAGTAGTACTGATTTTTACCATGCAATCAAAATTTACATGACAGAGTCTCTTGTGCCATAACCAACTTTCATCAATGTGTACAATCAAACATGTCTTTTCACTATTATTCAAATGAAAGATATTACCTCTGGTCTAATTATCGGTTGCAATTTCTAAACCAGTTCTATTCATAATTTTGAATTTACCATTTTTGAATTGTAACTGAAATCCTTTCTCTACTAATTGACCAACACTCAAAAGATTATGCTTTAAACCTTCAACATAGTAAACATTTTCAGTGTTATGCTTACCATCAAGAGATATTGAACCCTTACCTTTAATTGAACAAGCTTTGTCATCACCAAATCTTACTAGACCTCCATTATATTCTTGAAAGTTCAAGAATTTACTTTTGTCACCATTCATGTGATGTGAGCATCCTCAATCAATGATCCACTCATCCTTCACTTCAACTTTTGCTGCCAAGGCCTATTCTACCGGTTGCACTGCAAGTGCTGGTTGATCTTCTATTATAGCAACAAAAACCCATCAATTGTCTATCGGATCCTAATCAGAATCATTAGTTACTCCTTCATCAACAATTTAACAAAATTTGTCCTTATTTTTCTTGAATCTGTATTTCTGATATTCAGGATTAGGCTTGTATGTTCTTCTAGCTTCTTCTATTAACCTAGCATGTCTATCAGGGCATCTTGAAGCCATATGACCAATATTATTGTATTTAAAACATTTAAAGGGTTCTTTACCTTCATACTTACTTCCAACTAGACCTTTAGGCATTTTTCTTGCAAATAGTGCTTCAAGTTCTTCAAGTTCTTCATTTTCTCTCCTGCTTTCTTCAAGTTCTCTTGCATAAAAGGCTTTCCAATCAGGTTTGTCAAATGATGATGCAGATGATGTTGATGCTTTGAAAGCTAGATCTGTCTTTATAGTAGTAGCAGGACCAAATTCCTCAATCTCAAAGGCTGATATTTTTTCAATCAATGTATCCCTAGTTACTGATGTGTTAGGCATTGTTCTAAGTTCATTTATTACAGTAACCTTCATTTTGTATGCCGATGGCAAACCTCTTAAAACTTTTGAAACAATTTCATCTTCACTTAAGGTTCCTCCACAACATTTAATACCTAAAACAATTTCATTTACTCTTCCATAAAAGCAGAAATTCTTTCATCTTCTTCCATTTTCAAACTTTCATACCTAACCCAGAAGCTTTCAAGTTTTGCAATTTTGACTGTGGAATCTCCTTCATTTAGTGTTTCCAAATGATCCCATATAGCTTTAGTAGTAGACCTATCTAATAGTCCCATGATTTGTTGATCTGATAATGTGCTTAGAAGTGCTTCTCTTGCCTTGCAATCATTTTCTTCATCTTTAGTCAGATTTGGAGGGTTTGGTTGAGTTGTAGTAGGAGCAGTATATCCATTCTTTGTAACCTCCCAGATATCTTTTCCAATACAATTCAGATGTGTCTCCATTCTTATCTTCCATATTCCATAGTTAATTCCATCAAGTTTAGAACTATCCTTCCTAAAATAGTTGCTAGACATTGGATCTCCTCAAGTTGTTAAGCTTTTACAAAAAGAGGACTCGGCTTTGATACTAATTTTTAGGTCCCGGGGACAACTGAGGGGGGGGGGGTGAATCAGTTGTCTTAAAATATTAAGCTAAAAACCACTTAAACAAATTACAGTTTAATACCGGTGAAACAGTCTGTGATACTGGTGAAACAAATTAACTGATAAATGCAATATCGGTAAAGAATAATGCATGAAACCAAAAGACAAAATCATCCACAACACATAACACCAATATTTGTATGTGGAAACCCTGTAAGGGGAAAAACCACGATGGGAAACCTTACCCACAATCAGATGATACTACTGCAGATAGTAAGTGTACATAAATGGGGTGTGCACATGCAGAAAGGCCAAGCACCTAGAGCTCACTACTCAAACACAAATGGGAGTCACACTAACTACAATTCGATGGCTAAATCCAATAAGAATGTACTGCTAAAATAGCATCTTCATATGCTGGATTCAGTAACGGTGTAATGCTGATATGCTTTCATAAAACCCTAGCTTTACCTTCAAATGATGTCTTCATGTATAGCTCTGCTTAATCTCGCATATACCTTCACACACAACCTTTTTCACATTTCCCATTCGATGTTACATTTAAGATCTTATATTTATACCATCTCGTAAGACCAATTATAGTAGGTCGGCTTTACAAGATATTACAATAAATTCATTTTACAAATAATACAATATCTGATGAAATAACTGATTGAACATGTCAACTCAATGCATTTACAACATTAATTAATTATCTTCATAGCGTGTCATGCTGATCTGGAAAAGTTAAACCTATCGGTGTAACCCTAGATAACCCTGGACCTATTTGCTGGTAAAGGCAAATATGCAAATATGAATAAGCTGGTAAACAACTTTCCAAGATATGATGTTCAGACAATGTTTTCAACATCACCAAGTATTTTCCATGCCAGTCCAAGTGCCAGTGATCACTGTATATCGGTGACTGTGTATTAGTCACTTGCTTGCCGGTGAATGATTCTAGATCTCCAAAGTGCCAGAGTTGATAAGTGTTTAGTAGGTGTTGACATCAATGACAAAACCATACCAAAATACCAAAAAGTAGTACAGGGACATGGATCGTCGAATGATTCCCTAGCAAGAGAGTTGCGGAGAGCAAGTGCAGAGGTTGATTACTGGTAGGGCTTGTTGGCATTATAATAGACAAGGGAGATTGTTGGCATTCCAATTGCAATGAGAGATTGTTGGCATTTCAATAAGGATATTAAGAAGGTTGTTGATGACTATGGATACAACTGATTAAGGATGTTCACTGTCTTAATATTATTATTATGTCATTGATGTCAAGAAATTAATTTTCTAATTCAGTATGATGTTGCCATATCTTAAGAAGTATGTTTTGGAAAGAGTTAAGATGTCGGTAAAAGACACAGAAAGAATGTGGTGAATAAGGGGAGGAATAAGTTATTCAATGGGCAACTATTACCGAGTTAGACAATGATGAGATCATGATGTTTAGATTGTTTTGATATCCTACATATGCTATTGTTTGTAAGGTTAATACTATACTATGTTACTGAGCAAAGAACCTAGTCGGTAAACCCTAAGGTTATCGCTATCGATTAATGAAGGCGGAATGTCTACCAAGTGAAGTTTAGTATTTACCGAGTTGCAACCGAGTAATAACAGAATGCATTGAATGAATAAAAGCAATATTTAATGAAGGAAGCTGATGAGCTGGAGTTGATTAAATGATTGGTAAGCCGTGCATGAAGTTTGTTAAGGATCTATGGCAATGAAAGATCGACAGGAAGGTCTACAGCTCAGACTGCTACCGCAATACCTTAGCACAAGTTCCAAGGTGGGGTAAAACATTTTTAGATCGAAAGATACATTGAACCTAGTCAAGATTGAAGATCTGATGGCTATGATTGATCATGGGAAATGTGATCAAGGAGATTAAGTGGTTGGAAAATTGTTTATAAATAAGGAACTATTGATAAACAATGTATGCGAGCAAGTGTAAGCACAGGGATGCTACATAGTGATTACTGAGAACAGAAGCTTGAAGACCTATTTTAATAACAGAGTATAGAGCCCAGCAAAGGGACAAGATAAGTCCTATGACTAGATTGTATTGAGCAAATAAGAATCTGCTTTAGCATTTTTAGATGTGAAGTTGCAGATATATTTTATTATTGTTATTTTGTAAAGTGACAGAAAATCTCTTAACCAAGTAGACTTAACAGTCTTATTTGTAAAACCCTCTAGCAAGGTGACATTCAGATTGAGTGTTTGAAATCCTTTAACAAGGTCACTTCTAACAAGGTGAAGATCCTAACAAATCTGAGGGAAATCCCTTAACCGGGTCACATCTAGCAATGTGTTTGTAATCTTTAACAGGATTTTCTTTTAACCAAGCATACTCTAGAAGAGTATATTTTTTAGTGGGTCTGAAATCCCACAGTGGTTTTTCCATATTTGGGTTTCCACGTTAAATTTGGTGTTATATGTTTTTTGATCTTATCTGTTTATGAGTTTGCATGCTTTATAGTTTTTCTGATAAGGTTACCGAGGTTGAATCTATTGATTTTATAGAAGATTAAGTTTGTATGATTCACCCCCCCTCTCATCTTGTTAGCTTGGCATCTGTACTAAACATATTAGTATCAGAACTATCAATTGGTATCAGAGCTTTGGACTCAGGAGAAAAAGTTTAAAGGTACTTGAGGCAAATATCCAAAGATGTATAAGAGGGATGCAACGAAGCTAAACAAGTCAAGCTCCTCTACATGGCAGAAAAGGATGAAGCTGCACTTATCAGGAGTTGGAGAATATGTTGTATATTATCTAGAGAATGATTTCATCGCACCGAGCACCTATCCATTGACAATGGAAGAGATAAAGTCAAAGAAAGAACATATTCAAGCAATGATTGAAATAACATCTGCATTAACCGACTCAGAGTTTAATGACCTAGAAGGCTGCAATGATGAAAAGGCAATGTGGGATAAGCTCATATCTATGTATGGTGGAGATGAACATGTTCAAAGAGAAAAAGTGGATAATCTAAGAGGACAACTTGAATCTATGAGGATGAATGAAGGTGAGAACATAACCCAATACAATTCAAGATTAAAGGAGATTGTCAATCAAATCAAAGGAGCAGGTGGAACTATTGAAGAAAATGATATAACAAGTAAGTTATTGAGAACCCTTCTACTAGCTTATACAATCCAAGTCTCTACAATCAATGAATTGAGATCTGTATCCAATATGCCAGTTTCTTTAGACGCTACTATTGGTAAGTTGCATGCATTTGAGTTAAGTAACTTTGATAACAGTGGGTCATCGGTAAATAAAGTTGAGTCTGCATTTAGTTCTTTTCATCTTGATGAATCTGATGATTACAATGATAGAAAGTATAAGTATTCTGAAGGGAATCACAGTGGAGCAAGTGAAAGATTTCACAAAAACATGGAGGAGGTACACAGACTGTATGAGGAAATCAGAAAGCAAGAAGAGTTTGAAGCACTTTTAGCCAGAAGCCTACCGAGAGGAAAAGGTAAGTACAAAGGAAAGTTGCCTTTGAAATGTTTTAACTGTGATAAAATTAGACATATGGCTTCTAACTGTCCTGACAAAGAATCTAGTCAAAAGAGAGATTACTGAGATGACAAATAGAAAGATAATCATTACAGAGGACACCGAGACTTCAGGAGAAGAGATAAAAAGACATGCCTAATAGCTGATGAGGAATCTAAGGATGATAAATTAGATGAAACTGATACAGAGAAAGTTGTTTATGTGGCTATCAAAGATGGATCAGATGAAGAAAGGTATGAAGAAAAAGCTTTAATATCTCATATAAATACTATTGATTCTTGGATCATAGATAGTGGATGCTCACATCACATGATAGGTGATAAACACAAGTTTGTTATATTAGAAGATTATGATGGAGGCTATGTAAGATTTGGTAATGATGCACCATGTCGGGTAAGAGGTAAAGGATCCATTACACTTCTTGACAATGCTAAATGTAATGATGTTTATTGGGTTGAAGGTTTGAAATACAATTTGTTGAGTGTAGCATAGCTAAACAACACAGGTTACCAAATAGAATTTTAGAAAGGAATTGTCAAAGTTCATGACAAGCATGGAAGGTTAGCTGCTACTGAGACACAAACAAAAGGTAACACATTTCACCTTGACTCAACTCAGAATAAGTGTCTATATGCAAAGATAGATGATACCTGGTTATGGCATAAAAGGTTTTATCATGTAAATTTTGATAATCTGATCAAAATAAGTAAGAAGCACTGAGTAAGAGGTCTACCGAGTCTTGAGAAACCTGAGAATGCTATGTGTCGAGGATGCCAGATGGGAAAGATGACAAGATCAAGCTTTACAAGTAAGTCCTACACTTCTAAGGGAATTTTAGATCTTGTGCATACTAATCTTTGTGGTCCTATGAAAGTTCAGAGTTATTATGGTGATAAATATTTCATATTATTTGTGGATGATTATTCAAGGATGATGTCAGTAATGTTTTCAAAAGAAAAATCAGAAGCTTTTCAAATGTTTAAATGGTACAAGGCAAGAGTTGAAAATGAAACAAAAAAACAACTGAAATGTCTTAGATCAGACAGAGGAGGAGAATTCACATCTGATGAGTTCAACTTATTCTGCAATGATCATGGTATAAAAAGACAAGTCTCTGCACTGAGAACTCCATAACAAAATGGGATAGCTAAGAGAAGAAAAAGATCTATTGTGGATTGTGCCAGAACCCTGATGATTGAAAAGAAAGTTCCACAAACATTTTGGAGAGAAGCAATAAGCACAACAATTTACACCCTGAACTGAGTACAACTAAAGAAAGGAACTTTGAAGACACCTTATGAAATTTGGTATGACAAGAAACCTAATGTAAGTTATTTTAAAATCTTTGGAAGTAGATTCTATGTTCACAAAGATGACAGAAATGGTAAGTTTGATCAGAAAAGTGAAGAAGGAACATTTCTAGGTTATTCTTCTAGAAGCAAAGCATTTAAATGTCTAATCAAATCATCTAACAAAATAGTAGAAAGTGCAAATGTGAAAATTGATGAATTTGCAGAAAGAAATGATGAAGGAAACTCCAAAGAACGAGAAGATTATGAAGGATTTGTCTATGTTCAACCGAGAAGTCCTACCGAGAAGACTGCTGAAAGAAATGAAGAGAATATTTAGTTACCGAGTGATGAAGAAGATCATACAGAGCCTACTGAGCCTGTATTAGCCAAGTATGTCAGAAGGAATCATGCATCAAGTCAAAATATAGGAGATAAGGATGATCTAGTGATGACAAGGAACAAACTAAGATAGAACACATGTCTGATATCTGAATTTGAATCGAGGATAGTGAAAGAGGCATTTAACAGTGAAGATTGGATAAATTCTATGATAGAAGAGATTGATCAAATCAAGAAGAATGACACATGGACACTAGTCCCAAGACTGAAGGACAAAAATGTAATCGATACAAAGTGGATTTTCAGAAACAAGCTGAATGAAAAAGGTGAGGTCATTCGAAATAAAGCAAGACTAGTTTGCAAAGGTTATGCTCAAGAAGAAGGAATTGATTATGGTGAGACTTTTGTACCTGTGGCAAGCCTTGAAGGAGTAAGAACATTGTTGGCATATGCTACTTACAAGAATTTCAAGGTATATCAAATGGATGTCAAATCTGCATTTCTGAATGGTATATTAGAAGAAGAAGTTTTTATTGAACAACCTGAAGGATTTGTTGAAGGAAAGAATAATGATCAGGTATGTAAATTACACAAAGCATTATATGGTTTGAAACAAGCACCTAGAACATGGTATGAGAGATTGCACTCATATTTGATCAAGATTGGTTTTATAAGAACAAGTGAAAATAGTAACATGTACATGAAGAATGATGAAATGGAATACTGATCTTAGCCATATTTGTTGATGATATTCTCTTTGGTGGAAATGACTCTCTATGCAAGAACTTTGGAAATGAAATGAGCAAAGAATTTGAGATGTCATTAATCGATGAGATAAAGTATTTCATAGGTTTACAGATACTGCAAATGAAAGATGAGATTTTCATTACCCAATCGAAGTACATAAAGGAAATCTTGAAAAAATTTGGAATGGAGGATTCAAAACCAATAAGCACTCCTATGACTACCAACTGTAAACTATCAAAGAATGATGAATCTGCATCTATTGATGAGACACTTTACTGATCTATGATTGGAAAGTTGCATTATGTTGTTCACAGCAGGCCAGATATAGCACATGTAGTAGGTATAGTTGCAAGATTCTCTGCAGAGCCCAAGGAAACACACATGACAACAATCAAGAGAATTTTCAGATACCTGAAAGGCACTGAAGACTACAGCTTAGTATATCGGAAAGGAAATGTTTTTGATTTAAAAGTTTATACTAATGCTAATTGGGCAGGAAACATTGATGATAGGAAAAGCACAAGTGGAGGAGATTTATTTTTAGGAGAAAGACTAGTAAGTTGGCTTAGCAAGAAACAAGGATGTGTTTCACAGTCAACAATAGAAGCTGAATATGTTGCTACAGCATTGAATTGCACTAATATAGCATGGATCAAACAACTGTTGGAAGGCATAAATGAGCAAGTTACCGAGCCAATAACTATATTCTGTGATAATACTAGTGCCATAAACATTTCAAAGAATCCTGTTATGCACGCTAAGACAAAGCACATCTCTATCAAGTATCTTTATCTTAGAGAAGAAGTTCAAGAGAAGAAAGTGGTGTTGGAGTATGTTAGCACAAAGGAACAAATAGCAGATATCTTCACCAAACCACTACCAAGGGACACTTTTGAGTATCTCAGAAGTCAGTTAGGGGTCCTACCCCTATCTTCCATTCACTGACCGAGTTCAGTGAAAGCATCAATTCGATGACTCTACAGAATATCTTTTAGGAGTTGATGCTGATTTACACAATTTAGGAGGTTTTCTAAAGGTGTACAAGAAACAATAATAGAGAACAGGAATTGAAGAAAAAATGCTCTAACCAAGACTGAGTAGATACATAACAGCAAGGAATTCACTTCTCAGTGGAAGAAATTATGTTTTAGTTCTTTTCATTTTTTTTTTGGCATTGTTGTCAAAGGGGGAGAAGACTAATGACAGGAGGAGAGCATTTCAACATTTCAACAATCTGAATCCGAATTATTTTAGGTCAAATCAATTGGTTTTGCCATCAATGCCAAAGGGGGAGATTGTTGGCATTATAACATACAAGGGAGATTGTTGGCATTCCAATTACAATGAGAGATTGTTGGCATTTCAATAAGGATATTAAGAAGGTTGTTGATGATTATGGATATAACTGATTAAGGATGTTCACTGTCTTAATATTATTATTTTGTCATTGATGTCAAGAAATTTATTTTCTAATTTAGTATGATGTTGCCATATCTTAAGAAGTATATTTTGAAAAGAGTTAAGATGTCGGTAAAAGACACAGAAAGAATGTGATGAATAAGGGGAGGAATAAGTTATTCAATGGGCAACTATTACCGAGTTAGACAATGATGAGATCATGATGTTTAGATTTTTTTGATATCCTACATATGCTATTGTTTTTAAGGTTAATAATATACTATGTTACTGAGAAAAGAACCTAGTCGGTAAACCCAAAGGAACCTAGTCAGTAAACCCTAAGGTTATTGCTATTGGTTAATGAAGACAGAATGTCTACCGAGTGAAGTTTAGTATTTACTGAGTTGCAATCGAGTAATAAAAGAATGCATTGAATGAATAAAAGCATTATTTAATGAAGGAAGCTGATGAGCTGGAGTTGATTAAATGATTGGTAAGTCATGCATGAAGTTTGTTAAGGATCTATGGCAATGAAAGATCGACAGGAAGATCTACAGCTCAGACTGAACCGCAATACCTTAGCACAAGTTCCAAGAAATGTATGCAAGTTCCAAGGTGGGGTAAAACGTTTTCAGATCGAAGGATACATTGAACCTGGTCAAGATTGAAGATCTGATGGCTATGATTGATCATGGGAAATGTGATCAAGGAGATTAAGCAGTTGGCAAATTGTTTATAAATAAGGAACTGTTGATAAACAATGTATGTAGGCAAGTGTAAGCACAGGGATGCTACATAGTGATTACCGAGCACAGAAGCTTTAAGACCTATTTTGATAACAGAGTATAGAGCCCAGCAGAGGGACAAGATAAGTCCTATGACTAGATTGTATTGAGCAAATAAGAATCTGCTTTAGCATTTTTAGATGTGAAGTTGTAGATATATTTTATTACTGTTATTTTGTAAAGTGACAGAAAATCTCTTAACCAAGTGGACTTAACAGTCTTATTTGTAAAAACCTCTAGCAAGGTGACATTCAGATTGAGTGTTTGAAACCCTTTAACAAGGTCACTTCTAACAAGGTGAAGATCCTAACAGATCTAAGGGAAATCCCTTAATGGGGTCACATCTAGCAATGTGTTTGTAATCTTTAATATGATTTTCTTTTAACCGAGCATACTCTAGAAGATTATATTTCTTAGTGGGTCGGAAATCCCACAATGGTTTATCCCTATTTGGGTTTCCATGTTAAATATGGTGTTATATGTTTTGTGATCTTATCTATTTATGAGTTTGCATGCTTTACAGTTTTTCTGATAAGGTTACCGAGGTTGAATCTGTTGATTTTATAGAAGATTAAGTTTGTATGATTCACCCCCCCCTCTCATCTTGTTAGCTTGGCATCTGTACAAAACATATTAGTATCAGAACTATCAAGGCTTGTATGAGAAGGAGGTACCATCTAGTCGACGGGCACTTAGCTATTCACATATGCATCAGGAGAGATCAGAGCGGTCTAAGAGGTTGCAGAGCAGTGGGGGCATTATGGGTCCTCCACGAAGAGATAGATCAGGTGATGTAGGGGCTAGTAGGGGTGTGATGGGTCCTCCACAGAGAGATAGATCAGGTGATGTAGGGACTAGTGGAGCAGGTGGTGATTGTAGTGTAGTATCTGGTCAAAGTGGTATCTGAGAGAGCATTTTGCATGCATGTTACATTTGTCATGTTGGATTGTGTCTTGGATGGCTCTTGGTAGTCGATATTTTGGACTTCATTGTACTCTGATACATGTATGTTTTTGGTGATATGATATGATATATATGTGGAGATCCCATAGTTTTGTGATGAGATGCATGTTGGATATGTATGGATTTTATGCAGCATGATGATCTTATGATTTATGCTTAGATGGATAGTTGTACTTTCTATATGTATGCATTAATGAGATGATTCCTATATGTATGTTTCATGATGATGTATTCCTACATGATGTCTATATGCATGTTTTATGATGGTGATGGTAACATATGGATGCATGTTGATATGCATGATTTGTAGATGTAATGCTTTATGTATGTAATGCCATGATGATTATGTATGCATATGATGATATAGATAGTATCTTGTACTTTATGGTGAATTGATGATAAGATGATGATATGCAATGATGTTGATGCAATGTGTTGAAATAAATGATTTATTTATGTAAATGCATCTGGATGGTCTTTAGATGAATGTGATATGGATAAACAAATGTAAAGTACAAATGTTTATATGATGATTTCTAAATGAATGCATATGTATAAACAAATGTGAATAAAAATGGTTTTATGTTATGATCTAAATGATAAATATGAAGTGAAATGATAATATAATGATAATGCAACTCATGGGTAATGAATAACTGTACCTTAATGGAATTAAAATGAATGCTTTCTGAATGAATCTTAAATGGTACTAAATGAATGCATTTGTAATGGCTAATCATGGTAGTAAATGAAAATAAGGACAATTTTATCATATAAATGAATCTAAATGTCATGAGTGTGTAATAATGAAATGATATACCGATACTAATGCAAGTAATTGAGAATGAACTATATGTAGTAAGTGCAACTAAATGATATTAAATGCATGCTAATAAATGGCTAAGATTTTCAATAAATCTATATGCAAGTACATGATAATGAACTAGGCTAATGCAAATGTAACTAAATGTAATGAAATGATGATGTGATTATGATAGATGAATGCAAGGTTGTTCAAAATTTACATGATGCACTGATGATGTATCAGAGAACTCTGTCGTGATTGTATCCAAGACCAACTCAATTTTCATATAGCCTCTTATATTAATCTTGCTCACACTTGCACAAAAAATCATGCATATGAATAATGAATTTTAAATGGATGGATGACATGCAACGGAATGCAATATAAACAGATGACATGGAATGAGGAACCATAGTGCTTTATTTTCATCATTGAGCTTTAAAATGTTGTAAGAAAATACAAGCAACTTGAAATAATGATTCAAGATGACCTGAGTATTGCTTACATGGATTTTGATATAGCAAGTTAATACAAGCAACTTAATATAATGGATCAAGTTGACCTGAGTAGTGCTTGCAGAACAGACAAGGATTATCTCCTTTCATGCATGACTTGGAATGTCCTCCTTGATCTTTTGCCGATCATATCCTGAGACAAGTTCATACTGTAATAAGAGATAAATCATTATCGAGCGTGGATGAGGCAGTAGGAACAAAAGATGGAGCATTTTACCTGCAAGCAAACAACATATATAAAGAATAAAGAATATGGACCCTCGATAATGGTTCATGCTCATATGGTCGAGGTAACTTAGTGAACTTCTCACGTAGACACCATTAGTACATGCCTCAGAACTTCATCAGAATAATTCACAAAAGACATACAAACAATATTTAGGAACCATCCCAGCCACTCTAATCACTTGTGGATATCCCGGAGCAGTGTAGGAACTTGATATATATAAATGAATGAATAACCTACAAATCAACCAAGTATTTGATAGCTTAAACAGAATTTTCTTGTCAAAGAAAATGGTATCATGTCTTTGTTTTGGTAAGGAAGGATGCATCCTTGTTAAGATAGTTTGTGTGTTGATGTTGGTTGTTTGGTCAATTTGATAAGTGATCATCATTTTGAGTATTTCACAATGTTTGTTGGGTATCTGCTCAGATGAGTATGTACAAGGTGTTTGCCATGTTTTTTATTTTTGATGTTTTCCGATGTTTTTTGGATTTTTGTGATTTTGAATGTTTTTGGTATGTTTTGATTGTTTTGAATATTTTTGGATTTTTTGCGAGATAGTTTTGAATGAAGAACCCAACGAATCACAAGTAATGTAGAATCCACTTCCATCAATAGGTTAAGGGAATTGCCCCCATTTTTTAGACATGACTATGAAAAAGTGGGATGTAAGACACATGAAGTACTTTTCTTGATTGCAGATCAATAACAAGCCATGGTTTGGGCGGATGGATGTGTGTATGTAATGAATGTGATTGCAACAAGCCTGAAAGACAATGGAGCCATAGCCTTTACAAGTGGTGCCTGTTTGCTAGGTTTTCACCATTGTACTTACCCAAGGTGCCACCAGAGTGGTTGTTCACCGTTTGGATGTATGATTTTTCTTTGCTATTTTGATGTTTTTGTATTTTCTTCAGGATTTTTTTTTTTCTTTTTAATGTTTTTGGTGTTTTTCTAGTATGTATGGGAGCCTGATGCTCTGTACAACTTTTAGGTATAAAATCGTTTGAGTTGCATGCTATTGATTGGATCTGCTAGTGGTTCTCCTTCTGAAGTAGCCAATTGATATGCCTCGGACCCAAAGATAGCAGTGATAACATATGGACCCAACCAGTTTCATTCAAACTTTCCTTGATGTTCTTTGTTTGGTTGGTTACAAGGATTCTCTTGAAGAACAAGATCACCTACCTCAAATGTATGAGGTCTAACCCGATGATTATAGCTTCTTCTCATGTGCTGCTGATAGGCTTTGAGGTGATTGTATGCACCTTATCGTTTTTCATCAAGTAGTTCCAAGTCTTGAAGATGTGATACTCTGTATGCTTCATCATCTATCAAATTATTCAAGGAAACCTGTAGAGATGGTATCTCAACCTCGATGGGAAGGATGGCTTCTGCACCATAGACCAGGGAGTAAGGAGTTGCACCTGTAGGGGTTCGAATACTAGTTTGATACGCCCATACTGCTGGATTTAATTGAACATGCCAATCACACCCGACCTCATTGACTGTCTTCTTGAGGATTCTCAATATGTTCTTATTTGATGCTTCATCTTGACCATTGCCTTGTGGGTAATAGGGAGTGGAAAAGCGGTGTTGGATGTGAAACTTCTCACAGAGTTCATGGACATCTTGATTCTTGAATGGAAGATCGTTATCTATGATGATGGACATGGGTACACCATACCGATAGATGATGTAATTAGGGATGAATGAGGCAATCTTCTTGTCAGTGACTTGGGTAAGTGGAACAACTTCTATCCACTTTGTGAAGTATTCGGTGGCGGTAATAATGAATTTGTGGCTGTTTGATGAAGATGGATGGATTTTACCCATAAGGTCAAGTCCCCATTGACAAAAGGGCCAAGGTGTTGTGATTGGTTGCAATTCCTATGCTGGTGCATGTATCAGGTCTCCATGAACTTGGCATTTCTTGCATTTTTTGACAAAGTATTAGGAGTCTTTTTCCATGGATGGCCAATAGTATCTAGTGCGCATGAGTTTCTTGGCTAGTGAAGGACCACTTGCATGGGTTACACAAATTCCTTCATGTACCTCTTCCAAGGCCTTTGTTATCTCATCCTGTTCCAAACATCGAAGGAAAGTACCATCAAGACTACGTCGGTATAGGGTTTCAGCAATAATGGTATATCAAGTGGTTTGGCGAATGAAGGTTTTACATTGGTTATTTGATTGGTTTGGAGGAAGTATGTGATCGTGAAGGTAGGTGTAGAACTCACCATACCATGGGGATTCGGAACCAACAAGGTGACATATCATCTCAGATTCGGGGAGATCATAAGCGGGAATCCAAAGCTGTTCTATCAAGAACTCGTAGCATGTTGAATTCTATGGAAGATCTAGGAGAGATGCATTGGTAGCCATAGCATCAATGGCTTGATTTTGATCTTTGGGTATTTTCTCAAATGTGATAGTAGTAAATGATGCCTTTAAATTGTCCACCATTTGCTTGTATGACATGATTTTATCATCCTTGGTCTGATATTCTTCTATTACTTGTCCGATGACCAGTTGAGAGTCGCCATATATCTGTAACTCTTTCAATTTTCATTGTATGGAGAGTCTGAGTCCTGTGATCAATTCCTCATATTGTGCTATGTTGTTTGTGCATGGAAATGTGAGCTTGTAAGACTTTGGGATGTTGTCACCTTGAGGTGTGATAAAGAGAATGCCTGCCCCTGAGCCATGTCTAGTGTATGAACCATCAAAGTATAGTTTCCATGGTTGTGCTTCTACGATCATGAATATCTCTTCATCCGAAAAATTGGCAATGAGAGGATGATCACCTATGAGTGGTACATCGGCCAACTGATCTGCAATAACTTGCCCTCTGATAGCCTTACGGTCCACGTACTCAATGTCAAATTCACTGAGAATCATCACCCATTTGGCCAAGTGGCTAGTCAATGCTGCTTTGCTGAGTAAGTACTTTAGTGGACCGATCTTTGCAATGAGTTGTACTTTATGTGTTAACAGATACTACCTCAGTTTAGTTGCTGCCAATATTACTGCTAGGCAAGCTCTCTCAATAGGTGTGTAGTTAAGTTCATAACCGACTAGTGTGCGAGAGATGTAGTAAAAAACACACTCTTTCCCTTCTGCATTGTGTTGAGCCAATAGCACTCCCAATACTATAGTACTTACTGAAATATAGAGTAATAGAGGCTTACTCGGATCTGGTGGGATCAGCAATGGTGTATTCATGAGATAGTCTTTAAGCATCTGCAATGCTTGCTAGCATCTAGCATCCCATTGAAAGCATATGTTCTTGTGTAGCAGGTGTGTAAAAGGATGGCACTTATCTACTAGTTGTGCAATGAATCTTTAGATGGACTGTAGCCGCCCTTGTAATGTCCTTAGTTGATTGATGTTCTTCGGAGGTGGCATGTCCATGATTTCTTTGACCTTTGCTGGGTCGACCTTAATGCCTTTGCTGGAGACAATGTATCCTAGAAGTTTCCCTCAGGTTACTCCAAAGACACATTTCTTTGGGTTGAGTCGAACATGATATTGTTCTAGTCTATCAAAGATTTTCTCCAATATTTCCAGATGACCTTCTCTTGTGAGTGATTTTGCTAGTAAGTCATCAACATAATCTTCCATTATGGTATGCATCATATCATGGAAGATAGTGGTCATTGCCCTTTGATAGGTTGCTCCTGCATTCTTGAGACTGAAAGGCATTACATTCCAACAGTATGTTCCCCATGGAAATGTAAAGGCCATCTTATGTTGATCCTCTGGTGCGATTTTTATCTAATTGTACCCTGAAAAGACATCCATGAGAGAAAGCATGGCATGTCCTGTTGTTAGGTCT
The DNA here is from genome assembly GCF_030272615.1 of Cryptomeria japonica. Lineage (NCBI taxonomy): Eukaryota > Viridiplantae > Streptophyta > Pinopsida > Cupressales > Cupressaceae > Cryptomeria > Cryptomeria japonica. The sequence continues at coordinate 82,258,061 of NC_081409.1, forward strand.
ACTATGATGTCAATGTTGGGTAGGGGGAAGTCATCCTTAGGACATGCTTTCTTCAGATCTCTGAAGTCAGTATAGATATGGATGCCCCCATTTGGTTTGCCGATAGGAACAATATTGGAGATCCAATCTACATAATCAATTGGTCTAATGAAACCAACATCAAGAAGTTTCTTAAGTTCTACTTTGACGAGTACTGCAATGCGGGGATGCATCATGCGAAGCTTCTGCTTGATAGGCTTGGCTCCTTCTACTACTGTGAGGTGATGCATGACTAAATCCGGATCAAGACCAGACATGTCTGCATATGACCATGCGAAGTTGATCTAGTGTTTCTGGAAGAATTTGACAAACTTAGGTTGTTCCTTTGGAGTTAAAAGAGATGCCAGATGTATGTGGTGAGGAGTTTTAGGAGTCCCCACATTGTATTCTTTGGTTTCCTTGATCATAATTGTTGATCTTTCCTGTTGTGTACTAGAGGGGAGAATTTCAAACCTTTCATCCTCAAGCACCTCAGAGAGGTTTTCACCATTGGATACGCTCTTTCTTTTTACTTTTGAGGGATCAAACAGTGCCACAGTGTCATTTTCACTGGAAGATCCATGTTTTATTGTTATATTTTTGCAGCTAAAAGGTTTGGCATCCACCCCAAAGTATGTTGCGCTATTAAGTTCTATGGAGAATCCATCTTTATGATCCCCACTTGGTATGTTATCCCATAGTTCCAAAAATTCAATGATCAGCTCATCGTTTTGGAAGTGGTCAAGGTATGGGGGGTTAGGTTGGTTCCATTCAATGAGTTCAAGATGGATAATGGGTATTACCTCATCAATCAGGTTAAGTTCTTTAGATGTGTTAGTGAGGGTGAAGACATTGTGGTGAAGGTTGTTGATGGTACTCTCCCTGTTAGAATTGGACGTAGGATGTGATGTAGGGTCTATGGAAGATGTGTCTAGTTCAGGAACCCAAGAGGTCTTTATCTGTGTTTCTCTGTAAATAGGGATGTTTTTGTGGGGTGGAGGGGGTGATGTGTCTTCCTCATCTAAAGTATTCAGATGTACTGAATCAAACTCCCACTCATGTGAGTCGGTCTTTGAGTCACTTTCCAGGATCCAGTTGCTATACCATACGGGGATATCCTTTGGGTTAAACAGTGCAGGTGTGATCGGCTGATGTACCTGAATAGACAAAATGATTAGTGTTGTAGGAAGAATTATGGGAATTAGTGAATCCGATACAAGAAGCATCGGTGTTGTTGACTTTGCTGCTTCGACTGGAATTACCAGTGTTGTTGATACTATTGGGAATTCTGATATAGTGGTTGTTGCTAATGGTGCTCTTGATGTTATTGTTGTTACTGATGGGATTGCTAGTTTGATTGGTGGAATGATGGGTGGTGCTTCTTTTATAATCAAAGGTGGCCTCTTTGTAATAGGCTGATATAGTGGTTTGCTGGGTTTCCCTTTGAATCTGAGTTTAGGAAGGAGCTCCTTTTGAAAGCCTAAGCCTGTGTTATCTTTGGGCTTCAATTCTGGCTGCAGCGGCTCATTTTGCCCTTGTTTACAAGGTCCCAAAGTACTTTGACCATCATAACCCATTCTTTGCATAATGAGAAGGCCTTTTCCATATTGATCTGTGGGAAGCTTAGCTTGTGGAATGTCCGTGGTGATAGGATCTTTATAGATCCATTCTACTAAGTCCTCATCTTTGGTCTCTTCTTCTTGACTCTTTCTAAGGATGAAAGGTGTCAAAGTGCATGCTGGTGTGACCAGTGGTGTATGAAGTAACCATTGAGGTTTACCATGAGTTCTTGGAGAACTGGGCATTTGTCCAACACAAAAGAGTTCGCTTAGATTGTACTCTCTCGAACCTTCCTCTACTATTTTCATCTTGAGCTTCTCTTTCTTGGGTATAGTGGTATTTGAACTGGAAAGAGAGGCTCAACAAATGTATGATGTTGATGAGATGGCTTCTCTATTGTTGGGAATGGTAATCTCTGGTTGATGATTTATATTGTGACAATATGCAAAGGGATTTGCATCTCCCAGGATTGTAATTTCCACACCATTATGAGGGAACTTGATACACTGATGGTAGGTGGATGGAACATCTTGCATGGCATGTATCCAAGGTCTTCCTAACAAAAAATTGTATGGCAGAGGAAGGTGCAGAACCTGACATATGATGTGCTTCACCACTGGGCCCACTCGGATTGGTAGCACCACTGCTCCTTTGGATGAACACTCTACATCATCAAAGGCTTTGATTGTGATATTCTTATAGGGATCCATTGATTCAATTGCATATCCCAATGTCGTGACCAATTGTAGTGTACAGATATTCAAGCCTACCCTATTGTCGATCAAGAATCGCTTAATCCTATGCTGGTTGATAAACCCTTCAATGTGGAGTGAGGCTTTATGAGGTTGCTGGAAGGATGTGTTGTCACTTTCAAAAAAAGTGAGACAAGGTGATGACCTTAGATTTCGAACCAGGGCTTGGAACTGATCTATATTCAAATTTGCAGGGACTAACGCCTCTTGGAGAGCTTGATCCAAGATTGTTCTATGAGATGGAGAGAGACACAGTACCTCTAAGATAGATATCAGTGCAAGCGTTTTATCTAATTGGTCCACAAGGTATACTGCTTTGTGATTGATGTGGTACCTTATGGAGCTGCTTTTATGGTAACCTTGTCATGACGTGTAACAACATTGCAATTGGAACTGGGATTTTTGATGGTAATAGTTGCATTTTGTTCACTAGCATCATATAGGTGATTCACAGTGTAATTATATGTGGCTCATGTATAATCAATGGTATTTGTGTTTCTCCCTGAAGTGGAAGGACCCCTTTGATCTTATGATGGGAGTGGATTTTTGAACATTAGATGATCATTGTTTGTTGTTTCGGGGTCATGTCCTTCGATTTCAATATCACCTTGGTCAATAAGATCTTGAATAAGATCTTTCAATCTATGACAATTGCTTGTCTTATGTCCTTTTCCTTGATGGAAATTGCAATGTTCAGTATCCCTCCACCATGTAGGTTTGACCCGAGGCTCGTAATTTGATGTTTTGGGTAAGGTTACCAGATTTTGAGAAACCAATTGGCATAACACTATTTCAATGGGTTCCCCTAAGGGAGTGTATGTTTGCTTTGGTTTAAAATTTTGTTGACATTATCTGGGTTCCTCTTGAGGTATGTTGCATCCTTGATTTGGAGGAGCAAGTATGTTATTCTTAGGTGGGGGGTTCTGCCCTACAAACCATGTTAGGTCCCAGGGACAACTGAGAGGGGGGGTGAATCACTTGTCTAATAATTTAATCCAATCACTTAAAACAACTTTAATGCACAATACTGGTGAACTAGCCTTTTATGCTGGTAGACAGTTTTATCAGTTAATTGCAATATCGGTAAGGATTAATGCATGAAATAGAAAGATAAATTCATCCACAACACATAACACCAATATTTGTACATGGAAACCCTATAAGGGGAAAAACCACAGTGGGAAACCTTACCCACAATCAGATGATACTACTGCAGATAGTAAGTGCATACAAAAAGGGGTCTACACATGCAAAAAGGCCAAGCGCCTAGAGCTCACTGCTCAATCACAAATGGGAAGTCACACTAACTTACAGTTGGATGGTTAAATCCAATATGAATGTACTGCATAATTTAGCATCTTTGCATGCTGGATTCAGTACCGGTGTAGTTCTGTTTGTCTTCACGAAAACCTCTTTCAACCTTCAAATGATGTCTGCATTTATAGCTCTGCTTATCTTCACATATACCTTCACACAATTCTTTTTCGCATTCCACATCCGATCTTACAATTAAGATCTTATATTTATACCATAACCTAAGACCAATTTTAGTAGGTTGGCTCTACAAGATATTACAATAAGAATATTTTATAAACAAAACAATATCCGATGCAATAACTGATTGAACACGTCGGCTTAATGCATTTACAACAATAATTAATCATCTCCAAAGCGTGCCATGCTGATCTGGAAAAGATAAACCTGTCGATGTATAACCTGGACCTATTTCCCGGTAATAGCAAATATGCAAATACAAATATTCCAATAAACGAATCTTTAAAACAAGGTATCCAAATGATGTCTTTGACATAATCATGTGTTTTCCATTCCATTTCAAGTGTCGGTGATCATTATATCCTGCCGGTGTACCATATATCGGTGACTGTGCATAAGTCACTTGCTTGCTAGTGAATGTTGTTGATTCTCCAAAGTGCCAGAGTTGATGAGTGTTAGTAGGTGTTGACATCAATGAAAAAACCATACCAAAATACCAACAATCTCCCCCTTTGGCATTGATGGTAACACAAGATGGAAAAACCATCAAAGTGCCAAAACAGAAATGGCAAATACCAAAAACCAATCAATCTCTCAAATAACAATCTCTCCCCCTAGGAGTAACATGTGTTTACTATATGTTTTTCCATATCCATCCCTCCCCCTTTGACATCAAATGCCAAAGCAATATAAAAACCATTTTTAGATACAAAATACTAATCAATTTACTATACCAACTACTCCCCCTGAGAAGTAGCTTCCTCATCAAAAGCCAAAGTAAAAGATTTCTTCTGTTAGTTTTGTCGGTTGATGATGAACATCAACATCTAAGTCTCTACCGGTGGGGGTATGACCCCAAGCTGATCTCTTAGATATTCAAAAGTCTCCTTAGGTAGAGGTTTAGTGAAAATATCTACAATCTATTCTTTAGTATTCACATAAACCAGTTTGACTACTTTTGCCTCAACATTTTCTTTCAGAAAGTTCAATTTGATAGAAACATGTTTAGTTTTAGAATGTAGTACCAGATTCTTAGATATATCAATTGCTGCAGTGTTATCTCAATAGATAGTTATAGTTTCCTTGCAATTAACCTTTATGTCCTTCAACATTTGTTTAAGCCATAATACCTATGTACAGTTTGTTGTTGTTGCAACATATTCTGATTTTGCTGTTTATAAAGATGTGCAACTCTGTTTCTTACTCAACCAAGAAATTAATCTATTTCCAAGGAAAAATGCTCCACCGGTGGTGCTTTTTCTATCATCTACATCTCCTACCCAATTTGTATCTGTGTATGCACATAATTCAAAGTTTTCATCTCTAGGATACCATAAGCCAAGATTTGTAGTGCCTTGTAAGTACCGGAAAATCCTTTTTACTGTTGATTCATGATTTTATCTAGGATTACTTTGAAATCATATTGCATTCATAATATCTGGTCTTGTTTGTGTTAAATACAGGAAACCTCCTATCATATATTTGTACCTGGTTGGATTAATAGGTGTAGATTCATCCCTTAGTGATAATTTGTCATTTATAGTCATAGGTGTGCTTACCGGTTTAGAGTTCTCCATCCCAAATTTCTTTAATAGTTCCTTTAACTACTTAGTTTGACTCAAGAATATACCTTCATCAGTCTGTGAAATCTGCAATCCTAAAAAGAATTTTACTTCTCCAATCATAGACATTTCAAATTCTTGCTGCATTTTGACAGAAAAATCTTTACATAATCCATCTTCTCCTCCAAAGATTATATCATCAACAAAAACTTCTATAACCAAGATGTCATCATTAGTCACTTTATAGTATAAATTACTGTCTGCATTTCCTTTAGAAAAACCAATCTTCAAAAGATACTTATCTAATCTTGCATACCAAGCTCTTGGAGCTTGTTTTAACCCACACAAAGCTTTCCTCAACCTACAAACCATATCTTTGTCTTTTGTCAAGGAGAATCCATCAGGTTGTTCAATGTAAACCTCTTCTTCAAGAATTCCATTCAAAAATGCACATTTAATATCCATTTGATATACTTTGTAGTTCTTATGAGCTACAAAAGCCAAGAATAATCTGACTGCCTCAATTCTAGCTACTGGTGCAAAGGTTTCATTATAATCAATTCCTTCTTTTTGAGAATATCCCTTACACACTAGTCTTGCTTTATTTCTGATTACTTTATGATCTTCATTAAGTTTGTTTCTAAATACCCATTTGGTTCCAATAACATTTTTATCTTTAGGGCAGGGAACTAATGTCCAAGTGTTATTCTTCTCAACATGTTCTAATTCTTCTTCCCTAGCTTTAATCTAAAATTTATCTTTACATGCCTCATTAACTGATGCTGGTTCAATTTGAGAAATAAGACATACCTCTTCATTTGCCAATCTTCCTCTTGTCATAACTCCTCTATATTTGTTTCCAATTATCTAATCTTCAGAATGATTCAATCTTACATACCGGGGTGTCTTTGTTTGCTGTTGTTCCTCAGTTACTGTGGAATTTTTAGATGATACCGATGTAACTGGATCTTCATTCTGTGCCGGTGGGTTCAATGTAGATTCATTTGTCAGAATTTCCGTTGCCGGTTCAAAATCCATATACCTTGAAGTTCCTCTAAATTGTTCATCAATCTTTACATTTGCGCTTTCAACAATTTTCTACAATCTTTTGTTAAAACATCTTATGCTTTGCTCTTAGATGAATAACCGAGAAATATTCCTTCATCACTTCTAGGATCAAATTTTCCAATATACTCATCTCTTCTAATATAGCATTTACTTCCAAAAATTTTGAAATATTTAAGAGTGGGAGTAATGCCAAACCATAGTTCATGAGGCGTCTTACCGGTTTCACCTTTGATGTGAACTTTGTTGAATGTGTAGACTGTTGTACTTACTGCTTCTCTCCAGTATACATGTGGTAGATTTGATTCAGACAACATACTTCTTGATGCATCCAAGATAGTTCTATTCTTTCTTTCTACAACTCCATTCTGTTGTGGTTTCTGGGGTGCTGATAGCTATCTTCTGATTCCATTTACTTCACAGAAAGTATTAAATTCCTTAGATGTAAACTCACCTCCTTGATATGATCTTAGACATTTGATTTTCTTACCGGTTTCATTTTCTACCATTGCTTTGAATAGTTTGAATTTTCCAAGTGCTTCTGATTTTTCTCTGAGAAAGGTAACCCAACACATTCTAGAATAGTCATCAATGATTAGCATGAAATATCTATCACCTTGTAAACTTTTAGTTCTAGCTAGACCACATAAGTCAGTATGAATTAATTCAAGAGCATTATTTGATTTTTCTAGAATACTTTTAAAAGTAGCTCTAACTTGTTTTCCAAATTGACATTCCTTACATACCGGGTTGTGAGGCTCAACAATCTTAAGTAAGTCTCTAACTACCTTAGTAGTATTGATCTTTACCATGCAATCAAAATTTACATGATAGAGTCTCTTATGCCATAGCCAACTTTCATCAATATGTGCAATCAAACCTGTCTTTTCACTGTTATTCAAATGAAAGATATTACCTCTAGTTTGATTACCGGTTACAATTTCCAAACCAATTCTATTCATAATTTTGCATTTACCATTTTTGAACTGTAACTGAAATCCTTTTTCAACTAATTGACCAACACTCAAAAGATTGTGCTTTAAACCTTCAACATAGTAAGCATTGTCAGTATTATGCTTACCATCAAGAGATATTGTAAACTTACCTTTGATTGAACAAGATTTATCATCTCCAAATCTTACTAGACCTCCATTGTACTCTTGAAAAGTTAAGAATTTGCTTTTGTCACCAGTCATGTGATGTGAGCATCCTGAATCAATTATCCATTCATCTTTAGTTTCAATTCTAGCTGCCAAGGCCTCTTCTACTGGTTGAACAGTGGGTGTCGGTTGATCTTCTATTATAGCAACAAAAACCCATCCATTATCTGTCGGATCCTCATCAGAATCATCAGGGACTCCTTCATCAGCAAGATAGCAAGATTTGTCTTTATTCTTCTTGAATTTGTATCTCTGATATTCAGGGTTAGGTTTGTATGTCCTTCTAGCTTCTTCTCTTAACCTAGCATGTCTATCAGGGCATCTTGAAGCCATATGACCAATCTTATTGCAGTTAAAACATTTAAGGAGTGCTTTACCTTCATACTTACTTCCAACTTGACCTTTAGGCATTTTTCTTGCAAATAGTGCTTCAAGTTCTTCAAGTTCTTCATTTTCTCTCCTACTTTCTTCAAGTTCTCTTGCATAAAAAGCTTTCCAATCAGATTTGTCAAATGATGATGTAGATGATGTTGATGACTTAAAAGCAAAGTCAGTGTTTTTAGTAGCAACGGGACCAAATTACTCAATTTCAAAGGCTGATAGTTTTCCAATCAATGTATCCCTAGTTATTGATGTGTTAGGCATTGTTCTAAGTTCATTTATTGCAGTAAATTTCATTTTATATGCTGGTGGCAATCCTCTTAAAAATTTTGAAACAATTTCATCTTCACTTAAGGTTCCTCCACAACATTTAATACCCAAAACAATTTCATTTACTCTTTCCATAAAAGCAGAAATTCTTTCATCCTCTTCCATTTTCAGACTTTCATACTTGACCCAGAAGCTTTCAAGTTTTGCAATTTTGACTATGGAATCTCCTTCATTTAGTGTTTCCAAGTGTTCCCAAATAGCTATAGCAGTAGACCTATCTGATAATCCCATGATTTTCTGATCTGATAGAGCGCTTAAGAGTGCTTCTCTTGCCTTGCAATCATTCTCTTCATCTTTAGTCAGATTTGGTGGATTAGGCTGACTTATAGTAGGAGCAGTATAGCCATTCTTTGTTACATCCCGAATGTCCTTTCCAATGCAATTCAGATGTGTCTCCATCCTAATCTTCCATATCCCATAGTTGGTTCCATCAAGTTTCGAACTATCCTTCCTGAAATAGTTGCTAGACATTGGATCTCCTCAAGCTGTTAAACTTCTACAAAAAGAGGACTCAGCTTTGATACCAATTGTTAGGTCATGGGGACAACTGAGAGGGGGGGTGAATCAATTGTCTAATAATTTAATCCAAAATCACTTAAAACAACTTTAATGCACAATACCAGTGAGCTAGCCTTTTATGCCGGTAGACAGTTTTATCAGTTAATTGCAATACCGGTAAGGATTAATGCATGAAACAGAAAGATAAAGTCATCCACAACACATAACACCAATATTTGTATGTGGAAACCCTGTAAGGGGAAAAACCACGGTGGGAAACCTTACCCACAATTAGATGATACTACTGCAGATAGTAAGTGTATACAAATGGGGTCTGCACATGCAGAAAGGCCAAGCGCCTAGAGCGCACTGCTCAATCACAAATGGGAAGTCACACTAACTTACAGTTGGATGGTTAAATCCAATATGAATGTACTACATAATTTAGCATCTTTGCATGTTGGATTCAGTACTGATGTATTTCTGTTTGTCTTCACAAAATCCTCCTTCAACCTTCAAATGATGTCTGTGTTTATAGCTCTGCTTATCTTCACATATACCTTCACACAATTCTTTTTCGCATTACACATCCGAGCTTACAATTAAGATCTTATATTTATACCATAACCTAAAACCAATTTTAGTAGGTTGGCTCTACAAGATATTACAATAAGAATATTTTATAAACAAAACAATATTCGATGCAATAACCGATTGAACATGTTGGCTTAATACATTTACAACAATAATTAATCATCTCCAAAGTGTGCCATGCTAATCTAGAAAAGATAAACCTGTCAGTGTATAACCTGGACCTATTTGCTAGTAATAGCAAATATGCAAATACAAATATTCCAATAAACCAATCTTTAAAACAAGGTGTCCAAACAATGTCTTCGACATAATCATGTGTTTTCCATTCCATTCCAAGTGTCAGTGATCATTATATCCTACCGGTGTACCATATACCGGTGACTGTGAATAAGTCACTTGCTTGCCGGTGAATGTTGTTGATTCTCCAAAGTGCTAGAGTTGATGAGTGTTAGTAGATGTTGACATCAATAAAAAAACCATACCAAAATACCAACAAACCGAACCACAGGTTGTGCACTTTTGATAGTCCTAGCATCCACAACCTTGTCATTGACAACATTTTTATTTTTGTTCTAGAAGTTTGGCTTGTCACTATTGAAGTGAGGGTGAGGGCCATCCTTTGGCTCACTGTAGATTTTAATCAGCCTTTTTTTGATGAGAGCCCGTTCACACTTTAAACCTTTGGTGATCATGTCATTGAAGGAATCTATGTCTTTGAGGTCTAGGTGAAATTCCATTTCGTTGTTTAAATTGGAAAAAAATATTTCCACTAATTCTTGTTCGGGTAGTTGAAGGGAACATCTGCTAGACATTTGACGCCATTGTTGTAGAAAGACCAAAAATAGCTCGCATGGTTTTTGTTTAGTGTTACATAGATTGACCATTGTTATATCCCGTTCAATGTTGTGTGAGAAATGTGCAAGGAACTTCTGGATTATTTCTTCAAAGGTCCTAATGCCACCTGGTAATTGGGAAAACCATGATGTGGTTGTTCCTCCCAAACTCTAGGGAAAGAGTCGCATTAGGTATGTATCCTTGTATGCCACTTCTAGGCATGGTGAATGGAATTCTCTAACATGATCACAAGGATCTCCTTTTCCTCTATACTTTTCAAACTTGGATGTTTCAAACCCTCATGGAAAAGGTGGCATATGAAGATTCATATCAAAGGGATAGGGACAAATATCATTGAGTGAAAACTGGTTTGTTTTCACGCCACTGTGAAGCTGTTGGGCAAGATTTTTGATTTGTTGCCACAACATGTCTATGTCATTTGGAGGAGGAGATGGGGGATTACCTTGATGAAGGTTGTATCTGATGTGATCTCTTCCTCTTTCATCCTCATTACAACTTTGGCATTCTGATGCTTGTTTTAGTTGTGCAACATCAAAGTCAAAAGGTAGTCTGGCTCCCTCTTGAGCAAGTCTCAAAAAGTGAGCATCAACATTGCTCTTGAGTATTTCATCAAAAAGTCTATTAAAGAGAGGGTTGTGTTGTGCCCTTTCTATTGCCGCAAGAGTAGGAGTACTTGGATTTTCATCATTGATGTTTCCTCCAAGGGCTTCTTGGAATTCATTGATGTTTTCTTCCTCTTCTTCTTCAATTTCCATTTGTCTAGTTCTTGATCTAGTATGAGCCATTTTGTTCACAAGTTTTTGTTGAAGTTGGGTGAAAATGATGACGAGATGTTGATGAAATGAGAGATTTATGTTTGGTGGAGTCTTTTGCATATGAATCTTTAGCACTAAAGGTAGATAATACCAAAGTCCTTTCCTGAATTACTTGTTGTGTTTGATTGACAATGTTTGGTGTGATAAGGTTTAGAGGGATCTGAGATGTGTTACAGATTCAACTACCTAGTAATGAGTGGATTCACTCAAAGACTAGTTTTAACCTACGTAGAAGTGCCTCTTTAGGATGAGTTTATCCTAGATATTGAGACACTCTAAAAAGTGATATATTGTGTTTGATGCAAGCAATATCTAAAGAGAGCTTAGGATAAAAACCTCTTGATGTTTTGAGAGTTGAAATGGATGAGATGATGTGTGAATAGGGTAATGGATGAAATGTTTAACTTCAATAGAAACTTCATGTTAAATAAGGAACAAACTCTTCTTCTTCCCTTTCAGGGGTTGGTGATTCTTCTCGAGCCACATTGTATGTGATACAAACATCTGGAAAGAAGTCGGGGTTGATCTTGCCTCCTTTGTTTTTGTGATAACTCAAAGCTCTATATTGCATAAAATCTTTGCGGTTCAATGACTCTTGATTAAATTCATTTGATTTCCCTTGAAGATAAAGATGCATGTGACACAAGAAGGCTCTATTAGAGACAAAGATTTGTCTATTAAGATAGAAAAATTTCCTCCTTTTGATTAAAGTCTTTGAGCTCAATGGTCTTCTTTTCAAGTTGACATGTTGATGAAGATTCTTCTTTCTCAAGATGTGAAGAATGGTCATATAGTTTGATACTCTTGCTCTTTGTTTTTGATTTTTGTTGGTATTTTGAAAATGTTTATGTTGGATGAATATCTTTGTTTTTGGAACTAATTTTTGATGTTTCTTTGACAAGAAAACAAAGAAAGCACACAAACACAAGAATGTTGCCTCAAAAGGCACAAGTAAGTGTGGGTCTAGATCAACCCAATCCTTGGACTTTTATGACCCTTTCCTTCAAATGTATTTTAGGTGTTTTTTCAAAGCCTAAAGTTGGCTCAATTTGTACTGGTCTGACACAAAACGAAGACACTTCAAACACTTTTTATCCCTAAGGTCAAATGGCCAGTTGCGATAATTTCAGCCCACATCTTGATATTTCATCAACTTTGGTACTACATACCTTATGAATCCTGCCGTGGCAGGTAAGGATATGATATACTAAGTCTTGCACGAGTATAAAAAATAGATGATCCCTATGATGGGGGAGTCACCACTTTTATTAGGCTACGAGTAACCTTTCAAAAAGCTATGTTTCTACTCAAGGAAACACGTATGGTGAGTATCTTGGGAGCAAAACCATCTATGCTCTTGCATTGAACTTTTCACAAATATCCTCAATCAATAGAACAAGTGGGCTACTATTTAGAGGTGTTTACTAATGTTCGATGTTTTTAGACATAAGTTCATTCTGCAGTGACTCACTTAAGAGCCTTGTAACTTGTGGTGGGGCCCATTTGTCCTTTCGACAAGTTACACTTTAGGAATAGCTATACCTAAGGCTACAACTTTCTCTCTCACCTGATTTCTATAGCGGCTCGAAGGATTTACCGCGCGAGGTCATTCCCAAGAGTGATCAATCCCTTGGCAGGCCTCTCTTAAAAAGATAAAACTTGAGTGTTACTAACACTTTTCTCTAGCACCTAGGACCATGAGAGCCAAGGGAGAGGATAGTGTGTGATAGAAGTAGGACCACTCGACAAACTCTTTTGCACAAGTGTGCCAAACACAAAATACATTTTCTCTTTTTAACTTGTCATTGCAATGATTTTCTATCTATTTGGAGATGTTGCTCCAACAAACATGATATTCTTTTTAACTTCGAAGGCAATATGTTTGAGTAAACTAGAATTTGAAATCCTGGTCAACTTAATGAAAAACACGTTTGCATGAAGTAAAATCATTTTGCAACAAAGAACAACACAAATTGATTGTTCTTTTTACTTTCCCACAATTGAAGTGTGGATTGTGATTTTTAAGTCTCGATTTGATGCAAGGAAATCAAATTTGTGTTGTTGATTTTAAGACCAAAAGAAAATGAGTCCTAACTTGCAAGAAATAAAGTTTGTCTTGTGATTTTTAAAACACCAAAATGAAATTTGAATCCTAACTTGCAAGAAATAAAGTTTGTCTTGTAATTTTTAAAGCATCAAAATGAAATTTTAATCCCAACTTGCAAGAAATAAAGTTTGTCTTTGTGATTTTTAAAGCACCAAAATGAAATTTGACTCCTAACTTGCAAGAAATAAAGATTGTTTTTGTGATTTTTAAAGCACCAAAAGAAGTGTTTTTGATTGTTAAGTACAAAAAAGGGGTTAGTTTAAAACCTGGACATGAAATGAATAGTTAGAAAAATCTGAAAACATGGTGGGCTTCCACAAGCCTAAAAAAAATATTATCGCTTACAAGGCCCTTTTTTTACAACATTTTGTTACAATAGCGCTACTCTGTGTGACAACAGAAGTGCTACTTAACACAAACGCGCTAAAGTATAGACAAACACGCTAAACTAAAATTTTAAACAACAATAATGAGTGTGCCACAATATGGACAAAAGCGCTAGTTAAGACTCAAAAGTGCTAATATACTGACAATAGCGCTAAATTTGAGACAATAGTGCTATTGTAAAGATAATAGTGTTAAAATATCAAATTGCAATAGTGCTAAGGCGTGATCAAAAGTGCCAAAGAGGAACCTATGTGTCAAGCTAAACAGTCAAAAAAGTTAGTTTTCTAAAAAAAATTGTTGTTCGGTGTTGGATTCATGTCGGGTTCACCAAATGATGCTCTGCAAAATACACAATTGTTAGACTAAAACCTGTGGTCGTATAACACACAAAAACACAAGAAACAAAGATAAAAGTTAGTGTTATTCAACCAAAAACAAGCCTAAGCAGGCATATGAAAAGAGACACTAAAAACATGCTAAAACATTTAACTATGGAAGTAAATATAACAAGGCATCTTCAAATGCCTTCTAACATGCTCTTATCTCCTTCTCCCTTGTTCCTCTCCTCTCCAAGTTCCAAATTAGTGTAGCTCTCAGTAGCTTTTTGCACTATGGATGTCTTATGGAGGTTCAAGATTGTAGATGATTATGAAAAGTATGCAAATGCAAGCTTAATAACCAAAGAAATGACTATTTGTTAATTTTAACCAAAAGAGTGAATATGACTAAAATATGCTAAATGCTCTCTAAAATTCTCTATAACTTAGATGCATACAAGTTTTCAGGATCTGGATTATGAAGAAATGGGCTCTATTTATAGGAAAAATGGAGCAATGGATGGTTGAGATTGAGTAATCTCAACAAGGGTTAGGATTGAATGATATTCAATCCATGTGAGAGCTTTCAACCCAATCCCAGGATGACAAGTGTCAACATGAGAGGGGTTGAGAGGAGAGGGAAGAAGCATTAAATGCTTGACATGGCCTGAGGGTTAACTTGGGAGTTAAGGTCAATGGTTGGGTTGAGTGAATAAATTATTATCCAAAGGATAATGCTTTTATCCAATGGATAAGTTCTTGTGCAAAGGTAAAAGGGATAACCATGGTCAAAGCAATAAATGCTTGAGACACATGAGTCACATGAGGGTTGAGTTAGGGGTTAACCATAAATGGCCATGTAAGAGCCATAAGTGGTTTGGAAGACTTTAGAGGTTAATTTGTTGAACACACAAAGCATTTAATACTTTCAAAGACTTTTGAAGTCTTTGAGAAGTGACTCCAAGTTGCTTAGGATTATGACAATATTTAGGGGATGGATTAGGTTAATTACGAAGGGCTTACAAGAATCTAGAAGGGGGGAGAGGGGTTAGGATTGCAAGTGGGTTTGGTGGGTGAGGGAAAATAGGATTTTATTAAAATAAAATTCATTTATTTCAATAAATAGGTGCAAGTTGCATTTGTAGGAAAATGCAAGTGGGTGGGATAAATGATTTAAATAAATATTTTATTTTATTTATTTAAAAGAGGAAAAGGGGTTAAATAAAATAAATAGGATTTATTCATTTAATTGATTGTGAGTTTGGTTTAATGAATTAATTAAAATAAATTGAAGAATTTATTTAATTAATAGAAGAATGTTTGAAGATGAATTAATTAAATATTAATTTAATTAATTGATGGCTAGTGGATTTTTAATCAAATAAATAGAAAATATTCATTTAATTAAACTGGACAGATTTATGTGACTACAATATCAATGTTACATTTGTTAACATGATTCTTGGTTATAAGGCTACACATGTAAACAGACTAAACTCTGTTTCTAGTTTATGTATCAAAAATGTATATGACATGGTGAATAACAATGCAAGAATTGATGCATGTGAGTGGCTAAAAGATGAACTGATAGACAACTTGAACAAAATCAAAGGTGATAAGAAAAGAACTTTCAGATTTGGCAACCTGCTTGTGTGCTTAATGTTGTACATTACCAAGGAAGTACCCAGTATTGGTAGGAAAGATTTTGGTTTTGATATACCAGTAGGAAAACAACTGTTAGAAATACTGAACAACATGGGAGATGATAGGGAGAAAAATATAAATGAATACTTTCAAACCTTGAAAGAAAAGATGAAAACAAGAATAAGGCTATCTAAAGCAATTGTTGTTAAGTATCAAAAAGAGATATGCTTTACGATCAAGAAAGATGAAATTTGGATGGAGGCAGTTGTCCCTAGGACTATGTGAGGCAGATGACAACATAGCTGAAACCTATGCAAAAGCCCTCTTAGAAGCACCTAAGGAACCGAAAGAGAAAATATTTGGCAATACTAAAACCATAGAAAGCAAAATCCAATCTGAGAAAAGGATCAAGAAAACTGAACAGATAGTGAGGAAGGGAACAAGACAGGCAAAAGCAATAAAAGAAGATGTATTGAACAAAACTGGTATTAAAGAGAGTGAACTGGAAGGACTACAACCGGAAACACATCTTTCACCGGTTGCTACTTCTTCGGACAGTGATATATCGACTGAGTTCAAAAGGGTAGAAAGAAAAAGAAAACCCTCACTGGTACCCTCACCTACACCTAGAAGGACAAGACAAAAACAACAGGCAGTTAGGCCTCCTGCTAAGAAGTTAACACCAAAGAAAAGGAAAGAAAGACAGGTTATTCCACCTTTTGACAAACTTCTGAATGAGATAATTGAGGATGGGAAATTGAAAAATATTAGCAAATTGTATAACACACTTTCAAATGATCAAAAGGAGAGCATAGAAAATAGTGTAATCTTACACTTAGACATCTATAAGAAATTTTTGATGGAGATTGTAGATGACATACCCAATGACTTGTACAGAAGATTAGAAGATAGAAGGGTGGCTATTGTGGAACTAGATAAAAAGATAAAAATAGAGAAACTACTTGTAGTTCACCCAATGAACTCCACTCAAGAGATTGATGAGTTGATCAGTGAGGCCAACTAGACAGTATTTTCAACTAGTCACCAGCATGTTGCACTAAATGGCAAGCAGAGTAAATGAAATAATAGAAGAAACTGCAGATCGGTGGGATATATTTTTTGTGGAAAAAGAAAAACAAGAAGAGATTAAAAGACCAAAGACTATTAGAGTCTACCAAAAAGATAAGGATAAGGGGAAAGGTAAAGTAGGTGGAACTCCAAGCCTAAAGATAACTGATAATTTGCCCCCACCTCCTTCTGATACTCCACCGGTACAAACTGTTGAGACACAACTGGCAATAGAGAGTATGGAAATACCACATGAGGATACAAATCCTAATTATGAAGTGCTATATACAATGAACATTGACACACAGGAAGTCAATATTGTGGTGGATAAGGAAACAACTGACAAAAGAGATGTGGCAACTGAGCCACCAGTAGGAAATATTGGAGTTGAAAACATTGGAATTGGGAACAACAAACTAAAAAATCAAATTAACCCCTGGACACCGGTAAGGAAGATACCACAAGTGTGCATATTGATGCATCTACTGAGCCTCCGACAACTACTAAAACTGGAAAACCTACTGAGTCACCGATAGCAGACAGTACAGAGGTAAACAAAGAAAAACTGGCAGTGGATAACATAGTAAAATCTTTAGTGGAACAAACAAAGACATCATCAGGAAAAGACACTGAGAAACTGGTAGAGCAACAGGTTCATACTGAGGAAAACACTAAGAAATAGGCAGAGCAATGAGCTCCTTCATAGACAGTGCCACCGGCTACATCTGACAAGCCTAAGCATTTGGTGGCTGAAATGCAAACTCAAATTGATCCTTAGGAGAAAGAGGAAAGCAAAGCTATCACTACCACCGACGGATTACAGATTGTAAAAATAGTTGGACAGTCATCTGGAACATCCATGATTGAATTTAGGGCATCAAATGTAACAGAGGTACTACTAGACTCAATAAAGAAAATAACAGAGTGCAATGCAAAAGCTTATAAGGCTATAGATGACACTTTACCAATTTTGAAGATGATAGCTCCAAAGTGTAATATAGAGAACAAAGATTCTTTGAGCCAATTACACACATTGTCTAAGTATATAACTGGCAATCTAATAACACTAGATCAGATAAATGAAGACACCTTCAGAGAGAAAATGAATAAGGAAAAGGAAAAAATATTTGAGGAAACAGTCAAGACTAATAAGGAACAAATGTAAACCTTATTACCGATATTAGGCAAAACAATTTTTGACTTCAAGAAAATGTATAGAGACACATGCATAACAGACCTTTTGACAAAAGATATAGATAAAGAGATTGACATAGCCCAAAAGGAAATAAATGATATTGCTGACAACTTGATAGGTTCATCGAATTCAATATGAGTGATTGTATAGGAAATTGCAGGATTTGAAGCAAAACTAGAAAAAACTGGAGAAAGACAAGGAAAGGATAAAGTATAAGGCAAAAGAACTTAAGTGCACACTAAGTCCTAAACTAGATATCCTCATCTCTTTGAGAAAAGAGATTTATGAGGCTCTTGTTCCAGGACTTAAGACACCAAAAGAGCAAATGCACTTTCTCACCAATACAATTCAGAGAACAAAAGCAGCAATAAAGGATAGTGAGAGGTTCAACAACGGTCTAAATGTTGCCTTAGCAGAAATTTATCAGATTGTAATCAACAGGTTATAGGGAACTAGGCAGGAACTCCACTCAATTGACATTGAATGACAACCTTTGTCATTGATGCCAAAGGGGGAGTACTTGAGGATGATAAAAATCATAATAGAAGAGATCATTTGCTCAGGGGGAGCACTCGATTTTGAAGTAGATAGTTTTGGTAAGACAAATTTTGGACAACACCTTTTTGGCTTTTTCTCATGAGTGTTGCCATCAATGCCAAAGGAGGAGATTTTTGGCAAATGCACACTCCAATGAGAAATTGTAGCTGATTGAAGGTATTGTAATTGATGGCAACCTTACAATCCTATGGCACCGGCACTAGCAGACGCCGACACTGGTAGTGGCAAAGATGGACACTGGCACCCTGGCCGACAGGATGTTATTTATTGTATTTTGTAATTAATTGTAATATCTTTTTGTAAGCCGACAAGGCGAGTTGTAAATATGACTCATATAAGTATGAGCTCTTGTAAATCAATTTAGAGATGTGGATATGGTCATATTATTGATGCGAATATTAAGGCAGAATTTGGAATAAGCTTTTGGAAGTTGTAGAGCTTAAACCGATACCGAACCTAACATAGCAGATGCTAATCCGAAGCAGTACATGACATTGGATTTTCATAATCCACTTTTGTAAGTTAGTGAGACTTCTCTTTTGTATTTAAGAAGTGAGCTTTAGGCAGTTGGCCTTCTTGTATGTGTAGGCCCCTATTGTAACAGTAATATTCTCTTATTGGCTAGTAAGCGAATATTGTGGGTCACAAATCCCACTGAGGTTTTTCCCACACCGGGTTTCCTCGTTAAAATATTGTGTTATGGTGTGCTTTCTATGTTGTGGTTGTTGTTATTATTTACTGCATTAATTATGGTTTACCAATACATTGTTTTGACATGCAATTCATTTCATAAGTTAAGAAAATCCATTAACCAGTTAGATACCGATTCACCCCCCCCCCCCCTCTCAGTATCTTTGGGAATCCTAACAGTTAGGCTAGGGTTTTGTGGTTGAATTCATTTAGTCTTTCAACATTGTTTATCCACTTTCACCATAAACAATTGCATCTTAGATCTAGCTTAATTTTATCATCTTCTAGCATAATTGTTGAATCATATAGCATAATAAATCTCTCATCTAGCTTAATTGCACCATCATTTAGCATAATCATGCATATCATTAGCATAATTATCTTCTTGGATCAATCTAGCATAATCATACATTCATCTAGCTTGCAAATCATATCATTTTAAATCCTCCATCTTGGTGTAGTCAAGTCACTGGGGTTGCTCATCTAGATCTGAGAGCAAATCCACACTCACATCTCTTAGGAGGTGATAGCTCACTTTGACATGGTTTATCTTTCATTTGATTTCAATTTAATAACCATGCTTGTAATGATCTATTGATTTTTTATGTTGCAGTTGCAAGTACGCTACTTCACACACACGACAGTAGAATGTGAAAATATTACAATGGGGAATACACATGTATTCAGGCACACTGCCTAGAGCTCACTTTTCAAAAGATAATTGCTAGAAAGGCTACAATCCTTAGAGAAGTCTCACTAACTTACAATAAGATTCAGACTACAATCCAAAAGAAATGAACTAAAAGAATAGCATCTCCAAATGCCCGATTACAGTTTTGGTTAAGAACAATTGTCTGCTCTGCAACACCAATCACTCTACAACCACAAGACTGAAGAATAAATCACTTGTTTAGACATAAACCTCTCCCCAATAATGTAGACACTATCTTGATACCTAAATTATATGAATATATCTCGTATATATACAAATCATCAACTTTGATAACAAGGTCGGCTGAACCCTCAACCCTTAATTATTAAATTACATCACACGATACAAAGATGGACCACCAAACCAATACAATGATTTACATGACATGACCTAATTCAAATTCCCAAATTCTCAACTCCACTAGAAATCTTGCCAAGATCAATCACAACATGATACTCCACCAGAAAAACTGCATAACATAAAAATCATCACTTGCTCATTAAAACAAGCAAAAACATGCACAACGATCAATGTGGATCACCAAAAAAAATAGGACATGACTGAGAAACACTAGCAAGTATGTTAGAATCATTAGGAACAACTGTGCCAACACCACTAATCAAATCTTCATCTGTCAACGTTTGAAAGCTCAAGAACACAACCAATCAACAACTATCATAAAGAAAGATAACTTGTGGAGCACCAAATCATGATCCATGTGAAATAAAGATACACAAGACCATCCCAAATAATATCCCAAAATATTAGCACAAGATCTGATCACACTGAAATATTCTGGAGGAAATACTGAACTCTGCAAAATAGTGATCAGCAAACCAAAACTGCAAAACTAGATCATAAGATCTTACCAAACACACTAAGAAAATCATAGGAATATGTTCACATCAATGATAACAAAATATCCCAGCAATAGAAATGACCAACAATCTCCAACAATCTCCCCCTTTGGCATTGATGGCAACATATGAATGTGACAAACAATCAATGCAAAGAAAGAAGATATCTCTAGCAAAAAGTCCCCCTAAGATCAAGACATATAAAGCAGTTTTTCACATGATCTCACTCCCCCATTGACAACAATACAAAAGATCTCAAAACAGATTTAACCAAACAAAAGCATGAATCACAGGAATTTCTCCCCCTAAAATACAAACTACTCGACCAGAGGAGTAGTACCAACTCATCAATCTGGATAAACAGATAAGGCTTTGAAGTCCACTGGATTGATGAAACTCAATGCATCTAGTTCTCAATAGGAGGGGTAGATACCCTAACTTGTCTCTCAAATGGACAAAAGTATATGCAGGCAAAGGCTTAGTGAAAATATAAGCTATTTGTTCCTTTGTAGATACATACTCCAACTTCACCTTCTCTTCACTCACTTGTTCTCTCAAGTAATGATATTTGATTGACACATGCTTAGTCTTCGAATGTTGCACCGGATTCTTTGGCATGCCAATAGCACTGGAATTATCATAGTATATGATAGTAGGCTCATCATAGATAACTCTGATATCCTTCAACATTTACTTCATCTAAACTACCTGAGTGCAATTACTAGCAGGAGCAATGCACTTAGCTTCAACAATAAATAAGG
The DNA here is from genome assembly GCF_030272615.1 of Cryptomeria japonica. Lineage (NCBI taxonomy): Eukaryota > Viridiplantae > Streptophyta > Pinopsida > Cupressales > Cupressaceae > Cryptomeria > Cryptomeria japonica. The sequence continues at coordinate 82,279,441 of NC_081409.1, forward strand.
ACACTGAATCTTGTTTCTTACTAGCCCATGAAACTAGCTTCTTTCCCAAAAAGAATGCTCCACTGGTAGTGCTCTTCTGGTCATCAACATCACCAGCCCAATTAGCATCAATGTAGGCACATGGCATAAAATCATCATTCCTCGGATACCATAAACCATAATCCATGGTCCCCTTTAGGTATCTAAATATCCTCTTCATAGTAGTGACATGACTCTCTTTTAGATCAACTTGATATCTAGCAGCCATGCACACTGTTAGGCCCGATATGGAAAGCTAATGTACTAAGAGAGGAGGGGTGAATCAGTACTTCAAAACATTTCTTCAACAATAACTTTACTGTTAAGCATAAACTGAAAACTGCTATAACATAATATAATGCTAAAACAAATAAATAACAATCATACATGATTCACTCCATAACACATATTTTGGTTATGCAGAAACTCCTTGTAAGAGAGAAAAAATGCGGTGGGGATGGCACCCACAACTTCACCACTGCAATAATAAAGGTTGCTTGATTAGAGCTACATGTTTAGCTATTTCTGATAGCTTACCCTGTTAGGAGTATCAAGATCTTTTGATCTACCTTGCTAAAGGATTTTACAACACTTATACTAAATGTTGCACCTGGTTAAAGGCTTTACAATTTATAGACTTTGTTAGAGTCTTTTACCCTGTTAAAGGTTTCTCTTACAACTCAAAATAATACAATCAAAATCTTACAAAATATCTGCAACTTCACATCTGAAATGTTATAGCAGATTCTATGTGCTCAAAATGAAATTACCTTGCTTATAGCATACCTTGGTAAACCATAAATTAACTCGGTAAACCTTTCTGTTTACTCTATTCCTTGACTATTCTCTGAAATCCTTCTCGGTGACCTCTATGTATCTTTGTCAATCGTAACAGTCATAACACTCAGTGCTTTCCCATGATTTTGCTTTTTACATATGTCTTGCTTCACACACATATATTAAATCCTCAATTCATGTTGTATAAATAGATCTCTTGTAATGGTGATCTTGTTCATGCTTCGATCTTAAAAACATGATTCATCGAATGAATAACCATACAAAATTATTTCATTGGATAGATGTCCTCAAAATCATATAAAATCTATAAGTGCAATTTCCAATGTGTTAACGGTTTCTTGTTCCTCGATCTTTGTAACACATTTCCTATATGTGTCTAGGTTCAATGAATCTGGTAACACATTTCACTCGGTTCAGATTAACTCGGTATACCATCTTTGCTACTCGGTAGACTGCTCGGTGTATACTAAACTCTATGACTTCTTTCTTCTATAACCGAATGCTTTAGTGCATACCAACTGAGTATTTCGGTGGTATTAACTGACTAGAGTATATAGGATGACTTTGGACATAAAACTAATGACAACTTAGTAAATAGTAACAATCTCCCCTTTTGACATTAGTTTTGAAATGTTTGACAAAACTCCTTTCAAAGTCATAACTCAAAAATCTATGTACTAACAAAATTTGACTAAACTGACAGTATATACAATTGTCAATAAATAGTATACTCAGATATACTCCCCTTATCAATATACTATACAAAACTCTAATTTTGCATACATTGTGATCAATATTTTGTATTCACTGCTCAGTTCACTACACGGTGATCACTGCTCCCCCTGTCAAAATTATCTATATACTCGAATATGTTGATCTGCTCGGTATACACCTCTTGTATACACTATACTCCCCCTTTTTGACAAACATCAAAACTAGTTACCATTCGGTGTAGGCAACTAGTCAAAAATGGATTTATACTTTGTTCTTGCATTGGTGAGAGTGGTAGAGAGTGCATCCTTGACACTATTCATTAGGGAATTCTGAGCTGTAATATCAGCTAACAGTGAAATCAGACCATCTAATGTGCTTCCCTCTAGCTGAGTGGATAAGGAGGTAGCCTTGTTGATCTATTCTTGGACATAGGACAAGTGTTGAATGAATAAGGTTTGAAGAGTCATAATGTCCATCCTTATTTTGTGCTCTTCATTCCTAAGTTCCAATTGTTGAGCCATGAGCGTTTGTAACTTGGTATAGAAATTCTGAATAGAATTTGGCTCAGTGGTCAATTTATTGGAGAGATCAGTGATCTCTTTCTCAATCACTTTTGTTTTATTCTTGATATCTTTAATGAATAAAGAAAATGTACAGAGTTTCTGAAATAAATAAAGAATGTGCTTGAGTTGAGGGGACAACTCAGTAATAAATTTGACAAGTTTTACTTTACTGATAGCAATGGCTTTCTGTACCTCTTCAATCATTTTTGCAGTGAACTCTTTGTCCTTCAATTTGCTCAGATATTCAGATGTGTCTACTCCAAATGTCTTGATCTTATTGAGTTCATCTAGTTGAATATGGATGGCTGCATCTTTTGTCACTATAGCTTCAGGTAGCATTTCTATTAATAGTGCTTTGACCTTCTGAAGTACTCTATTTTTCTTTTGTATAGCCATTTGTTTCTCTTGTTCTGCTTTGGCTTTGCATAGTTCACCGAATTCAATAAGTGCTTGGCCTTTTAATTTGGATATGTCTACATTCGACAACACAATTGGTTTTGACAAATCTAACTTGAAACTATGCTTTTTCATTTTCTTTTCTTTAGAGGAGGAGGCTTTCACTAGTTGAACTAATACAATGGCTTGGGAGGCTTGTTCACCCTCGGTAGGTTGCTCGGTAGAGGCAACACTTTTGTTGGTTTCTTTAGCCTCAGATGTAGCCTTCAGTGATTCCTTGCTTGGGGTCTCGGTGGTAACAGTTTTAGTGCTTGTTGGGACTTGAGAAGTCTATTCCCTAGTGGTCTAAGAAGTAGCTTCTCCTTTGGTAGACTGTTGACCCTCTTTGCCTTGTTCAGTGTCCTGAGGTGTCTCGGTTAAAACATGTTGACTTACCGAAGGATAGGACTTGACTTGTTCCAAAACTAACTCACTTGATACCAGTTTGGCATAAGCATTCCCTTCTATCATTTCCTATTCCTGTACCTTGGTATCCATGACATCCTCATCAGGTTGTATAGTTTTAGCAGGATCTTGCTCGGTGATATCCACTATTTCAACTTCACCTTGCTCATCAGTACTCTTGATTTGAAAGATTTCTTGCCATTGTTCTTTTGTCTCCTTCTCTACTTCAATATAAAGGCCATTCATTAGTTTCAAGGCCCTTTGCTTGACTAGGAAGTTTGTCTGGTAGTTTTTTAGATGTTAACTTATCTCATCTATCGACATGTCTAGAAAGAGATGTATCAAACTTCTTTCTCTTATCTGTTTTTCTGAGTCCATGGCATATTTCCACATGTTATCAATATGTAAATACAATTCTTTTGGAAGAGAATTAGTTACTTCCAATGGGACCAATCAGAATTTCAGAAGAGTGCAGATTACGACTTCTTCTATTTGTCTCTTTTCTGCATCAAATCTGGAATCATATTTTACATATCTAAATGCTCCAAATCCACCATATTGTTTTAGAATTTTGCAAAAATTATCAACACTATGTACATCTTTCTTTTTACTCTTAACAATCTGAAATTTACTTACATCTTCAGATTTGGTGTCACTGGACTCTTTATTCAAAATGAGTCTCTGAGTAGATTTCTTATAAGTTTTTGTTACCTTTGGAACTACAACATTTTTTTGTTTCTTGCTCAGTGACACTGCAGATGATCTAGTGTTTGGGCGCTTTACTGAAGGAGTCGATGATACCTGTGATGTATCCTATTTCTTCCTTTTCAAAATTTTCCCTTTTGGCAACTCGGTGCTTAATGTAATAGCTGCTTCTTGGGCTTCAGATTCCTCCTTAGTGATGACTTGATCGCTCTTGACAGGAGTGGAGGAAGAACCTTCTCCAAATTTCTCTGTTAATACTTTGATCATTTTTGTTTCTTTCCTTGTAGCCTTTTGTACTACAATGCTCATCTTGACTTTTTCTTTCACTTCTTCATATGTACCATATCTGATCTTGGTAGCATGCCTTGGAAGAGCAAGAAAGGCATCTATCTGCTGCTACGTAATGTCAAAGTCAATCTCATAACCCATAGGCGACAAAGATTGAGTTCTCAGTTCTACTACATTGACATAATAGTAGTTGGTGTCCACTTCAAAACATATATCGTCCTTATATTTTTCCACTAACTGGGGTGGTATCCTGTGCCTGTTATGCATCTTTTCCTGAAACTTGCTAAAATAATCATCCATAATCTCATTGAAGTTATCACCTAGCTGTTTGATGAAGTCATTGATTTGATGGGTGATTGGTCGGTGTAGCTCCCAAACTACATTACTGACTGATGGAAAGAATTTCTGAAAATAGAAAAACATGCATACCAAAAGTGATCCAAACTTTAGTGTATGGCGAGTTGTTCTTCTTCAGCTTCCTTATGGTGTTGAAATTTTCAAACAGATTTTTCAACAACACTTCACATAGATCAATCTTCATACCTTTCTTCACAATTTTATAGGCTAAATCAACAACAACACAGGGTACACTATTTTCTCTTGTTGATTGAAAGAAACAATAACCGATGACTCTAATTGCAAACTTCAGCTCTACATCTGTGACATTGTTCAATTTCAGACCTCTACAATCAGATTCAACTCCAGTTAAAGTGATTAATTCTTTCTGTGGAATCATTTTTTGTGCACGGGCATGATCGAATATAGGGTAACCAATGATTAAGTGGATGATTTCCTTGGTGATCTTGAATGGTTGCTCCTCTAACCACATAAAGTCATCATGAACTCTACTCAAAACAAATTTAACCCATTGGGGTTTGAAGACTCACAGGTAGGTTAGGGCTTTGGTCAATCCCTTGACTTTAATATGTTCAAACTTACTATCTAGTTTTCCATCGGTGCATAATACATCATACGTGTCCTTGATCTCAATATGACCTAGTTCCTCAAAATGACACTTAGTGAAGAATCTGACATCCTCAACTAATAAAACACTATCCGGAATGAGTAAAAATGCAATTTTATCATCCATTTCAAATGCTACTTTGGGAGGTAGTGAGTATTTCAGTGAGGGCTTCTCAATGTTCTCAACAACAATGGGTTTCTGAATCTTAGGAGTCATTTCAAACTTTGGATAATCACTAACGAAAGAGCCTTAGGGTTTGAAAATTTTTAACCAGTAGATGCTTTCCACTTAGTAAATATAAAATAGATATTCACAACTGATATGATCGGTTAACTTGCTTGACAATACGTTGTGATTGATATAAATACCTTGAATTTTGCTTTGGAAGAGATTTGATCACCTTTGAATCGCTTCGCTCTTCTTTTTGAAAACTTGGTAAGTGGAAAATGACTGCACAAAAGCTTTAAGTACACATTTTACCTTATCGGGCTCCGTGTAGTTAGGTAAGAAAATATTAAATGCACTCAGTTCCATTAAACCAATTAACCTTCCTTTTTATGCTTTTACTGAGTAGCCAGACTTCCTGCATTTACCGACTTGACAGGTTTCCTGCATTTACTGACTTGACAGGCTTCCAAAAGACTTGATAAAATTTCAAACTTGCTAATGCATCCTAGCTATGTAGATTTGGATTTAAATACATGATAAAATAGGAATTGTTAAGATTTAACCTTGAGAGAATGCAGTCCCTGCATACCTTTACCGATTAATTTGGAATAGATGCACCTAACTCGGTAGGTAAGGTGCTTTCTTCATTAGTTGACACATGTTTCTTCTTTTTCCAAATCATCTATAATTTGCTTCTTTTTTCCTCAGTATCTCCTCTGGGTTGATCTCTGCAATCTTTGGCCAAGTGTCCAACTTTGTGACAATGAAAACATGCCATACCAGGATTTCTCCATGATCTTTGGTTGTTCACTCCAAACCTTATAAAGAAGTTGGCACTTATATGTCCATATCTTCCAAAACATTCACACCATATCCTTGTATTATAATCCCATGGTACTGCAGTATACTATTGGTTAAGATCTGTGTGAGTTTGGTAGCCTCTAGTATTTGCTCGGTGTGTAGACCAAATATAGTTCTTCTGCTTAAACCAACACTTCTCGGTACTGTGTCCATATCTATTGCAGTTCTTACAAAACCCTTTCAATTTTTCCTTCTAATAATTGATAGCAGACTTTGTCCTACATTGGTTAGATGTGTGACCATATTTATTGCAATTGTAACAATAACCATTGGACCTAGTGACATTCTGTTGCTTACCTTTTCTAATTTGGCACATGTTGGTACTATGTCTTTGTTTTCCATAGTAGTTGCAAATAGGCTTCTTTCCTTTCATGTTCTTCTTGTTTCTAGCTTGCTTTGATGATTCTCCTCTCTTGGTAGTGTGGATTCCCTTCTCGGTAGAGTCTTTTCCTTTGTAACCAAGTCCTGCAACTTTGTTGGGTCTTTTTGTATTCAGTTGCTCATCCAACATCTTTGATGCTTCATAATTCTTCTTTAGTGTTTCTTTGGATTTCTTCTCTGTTTCAAGTTCATCGGTCAACCTTGATACTTCAAGTTTCAATGCTTGATTCTCATCATCTTTTAGATTTGCTTCATGATGTGCATAACCCAATTGATCTGATAGATTTTGTTGAATTCTAGTCAACCTTGTCATTTCAACATTCTTTTCAGATACTAATGCTTCAAGTTGTTGTTTTTCTCTTTCTAGATCTCTTAATTTATCCTCGGTTGTCCTCAATGCATCAAGATTTTCAGTCATCTGTGTGCTGAAATGTTCATGTTCTCTTTTCATTGCTTTTAGCTGATCAGTCAGTGCTTTGTTCATTTCTTTCAATGCTCCAATCATTTCTTCAGTCTCTTCAGATATACTGTTCTCAGATGATGTCTCAATTTGTTCCACCAACTTTTGAGAGTCCTGCAAATCATCAGACAATCTTCTTCTAACTTTCAGAGATTTTTGCATTTGTTTCTGCATGTCAGCAATCACTTGATTAGCATGATCCAATTCATTTTGAAGATTCACAATTCTCTGAGATTGTTTGTAGCCTTCCATTGATAAGATCTTTCTCTTTAGGCAGTTAAACCCTTTTCCAAGATTAAGGCTTTGATACCAATTGTTAGGCCCAATATGGAAAGCTAATATACTGAGAGGGGAGGGGTGAATCAGTACTTCAAAACATTTCTTCAACAATAACTTTACTATTAAGCATAAACCGAAAACTAATGTAACATAATATAATGCTAAAACAAATAAATAACAATCATACATGATTCACTCCATAACACATATATTTTGGTTACGTAGAAACTCCTTGTTATAGAGAAAAAATGTGGTGGGGATGGCACCCACAACTTCACCACTGCAATAATAAAGGTTGCTCGGTTAGAGCTACATGTTTAGCTATTTCTTATAGCTTACCTTGTAAGGAGTATCAAGATCTTTTGATCTACCTTGCTAAAGGATTTTACAATACTTATACTAAATGTTGCACTTGGTTAAAGGCTTTACAATTTATAGACTTTCTTAGAGTCTTTTACCCTGTTAAAGGTTTCTCTTACAACTCAAAATAATACAATCAAAATCTTACAAAATATCTGCAACTTCACATCTGAAATGTTATAGCAGATTCTATGTACTCAAAATGAAATTACCTTGCTTATAGCATACCTCGATAAACCATAAATTAACTCGGTAAACCTTTCTGTTTACTTTGTTCCTTGACTATTGTCTGAAATCCTTCTCGGTGACCTCTGTGTATCTCTGTCAATCGTAACATTCATAACACTTAGTGCTTTCCCATGATTTTTCTTTTTACATATATCTTGCTTCACACACATATATTCAATCCTCAATTCATGTTGTATAAATAGATCTCTTGTAACGGGGATCTTGTTCATGCTTCGATCTTACAAACATGATTCATTGAATGAATAACCATACAAAATTATTTCATTGGATAGATGCCCTCAAAATCATATAAAATCTATAAGTGCAATTTCCAATGTGTTAACGGTTTCTTGTTCCTCGATCTTTGTAACACGTTTCCCATATGTGTCTAGGTTCAATGAATCTGGTAACACGTTTCACTCAGTTCACATTAACTCCATATATCATCTTTGTTGCTCGATAGACATAGAGCGTTACTTGGTAGACTACTTGGTGTATACTAAACTCTGTGACTTCTTTCTTCTATAACCGACTACTTTAGTGCTTATCGATTGAGTATATCGGTGGTATTAACCGACTAGAGTATATAGGATGACTTTGGACATAAAACTAATGACAACTTAGTAAATAGTAACAACACACAACATGCATAATGTCTGGTCTAGTCTAAGTAAGATATAGCAATCCACCAACCATATATCTATATAAATTCGGATTAAATTTCGAAGATTCATCATCCTCAGACAATTTACAACCAATCACCATAGGAGTCCCAATCAGTTTGGAGTCCTCTAACCCAAACTTATTTATCAATTCCTTCACATACTTAGTTTGAGATTTGAATATACCTTTTTTAGTCTGTGAAATCTCCACACCTAAGAAAAAATTCATCTCACCAATCATTGACATCTCAAATTCTTTCTGCATATCACCAACAAACTTCATACTTAATTCAACATCACCTCAAAAGATAATATCATCAACAAAGACTTCAACAATCAGGATGTTATCATTCTCAATCATAAAGTACAAATTACTATTAGCAACACCTTTACTAAATCCTAATTTCAATAAATACTTATCTAGTCTAGCATACCAAACTCTAGGGACTTGCTTTAGTGCATAAAGAGATTTCTTCAGTCTACATACCATGTCCCCATCATCTAACAATGAAAATCCATTAGGTTTCTCAATGTAGACTTCTTCCTCAATATCACCATTCAAAAAGGTATATTTGACATCCATCTGATATACCTTGAAATCTTTATAAGTAGCATATGCAAGCAATAGTCTAATAGCTTGAAGTCTATCCACCAGAGCAAAACTCTCCTCATAATCAATTCCTTCTTTCTGAGAATATCCTTTGCAAGACAGTCTAGCTTTATTTCTGACAATTTCATCAGCTTCATTCAATTTGTTCCTGAATACCCATTTAGTGCCAATAACATTCGTATTTTTAGGTCTAGGCACAAACTCCCATGCATTATTCTTTTCAATCTGATCTAATTCTTCTTCCATATCTCTCATCCAGTTTTCATCTTTACATGCTTCAACAACATCTTTAGGTTCAACTTTAGAAATCAAACATACTTCTTCAATAGCTAACCTTCTTCTAGTAATCACACCCTTATTTTTATCACCAATAATCTTATTTTTAGAATGATTCAATCTTACATAGCTTGGAGTCTTCTGATTGTTCTGATTTTTTAGGTTCCTACACTTCTTCACTAATAGCAACAATATTTGTGTTAACTATCTCTACTGGATCATTCTTCTTAGGTTCTTCAGTCTGAACAGGGGCTGAAACAATATGATGTCCATCATCATATTCACATGCACTGATCTCTTTCTTAAGTTTCTCATCTACCTTCACATTTGTACTCTCCACTATCTTTCTTAGTCTCTTATTGTAGCATCGGTAGGCTTTTCTCTTTGTATAATATCCCAAGAAAATTCCTTCATCATTTCTAGCATCAAACTTTCTTATATCCTCACCTCTCTTGATATAACATTTTCTATCAAATACTCTGAAATATCTCATAGTAGGAACATGTCGAAACCATAACTCATAAGGAGTCTTACCCATATCACCTTAAATGTGAACTCTATTGAATGTGTAATCAGCAATGCTAATAGATTCTCTCTAGTAGATCTTTAGAACATTTCCTTCAATCAGCATAGTCCTTGCAGCATCCAAGATAGTTATTTTCTTTCTTTCAATAGCTCCATTTTGTTGAGGTGTTCTAGGGGCAGATAATTGTCTTCTAATTCCATAATTTTCACAAAATGAATTGAACTCACCAGAATATAATTCTCCACCTCTATCAGATCTCAGACACATTACCTTCAAACCAGACTCAGTCTCGACCTTAGCTTTGAATATCTTGAATTTGTCCAATGCTTTTGATTTCTCCTTCAAAAAGACAACCCACATCATCCTGGAATAATCATCAATTAGCAACATGAAACATCTATCACCCTGGACACCTCTAACATTTGTAGGTCCACACAAGTCAATATGCACAAGGTCTAGCAATCTATCTTATGTATATTATTTGCTCTTGAAAGAAATCCTTGTTTGCTTACCCAACTAACATTCCTTACATACCAGATTAGTAGGCTTAACAATCTTAGGCAGATCTCTAACAACTTGTGTAGAACTGATCTTAATCATTAAATCAAAATCCACATGACACATTCTCCTATTCCACAACCAACTCTCATCAATCTGAGAAATCAAACAACTTTTCTCACCAGCATCCAAATGAAAATTGTTACCTTTAGTCTTAGTTCCATATGCAATCTCTATACCAAAGGCATTTAGGATCTTGCATTTTCCATCCTTGAATTGTAGATCATAACCTTTATCAACCATCTATCTAACACTAAAAAGATAATGCTTCAAACCTTCAACACACAAGACATCATTCATATTATGCTCACCATCAAAAGAAATAGAACCTCTCCCATGGATTACACAGGCTTTGTCATCTCTAAATATAATTATTCCACCATCATAACTTTCCATGCTCACAAATTTCCATTTATCACTGGTCATATGATGTGAACAACCACTGTCAATCACCCATTCATCTTTCTCTTCAACCTTAGAAGATAAAGCTTTCTCCTCAATGGTGCAGCTTGTGGAATCAATAGGTATAGGTCCATTTACATTAGTGGCAAGGAATACAACTTCATCTCCTTCTAATTCTTCATCTGTAATACCTTCATCAATAGCATAATAACAGTTCTTTTGATTCTTATACTTCCAATTAGGTTTGTAGGGATTATCGTACTTATCATGTTTCTCATATCTATCTTTCCTATCATGTTTATCAAACTTGTCATTTCTATCATACTTGGCCATTGTCTTCGGGCATCTAGAAGCAAAATGTCCTATGTTATTACAAGAGAAATATTTTAGAGGCAGTTTTCCATCATACTTACCAGTTCCTTTGGGCAATCTTCGGGCAATGAATGCTTCAAACTCATCCAACTCCTTTTCTTGCCCTTCGATCTCTCTTATCTCTTTCATATCTGAATATTTTGCATTCATCAAGATCATACTTCTGTTTACCAGATATAGATGTTGATTCTCTAATTTTTATCTTGGACTTTCCATGTTATTCTCCAAATTCTCTCAACTCAAATGAAATAATCTTTCCAGCCAACATATCTCTTGTCACTATAGTCACACTCTGGATCTCATCAATAGCCACAACCTTATGTTTATAAGCAAGAGCCAAAGATATCAACACCTTAGCAACAATTTCATCTTCCTCAATGGTTCCACTGGCACATCTGATACCTAGGACAAGGTCATTCATCTTAGCCATGAAAGAGTGTATGTTCTCATCATCTCCCATCTTCAATGTCTCATATTTTCCTTTTAAACTTTGCAACTCAACATATTTCCCTTGTTTATCACCTTCATATAGGATTTCAAGCTTTTCCCAGATCTCTTGTGCAGTCTGAAGTCCCATTACATTTGTCATCTCAAAAATAGTCAGGGCACTAAGCAATGCTTCCTTTTCTCTAACATTATTTTTCAGCTTCCTTGATCTCATCAACAGTATTCAATCCATTTGGAGGAGAATAATAGGCATTCTTTGTAATCTTCCAGTAATTTTCACCAAGATATTTCAAGTGCACTTCCATTTGGTTCTTCCATATAGCATAGTTACTTCCATCAAACCTCATATTGTCCTTCTTAAAGATAACACCTTGAGCTTCCATCCCGGATCTCCTCAAGCAGTTAAGCTTATACCAGAGGAGCTAGCTCTGATACCAATTGTTAGCAGCAACAAAGAAGGAAGACTCAAAAGGTGGGGTGAATCAATCTTCACCAGATCAACAAACTTAATCACAAAAATAGATTTGCAGTAACAACAAAGATAAGAAAATTGGAAGGACAACACACAACACCAAGATTTTGATGTGGAAAACTTGGTTAAGGGAAAAACCATAGTGGGAACCCACCCACAGTAAGATGATACTCTACAGTAGTATGTGAAAATATTATAATGGGGAATGCACACTGCCTAGAGCTCATTGCTCAAAAGATAATTGCCTAGAAGGATACAACCCTCAAAGAAGTCTCACTAACTTATAATAAGATTCAAACTACAATCCGGAAGAAATGAACTGAAAGAATAGCATCTTCGAATGCCTAATTATAGTTCTGGTTAAGAACAATTATCTTCTTTGCAACACCAATCTCTATACAATGACAACACTAAAGGATAAATCATAGTTTCACACATAAACCTCTCCTCAATAATGTAGACACTATCTTGATACCTAAATTACATGAATATATCTCTTATATATACAAATCATCAACCTTGATAACAAGGTCGACTAAACCCTCAATTACAAAATTACATCACATGATATAAAGATCGACCACCAAACCAATATAATGATTTACATGACATAAAATGGACCAAATTCAAATTCCCAAATGCTCAACTCCACCGGAAATCAAGCCAAGATCAACCGCAACACGCTACTCCACTAGAAAAACCAAATAACATGAAAATCATCACCGGTTCATTAAAACCACCAAAAACTCTCACAATGATCAATGTGAATCACCAAAACAAATAGGACACGACTAGGAAACACTAGAAAACATGTTAGAATCATCAGGAATAGTTGTGCCAACACCACTTATCAAATCTTCATTTGTCAATGTCTGAAAGCTCAAGAACACAACCAATCAGTAACTGTCATGAAGGAAGATAACTTGTGGAGCACAAAATCATGATCCATCTAAAATGAAGATACACAAGACCATCTCAAAAAATATCCCAAAATCTCAACACAAGATCTGATCACACTGGAATATACCAGAGGAAATACTAAACTCTACAAAATAGTGATCAACAAACCAAAACTACAAAACCGCATCACAAGAATATGTTGACATCAATGAAAACAACATATCCTAGTAGCAACAATGACCAATAATCTCCAACAAATACTACCAGGAAAGTACAAGGAATTCATATTTAAAGACTTTCACCACATCAAGGAGGCAAGACTCACCAAGCCACCAGTGGCCTTTAGGATCTTAAGACTTCAATGATAAGGTAAAAGGGAAGACCATGAGAGAGAGATCCATGACTACAACTAGTAAGGTTCTCTAACTATTAGTCATGAAAAGAAGCACCAAAAATTACAAAGCAAAGACAAAGCTCGCTAAGTAACTTTAAGTGTCAAAAGGGAGAATTATGAGTGGAGTGTATGCCCCCATGTTAAAGTGATTGCATAATTCTTATAGGGAGTAATTTCTTTAAGGTAGGATACACCCAAAGAAGATAAGCACATTATCACAATAATTTAGCTTTAGCCCCTAAGAGAGGACAAATCAAAGGATAATGCACACAAAACATAAAGCAAGAAGGTGGTTTCACCTAACTTTGGAGTCAGTATTCTTTTAATGATAACTCATGTATATCATGTATATATATCCATAGAATCAGCCTCATCCCCCAAATAGAGGAAACTACCATGGAAGAAAGGAACATGTGTCTTTTGAGTAAACATGGGAGAGACTAAAATATATCTCAATGCTTTGCATCATCCTCAAGTAGACAACACTAGGGGAAAAAATATAAGAATAGCAAGAAAAAATGTAAGAATGTCACAAACAAGAAGAGAGGAGAGAGAGAGTCTATAGTGCTAATGGAGCTAATCAAGGACACCATCCTCCCCCTGATTGTTTTTATCATTATTTTGGGAAGGTGGACAACACACATGAGGTGCCATCGAGTACAGTAGATGGAGCTATTGCAAGTTCCAAACAAGGACCATTCTCTAATGATAAGTCACTTTGTTCATTACTAAGAGATACAATTAATGCTTTTGAAAATTTTGCAGATAAGTCATTGTCAATGCCAACATATTCATATTCATCATCAAAAATATTAGGATCAACATTTTCACCATTAACAACATTTTCACCTATTTCTTCATCAATATTAATAAGAATAGGAGCTCTAATAGGAATAGAACTTGAATCATCATTAGTCTTAAGTATTTTGCATCTTGGAGTATTAGGTTGAATATCCTATTTAGGAGAAAATGGAATCATGTCAATATTTGGTGTTTTGGGAGAAGAAATGGTTTAGGAAGAAATATAACAAGCTCTAGCATGATGTCTTCATCGGTATTCTCTCATACAATAGTTTAATCTAGTCTTGGCCAAAGGTTGGGGAGGGTTAGGTTCATTAGGTATAGGCTTCGTCTCGTCTTTTAAGGAAGAATGAATGGGTTGAGGTCTTTTATGTTGGACAATGGGAGAGTCCAGTTGTTTCTCTCTATAAGATAAAGGAGGAGGAACCACACCATATAAGGGAGGAATGGGAGGTGTAGTAAGGAGACCAGGTCCATCATAAGGAGGAGGGATAGTTTGTTTTTTAAGAATATTTTTTATACCTTTGGGAGGAAGAGGAGACTCATCCATAGGAGAGGAATGGAATTTTTGTTAGGAAGAGGGATATCTCTTTTCTTGGGTGAAAGGATACTCTTCTCTTTAGGAGAAGGAATATATTTTTCCTTGGGAAGAAGATTATTTCTTTCCCTAGGAGGAAGAACAATCTTATCCTCAAGAAGGGGTATATGATCATCAAGAGGAATGCTAAGTGTTGGATTTCTAGGTTTACTCAAGGATAAAATCATTTCATTTTTCCAGTTTTGATATGATTTTAAAAGAGCATCACTTCTAGGTTCAAGAGGCTTGAATTGTACAAACCAAAAATAATCAAGACAAACATCTCCACACCTCAGTGTAGGTTGAAATATTCTATGATTAAAAGTTATGATTTGATTATTATGATGAAATTTCAAACACTTGTGAGTACTAGAAGCAATCACTTTCATGGAAGAGAGCCAAGGATGTCCCAACTTCACACAAAATTGATTGGATGTAGGATTGATAACAAATTTAACATCTAAGCATTTAGTTCCAACATCAATAGGAAGTATTATAGAACCAATAGCAGGACAAGAGAAGTCATCAAAAACTTTAACTATCACATCAGTATCAACATAAATCACTTGATGCAATTTCAAAGTATAAAAATATTCTTTAGTTATCACATTAACCATGCAAGCAGGATCAATAAGGACTTCTCTAGCGAGTATACCTTTGATTTTTGCAGTTATCTAGAATGGGCCATCAGGTGCCTTAATGGTATCGCTAGGATCAAATGTTATACACAAATCCTTAGGAGGTTCTTGTTTATCTACAATGTTTACCATGTTATTAGATTCAATGGTCACATCATTGGGAGAGAAAGAAACATGATCACTCTCAAACACATTAGTGGAATGAGATGGTAAAGGATCAGTGAAAATTTGAAGGTTCTAATTAGGAGGAGCTACATATTTGTTTCCTTTATCATTCACACCTACCATAGATATAGTATTATTATCAATCAATTCTTGAATCTTACTTCTCAATGAAAAACTTTTTTTAGTATCATGACCAAGCTGACGATGATATTGACAAAAATATTTAGCATCAAAGGGGAAGTTATTTTAGATGGATAAATTGGTTTGACTTGGGGAAGTTTTAAGACATTCCTTTGTATTAATTGAGACATAATTCTATGCAAAGATTCATTCAAAGGAGTAAACTCTTTTTCTCTTTTAAATAATTTAGACAAAGGAGGCACACCTATAGCACCTATGAATTGACTATTGTTGTTGTTGTTATCATTGAATTTGATGAATCATTTGTTTGGTTTGAACCTCGCAAACAGTTGTTGAGCATTATCACCCTTATCACTCGGAGCCATTGAAGGAGATGATTTTTTCCAATTAACTCGTAGTCAGTTGATAATTGTAAAGTACTACACACAACTGCAGAAAGGAAGTAAACTCAATTAAAAGAAGTTTATCCCTAATGTCTTTTTATAAATTAGAAATGAAAATCTTTTGAATGTCTTGATCAGGAATAGGAAAAGAAATCTAGGACCAAATGCTTATATCTACCAACAAAATGAGTCACTTTTTCTTTAACACCTTGTTTACAATGCATTAGATCAGTCAAAGTAAATTTAGGACCAATGTTATTGTGAAATTGTTGAATAAAAGCATTAGCTATTTGTTGAAAAGAAGTAATAGAATAAGGAAGGAAAGAACAAGACCATTGCAAAACTCTATCCCTTAATGTTGTAGTAAACAATTTTGCTAACAACCTTTGATCAAGAGAAAAGTCTCCACACAAAGTTTAGAATATTTTAACATGAGTTAAGGGAACAAGTTTTCCATTATAAATTTCCAATTGAGGGACTTCTACATGCTTAGGTGGGATGGATCTAACAATGTCATGAGATAATGGGCTCACTACATCAAATGTGGGAACATTATACTTTGATTGATTCATAGAAACTATTTGTTGTTGTAAGGAAGATATTGTTTGGGAAACACTATTGATTATAGCTTCGGTAGAAGGATTGATTTGAGACATGTTTAATTGAGAGGGAGGGGTAACGTTGTTGAATTAAGGAAGAGGTTGAGAATAAGGAGGTGGAACACTATGATGAGTGGGTAATGGAGAAGATTTGGTAACACATGGAAGACTCATGGGAGGAATGAAGGAATTGCGACTAAAGGAGTTTCCCCATTGACTAATATTTATAGGTAATGAGTGTGATTGGGTAACAAGGGGAACTCTCATGGTAGGAGGAATGAAAGAAGAGATATTGCCCCCATGACTAACATTTGTAGGTATGACATTTTGTGTAGAAGTAGCCATGATATTTGATGTGAAGGTAGGAACACTAGTCATGGAAGTTGGCAAAGGAATAGAATGATTAACTTGACTAGGAGGTTGTGTATAACCTAGGTTTTCATCACAACTCTTCATAGGAATGATATTAGAATCAACAATATGAGCAATACATGTTGGTATTATGGATGACTTTGTCATGTGTTACATTGGTTTTCTCATTGATGTCAACACTTATCATTCTAGAGGTCTACATTGTTGATTTGGAACTCTGGTTATATTGGTTTGTTGTTGAACTGGCACATTGTGGTCCCGGTATAGATATTGGCTTATGCATAGTCACCAATATAGGTTTCACCGGTAGCTCAGGAAGTTGATGATGAATTGTTATCATCTGGAGATCATTTGGTTATGTTGAAGACATGGATTGGATGTTTGCATTTGGTGTTTTGCATATTGGATTGATCGGGTTCACATATTTTCCTTAACCAACAGATAGGTCCAAGTTATGAACTGGCATATGATATCTGTAGACGTCTAAAACTGGTCAACTCTTGCGGAGTCATATTTTAACATTGGCACATTGCCTTATTTTAGGGTTTTTGTGTCGCATTAACATTTCTTCTATGTCACACACTTGGTCTTTATCATTTGTGAGCATTGAGTCCTTCTTCTGCATTCTTCATTTGTCTCGCTTTCGAATTTGGTCTTGTTGATAACAATCTTCAGTCATGATTTTGATCGATCTTATCCAGTCGCATCAATGTGCGTGTTAATTTGTCATCATTTTGGACATCGTCAATCCTAATTAGGGTTTTGTCCTCTTTTCAATCTTGTCATCTTGTGATCGATTCGTCATCGATCCTTGTCCTTTGATCAAATTGTCATCAATATTGTCGACTTGCGATCAATTTGTCATCGATCGTTGTTATTTTGAATCTTGTCGTCTCGCGATCAATTTGTCATCAATCGTCATCTTTCTCAATCATGTAAATTTGGATCAATTTTTCGTTGTTCCTCGGTGCATTTATCAATCGAATCATTTATCAATTCAAAATCATGATCGAATCGACATCAAATCAATCTTACATCAAGACCTAATTGTCGTCCTTGCATTTCTAATTTATCTTCTAGGGTTTCATGATTTATTCATTTAACCTTGTTTGTCATTTTCTCTCCATTTTCTCTTTAGGATAAATATTTATTTATCCTAAGTCTTCTTGTCACAATTAAATGTTTATTTAATTGGCTAATTAATTCCTCCCTCTTTGTAAATTAATTAATGAATGAGAAATTATTAATTAATTTACCTAATTTTCATCAATCTCCTAAATTCCAAGTCATCATTTCTAACCTAATTTTCTAATTCCTAAATGTCTATTTCTATTTCAAATTCTTGTCATAATCCTTGCATAGCAATTTGTCATAAATTGTCATAAATTGTCATAAATCCTTGCATAGCAATTTGTCATACACTTGTCATAATTTTGCTATTCCTGATTTGAATTTCCATTTGAATCACTTTCATGCTAATCTGATCTTTTCTCCAATTTGTCTATAAATTGGATGAATTTCTTCAATCAAAGCCCCTGGTCAAATCAATCATGCTTCTAGTACCCTTATGCTATCGTCTCATCAATCTTGCTTTCATATTATACTTATGCACTTGAAGGTGAGATCCACAAAACAAAAGCAATTTGAAGGAGAAAGAAGGACAATGGAGCCACATGAAGGAGACATCTGCATTTGGTTTACTTAGATTTCATTTAGAATGTCTTGTCTTCATGTTTTCATTGAATGTTTTTAGGATTGTTATCACTGCATTTTAATTTTCGTGATTGAACTAGTCCAATTTGCTATTGCTTTGATGATTTCCGAATTCCTAGCTACAATATCATGTTCTAGATCAGCATGACACAATTTGGAAATGATTTATTGATTGGATAATGTGTAAATGTATTGAGGCAGACATATTGTATTGCACCAAGGCTTATTTTGTAATTGATTTATATGTAATATCTTCTAGGAGCCGACCTAACGATGAGGTCTTAGGTTTTGTATAAATAATTGTAAAATCTTATTTGCAAGTAATAGGCATACATGTTGAGATCATTGTGAAGAGTGGAAAAGAGAAGATCCATGTGCGAATCACGTAGATATCATCTAAAGGTTGAAGGAAGGTTGTTAAGGATAAGAAGAGCTTAAACCGATACTGAATATAGCATTGAAGATGCTCAATTAAAGTACATTGTTATTGGATTTAACCATCCAACTGTGTAGTCAGTATGACTCTTATTTTGTGATTGAACAGTGAGCTCTAGGTGGTTGGCCTTTTTACATGTGTAGACCCCTTATTGTATTCACTTACTATCTGCAGTAGTATCATCTGATTTTGGGTAAGGTTTCGCACCATGGTTTTTCCCCTTACAGGGTTTCCACATCAAAATCTTTGTGTCATGTGTTGTGGATGTTGTTCTCCTTTCTATTTCATGCATTAAGTTATAATGACATTAATATAATTGTTAATCTATTTTACCGGTACTGAGTTTTAAGTTGGAATAATTTTTTTAGGGTTGCAATTTATCGACAACTGATTCCCCCCCCCCCCTCTCTCAGTTGTCCTTCCCGGATCCTAACAATACCATGCAATATATCAACACCATGTTTATCACTTTGAATTATTATTTTTAATCTTTCAATCAATGGGAGACCTTCACTTTATAGGTATTCTTGACTCATCTATTATTGAAGATTGTCAAATTGATTATCCATCTTCGCCAATTGATCAACAGATACTCTAGTTAGTGATTCTTCCTCACTAGGATAATTATCAAGAGGATAAACTATTGAACACAAAGTACTACTAAGACGGGGGGGGGCGAATTAGTGGTTCCAAAACTTTAACTGTCAAGACAACTTCATAATACTAATTTTTCACTTAAGAACTAAATAACTAAAACTGGTAGAGAAAGAAGAGAAACCAAAAGAGATCAATCACAAAAATACAACCCACAATACCAGCTATATGAGGAAAACCCAATATCGGAAAAACCTCAGTGAGAATGTTGTTGGAGTCTATTGCTCCAATCCAGCCTCATAGGTAAAACACTGAATTACAAAGATTTAGGGCACCAACCCAAGGAGCACCAAACCATGCACCAAGCTCCAACTTGGCGATGTATATTGAAATACAATTTATATCAAATTAAAGCTTCTTGTTACAAATGAATTCTGCAACTCCTCATTAAATACCTCACTACCAGTAGACAATCTTTTCTCCTCCACTAGATATCACTCTATCAGTTGTGAGATCACACTCTCTAATTCTTGGCCTTCATTATCACTTTCTCTCTCTCACAATCTGATCACACACTATGCCATGCTGGGATTCTATCTTGCTCTACCACACCTCACCAGTTATCCTAACTATTGGAGTACAGTTATACCGGTACTCAAGCACTGTCTATAAACCCTCTCTCTCCTGGTTTTCCTTCTCACTTCTCCATATTTCTTAGAATAAATTCTAAGGAAAAAATGATTCTCTCCTTCACTCTTCTCCCCTTTTCTTCTCTTCAGCATCATCTTGCTCTATCTTGAGCACATATATTTATATTCATGATTTCCTGCCAAGAATGTATTCAAACACTGAGCCATTAGGGTTTCCTTTACTCGACACAATCTTCAGAAGATCCGATCCAGTATGTCTTGGATCGATCACCTGTACTCCAGGGATGCAACTATACATGTTTTCCATTATCCGATGCAAAGTTGCTAAAGATAGCAGTCATGTACAAGATTTCCTACTTTGAAATATGACTCACAAAATATCCTGGGTGTTTCTTTTTTGAGATCTTCATGCAATCTGATTTCCTTTGCATTGATCCAGGCACCAACTACTCCATGATCTTCCTCTATCATTATTTCTTCCTCGATCCCCATTAGTCAGATACATGTTGGTATTATGGATGAACTTGTCATGTGTTGCATTGGTTTTGTCATTGATATCAACACTTGTCATTTTGGAGATCCACATTGATGTCTTGGTATTCTAGTTATATATTTACTGACAGACTTCTGTGCACTCACCGACAGGTTATCCGCCAGGTTATTTTGTTCACCAGCAACGATGATGACTTGTTATCATTTGGAGATCATTTGGATATGTCAAAGACATTGATTGGAAGTTTGGATTTGGTGATTTGGTTATTGGTCTAATCGGGTTGACACATTTTCCTTTACTGATAGATAGGTCTTGGTTATTCATCGGTACACGTTTCATGTCCAGATTAACATTGCACATCATGGAAGTTGTTTATTGATTGGTTATTGTATTGAGTTGACATGTTGTATCTTATTTGTAATTGTTTTTCATTGGAATATCTTTGTGAGCCAACCTACTCATTTGGTCCTTGGCTTTGTATAATTGTAAGATCATTTGATGATCATGTATGTACTCGGATATGGAATTGGTATAAGCAAATATTGAAAATCAGATCCCTGTGCAAATCAAGCAAACATCATTCGAAGGTTGAAGGAAAGGTTATGAAGAAGTTCAGAGCTTAAACCGGTACTGAATCAAGCATTGTTGATGCTATTTTGTGCAGTACATTATCTTGGATTTAACCATCCATTTGTAAGTTAGTGAAACTTCCCATTTTGTGATTGAGCAGTGAGCTCTAGGCGGTTGGCTTTTCTGCATGTGTAGACCCCATTTGTATACACATACTATCTATAGTAGTATCATCCGATTGTGGGTAAGGTTTCCCACCATGGTTTCTCCCTCACCGGGTTTCCATGTCAAAATCTCTATGTTATGTGTTGTGGATGTTGTTTCTCTTTCTGTCTTTCACATTAGGTTATACCGGTACTGCTAAATTTGTTAAACTGTTATACCGGCACTTAAGTTTGGTTTACCGGCATTAAGGATTAATTTGTTATATCTGTTAATTGGATTGCAAATTTATATAATTGGTTGACAACTGATTCACCCCCCCCTCTCAGTTTTCCTTCTGGGACCTAACAATTGGTATCAGAGCCTAGTCCTATATTTGCAAAAGCCTAACAACTTGAGGAAGATTCTCAAACTGGTACAGATGGAGAACTTAAGACAACAATTGGAAGGAGCTCTTGTAGACTATGATGTAGAAAAGGTTAAGAACATCATATTGGAGGATAAACTTAAAACTACTTGAGAATTCATTCAGGCACTTCAAGATAACCTGGTTATTGCAAAGAATAAGAGAAAAGAGCTTCATATGCAATTACAGAATCAAGATGATGAAGAAAAAGAGACTCTTAGAGATATTGCAGATAAATTGAGGATAGAGAACAGTAACATGAAAAATGAAATGCAAGATTAGTGTGTAAAGGATATTCACAGAAAGAAGGAATTGATTACAATAAAACCTCTCCACCAGTAGCTAGAATTGAGGCAGTTAGACTGTTTCTCGCTTTTGCAGCTTACAAGAATTACAAGGTTTATCAAATGGATGTGAAATGTACATTTTTTGAATGGAGATCTTGAGGAAGAAGTTTACATTGAACAACCTAATGGATTTTCTTTGGTAGATAAAGATATGGTTTGCAGGTTAAGGAAAGCTTTATATGGCTTGAAGCAAGCACCTAGAGCTTGGTATGCTAGATTGGATAAATATCTTTTAAAGCTTGGTTACACAAAAGGTAATACTGACAGTAACTTGTATTATATGGTTACCAATGATGACATTTTGGTTATTGAAGTATTTGTGGATGATATCATTTTTGGAGGTGAAGATGGTCTATGTAAGATTTTGCTAACAAGATGCGGGAATAATTTGAAATGTCTATGATTGGAGAGATAAAATTCCTTTTAGTTTTTTAGATTTCACAAACAGATAAAGGGATATTCATTAGTTAAACAAAATACTTGAAGGAACTCTTGAAGAAATTTGGTATGGAAAATTCCAAATTGGTAAGCACTCCTATGACTACAACTAATAAAATGACTTTGAAGAATGAATCTGCTCCTATTAATGTGACAAGGTACAAATCTATGATTGGAGGATTACTATATTTGACTCAAACAAGGCCTGATATAATGAATACAGTATGCATTGTATCTAGATTTCAAGGCAATCCTAAAGAAAATCATGAAATAATAGTTAAAAGGATTTTCTGGTTCTTACAAGGAACAACAAATCTTGGTTTATGGTATCCTAAGGATGAAATTTTTTATTTATGTGCATACACTATTGCGAATTGGGCAGGTGATGTAGATGATAGAAAAAGGACTACCGGGGGAGCTTTCCTTCTTGGTAGTAGACTGATTTCTTGGATAAGAAAAAAACAAACTTATACTTGTTTATCCACTGCAAAATCAGAATATGTGGAAGCAACAACTAATTGTACTCAAGTATTATGGATAAAATGCAAAGAACCGATAATCATCTATTGTGACAATTCAACAATAATTGATATATCAAAGAGTCCGGTATTTCACTCTAAGACAAAGCATGTTTCTATTAAGTATAATTTTCTAAAAAATGAATGTGGAAGCAAATGAAGTAAAATTGGTTTATGTGAATACTAAAGAGAAAATTGCAAATATCTTTACAAAGCCTTTTCCTAAGGAAACATTTGAATATCTTAGAGAGAAGCTTGGGGTAATTTCCCCTCTGGCAAAGACTTAGATGATAAAGTTTGGTATCAAACCTGTAGGACTTGTTTATGGTGAAAATGGATAACAATAATAACGATATTGAAAGGCTAAATGAATTCAACCACAAAACCCTAGCCTAACAACAACAAAGATCCACCATAACATATGAAGATTACCTAAGACAATGCAAATCAAATGGAATCACAAAGATTATACCATCACATGTCCAATAGGGTTTTGATCTCCATTGATCTTGTTTGATGTATTTGCTCTCAGATTTTATGTGCACAAGAGCTCAACAAAGAACAGAATGTGGTTGCAAGTAGGATCGCATATGCCAAGTAGTCAATTGATCAAATAGTTAGAATAATTGATTAGGGTTTGATAATGAAGGAAGCATCTCCTTATATAGAAGACACTATATGAAATGGAGGGATAAGATTGAGAGGTGTAAAAGGAGGTCGGCTATGATTAGAGGGTAGGTAAAAGAAATAATAAAATAATGAAAGGGGTAGGTAGTGTATGAATTAAGAGATGAATGACATGTGTCATGGGTAGAAAAGGTTAATGAATTAATTAAATAAATAAAGATTTATTTAATTAATAGAAGAAGTGGGATAATTAAATAAATAAGATATTTATTTAATTTAAGAAAAGGATAATTTAAATAAATAAATGTATTTATTTAAATGAGAAATAAGGCTAGAAGAGGATAAATGAATTAATTAAATAAATAAAGATTTATTTAATTAATAGAAGAATTAGGCTTAGATAATTAAATAAATAAAATATCTATTTAATTAGACTGGACAATTTTAGGTGTCTACAGGACTTATCAGAAAATTTGTTTTCCCGCTTTGATAGGGAGAGCTACTTCTCAGGGGGAGTAGTTGGAAGAGTGTTTTATTTTCTTGAAGCTTAACTGCTTTAGCATTTGATGTCAAAGGGGGAGAGATATCTATAGAAAAACATTTTATCTTTGGTTGTATCTTTGGTTTCTTGGTTTCTTTTTTCTGTAACAGAACTTAGTACTTGGTATTTGGAGATTGTTGGTTTATTGGTTTATTTTGGCAATCTATTTTTGGCACTTAGATGTTTTTCTATCTAGTGTTGTCATCAATGCCAAAGGGGGAGATTATTGGTATTATGGATGACTTTGTCATGTGTTGCATTAGTTTTGTGATTGATGTCAACACTTGTCATTCTGGAGATCCATATTGATGTCTTGGTATTTTGGTTACACATTAACCGACAAACTTCTATGCACTCACCAACAGGTTATCTTGTTCACCAAGAGTGATGATGACTTGTTATCATTTGGAGATCATTTGGATATGTCAAAGACATTGATTGAAGTTTGGATTTGGTTATTGGTCTAATCGGGTTGACACATTTTCCTTTACTGACAGATAGGTCTTGGTTATTCATCGGTACACGTTTCATGTCCAGATCAACATTGCACGTCATGGAAATTGTTTATTGATTGGTTATTGTATTGAGCCAACATGTTGTATCTTATTTGTAATTGTTTTTTATTGTAATATCTTTGTGAGCCGACCTACTCATTTGGTCCTTGGTTTTGTATAAATGTAAGATCATTTGATGATCATGTATGTACTCAGATATGGAATTGGTATAAGCAAATATTGAAAAGAAGATCCCTATGCGAATCAAGAAGACATCATTTGAAGGTTGAAGGAAAGGTTATGAAGAAGTTCAAAGCTTAAACCGGTACTGAATCAGGCATTGTTGATGCTATTTTGTGCAGTGCATTATCTTGGATTTAACCATCCACTTGTAAGTCAGTGAGACTTCCCATTTTGTGATTGAGCAGTGAGCTCTAGGCGGTTGGCCTTTCTACATGTGCAGACCCCATTTGTATACACATACTATCTGCAGTAGTATCATCTGATTATGGGTAAAGTTTCCCACTATGGTTTTTCCCTCACTGGGTTTCCACATCAAAATCTTTGTGTTATGTGTTGTGGATGTTGTTTCTCTTTCTATCTTTCACATTAAATTATACCGATACTGCTAAATCTATCAAATTGTTATACCAACACTTAAGTTTGGTTTACCAGCATTAAGGATTAATTTTTTATATTTGTTAATTGGATTACAAATTTTATATAACTGGTTGACAACTAATTCACCCCCCCTCTCAGTTGTCCTTCCGGTACCTAACAATACAATCCCGTGATTTGTGGATGTTTCATTAATGTCGACTAGCTGTTTCACCAACTAGGTCGATGGAGGCTTCATCTCTACAAGTTTCCCACCTCAGCTCCACATGGCATCACAACAGTCAAATACTGAGCTCACCGACACACAGGCGATTCATCCTTGATCATTCAACAAACTCATACCGGTAAATGCCTTCTACTAGTAAACCCTTCTCCTTCTGCTAACCGACAGTGCATACTACACTAGCAACACATCTTCACCTCTAGTGGATTGTGATTACTTTAACATTCTTCCTCTTCATCATAAACAGGCAACCAAGCTTCAGATCAGTTTAATGCTCTATCAGTTGTTACTAAAGATATTAACACACACATAGCCTTCATCCTAGTTTTCCCACTCTCATGTGAAATGCCATCATATTGGTCACTCCTTCTTTCTTACCGATGACTTTGTCATACCAATTGACATCAATGACAACTTAATGCCAAAATGCCAACAATCTCCCCCTTTGGCATTGATGTCAACTTATCACAAGACTCTTCATACCGGTATATTTCTCCCCCTTTTACACAATGACAAAGGGTATAGTATGCTCCCCCTTTGATTCATACCGAGCTCCTCCTGTTATCAACTCCCTCTGAGCCACATAAATCCTTCCTAGGTAGATGACACAACTCCCAACTTGTGTCAGAGGTACTCAAAAGTGCTTATCGGTAATGGTTTGGTGAAAATGTCTACTACTTGTTCTTTGGTAGGGACATAATCCATCCTCACCTCCTATCCTTCAACCTTCTCTCTAAGAAAATGATACTTGATGGAAATGTGCTTTGTTTTGGAATGCATTACTAGATTCTTTGCTATGTTGATTGCACTCAAATTATCACACCGGATGAGAATAGGATCAGTGATGTCCACCTATATGTCTTTGAGGGTCTTCTTCATCCAAAGCACTTGAGAGCAACATGTAGTAGTAGCAATGTATTCAACTTCAGAAGTTGAGAGAGAGAGACTATTTCATGCTTCTTGATATGCCATGAGACCAACTGGTAACCTAGAAAGAATGCACCTCCACTTGTTCTCTTCTGATCATCAATGCAACTAGCCCAATCAACATCAGTGTATGCTTCCAAGATAAAATCTCCTTGTTTGGGATACCACAACCCATAACTGAGTGTCCCTTGTAGGTACCTAAAGATTATGCTTACTACATTCATATGTGACTTCTTAGGTGCAGCTTGGAATCTAGCCACCATGCATACTGCCTGAACTATATCTGCTCTTAAAGAAGTTAGATACAATAGACTATCTATCATGGATCTATACAAAGTTTGATCCATCACTAGTGATTCATCATTTTTGCTCAATTTACTGTTGGTCACCATGGGGGTACTTACCAGTTTACAATCTTCTAGTTGAAATTTCTTCAACATCTCCTTAGCATACTTGATTTGTGAGATAAAGATCCCTTTGTCTTGCTGTAATATCTGCAACCCAAGGAAGTATGTTAATTCACCAAGCATTGACATCTCAAATTCTAACTGCATCTCATCAACAAATTCCTTGCAGAGGGTGTCCTTGTTGCCTCCAAAGATAATGTCATCTACATGCACAACCACACTGATCATGTGGTTCACTTCTTTCTTTATGTACAAATTATTGTCAGCACTCCCCTTTTTGAATCCCTGCTCCTTCAGGTACTGATCTAATCTTGAATACCATTCTCTAGGAGCTTGCTTTAGACCATATAGGGCCTTCTTCAATCGACACACAAATATTCCATCATCATGCAGCATAAACCTTTCTAGTTGCTCCATGTATACTTCTTCTAAATTTCCATTTAGGAAGGCAGATTTTACATCCATTTGATATACTTTATATCCCTTGTAGACAGAGAAGGATAAAAACATTCTAATTGCTTCTAGTCTAGCTACCGATGCAAATGTTTCTTCAAAGTCAATCCCTTCTACCTGAGAGTATCCTTTGAACACTAGTCTAGCTTTATGCCTAAATATCTTACCTTCTTCATTCATCTTATTCCAGTAGACCCATTTTGTGCCATTGATGTTCTTGTCCTCCGACCTAGGGACTAACTCCCAAGTCTTGTTCTTCTTAATTTGTTGCAGTTCATCTTCCATGGCATCCATCCATTCTTGTCTTTTGCTGGCCTCATTGAATATTTTAGGTTCTACTTCAGTCATGAGGCAAAAGTTGACTTGTTCATCATTCCGGGAAAGTTTTCTTCTAGTCTGTACACCATCACTCTTATTTCCTAGAACTTTCTCTTTTAGGTGGTTCAACTGCACATACTAGTTGGGAGCCTTCTTGGATGCTTCTTATGGTTCATTGTCTGACTGAGCTTCATCATCTTCATCACCATAATCATCATACCAGTTAACCTTTGGTTGACATCCTTTGTGCATATCCTCATCAACTTTTACATGTACACTCTCAATGACTCTTCTTAGCATTTTGTTGTAGCATTTATAGGCCTTTCTTCTAGATGAGTAACCAAGGAAGATTCCTTCATCACTCCTGGAGTCAAAACTTCCTAGACCATCCATATCTTTCTTGATAAAACACTTGCTTCCAAATACTTTAAAGTATTTGACTAATGGCTTACCATCATACCATAACTCATAAGGAGTCATTATGTTGTTTGTTCTTAATTGAACCCGGTTCAAGGTATATGCAGCAGTATGAACAACTTCCTTCCAATATGTGTCTAGCATACTGGCCTCATTTAACATGGTTCTGGCCATCTCCTTAACTGTCCTGTTCTTCCTTTCTACAACACCATTTTATTGTGGTGTTCTTAGAGTTGAGTATTGCCTTCTAATTCCATGTTTTTCACAATAGTCTTCAAATTCATTTGATGTAAATTCTCCACCCTAGTCTGATCTTAGGCATTTTAACCTGCACCCACTTTCTTTCTCCACCATCTTCCTAAATATCTTGAATCTTTCAAAATCTTGTGACTTATCTTGAAGGAAGGTGACCCATGTCATTCTTGAGTAATCATCAATAAAGAGCATAAAGTATCTTTCTCCTACAAGTGCTCTTGTCCTAGTTGGACCACACAGATCTGTATGCACAATTTCAAGTGCTCCTAAGATGTTGTGCTCTTTTGTCCTAGAACTCACCTTAGTTTGGTTACCTTTCACACATTCATCACAAAATGTGCTTACCGGTTTGATGATGGGTGGAATATTTCTCACATCCCCTTTTCTACTAACCACTACTAGGTTGTCAAAGTTTATGTGGCCTAATCTTCGATGCCACTACCAACTTTCATCAACTTGTCCTAACATGCATTGGGACTCATAGCATTCCTTCAGATTGTAAACATTTCCATCTATTCTCTTTCCTTCTACCACAACTTGACCAGTATTGTCTTTCTTTATCTGGCAACCAGTTGAGTCAAAGGTGAATTTGTAACCTTTGTCACACATCTAACTCACACTCAATAGATTGTGCTTAAGGCCTTCCACATTATATACATCATGTACCTTTAATTTTTCATCAATACTTAGAGTGCCTTTTCCCTTTATTTTGATGGAAGAGTTGTCTCCAAACCTTATTGAACCACCATTCCAATCTTCAAGTTTGATGAATTTCATTTTGTCACCAGTCATTTGGTTTGAGCAACCACTATCTACAACCCATAGATTTTTCCTTTCAGCATGTAAGGCAGTCTACACTATGAGACTTGATTCTGCCTTTCCCTTTTCTTTTTCAACTCATATTGGTTTGGTTTCCTTCTTCTTATCAGTTCCTATATTGTGCTTAGATTCAGTTACCAGTTCAAGATTAGGATTTGTCTTCTTCTGCTTGATCTTCTAGTTTTTACACAACTTTTCTATGTGTCCAAACTCTTGACAGTTATAGCATTTTACATCTTCATATAAGGAAGCTTCCTTAAAATTATTTTGGAGTACCAGTTTATTCCTCCTACATTCAAAACTCTTATGACCATATCCCTTGCACTGATAGAAGACAACATTCATATAACAGAGTGAATTAAATGGATTTCTACTTTCATAACTCATAGGGGGCTTATTGATTAATCTACAGTCAGCCATTTTATTACCAAACTTGTTATATTGGTAACAGTAACCATGAAAGTTTGAAACATATCGCTTAGGTTGCCTTGGTCCTGAATGGGACTACCTCATTGGGGTTCTTCCCTTCATGTTGTTGGATCTGGTAAAACCTTCATGATCAACCCTTGCATTTCTCCTTGGATCTGCATGTTGATGTGAGAAATGTGCCCTCCAGTTCATTGTTGTATGCCAATTTGAGTGGTGATTTCCAACACCATCTGCATATGTCTTTTTGCTGGTATCCTTTCCTACAGTGAATGTCATCTTTTCTTCACCTTCAAAAGAAGAGGTGAACTTTATTTCTTTGTCAGATTTATCTTTGTGGGTCAAGCTTTGGACTACTTTAAAGCCAAGACCACCAGTGTCTTTGGATTGCTTCTATTTTCTCAGCATCTTGTCTAAGGCTTCGGTGCTGCCTTCATATTTGCTCCTTATTTTTATTTCTTCCTTACTTTCTTCAAGCTCCTTTTTGAGTTTTACTATCTCTGCTTCCAACTCCTGATGCTCATTTTCCTTCTTTGTCAAATCAGAGGATGTAGCTTCATATATCCTCTTAGTTTCTTCGAGCTGCAATTTCAAGTCAGATATAACTTGACTGGATTCATCCAGGGATTGCTTCAAGAGATCTTGTTCATCTATTCTAGCAAGATTGACCCTTTTGAGTTCCCTTCTTATTTTTCTCAATTCCTCAAGAGCATTGATAAGTTCACCTTCTAGGTCCACTTCAGCCTCAATATCCTCTTCTTCCTCATTTTCATCAACTGGTTCACCAATTCTTGTGAAGAGATTGACTTTTCTATCATTGTCATGGTAGTCATCTTCTGATACATTTTCTTCATCTATTGTATCATCCTTAATTGAATATAGGTTGTTCTAATTCCGGTAGCCTCTCCTTCCTTGCCGGTAGTCATTTCTTTCTCTATCTTTGCCAGCAAATTTTTTGAACTCTCTTGACTCATCTCCACAAGTTTCTTTGCAAGGACAATTTGCAGCAAAGTGTCTAACCTTCACACAGTTGAAACATTTAAGTGGTAGCTTTCCTTTATACTGGTCGGATCCTCTTTTGAGCTTCCTGACAAATTTTTCTACTTCTGCATTAGAGTCTTCACTGGATTCTTTGTGAGTAGCAGCATCTTTGCCTTTTTGGTGATGTTGAATGCTGCTTCTTTCCTTAAGGGGGTTTCACCAGTTGTTCTCATTTCATAGGCTGTCAGTGAGCCAAATAGCTCATCCATTGTAAAAGTCTTCAGATCCTTGGCTTCTTCTATAGAAGACACCTTAGTATCATACTTAGGTGTGAGAGATCGAAGTACCTTTTTGACAAGAATCTCATCTACAATTTCTTCTCCAAGTCCTCTGATGGTATTCATAGTTTCATCAAATATATGAAGATAGTCTATAATATTTTCATCATCTTTCATCTTGATGCCTTCAAGTTGGCCCCTAAGTGCTTGCATCTTGGCCTCTTTGACTTTTGCATCTCCTTCAAATAGCCTCTGCAATTTATCCCAAGTTTCCTTTGTTGAAACACAGTGCATGACTTTAACAAACTCATTATCAGACAACCCACTCAAGATAACATGTTTGGCCTTTGCATTGTTCTCATATTCCCTTTTGGCATCTAGATCAATGGGGGGAACACTAGGAACAACATACCCATTCTTGATAGACATCCACACATCAAAACCCAAGGAGGAAATATAGGTCTCCATTCTTCTGCTCTAGAAGGCATAGTTGGATCTATCAAACATGGGAGCTTTTCATGAAGAAGACTCATTTCTTGCCATTGTGTTCAAAGTCCAAAATCTACCCAAGGTTTATAGATAACTAGGAACCTAGGCTTTGATACCAATTGTTGAACATAGAGTACCACTGAGAGGGGGGGGGGGGAATCAGTGGTTCCAAAACTTTTACTTTCAAGACAACTTCAGAATATTGGTTTTTCACTTAAGCACTAAACAACCAAAACCGGTAGAGCAAGAAGAGAAACCAAAAGAGATAAATCACACAAAATCAACCCACAACACCAGATATACGAGGAAAACCCAATATGGGAAAAACCTTGGTGAGAAATATTGTTGGAGTCTACTACTCCAATCCAACTTCACAGGTAAAACATTGAATTACAAAGATTTAGGGCACTAACCCAAGGAGCACCAACCCTTGCACCAAGCTCTAACTTGGCTATGTAAATTGAAATACAATTTATATCAAATTAAATCTTCTTGTTACAGATGAATTCTGCAACTCCTGATTAAATACCTCACTGCCGGTAGATAGTCTTTTCTCCTCCACTAGATTTCACTCTACTAGTTGTGAGATCACACTCTCTAATTCTTGGCCTCTATTATCACTTTCTCTCTCTTACAGTCTCATCACACATTGTACCATGCTGGGATGTTGTCTTTCTCTACCACACCTCACCAGTTATCCTAACTGCTGGAGTACAATTATACCGGTGCTCACTTCTTCTCCAAATTTCTTAGAATAAATTCTAAGGCAAAAATGATTCTCTCCTTCACTCTTCTCCCCTTTTCTTCTCTTTAGCATCATCTTTCTCTGTCTTGAGCACATATATTTATATTCATGATTTCTCGCCAAGAATGCATTCAAACACTAAGCCATTAGGGTTTCCTTTACTCGACACAATCTTCAGAAGATCTGATCCAATCTATCTTGGATCGATCACTTGTACTCCAGGGATGCAACTGTACACGTTTTCCATTATCCGATGCAAAGTTGCCAAAGATAGCAATCACGTACGGGTAAAAGTACAAAGCTATGTCACACTTTTATAAAGGAAATGATCAATGTTGATTCATATTTTTAAATTAAATCAATAGAAACTAAAATATATGTTTTGAATTTTGAAATGATGTAAACTAATAAAATTTATATTCTTATGTCTATTTTATGTTTATAATTTTAACAAAAATTAAAAAAATTATTTGAATGTAGTTTTTTATAAAGTAAACACTATAATTTAGTTGCTGTAAAATGCTGAAATTGAAGTTACACAAGCCACCACACTTTATTTAGTAAATTTTACCTTTTTTTCTTTTTTTTTTTTTGGTATATTGATAACTTGAAACTTTAGTGCATGGATATATGTTTTACTATTTTTTATAAATAGATATTTTTCAATAAATTTGAAAAGATGTGTGTGCTGAAATATAACTCTTTCTAATTCCCACCACCTTTTTTCTTAATTATTTATCAAAATTAGAAAATAGTTATATCATCTTGACATAAAATCTTTTCTCTACTGCATCATATTTTTTTCAAATTTTTTTAATAAATTTTGGTATTTTTCCTTAACAAGATAATCAACCTTATATTTTAGTGTTGATGACCTACTTTCAATAAAAATAAAATATAAAATATAAAAAACTAATTAAAATATTAAAAAATATATATTTTGGAAAATTCACTTATAGATCTATAAAAGAGTATTTTTACATTTCCAAAAAAATATTATTTATAAGAGTAGGAGTTGTTGAAACATCGAGTTTAATTTTTTTTTTTTTGTAATTAGACCAAAACTAGTATAAAATATACATTTAGTAGACACTTCCAATTGGAAAAGTTGTAGCCCATATATAACTTAGCTATAATGAATCTATATAGACCATATGTTTGACTAAAATTAATTTTTAGTTAGAATTACTTAAATTTACTTGTGCTGATAAGTTAGCCTGAAATGTGACATAGCTTTGTGCTTTTACCTATACAAGATTTCCTACTTTGATATCTATCGACTCACAAAAACTCCTAGTTGTTTCCTTTTCAAGATCTTCATGCAATCGAATTTCCTTTGCATTAATCCAGGCACCAACTACTCCTTGATCTTCCTCTGTCATTCTTTCTTCTTTGAGCCCCATCATTCAGATACAATCCCGTGATTTGTGGATGTTTCATTAATGTCGACTAGTTGTTTCACCTACCAGGTCGATGCAGGCTTCATCGACCTCTGCAAGTTTTCCACCTCAGCTTCACATGGCATCACAACGGTCAAACACTTAGCTCATCGACACACAGTCAATTCATCCTTGATCATTTAGCAAACTCATACCGGTAAATGCCTTTTACCGGTAACACCTTCTCCTTTTGCTAACCGGCAGTGCATACTACACCGACAACACATCTTCACCTCCGATGGATTGTGATTAATTTAACATTCTACCTCTTCATCATAAATAGGCAGCCAAGCTTCAGATTATTTTAATGCTCTGTTGGTTGTTACTCAACATATTAACACACACATAGCCTTCATCTCAGTTTATGCCTTACTAGTAAGCCTTCATCCCGGTTTGCTCACTCTCATGTGAAATACCATCATACGGGTCACTCCTTTCTTACCAGTGACCTTGCCATAATGGTTGACATCAATGACAAGTTAATGCCAAAATGCCAACATAAACAAGAATATCTACAGGATGGGAAGAAGCATCAATAATTCTACAACTTCTTCTAATGGAGATACTATAGGTAGGACTAATAGTAATAAAACTCATGCACTAGGGAAAAGAATTTGGAAAGAATAATGCAATCTCCTAGGAATTTGAATTATTAAAATTGTCCCCTAGAAGATAGAAATTAGGGTTGAAAATGACCTCTTAATTTTAAAAATTTGAAAGGAGGGAAAATCAAAATTAAAATTAGGGTTGTCCAAATTTAACCTCTTAATTAAAATTTTGAGATTTTGGAATATTTTTTATTATAGTAAAAACAGGTTTTGAAGGGACCCTGAAACCCTTTACAAAAGATCCTTAAGAAATTAGAGCATTAAGAAACAAGAAGGAACAAACAGCTAAAAAACCAGCATAGATACTAGCAAAATCTAGCAAAAATGCTCCACAGAACCACCAATGTCCAACCAAAATAGACAAAAAACAGAAAAGGAACTACTTGATGTTTTTCAGGGCATTAGCCAGATTTCCACTAATCCCATGCAATTCTTTAATATTATCCCTAAGTTTAGGGATTTCCTTAGAAGAGGCCACAACAACTTTCTTCATGCTCACCCTTGTTCTCTTTGCCACTCCACCAGGAACACTTTCCGCAGTCCCAGTCTTGATGGCATCTTCATCAATATCAAGGTCCATGATTGGTTTGGGAGTGCTGGAGCTCTCAAGGACCTTAGAGATTTCCTCTAGGTTCTTAGTAACAGCTGTCAGGATATCTGGAATCATAACCAACAGGTTTTTCATAGCAGTTTTTCCTTCCTCCAGATTATCAATCTGAGCTTCCATCTTCTTAGCTTTTTCTTCCATATCCTGCTTCCATTGCTTCTAGTCTCTTTCATCTTTCTTCCTTTTCTCTTCCCACTGCTTCCCATTTTTTTCTAGATTCTTAATTCCTACATAAGTCCACCTGTCAAAACCCATTCTAGCCTTAGATAGGTTTGTGAGATTATCCAAAAATAACCCTTCCCCAGCATGCTCCTTATCCTTTCTCGGATTCTCCTCGTCCATCTCCTGCTCAAATTCCTTATTCTTCTCCTGCTCAATATCCATTTCTTTTTCCTCATTAATCTTATCATCCTCCTCCTCTATTGGTTGGCTATTGACATTTCCTAAACTAACACTGTGGGTAGGACTATCTTGGTCGGAAACATCCTCATCTTCTCCTTCCTCTTCCCCCATATCCTCTTCTTTCTAGCTTTCCTCCCCTCCAAACTCATCCATTTCCATCTCACTACCATCTTTTCTGGTATCCTCTGAATCATTCTTTTCCTCTTGAATTTTCATCCCAATAGAACTTTTGCTCTTTTTGCTCTGAGTTGACTCTTCCTTGTTGGGCCCCCCTTCCTCCACCTTTCTCTTACCTTTCCCTGGAGACGTGGACAATCTCTTATTTTCTTGGATAGCAAGGATTTTGCAGTGCTCATAGATGAGCAAAATGAGGCCACAATGAAGCACTAGAGTCGAGAGATTTTGGAATATTGAAATAATGAAAAAATCAATTTAATTTCAAAAATCAGGGTATGTGTAGTGAACCACTTAATTTTAAAATTTAAATTGAAAATGGACATTTTGAAATTCAGATTGTTTTTGACCTTAGGGTGACCTAAAATCAATAAAATTTCACAAATCTCTAGAATTGTGATGCAATATACAATCAAAACAAGCTCCCAAAATTTGAGTAGAAAAGGTGAGGACCAAATAGGTAGCGACTTGGTCCGAACACACGGTCCGACAACCTTTTTCTAAAAATTTTGAGGAAGCAAGATATTGTGACTTTAATGTGAATTCTAGAAGGACATGGAAATTGGAGGTATCTAGATATGCAAAATGAAGCCTTGAAGGTTGAAATAGGACACACTTAGAATGTTTGATAAAAGGATTAATTGAAAAGACAACAAAAAGGGCACACTTAAGGGCCGACTTTTATGATGTTTAGAAGGACAACAAGAGGCTTTAGATTTAATTGAATCAATTAAATGCTTAAAGGGAAATTTGAATTTAAATAAGATTAATTTAATTTTAAAAATTAAGGTTTGTTGCATAAACCGCTTAAATTAAAAGTAAAATATTTAAGAATTTGAATGTTACAAGGAGGTAAAATGAATTTTGAAATTGAAGCAAAGACCCAAATCTAAAAATTAATTCAAGGTCTACACAATCCACAATGTCAATTTTCAAATTAAAAATTAGGGTTTTGTGATTTAACCACTTAATTTTTTTATTTATTTTTTAAATTGAAGGTGTAAATGAAAACTTGAATTGTAAAATTGAAAAGTTCTTAGATCTGAAACAATTAATCCAATTTAGAAAAATAACAAGCTCAAATTTGAATCAAAAAATTAGGTTTTTTGTGCATTCAACCTCTAAATTCTTAAAAAATGCAAGGAAATTAAACTTGTAGTTAAAAATTTGAATTTTAAATTGTATACACTCATATCTGAAAACATAAATCAGAATTAAGGTTGTAATGAGTCAGGTTCACGAAAACATAAAGTGGAAAATTGGGAACCTTAGCCAAATTCGCCACTTGGATGAAAGATGGGAACTTAACTAAGGTTCAATTTTCACTTAGGGAGACTCTACATTCAAAAGAGGGGGATGAATCTACTAGATCCAATCCCAAAGGATGCAATGATTCAATACTAAGTAGACTGGAATGGAATTAACCCTCTTTGTAAGTTAATTAATTAAATTAAGACAAACTGCTGAAAAATGGAGACAAAGTATGTGAAAATAGTGAGCTGCAGATTCAGGATTTAGCCATGCATCTTGATCTAATAAGTTTGAGATGATTCAGAGTTTCTCTGTGAAATACAAGAAAAGTTGCATGGATCGTGTGTTTACATAGGGACACCCTTCTATCAGTCCTCTGAACTTTCCACATGTCGAAAAGGGTTTTTCTATCTCTATGAATAAAGCTTAATTTCAGAAGTACAATTGCATACCTATTTCCTACACACAAAAAGAAAGGGAAATGTGTGGGTAATAAGGGTTTGTCTTTAGATCAAACCCCAATTTTGTAATTAACCAAGTGGTTAAAATAATATAAATGAAATGACTAAAACTAGAAATCCTCCTCTTTGAGGGGATGTTGAATTGAATGAAATTGAATTCCTTATACCTCATTGTGAATTTTTTCTTTCCTCCACATGGAATTAGGGTTTCATGAAGTAGAATGTTGATCTCCTCTTTAACGCTTGAAATATTGTCTCTATTGCTGCTCCAAAGCTTGAAGGAAGACTAAAAATCTCAATTGCTCTTGAATGCTTGGATGCTTGATTAGATTTTTTTATATGTTAAATGAGAGGGGAAATCCCTCTTATATACTTTCTAGTAGGTTTAATTGATTGATTGTGCAACTTGAGCTGACATAGGAGGGAATTCCCTCTTCAAATTTGAGTTAGGTCCAAGGGGAGAGGATCAAGGGAGGTCCCAAATAGGGGATCCCATGGCACCATGCCCTGGTCCAAGTAGATCCTATGGCTCCATGCCCTGGTCCTTCCCTATTTTAGGGTAGGATCAAGGTGGAGGTAGAGTACAAGGTTGATTTTCAATGTATTTTTAATGTGCATGAGCATATTCAGGTCTCCGATCAGGCCGAGGGGCACAAGCACTAAGGAAAAGTCCCAAATGCAATTAAAAATTGCAAGGGGTATAATTTTAGGATGTTACAGTGGGATGTTGTTGATGCAAATATCTCAAAACCTATAGATTCTACTACAAGTGCTCAATATGATGTTATAGACTGAAAAGATAAGGGTCTAATAAGATTGTGCCTGGCAGACTCTATTCTAATCAATGTCCATGAAGAAAACACTACAAAGAAGTTATGGACTAAGCTTGGTGAGATGAATCAAGCCAAATCTTTATTAAATCATATTTTCTTGAGGGAGAAATTACATTCCTTGAAGATAAAAGAGGGTGGACGAACTATAGATCATTTGGAAGCATTTAATATGTTGGTGGCTCAATTGGTATCTGTTGGTGTTAAGATGGATGAAGAGGAGAAATGCCAGATCTTGCTTTGTTCTTTGCTTGATTCATGGTATTCTCTTGTTATGGCTATCAGTATTACTTCTGTTATTTTGAAGTCTGAAGATGTGGTGGGTGGCCTACCTGGTGAAGATATTCGGAGGAAGGTATCCATCAATTTGAAGGAAGCCCTAATTATTCAGGGAAGACCTAAGGAAAAAGGAAAGAAGAATGAGAAGCCCAATAAGTCCAAATCCAAAGTAAGATCCAAATATCATGGAAAGTCCAAATTCATATGCTAGAATTGTGGTAAACTAGGACACATCCATAAGGACTACAAAGAAGAAAATAAAAAGTAAAAGAAGTTCAATTTCAATTCTAGGTCCGAGAAGGAAGATGGTGATGCATTCATTACAACTTTGGCTACTCATGCAAGTAATGACACATGGTTAATTGATTTAGATGCATCTTTTCATATGACTTCCAATAAAGATTGGTTTTATGAGTATGAAGAATTTAATGGAGGCAAGGTGTACTTGGGTGATTATTCACCTATAGACATTGTTGGTCGAAATAAAGTTAGGATCAAGTTTCCTGATGGTAGAATAAAAAGGATTAGTAGTGTGCTACATATCCTAGGTTTAAAATGAAATTTATTATCTATGAGCAAACTGATAGATGCGAGTGTGTAGGTAGTCTTTTCTGATGTGGCATGTAAGATGATTAAGGGTGCTATGGTGATTGCTAGAGGTATCAAGTTTGACACATTGTATAAGCTAGAGGCATACACTGTTGAGTGTAATAGATCTTTTGTAAAAAGTAAATATGTGGATACTCCATCAAAATATTTGAGGGTTTCACCTTCAATGGATGGACATGGCTTTTGGGTACCTAACGGTGCTCTTTCTTCTAAAGAAAAGTTACTTGCAGAGAAGACTATGTTATGGCAGTAGAGACTTGGCCACATTAGAGAAAAGGGTCCAAGGACCTTGAAAAATAAAAACCTTGTTGAAGGTTTGAATGATTGTAATCTTGACTTTGATTTCTGTGAGCATTGCATTTATGGAAATAAAACCACATTCAGTTTTACTTGAGTTCTCATAAATCTAATGGTGTTTTGGATCTTATTCATTCTGATGTGATTAGTCCTATAGATGTTCATTCCCTTGGAAAAATCCACATATTATGTTTCATTTATTGATGATTCTAGTAAACCTAAAGTTTTCAATCATTTTAAAGAATTTAAAGAAATGGTTGACTTGTAGACTAGAAAGAAAATTAAATGTTTGAGGACTGATAATGGCAGTGAATTTTTCTCTAATGATTTGATAGATTCTGTAAAGAATGTGGTATAAATAGACAAAAGACAACTCCATATTCTCCAGAATAGAATGGAGTTGTATAAATAATGAATGGGACATTGATGGAGAAGGCTAGGAGTATGTTGAGTGGAGTTGGTCTAGAAAAAAAGTTTTGGACTAAAGTTCTTGCCACTACTTGCTACCAGATTAACAGGTCTCCTACATTAGCTCTTGTTGATAAAACACCTATGGAAGCATGGTCAGGTCACAATTCTTCAGTGAGACATCTGATATTTTTTGGTTGCGAGGCATATGTATATGTACCAAAGGAGAAGCAAACAAAATTGGAGAACAACGCTATGAAATGTATCTTCCTCAGTTATAGTCATGGTGTGAAAGGATAAAAGCTTTGGGACCCCGTTGCACAAAAGGTAATTCAAATTAGAAGTGTTATTTCTAGAGAAATTAAGTCTCCTTCTATTACATTACAGCCAAAATAGACTAAATATAAAGATGTGATTCAATTTCCTTCTACGCCTGAAAGAGTTGAATTGATACCACTTAACATGCAAGAAGTTGAGGAGAGCTCATCTAGCTCTGAATCTTCAGAAGAGGAGGAAGGATGACCAACTTAGCTCATTCGAAGGTCTACAAGACTTAGAAAACCACCTGAAAGGTATTCACCTGATGATTAGAGATGTATTTTTCTTCGAATACTAATGTGGATGAATCTAGATCTGTAGAAGAGGCATTAGGTATGAATGATGCAGAATCCTAGAAGATTGCTATGGAAGAAGCTATGGCAGCTTTAAAAAAGAATGACACATGGGATCTTGTACAATTGCCTGAAGGATAAAATCTTGTTGGTTTCAAATGGGTGTTCAAGAAAAATATTGGTCTAGATGGAAGCATTGAGAAGTATAAATCAAGGTTGGTTGCAAAAGGCTACTCTCAAGTTGAGGGTGTTGATTATGGTGAGATGTTCTCTCCAATTGAAAAAATGACATCCATTAGATTGTTGCTTTCTATTGCTGCTTCTTATGATTTATAGGTTGAACAAATGGATGTGAAAACTATTCTCCTTCATGGTGATTTTGGAGGAGGATATTTATATGACACAACCAGAGCACTATGTGGTGAAAGGTAAAAGTCATTTGGTCTCTAAATTAAAGAAATCTTTGTATGCCCTCAAATAGAGTCCTAGGATGTGGTACTAGAAATTTGATAAATATGTGTTGAGTCTAGGATTTGATTGTTCTAAATCAAATCACTATGTTTATTATAAATCCGACGGTGACCATTTCCTGTACATTGCATTGTATGTTGATGATATGTTATTCATTGGTAAAGGGAAAGGTGTGATTTAAAAACTAAAGTCTTAGCTCAATGCTAAATTTGAAATGAAATATCTTGGTGATGGAAATCAGATTTTGTTGGTAGTAACAATGAAGGAAGACTGAGAGAGGGGGGGGGGGTGAATCTGTTTTCACTAGATCTACAAACTTAATCACAAATACAAATCTACTAAACTGGAGTAATAAAAAGATAAGCAACTTGAAAGAACAACACACAACACCAAGATTTTGATGTGGAAAACCCAGTTAAGGGAAAAACCATGGTGGGAAGCTACTCACAATAAGATGATACTCTACAGTAGTATGTGAAAATATTACAATGGGGAATGCACATGCATTCAGGCAAACTGTCTAGAGCTCAGTGCTAAAATACAATGACCCGGAAGGCTATAACCTTTAGGGATGTCTCACTAACTTACAACAATATTCGAACTATAACTTGGAAGAAATAAACTAAAAGAATAGCATTTTCAAATGCCTGATTACAGTTTTGGTTGAGCACAATTACCTTATCTACAAAATCAATCTCTCCTCAATCACAAAACTAAAGGATGAATCACTTGATCGTACATACACCACTCTCTGATAATTTGGACACAACCACAACACCCAAATTGTATGACAATATCACCTATTTATACAAATCATCAACCTTGACAGCAAGGTCGACTAAACCCTTAAGTCATAATTACAAAATTACATCTCATGATACAAATATTGACCACTAGACCAATACAATGATTTACATGACATAATATGGACCTAATTCAAATTCTCAAATGCTCAACTCCATCGAAAATCACACCAAGAACAACTATAACATGCTACACCACCAAAAAAACCGCATAACATGAAGAACATCACTGGTTCATGAAAACCACCAATAACTCACACAATGATCAATGTGGATCACCAAAAAAAATATGACACAATTAGGAAACACCAACAAGCATGTTAAGATTATTAGAAATGGATGCACCAACACCACTTATGAAATCTTCATCTGTTAATGTCTAAAACTCAAGAACACAACCAAACAACAACTATCACGAAGAAAGATAACTTGCAGAGAACCAAATCATGATCCATTAGAAATGAAGATACACAAGAGAATCCCAAAATATCAGCTCAATATTAGATCACATCGAAATATACCAGAGGAAATACCAAGCTCTGCAAAGCACCAAGACAACAAAATAAAACTGCAAACCGGATCATAAGATCTTCTCAATCTGCAATCACCAGAGAAAAACATAGTAATATGTTGAAATCAATGACAACAACATATCCAAGCAGCAACAATATCCAACAATCTCCCCGTTTGGCATTGATGGCAACATATAAATGTGAAAAATAGTAAATGCAAAAGAAAGAAGATATCTCCAGCAAACTCCCCCTAAGATCAAGACATATAAGGAAGTTTCTCACATGATCTCTCTCCCTCTTTGATAGAAATGTCAAAGATCTCAAAAAAAAAAAAAAACTCTCTCTCACCCTTATAATATGAAATAGGAATATCTCCCCCTAAAATACAGACTACTCCTCTAGAGCAGGAGAACCAACTCATCAATCCAGATAGAAAGAAAAGGCTCTGAGATCAACCAGATTGATACAACTCAATGCATCTAGTTCTCATCATCAGGGGTGGATACCCCTAATTTGTCTCTCAAATAGACAAATGTATCTGTAGGCAAAGGCTTAGTGAAAATATCAACAGTTTGTTCCTTCATAGATACATACTCTAGCTACACTTTCTCTTCACTGACTTGCTCTCTCAATTAGTAATATTTGATTGACACATG
This sequence comes from Cryptomeria japonica, assembly GCF_030272615.1. Taxonomy (NCBI): domain Eukaryota; kingdom Viridiplantae; phylum Streptophyta; class Pinopsida; order Cupressales; family Cupressaceae; genus Cryptomeria; species Cryptomeria japonica. The sequence goes on from NC_081409.1 coordinate 82,322,126, forward strand.
CTTAGTCTTTGAGTGTTGCACTGGGTTCTTTGACATGTTAATAGAACTGGAATTATCACAGTATTTAAGAGTAGGCTCATCATACATAACTCTAATATCTTTCAACATTTGATTCATCCAAACTACCTGAGTGCAATTACTAGCAGCAACAATAGGCTCAACTTCAGCAATAGATATGTTGGCATATGGACACTCCAATGAGACATTGAAGGTGATTGAAGGTTTTTTCATTGATGGAAATCTTACAATCCTATGACACTGGCAAGACACTTCACCGGCATCAACAGAACACACTCTACACCGGCACTCAGAACACCAGCACCGGCACAAAGAAAGGAAGTATATTGGCACAGAGGCCGATAGGATTTTGCTATAATATATTTTGTTTATTATTTAATAAACTTTGTAAGCTGACTCAATATCATTGTAAAATGACTTATATATATATAAGAATTCATTGTAGGACATTTAAAAATGAAGTAAGGAAATATGATAAGGCGAAATTAGGCAGACCTATTATGCAAAATATAGGTTAAGGGGTATATGTAAAGAATAGAGCAGAAACCGGTACTGAATCTGGCATTGAAGATGCTATTGTAAAGCAGTACAAGATATTGGATCTGCATAATCCACATTGTAAGTCAGTGAGACTTCCCATTGAGCAGTGAGCTCTAGGCAAGTAGCCTTCCTGCATGTGCAGGCCCCTATTGTAAGTAATATTCTCTTATTGGCCAATAAGATTATATTGTGGGTCACAAATCCCACCGAGGTTTTTCCCACACCGGGTTTCCTCATTAAATCATTATGTTATGGTGTGCTTTTCATGTGGATGTTCTTAATTCTATTTATTGCATTATTTCTTGCATACCGGTACACTATTATAATATGTTCTGCATGTTTTAAGATAAGAAATTCTAATAACCGGTTAGATACTGATTCACCCCCCCCTCTCAGTATTTGTGGGAATCCTAACAATTGGTATCAGAGCTTGGTCCTCTATTTTCAGAAGCCTAACAGCTTGAGGATGATCTTGACACTGGTAAAGATGGAAAACTTGATGAAGCAACTTGAAGCAGCTCTCTCAAACTTTGATATAGAAAAATTGAAATACATCAAACTTGAAGATGATCTAAGGGAAGCTCAGGATATCATTCAGGCACTTCAAGAAAATCTCACCACTACAAGAAACAAGAGAAGAGAACTTTGTGAAAAGATGCAATTTGAGAATGATGAAAAGCAAACTCTAAATAATATGATAGGGAAGCTGAAGTAGGAAAACATGGCAACAAAGAATCAGATGTAGGATATGACTATGAGGTTTTGCAAAGAAATTGAAGATAGGAAGAAGAATGAAGAAGAATTGACTAGAAGACTAAGTGATGCAGAAAATGAGAACACAAGACTTAGCTATGAAAATGACCTATTAAAGATAGATCTGATGCATACACAGAATGACTCAAATGAACTAATCAGACAGAAAGAGATCTTACAAAGAGAACTAGATATTTTGAATCAACACAAAGATAAATTCAAGAAAAGCTTAGAAGAACTTGGTGACTTGTTGAAGACTCAAAAACCTAATGGCGATACTTGTGGAATTGGCTTTGAAATTGGTGAAAACTCTGGTACTACAAATACCTAGGATCATAGCAAACCGGTAAGAAAACCTAATGCTTATAAATTCAATGGTAAATGCTTCAATTGTAATAAGTATGGGCATAGAGAAAATCAACGTAGATCTAAAATTTATCAGAACATCAACACACCCACCAATGAATGTTCTAAATGCAATAAAATTGGTCACAAGTCAGAAAATTGTAGAATGAATGTAAGATGTTATGTTTCTGGAAGATATGGACATTTATCTAATCAATGTAGAACACAAACTGGCATAGGTTATAGCAAAGCTATTTAGAAAAACAATGTAACTTGTTATGCATGTAACAATATTGGGCATATTGCAAAATTTTGTAGAAGCAAAGGAACACCAGTAGACAACAAAGGTGCTAGCTTGAAGGGGAAAGAAAAATTTGAAGAGGTAAAGCAAGAATTCTCAAAATAATAGATTAGAAAAACAAATCTAAATATTGGGAATACTCCTCCACTGGTAGAATCAATTAACACCCTACTGACAGAACAGAGTATTACTGCACCGACAGAATAGAGTAGTGCTCCACCGGCAGGAAGTTCTTCATCGAATTCAAGAAAGCTTCTTTGAGGGTTTGGCAAATCAAATGACACATGATCTCTCTCCCTCTTTGATAGAAATGTCAAAGATCTAAAAAAAAAAAAAACTCTCTCTCACCCTTATAATATGAAATAGGAATATCTCCCCCTAAAACACAGACTACTTCTCTAGAGCAGGAGAACCAACTCATCAATCCAGATAGAAAGAAAAGGCTCTGAGATCCACCAGATTGATGCAAATCAATGCATCTAGTTATCATCAGGAGGGGTGGATACCCCTAATTTGTCTCTCAAATAGACAAATGTATCTATAGGCAAAGGCTTAGTGAAAATATCAGCAATTTGTTCCTTTGTAGATACATACTCTAGCTTCGCTTTCTCTTCACTGACTTGCTCTCTCAATTAGTGATATTTGATTGACACATGCTTAGTCTTTGAGTGTTGCACTGGGTTCTTTGACATGTTAATAGAACTGGAATTATCACAATATTTAAGAGTAGGCTCATCATACATAACTCTAATATCTTTCAACATTTGATTCATCCAAACTACCTGAGTGCAATTACTAGCAGCAACAATGGGCTCAACTTCAGCAATAGATATGTTGGCATATGGACACTCCAATGAGACATTGAAGGTGATTGAAGGTTTTGTCATTGATGGCAACCTTACAATCCTATGGCACCGACAAGACACTTCACCAACATCAGCAGAACACACTCTACACCGGCATAGAGGCTGACAGGATTTTGCTATAATATATTTTGTTTATTATTTAATAAACTTTGTAAGCTGACTCAATATCATTGTAAAATGACTTATATATATAAGAAGTCATTGTAGGACATTTAAAAATGAAGTAAGGAAATATGATAAGGCGAAATTAGGCAGACCTATTATGCGAAATATAGGTTAAGGGGTATATGTAAAGAATAGAGCAGAAACCAATACTAAATCTGGCATTGAAGATGCTATTGTAAAGCAATACAAGATATTGGATTTGTATAATCCACATTATAAGTCAGTGAGACTTCCCATTGAGTAGTGAGCTCTAGGCAAGTGGCCTTCCTACATGTGCAGGCCCCTATTGTAAGTAATATTCTCTTATTAGCAAGTAAGATAATATTGTGGGTCACAAATCCCATCGAGGTTTTTCCCACACCAGGTTTCCTTGTTAAATCATTGTGTTATGGTGTGCTTTTCATGTGGATGTTCTTAATTCTATTTATTGCATTATTTCTTGCATACCGGTACACTGTTATAATATGTTTTGCATGTTTTAAGATAAGAAATTCCAATAACCGGTTAGATACTGATTCACCCCCCCTCTCAGTATCCATGGGAATACTAACAAGATAAAGATACTGAATCTTGTTTCTTACTAGTCCATGAAACCATCTTCTTACACAAAAAGAGTGATCCATTGGTAGTGCTCTTCCGATCATCAACATCACCAACCCCGTCCATGTCAATGTAATCACATAGCATGAAAATATCATTCCTCAAATACCACAAACCATAATCCACAGTTCCCTTCAAGTATCTAAATATCCTCTTAACAAAAGTGACATGACTTTCTTTCAGATCAAATTGATATCTAGCAACCATGCGCATAGCATGCATAATGTATGGCCTAGTCTGAGTAAGATATAGCAGTTCACTGACCATAGATTTGTACAAACTCTGATTAGCTTTCGTACATTCCTCATTCTTAGATAATTTATAACCAATCACCATAGGAGTTCCAACTGATTTATGTTGGAATCCAAGAACACTGAGGGGACGGTGAATCAGTGTTTTGCTGGTGGGATCAATTTTAACCTTATCAATAAAGAATTTTAGTAACAGGTAACCATAAAATAATATAACGGCAAGTAGAAATGATACAACCAAAAGAACATACACCATAACATAGGATTTTATACGTGGAAAACCTAAAAGATGAAAAACCACGGTGGGATTGGTGACCCACAATATCTATCCACTGGCCAAATGAATAAATATTATAATAGGGGCTAGCATATGCAAGAAGGCCAACTGCCTAGAGCACACTGCTCATCACAAAAGGAGCCTCACTGACTACAAACACCAAATATGGAGTTACAAACAAAATTTTGAACTCAGGAAATGCATCTACTATGTTGAATGAGTTCTAGTTTAAGCACATTCTGTACCATTTTACACTGTATCTTTCCTACCGGTAGCTTAGATCACTTCCCAATCCTCTTAATCGCCAACAAAGACCAACTATAGATTATTACATTCGCATTCTGTCGATCAAGATCGTTCACAAAATATAACTTCACCTATATCTCTTATATATTCAAAATAACCTAACTGGATTGACTTATATGCCTTATGTCAGTTTACAATGATATTACAAGTTATTACATGTTGTCCTAGACAAAAATTAATGCATTAAACTTCATGAATGATGTCATTGATCGCTTCCATGTAAACCTATCAAATCAATCTCCTATGTCGGCCTCATACACTAGTTCCTAGTTTGCTAGTTTCCCTTGTATGCTAGATGACTTGAATTTTGGTTGCCAAACAATGAATACCAATGAGTACCAATTAAGTGTCTAGCCCAAAATGATGTGTGTTTCCATCAATGACAACACCACTAAACCAGATGATTGTCAATTGCCAATAGTTTGGAGTCATCCAACCAAAACTTCTTTATCAATTCCTTCACATACATAGTTTGAGATATAAATATACCTTTTCCAGTCTATGAAATATGTAAACCTAAGAAGAATTTCATTTCACCAATCATAGATAGCTCAAATTATTTCTACATATCATCAACAAAGTTCATGCTCAAGTTATCATCTCCTCCAAAGATAATATCATCAACAAAGACTTCAACAATAAAGATATTATCATTCTCAATCTTAAAGTATAGATTATTGTTAGCAACAGCTTTATTAAATCCCAATTTCAACTAATCTTTATCAAACCTAGCATACCAAGCTCTAGAGGCTTGCTTTAATCCATAGAGCACTTTCTTCAGCTTACATACCATGCCTCCATCATCTGATAGTAAAAATCCATCAGGTTGTTCAATGTAGACTTCTTCCTCAAGGTCACCATTCAAAAGGGAAGATTTGACATCCATCTGATATACCTTGAAATCTTTATAAGAAGCATATGCAAGCAACAGTCTAACAACTTCAAGTTTGGCAACCAGAGCAAAAGTCTCATCATAATCAATTCCTTCCTTCTGTGAATGTCCTTTGTATACTAGTCTAGTTGTATTTCTAACTTGACTAGCTTCATTCAATTTGTTTCTAAACACCCATTTAGTACCTATAACATTCTTATCTTTAGGTCTAGGTACAAGCTCCCAAGTATTATTCTTTTCAATCTGATTTAATTCTTCTTCCATAGCTCTCATCCAATTTTTATCTTTACAAGCTTCAGCAACTTTAGGTTCAATTTTAGAAATCAAACATACTTCTTTAGTAGCTAACCTTCTTCAAGTCATCACACCTTTATTTTTATCTCCAATAATTTGATTTTCTGAGTGATTCAATCTTACATACCTCAAAGTCTTCTAATTGTTCTGATTTTCAAGTTCCAACACTTCTTCATTGACAATAGCAACATCCAGATTAACTGTCTCTACCAGATCACTCTTCTTTGGCTCTTTAGTCTGAATAGGGTTTAGAACAATATGTTGACCATCAACATATCCACATGCTCTAATCTCTTTTCCAAGGTTCTCATCCACCTTCACATTTGCACTTTCCAATATCTTTCTAGGTCTCTTATTGTAGCACTGGTACGCTGTTGGTATTTTGGTATGGTTTTGTCATTGATGTCAACACCTGCTAAATACACCTACTTTGGCGATCCAGCAACATTCATCGGCAATCAGTAAAATGTTCAAACAATCACCAATATATAGTTAACCGGTACCTGCAATGACATGGAAGACACTTGGTAATGTCGAAGACATCATGTGGACACTTTTCCTGGAAGTAATATCATTGGTATATTCTTATTTGCATATTTGCTTTTACCGGCAAATAGGTCCAGGGTATCTAGGGTTACACCAACAGGTTTATCTTTTCCAGATCAGCATGGCATGACTTATTATTGTTGTAAATGCATTAAGCCGACATGTTCAATCGGTTATTACATCGAATATTGTATTATTTGTAAAATGTTTTATTGTAATATCTTGTAGAGCCAGCCTACTAAAATTGGTCTTAGGGTATGGTATAAATGTAAGATCTTATTTGTAAGATCAAGTATGGAATGCGAAAAAGATTTAAGGAAGGGTATATGCGAGATCAAGCAGAGATATACACGAAGACATCATTTGAAGGTGAAGTTAGGTTTTTGCAAAAGCATATCAGCATTACATCGGTACTGAATCCAGCATAAGAAGATGCTATTTTGTGCAGTACATTCTCATTGGATTTATCCATCCAACTGTAGTCAGTGTGACTCCCATTTGTGTTTGAGCAGTGAGCTCTAGGCTGTTGGCCTTTCTGCATGTGTAGACCCCATTAATGTACACTTACTATTTGCAGTAGTATCATCTGATTGTGGATAAGGTTTCCCACCGTGGTTTTTCCCCTTATAGGGTTTCCACATACAAATATTTGTGTCATGTGTTGTGGTTGACTTTGTGCTTATGTTTCATGCATTAATTCTTACCAGTACAACATTTCCTATTAACATTGTTTACCAGCACAATTAACTGTCTTACCGGTATTAAGCAATAAGTTGGTTGATAAGATTTTGGTTTGAATTTATTTGACAACCGATTCACCCCCCCCTCTCAGTTGTCCCTGGGACCTACAGTTGGTATTAGAGATTAGTCCTCCTTTTGCAGAAGTTTAACAGCTTGAGGAGATCCAATGTCTACTAATTATTTCAGGAAGGATAGTCCTAAGCTTGATGGAACCAACTATGGAATATGGAAAATCAGAATGGAGACACATCTGAATTGCATTGGTAAAGACATCTGGGAAGTTACTAAGAATGGTTATACTACTTCTATAGCTGGTCAGCCTGCTCCTATTACTTTAACTAAAGATGAAGAAAATGATTGCAAAGAAAGAGAAGCACTTTTGAGCGCATTATTAGATCAACAAATCATGGGATTATCAGATAGATCTACTGCAAAAGCTATTTGGGATCATTTGGAAACACTAAATGAAGGGGATTCCACAGTCAAAATTGCAAAACTTGAAAGCTTCCGAGTCAGGTATGAACATCTGAAAATGGAAGAAGATGAAAGAATTTCTGCCTTTATGGAAAGAGTAAATGAAATTGTTTTAGGTATCAAATGTTGTGGAGGAACCTTGAGTGAACATGAGATTGTTTCAAAAATCTTAAGAGGTTTTCCACTGGCATATAAAATGAAGGTTACTGCCATTAATGAGCTGAGAACAATGCCTAATACATCAGTAACTAGGGATACATTGATTGGAAAACTTTCAGCTTTTGAAATCGAGGAATTTGGTCCTGTTGCTATAAAAACTGATTTGGCCTTCAAAGCATCAACAACATCTGCTCCATCTTTTGACAAATTAGACTGGAAAGCCTTTTATGCAAGAGAACTTGAAGAAACTAGGAAGGAGAATGAAGAGCTTGAAGAACTTGAAGCACTATTTGCAAGAAAAATGCCAAAAGGTCCAATTGGAAGTAAGTATGAAAGTAAAGCACCCTTTAAATGTTTCAACTGCAATAGGATTGGTCATATGGCTTCAAGATTCCTTGATAGACATGCTAGACTAAGAGAAGAAGCTAGAAGGACATACAAACCTAATCCTGAATATCATAGATACAGATTTAAGAAAAACAAAGATAAATCCTGCTACATTGTTGATGACGGTGTGACTGATGATTCTGATGAGGATCCAGCAGACAACGGATAGGTCTTTGTTTCTATGACAGAAGATCAACCGGTACCTATTGCTCCACCAGTAGAACAAGCCCTAGCAGCTAAAGTTGAATCAAAGGATGAATGGATTATTGACTTAGGATGCTCACATCACATGACTGGAGACAAAGGCAAATTCTTGAACTTTCAAGAATACAATGGAGGTTTAGTAAGATTTGGAGATGACAAAGCCTGTTCAATCAAAGGTAAGGGTTCAATATCTCTTGATGGTAAACATAACACTAACAATGTTTACTATGTTGAAGGATTAAAACATAATCTTTTAAGTGTTGGTCAATTAGTTGAGAAAGGTTTTCAGTTACAATTTAAAAATGGAAAATGCAAAATCATGAATAGAACTAGTTTGGAAATTGCAACCGGTAATTAGACTAGAGGTAATATCTTTCATTTGAATAACAGTGAAAAGGCATGCTTAATTGCTCATATAGATGAAAGTTGGCTATGGCATAAAAGACTATGTCATGTAAATTTTGATTGCATGGTAAAAATTAGTACTTCTAAGGCAGTTAGAGATCTACCTAAAATTGAGAAACCTCAGAATACAATTTGCAAGGAATGTCAATTTGGAAAACAGGTTAGAGCTCGTTTCAAAAGTATTCCAGAAAAATCCAATAATGCTCTTGATTTAATTCACACTGATTTATGTGGTCCGGCTAGAACTAAAAGCTTACAAGGTGATAGATATTTCATGCTAATTATTGATGATTATTCTAGAATGTGTTGGGTTACTTTTCTCAAAGAAAAATCAGAAGCACTTGGGAAGTTCAAACTATTCAAAGCAATGGTTGAAAATGAAACCGGTAAGAAAATTAAATGTTTAAGATCAGATCAAGGGGGAGAATTCACATCTAGAGATTTTAATACATTCTATGAAGTGAATGGAATCAAAAGACAGTTATCAGCACCTCGGACACCACAATAGAATGGAGTTGTTGAAAGGAAACACAGAACTATTTTGGATGCAGCAAGAAGTATGTTATCAGAAGCAAATCTACCACATGTGTACTGGAGAGAGGCAGTAAGCACTGCTATCTATACATTCAACAAAGTTCACATCAAAGGTGAAACCGGTAAGACCCCTCATGAACTATGGTTTGGTAATACTCCTACTCTTAAGTATTTCAGAATTTTTGGAAGTAAATGTTATATTAGAAGAGATGAGTATATTGGCAAGTTTGATCCTAGAAGTGATGAAGGAATATTTCTTGGTTATTCATCTAAGAGTAAAGCTTATAGATGTTTTAATAAAAGATTATAGAAAATTGTTGAGAGTACAAATGTAAAGATTGATAAACAATTCAGAGGAAGGTATATAGACTCTGAACCGGTAACATAAATTATGACAAATGAACCAACAGTAAATCCACCAGTACAGAATGATGATCCAGTTACTCCGGTATCATCAAAGGATACCACAGTAATTGAAGAACAACAACAGACTAAGACACCCCGGTATGTAAGATTGAATCATTATGAAGATCAGATAATTGGAAGAAAATTTAAAGCAGTCGTGACAAGAGGAAGATTGGCAAATGAAGAGGTATGTCTTATTTCTCAAATTGAACCATTATCTATCAATGAGGCATGTGAAGATAAATTTTGGATTAAAGCTATGGAAGAAGAATTAGGACAAATTGAGAAAAATAATACTTGGACATTAGTTCCCCAGCCTGAAAATAAAAATGTAATTGGAACCAAATGGGTATTTAGAAACAAACTCAATGAAGATGGTAAGGTTGTCAGGAATAAAGCAAGACTAGTGTGTAAGGGATATTCTCAGAAAGAAGGAGTTGATTACAATGAAACCTTTGCACCAGTAGCCAGAATTGAGGCGGTTAGATTATTCTTAGCCTTTGCAACTCACAAGGATTACAAAGTTTATCAAATGGATATTAAATGTGCATTTTTGAATGGAGATCTTGAAGAGGAAGTCTATATTGAACAACCTAATTGATTTTCTTTGAAAGATAACAATGATATGGTTTGCAGATTAAGAAAAGCTCTGTATGGACTAAAACAAGCTCCAAGAGCCTGGTATGCAAGATTGGATAAGTATCTTTTAAAAATTGGTTTTACTAAAGGAAATGCAGATAGCAATTTATATTACAAAGTAACTAATGATGACATTTTGATTATGGAAGTATTTGTTGATGATATAATCTTTCGAGGAGAAGATGGATTATGCAAAGAATTTTCTCTTAAAATGCAGCATGAATTTGAAATGTCTATGATTGGAGAAATAAAATTCTTTTTAGGATTGCAGATTTTACAGACTGATAAAGGCATATTTTTGAGTCAATCCAAGTACTTGAAAGAACTACTCAAGAAATTTGGGATGGAGAACTCTTAACCGATAAGCACACCTATGACTACAAATGACAAATTATCTCAAAGGAATGAATCTACACCTATTAATCCAACTAGATACAAATCTATGATAGGAGGTTTACTGTATTTGACACAAACTAGACCTGATATTATGAATGTTGTATGTATAGTTTCTAGATTTCAGAGCAATCCCAAGGAAAATCATGAATCAACAATAAAAAGGATTTTCCGGTACTTACAAGGCACAACAAATCTTGGATTATGGTATCCTAAAGATGAAAATTTTGATCTATATGCATAAACATATGCAAATTGGGCAAGAGATGTGGATGATAGAAAGAGCACCATTGGAGGAGCATTATTTCTTGGAAAAAGATTAGTTTCTTGGTTAAGTAAGAAACAGAGTTGTACATCTTTATCAACAACAGAATCAGAATATGTTGCAGCAGCAACAATCTGTACACAGGTACTTTGGCTTAAGCAAATGTTGAAAGTCATAAAGGTAAAATGCAAGGAACCTATTACTATATATTGTGATAACAATGCAGCAATTGATATATATAAGAATCCAGTATTATATTCTAAAACAAAACATCTTTCTATCAAACTGAATTTTCTAAGGGAAAAAGTTGAAGAAAAGGAAATAAAACTGGTTTATGTAAATACTAAAGAACAACTTGCAGATATTTTTACAAAACCTTTGCCTAAAGAAACTTTTGAGTATCTTAGAGAACAGCTTGGAGTCTTACCTCCACCGGTAGAGACTTAGACAGTTGATGATTGTCATCAATCGACAAAATTAAATGGACAAATCTTTTATTCCAATATTTGATGAGGAAGCTACTTCTCAAGGGGAGTAGTTGGTATATTGAATTGGTTGGTATTTTGTATGAACTTGACCTTTTTGTGACTTTGTCATTTGATGTCAAAGGGGGAGAGATATATGGAAAAACATTAAGGAAAAATATATGGAAAAATGCATTATCTTTTTGAGGAGAGATTGGTATTTGTATAAACACATATTACTCCCAGGGGGAGAATTGGTTTTTGTACTTGGCATTTCTATTTTGGCACTTTGATGGTTTTTCCATCTTGTGTTGCCATCAATGCCAAAGGGGGAGATTGTTGGCATTTTGGTATGGTTTTGTCATTGATGTCAACACCTGCTAAATACACCTACTTTGGAGATCCAGCAACATTCACCGGCAATCAGTAAAATGTTCAAACAATCACCGGTATATATTTAACCGGCAGGATATAATGTTCACCGGTACCTGCAATGACATGGAAGACACTTGGTAATGTCGAAGACATCATGTGGACACTTTTCCTTGAAGTAATATCATTGGTATATTCTTATTTGCATATTTTCTTTTACCAGCAAATAGGTCCAGGGTATCTAGGGTTACACCGACAGGTTTATCTTTTCCAGATCAGCATGGCACGACTTATTATTGTTGTAAATGCATTAAGCCAACATGTTCAATCGGTTATTGCATCGAATATTGTATTATTTGTAAAATGTTTTATTGTAATATCTTGTAGAGCCGACCTACTAAAATTGGTCTTAGGGTATGGTATAAATGTAAGATCTTATTTGTAAGATCAAGTGTCGAATGCGAAAAAGATTTAAGGAAGGGTATATGCAAGATCAAGAAGAGATATACACGAAGACATCATTTGAAGGTGAAGTTAGGTTTTTGCAAAAGCATATCAACATTACACTGGTACTGAATCTAGCATAAGAAGATGTTATTTTGTGCAGTACATTCTCATTGGATTTAGCCATCCAATTGTAGTCAGTGTGACTCCCATTTGTGTTTGAGTAGTGAGCTCTAGGCTGTTGGCCTTTCTGCATGTGCAGACCCCTCTTTGTACACTTACCATCTGTAGTAGTATCATCTGATTGTGGGTAAGGTTTCCCACTATGGTTTTTCCCCTTACAGGATTTCCACGTACAAATATTTGTGTCATGTGTTGTGGTTGACTTTGTGCTTATGTTTCATGCATTAATTCTTACCAGTACAACATTTCCTGTTAACATTGTTTACCGACACAATTAACTATCTTACCGGTATTAAGCAATAAGTTGGTTGATAAGATTTTGGTTTGAATTTATTTGACAACTGATTCACCCCCCCTTGTCAGTTGTCCCTAGGACCTACATAGGCTTTTCTCTTTACTGAATATCCCAAGAAAATTCCTTCATCACTTTTAGCATCAAACTTTCGTACATCCTCATCTCTCTTGGTATAACATTTGCTACCAAATACTCTGAAATATCTCACAGTAGGAACATGACCAAATCATAACTCATAAGGAGTCTTACCAGTATTATCTTTGATATGGACTATGTTGATTGTGCAAACAGTAGTGCTAATAGCTTCTCTCCAATCCGAACATTCCCTTCAATCGACATAGTCCTTACAACATCGAAAACAGTTATGTTCTTCCTTTTAACAACTCCATTTTGTCGAGGGGTTCTAGGAGTAGATAATTGTCTTCTAATCCCATGCTTCTCACAAAATGAATTAAACTCACGAGAACATAATTCTCCACCTCTATCAGATCTTAAACACTTCACCTTCAATCCAGGTTCAGTCTCCACCTGTGCTTTGAATATTTTGAATTTGTCCAATGGTTCTAATTTCTCCTCCAAAAAGACAACCCACATCATCCTGGAATAATAAAAAAATAACAACATGAAATATCTATCACCTTGCACTCTTCTAACATTTGTAGGTCCACATAGGTCAATATGCACAAGATCTATCAATCCATTAGATCTATATTGTTTCCTATTGAAATAAATTCTTGTTTGCTTACCCAACTGACATTATTTACATACGGGATTAACAGGTCTAACAATCTTAGGCAGATCTCTAACAGCTTATGTATAACTGATCTTAATCATTGATTCAAAATTTGCATGACACATTCCCTTATGCCACAACCAACTCTCATCAACCTAAGCAATCAAACAACATTTCTCACCGGCATTCAAATGAAAAATGTTACCTTCAGTCTTAGTTCCAAATGCAATCTCTATACCCAAGGTATTTAGGATCTTGCATTTTCCATTCTTGAATTATAGATCATAACTTTTGTCAACCATATGTCCAACACTCAAAAGATTATGCTCAAACATTCAACATACAAGACATCATTAGTATTATGCTTACCATCTGTTACCACATCATTTATTCCTCATGGCAAGAGTGGGTCATCTTTTCCTTTTTATGTTGGAGTCCTAGTTCATGCCATATTACCTTGGTTCAAGTCTTTAATGCGTCCTCAAATCCTTTTTCTAGTCATTTAAGTCAGGTTCAGACAATTGATTGAACTCCTTGAACACGTCGAACCATTCTGAACTAGGTTCAACAAGTTCATTTAGGTTCAATAGGTTCCAAGGTGTTCAGAAAAAGTTTTTTTTTTTTGTACTAACATTTTCTCGAAGTGTTTTGCAGCGGCTCTTCCAAAAAATTTTTCCTATTCGGTGATATAACATCTGTGTTGAACTTATTGAACTGAGTTCAAAGGGTTCAAATATGTTCAATGTGTTCAACATAGCAAGTGGTCAACAGTTTGACGTGGCATACATCTTGAACTACTTGAACACTCAAGAAGTAGGTTCAAGATGTTCATCTGGGTTCAATGTTGGTGGGTCCCGTGGTTTCTAATGTTTTGGGAAGTGCATTCATTGCTAAATACAGAGAGGCAGAACCATATCTTAAAGTGATGTCATTCTTTGGCTTTTTCGAAGTAAGTGAACATTTCAAGAACTGGCAGTTTCTTAAAGCATGCCACCATGCATTCAATGCATGCGTGCGAAGGTCTAATCTATCAACTTGCCGCATCCAGACCGAAATTGTGAAATCATTGCATTTAATGTCTTTGTATCATTACCTTCCTCAATAAGGTATGAAAATCATTTGCGTTCTGCATTAGTTACTTGCTACTGGACTTTTGTTTATGTTATCCCTAGATACGAGTCTTTCTTGCTGCTAGCCGTCGTCCAATTATACAACTGTGAAGGTGAGTTTTTCCTTATTTTCTCCAGTGTTTTCCCTTGCATTTTCTCTCATACAGAAGGTTTCACTGCAATCAAAGTTAGGTTTCTTGTTTTGAAGTTATGAAGTCCACTCTGCATTTGTTTGGAAACGTCTTTAGCTTGGCATCCACAGAAGCCATAGTTAGTGATACTGACCTGAAAGGAGAGAACCTTGAAAATTTGAAAGAAAGGGTGTTCAAGGGTATTGATAAGTCTTTTTGTATAGAGATTTTGAGTAGTGGACTTTTAGAAGCAGCAGCCTTTCCTCCAGCAATTTCTTGTCCAGAGTTGGTTTGGGAGTGTATTGCTAGATATGACCCAGTATCTGAAACTATTAAGAGAGATAATGGTGAAACCCTTCTTGCCATTAACCATGAGGTGATTGCTTCAGTTTTCAAGATACCGAATTACCAATTTTCTAATTTCTCTCCTACCCAGTCAATCAGTGAGTTCAATGCAGATAGAGCCGGACACCAAAATAATGTGGCAAAATTCTGGTTGAAGGTCCCACAGAGAGGTGGTTCTAGGTTACCTAAAAATCCTAACAAGAACCACATGTTGCCACATATCCATGATGTGATGCTTCTGTTGCATCGAGCTAGAGGTTTCGCTGAAGCTTATAGCTTTGATGATTGGATTTATTGCTATGTGCAATTAGTTCTGGAAGGAAAACAATATTTGGATTGGACAGAGTTAATTGCTGATTCCATGAGAGAGCAGTTGAGTCTAGCCAAGCAGTTTCAACAAAACTTATTCATGTCCTCATATCTCTTGTATTGTCTAGCTTGTGTTAAAGAGTTAACGGGTATACCAAAGCAGCCCACTGAGGAAGATGTTCCGGTGTATGAGTTCTATCCTATGCTGCAAAAAGACAATGCCCTACAAGATTTCAAAAGGATACACAATGCATTCTCGGGTGATATGTGTCATGAACTGAAGGGTACAAAGGCTAAACAGATTTCAGATGATGCACATACCTTGATTAAGAAGTTCAGTAGTTTTTACATCCAGTTCCCATGCTTTTTCTATATACGGGTAGGAGGATTTGAAGAGGAACCCTTCAAGCTCCCCCACTTTTGTTCTGATTGTTTTGTTCTAGTAGAAGTATGCAGGCAACTGACCTCTGTGATCAACAAGGCACAACCTAAGGACAAGTGGGAAGGTCATTTTCCAATACAATTGGGAGTGTTGTCTTGTAATTCAATGTCTGATGCACTAAGTATAGGAGCAGACCTTAGGAATTTTAATTTCTCTCTATATTCTGAAAGGAAGGGATTTGACAATAAGGGATTTTCTTGAAGCCTTGGCTTGATGCCTTATCTTCTCATGCCATAGTTAGAAGACTTCTGGGAAGACTGTACAGATGAACTTGAAGTTTTCAAAAGGGAAAGCATGAGATTGGTGCTAGAACAGGTTGTCTCTTTGCAAATAAAGTTAGACATTAAAGGGCTTAAAGAGGATTATCTTGAATTGTTTGAACCATGATATTTAGCCCATGCAGAGACTGAAATGCTCCCAATTAATTGGGATGAGGAGGAAAATGATGACATACAATTGAGGACCGAACGAGTTCTAGAAAGAACTGTGGCATGGGTGGCTAAAAAGAAAGCAATAAAGTCAGGCGCCAAGTCACTTTCCGCAAGAAATAATAAGGATCCTCTATCTTCACCAAAACATCCTTCTAACAGTGCTCCTATTTATGTAGGTAGGGATACTAAGTCATCTCAGCCTAGACGCAGGTCTAGCCCAACTCTAGATTTCAGTACCCCTTGGCATACTCGATCACTTAGTGTCACCCAAAGGAAGATGGACTAGGTCAAGGATATGCGAGTAAAAGATGTCGTGCTTGAGGCTCAAATTTTTGAAATTGAAGATTTGGATGGTGAAGTTGCTCTAGACTCCCAAACAGTGACTGTGGCGATGATGCCACCACCAAAAATGACTGAAGGAACTTCTCATTCCGCTGCGACCCCTAAATGGTTAACAACCTCAGTGAACAAGAAAAGGAGTTTTCTTCCTGTGACCATTCCAATTCAGGAAATGGTTGCTAAGTACTCCAAGAAGAATCCAAAGTCGAAAAGGTTCAAGACCACCGCTCACCTAAACAATGACGAAGAAACTAGAAAATGGATGGCCGCAATTGCCTCATACAAGCTAAAAGATGAAAACAGAGAGGCTGGTCATGATGATTTTGAGATCACAAAAGTAGAGTTGGGAAAAATGAGCAGAGATATAGATAACCATTTTTTCCAAGTGTCAGCAAAGAAAATTCTTACCTGCTCAGAGAAGGATGGATGGGAGAAAAGAGAACTTAAAAGACACATAAGTGTTTTGGCTCAGTTCATCGATAGTATCGGTTGCCTTGGAGAAAACAAGAAGTTGATGAACCAAGTTCAACGGGCTAAGAGCATCGCTGAAGTGGTTGAGAAATGGATTGAACAAATAATGAAAGACAGTGAAAAGTACATTACCAACTCTCAGAAATTGTGTGATGAAGTACAGAGCCTGATTTCTAAAATCCAAAACCAGCTTGTACCGTGAGAGAAAGAAGAGCACAAATGGCAAAATGTCCTACCTCTGTTTGCCAAAATCGAAGAATATGGGACTACCAAGTTTTTGACAGAACATTCAATTAAGCCGGTGGCCGATGAATGCCAACTTTTCATGCTGAAGAAAACTATCATGTGGCGAGTGCTTACCTTTCAGTCGGTGATCACGAATGCAAGAACCTCTGTCTATGAACTCCAAGATTTGCAAAGTAGTATAGTCAAGGATAATAAAGTGGTTAATCCCGATCATGACTGGGAGTTAGGAATATGCGGGTCAAGCACACAGGAAGCAATCAAATCTTTCTAGTTGAACATGGAGAAGATTAGATTCAAGAGTAGCTTCACGCTAGAGGATATAACCAAGGTGGCTAGGATCGAATCTATGGTTTTCATTGGGAATGATCAACTACCGAAACACTTAGAGAAGATGGTGCAACATAAGTGGAATAAAGAGGTGGCAAAGGCAAAACTCAATGCAATGAAAGTCCCAAGCCAATCCATGGTTCAAGAACTCACAACTTCTCATGACGCCCGCGAAGATGGAGAAGATGACAATGATGAAATATGACATAATGCATCAATTTAGGACTAGTTTCCTTTATTTTTAAAACATTTTTCATAGTTATGCAAAAACTTCAAGACATCTGTCCCAAAATACTTTTTGTTGGTTTTGTAACTATTTTATCGGGGAGTGGTCGAGTTTTCAGGGAGACCTCCCCCGTTTAGACTATAAATTAAGTAAAATAGATGGTAGAAGGGTTAGATTTTGGTAATTAATTTTGTGAACTTCGACTGAAGTTTTTGTTTTGGGTATTTTCTATTCTTAATCAAAGGAAGAATTAGATGATTGGGATCTATTTTGGAAAAAGATTGGCAGATGTATTTTTGTGCCTTTGTTGCATAAGGATATATATATGAAATCTGATCATATTATTTTTGGGGAGAAGAAAGATCTGTGTATTTTGAATCCGAATAGATAACATGTCTTTGCATATGTTCATCCGATCAAGTAACAGTAAATGATCATTTCATTGCAGTATTTCATTATTCCTCTTATGTTCTTTCCTTTGAATGTGTTGTTTACTCTAGAAAAGATTCATGATTGAGGGCAGATGTATTTTCCTTAAATCTGTTCGTCTTTTATTAGTTTAGGTGGAAGAAGTATATTGAACTTTGTTTCAGTTGTTGTAGTTACATGCTTTGAAAATTAAGGAAATAGCTTTCATTGTTTATGAGACATGAGAAAAGTTGCAGCCTTTCATCCAAGAATGAAATAGGTGGCCTTATACGCTTTCTGGTTAAAAGCTTTCTTATAGATATAAATAAAAATAAAACATATTTCATGAAAAACCAAGATAGGGAGCTGTACTTATGCAAAAATTCAGAGGGAAGTGATTTGAACAACACTTGCCCAACTGTTCAGTGAATCATTTGTTCTTAGAATAAGGTAACAGAGTTTAAGATTAATCATTTAAAAACAAAGAGCAAATCTATTCACTAACACCATCAAAAGAAATAGAACCTCTCCTAATATCTATTCCACCATCATATCTTTCCATACTCACAAATTTTATTTTATCACTGGTCATATGATGTGAGCAACCACTGTCAATAACCATTCATCTTTCTCTTCAACTTTAGAAGCTAAATCTTTCTCCTCAACAACAAAGCTAGTGGAATCAATAGGTACAGGTCTATCTTCCTTAATGGTAAGAAATACAACTTCATCCCCTTCAAATTCATCATCTCTAACACTATCATCAGGAGCATAATAGCAATTCTTCTAATTTCTAAACTTCTGGTTAGACTTGTAAGGCTTGTCATACTTCTCATGCTTCTCATATCTATCATTCCTATCACACTTATCAAACTTATCATGCTTGTCATACTTAGCCATTCTCTTCGGGCATCTAGAAGCAAAATGTCCTATCTTATTACAAGAGAAACATTTCAAAGGAAAATTTCCATCATACTTATCAGTTCCTTTAGGTAATCTCCAGGCAATCAAAGCTTCAAGATCATCCAACACTTTTTCTTTCTCTTCCATCTCTCTTCTCTCTCTTTCATATCTGGATATTCTGCACTCATCAGGATCATACTTCTGCTTTCTGGATATAGATGTTGATGCTCTAAATTTTGTCTTAGAATTTTCATGTGATTCTCAAAAATCACTTAGCTCAAATGCAGCAATCTTTCCAACCAACATATCTCTTGTTACTATAGTCACAGTCCAAATCTCATCAATAGTAGCCACCTTATGTTGATAAGCAGGAGGCAAAGATCTGAGCACCTTAACAAAAATTTCATCTTCTTCAAGGGTTCCACCGACACATCTGATACCTAGGACAATATCATTCACTCCATATCTTGTGTTACTGTAGTCACACTCCAGATCTCATCAATAGAAGCCACCTTATGTTGATAAGCATGAGGCAAAGATCTCAACACCTTAACAACAATTTCATCTTCTTCAAGGGTTCCACTGACACATCTAATACCTAGGACAAGATCATTCACCTTAGACATGAAAGAGTGTATGTTCTCATCATCTCCCATCTTCAGCATCTTATACTTTCCTTTCAAACTGTTCAAATTTCACTTGTTTGTCATCTTCATACAAGATTTCAAGCTTTTACCAAATCTCATGTGCATTCTAAAGTCCCATTACATTTGTCATTTTTAAATCAGTCAAGGTACTCAACAATTCTTCCTTCACTCTAATATTATGTTCAACTTCCTTGATCTCATCGGCAGTAACTGGTCCATTCGAAGGAGAAAAATAGGCACTCTTTGTAATCTTCTAGTAATCTTCTCCAAGACATTTCAAGTGAAATTCCATCTGATTCTTCCATATTGCATGGTTACTTCCATCAAATCTTGGACTATCCTTCTTAAAGATAGCACTTGCAACTTCCATCCCAAATCTCCTCAAGTGGTTAAGCTTCTTCCAAAGGGTCTAGCTATGATACCAATTGTTGGCAATAACAATGAAGGAAGACTGAGGGGGGAGGGGTGAATTAGTCTCACCGGATCTACAAACTAAATCATAGATATAGATCTAATAAATTGAAGTAATAAAAAAGATAAGCAACTTGAAAGAAGAACACACAACACCAAGATTTTGATGTGGAAAACCCGGTTAAGGGAAAAACCACGATGGGAACCTACCCACAGTAAGATGAAACTCTATAGTAGTATGTGAAAATATTACAATAGGGAATGCACATGCATTTAGGCACACTACATAGATATCACTACTCAAATACAATGACCTAAAAGGCTACAACCTTCAAGGAAGTCTCACTAACTTACAACAAGATTTAAACTACAATCTAGAAGAAATGAACTCAAAGAATATCATCTCCAAATGCCTGATTATAGTTTTGGTTAAGCACAATTGTCTACTCTGCACCACCAATCTCTCCTCAATCATAACACCAAAGGATGAATCACTTGATTGCACATAAACCACTCTTTGATAATATAAAAACAACCATGACACCCAAATTGTATGACAATATCACCTATTTATACAAGTCATCAACCTTGATGGCAATGTCAACTAAACCCTTAACTCATAATGAAAAAATTATATCACATGATAAAAATATCGAATACCAGACCAACACAATGATTTACATGACATAATATGGACCTAATTCAAATTCCTGAATGCTCAACTCCATCTAAAATCACACCAAGAACAACCTCAACTTGCTACACTACTAGAAATACCACATAACATGAAGAACATCACTGATTCATGAAAACCACCAATAACTCGCACAACGATCAATTCAAATCACCAAAACAAATAGGACACAATTAGAAAACACTAGAAAGCACATTAAAATCATCACAAATAGTTGTACCAACACCACTTATCAAATCTTCATCTGTCAAGGTCTGAAACTCAAGAACACAACCAATCAAAAACTATCACAAAGAAATATAACTTGCGGAGCACCAAATCATGATCCATATAAAATAAAGATACATAAGAACATCCCAAACAATATTCCAAAATCTCAGCTCAATATCTGATCACATTGGAATATACCTGAGGAAATACCGAGCTCTGCAAAGCACCAAGACAAGAAAATAAAAATACAAACTGGATCATAAGATCTTCTCAATCTGCAATCACCAGAGTAAATCACAGGAATATGTTGACATCAATGGCAACAACATATCCTAGCAACACCAATGTCCAACACATTCCTGGGATGTAAATCAAAAGAGATAGAGTGAACAGAAAGCTATGGCTAGGATAGAGTAAGTATGTGAATTCAGTATTACAGAGGTTCAACATGTAGGATTGTCGACCATTATGTGTTACTTTTGTAGTTGGAACAAAATTATCTTCTTTAGATTGTCCTACATCACCATGAAAGATGTAATACATGAGCAGAGTTCCTTACAAGAGTGTAGTTGGAAGGTTGATGTATGCTATGGTCTATATCAGACGAGACATTGACCAAGTAGTGGGAGTTCTTTCCAGATATATGTCTAATCCTGGTAGAGTTCATTGGGATGCACTCAAAAGAGTCTTAATATATTTGAAGGGTACCTCAAAGTATTCTTTGTGTTATCATGGTAATTTGGTTGGAGAACTAACTTCCCTTGATATTCATGGTTATGTGGATTTAGATTGGGTAGGTGATATTGATAGTAGTTAATAGACCAGTGCTTATGTGTTTACTTTATTTGGTAGTGCAATTAGTTGGATGAGTAAGTGACGGGTTGTGGTTGCTTTGTCCACTATTGAAGTAGAGTATATGACAGCTATTCATGCTTCTAGAGAAGACATTGACTTAGGATATTGTGTTTAGATAATGGAATAAAATAAGGAACGATGATAATTTATTGCCACAGTCAGAGTGTGATCTGCTTAGCTAAGAACCCACAATTTCATGTCGGGACCAAACATATTGATTTTCAGTATCATCTTGTTAGAGATATGGTCGAAGATGGTAAGGTGAAATTGATTAAGGTAGAAACTTTGATGAATGTTGTAGATACTTTAACTAAGACTATGAGGAGAGAGAAGTTCAAATGGTGTTCAGAGTCTATGGGCCTCATGGCCCTTAGCAATTGATTTATTGTGTTGATACACCATTTTCTCTTGCAAAGTGTTCGATAAGTGGGAGAATCTTAGGAGAAATAGTGTCTCAACCTTGCATTTATAGGAGGTTATTATTTATAGTAAGTTTTTATTTGATTATGAATTGGTGTGAAATTATTCTTGAAGCTTCTGGCTGGCTAGATATGCATTCTTGTAAAGTTACATCACAAGATCATAGCTAGTTTTAAAGATAGTGTTGGCATTAGGTTGTCATTGATGTCAACAATTTAGAAGATCAGGTTAACAGGTTGGCAAAAGTGTTATCAGACAAGATGAAGTGGAGAGAGAAACATCATATAATATGCCATGTTATATGCACAAGGAGATACAGAAGGAAAGCTTGAAATATTCTAACAGGACAAGTAATTGGATGAAGAAGACAAAGGGAAATATAGTGGTGAAGGCATCAAGCAAACCGGTTTGAATTAGGAAAGGTGTTACTGCAAATGTCAATAACACGTAACTGAGCTATCAATAACACGCAAGTTATCGCATGCAGTTACAGGGAGTATTAATAACATGATGGTTATATGTCTGTAAGTGTCAATAACACAATGGTTATGTGTCTATAAGTGTCAATAACATGATGGGTATATGTCTACAAGTGTCAATAACACAATGGTTATATGTCTACAAGTGTCAATAACATGATGGTTATGTGACAAGGGTTGTTAACAACCCAACTGGTTGGTCGTGCTGGTCTTGTGGTATAGGATGTCAATAATGCGCAAGATATGTAATCCTTGCTATCCCACAACATGAATAATTTAAGATAGTGGCCATGTGGGATAATACTATTGTGTGGCGGATGAAGTCAATAACACATAGGTTATGCTATCTAGCTTATCCCACGACATGTAAGAAACCTTGTAGGATAACACTTAAGTGAAGCAAACAGTGAAGCTCTGTATCCCATGACATGTTATTTGCATGAAAGAAACCTTGCGGGATAATGATAGTCAAAGGAGGTTAAAACAAAGAGATGCTCTCTCTTATCCCATGGTGTCAAGTGTGACTAACAAAAGTCACATGGGATAAGAAAATTAAGGGAAGACTATTGATTCCCTTATCCCACATAGGCTAAGATGCACATTAAATATTGCATGGGCTAATAAGTGGAAGCTATCATGAAGAAAACCCTTATCCGATGAGGGTTTACAACTGTAAGAACATTGTTGCGGGATAAGACTACAAATAAAAAATAAAGGTTTCCTTATCCCATGCATCCCCGTGGGGATAAGGAAAGGGACAAGAGATAACAAATTGCTTGTCAAGGGAAGACAAAGCTTATCCCGTGTGTGTTGAAAGACTATGCAAATGAGGTGTGAGCTACCGAAGGAAGAGGAGAGCTTCATGATAATTATAGAAGGCTTATCCCACATGGGTAACTTGGACATGCAGATGGTCTTGTGAGGCATATAACATGAAGATCAGCCACAGTATGAAGAGCTCGATAGTCCACATGCACATTGACCAACTCTGACCTGATGGAGTGGTGTGTACAGAGAAAATCAGAGGACACCTATCAAAAAGATGAAAGTGTATATTATCGACACATTTGAAGATTGTGATTGACTTTGCGGTCATGTTTGCAAGTCGATAGAGTCAGAAATCCACATGGACATTGACCGGACTTCAGCAAGTGACCTGGACATTGAAGGAGATGATTTTAGCCACATGTCTACATGTCCATAGGCGAACTGATCTACATGGTGACAAATTGACTTTGATCAAATGATATAGACAAAGGAGATGAAGACATGAAGCTTCTTGGTGGACAAAGAACGAATCCAATATGCAAAAGTTGGTGATGGCAGAAGTTGTTGTCAGTCTTTTCAAAGTAGGTCGACAAAGGACAGAGGATGCATTAATGGTGAACCCATTGCAGTCTATTGATGGGCTTGAGATGATCAATAGTAATTGGTGTTACAAGCTAGGGCTTCCATTACACCAAAAGATCGATGTGTCAATGCCCGATATAGCCACTAGACTTATACAATCCACGGGAGGCTATTAAACCATGTCATGAATCCCCGCGAGGGACGCTATCTCACAACCAACAATCTTCCTTCCAGTGTCACTTGGGCATAGCCTGCATGATTTGAACCTATGACCAAGCTTTGATACCACTTGTTACAAGATAGGGTTGTCGTTGCACCAAAAGATCAGCTTATCAATGCCTAATGCAACCACTAGACTTATAGAATCCACAAGAGGTTATTAAACTATGTCGCAAATCCCTGGGAGGGATGTTGGCCCACTGCAAACAGTTGGATCAGATTTGCTGGGCAGATCAAGTTTCCTAAAAATAGAAACCTAATGCAGAAGGTGAACAATACTGAGACAAAAAAGAGGAAAACAAAGTAGGTTCATTCAATGTAGGTGGTCGATTTAAGGAGGGAAATCCAATCTACTATAGACCGTATCCTTGAAGAATAGATTGAGATTACTAATTTTAGTAATCTGTGTACAAAGAATGATCTAAAGATAGATATGATGCATTTACTACAAACAACAAGTATGAGATCACATTTAGGACAAAGGATAAAATCTCTGGAGTTGCAGATCTCCAGGACAATCGACTTGAATAAAATATTCAAGATTGTTGTACGGAGTCAATCAAATCAAGCAGTAGTTGTAAATGTGACTCAACATTGGTGAGTGTGGCTGATGAGATAGTGACTAAGGTGGAAACAAAGATATCTCTATGAGTTGATAAAAAGTGCGAAGTAGTAGTGTTGAAGTGTGGTGTTATTGTGGTGGTGAAGTTTAGAGATAGTGTTGTTGTTGAGAGAAAGACAGAGTGTGGTGTTGTTGCAAAGAGAAAAAAAGAGCAAGAACAAAGTATTTTGAAGTGTAATACTGTAGCAGATAGAAGAACATAACCAGAGGAAGGAGGAGAAACAAACAAAACTTCTACAGGTAGAGAAAGGCAGTCTTATAACATGAGAAATTTGTAAGTGTTACAAACCTCATTTGTAACAAGGCTTTATCATTTGTATTAAAAACTTAATCAATCATTGTAAATCTTTGAGTGGGTTCTCAGAGTAGGGGTAGGTGCTCCTTTGAGTAGGTGCTCATAAAATTAGGGGCCGGTACCCTAAAGTTTCAAGGGATGGTGCTCCTTGGGTTGGTGCCCTAAACATTGTAAACTATTTTTTTACTATGAGGCTGGATTGGAGTAGTAGACTCTAGCAACTATTCTCACCGAGGTTTTTACCACATTGGGGTTTCGTTGTACATCTGGTGCTATGTGATGTGCTCTTGTGTGCATGTGTGTCTATGTTTGTATTACATCCTTAAAATCTGCATATTGAACTTAAAGTTTTTAAATACACAGATTCACCCCCTCTCTCAGTGTCCATTTGTGTTCTTCAGATATTAAATTTTTCATTTTGGAGGGGTCCAATGAAAGGTTTAAATTTAATTTTGAGGACTTTAGAGGACCATAAATGCCTTGAAAATTGGGTGTAAGTGGTGTAGCAGCTTACGAGCCAATAGAGAACTTTGTGAGCTTTTCGATATTTAAAACAGTTCATCAATAGGACACACGGTTCTCAATTTATGGCCTCCAGAAGTTTGTACTCTTGAAATAGGAAATATAAAATGTATTAGACACATGTTGATGTGCATTTTAACATGTCGTAGGACATCTAGAAAGGAGATAAGGTTGGCTACACCTTATTGGGTGGTTTTAGCCCATGGTTTTGTAATACCATTTGACAATTTCTTGTATTGTATCTTCTATATATGAGGTGCATGAGATAGAGGTTGTGTGTAAGAGTCTTATGGTGATTGTATTACATGTGAGTCTCTGATTAGTGGTACCCCTATGAAGAGCTTTCTCTACAAGTATATTATATTTTTTTATTAATTGCTGAATAATATATTGAGCCATTTTTAGAGAGTGGGGTTTTTCTCCTGAAAGGGTTTTCCCCATGTAAATCACTATGTTATGGTATGCATGTTATTGTGTCTATTTCTGTTAAGTTTCTAAAATTGCTGTAACAATCTATAAATTTTTTTGCATTATCCTTCTCTCAAGATTGTTGTAGGAAGTTGTTCTACTACTTAACTTACATCAAGATGGTATGTAACAATTCTTAGGATATTTCTAAGGATTAAAAAGGACTTGAAAGAAAATTATATGTTGTTTTGATAAAATATTGGTGCACATGGATCATGAAAAACTAGGAATGTAAATAGATATATGAATTTGTGAAAACATCAATATGTTCTAGATTACTTATTTATAAGGTTTTTTCAATTCAATGAAACCTTGGTTAGGCCAACCAATCTTTCTCTTTTTTCGCAATACACGTAGATAAAATTTAGTCATTTGCATAATATCAACAAGAGTTGCATGCAGATGGAGTCCTTGCCTTTTGACAGAGTGGGAGATTTTTTTTCTATATGTTATGTAGTTTTTGTCAAAGTTGTTTAGATATGCAACTAGATATTCTCACCAAATTCCTCAAGGAATGTAATCGGATAATGAAGTGGATGGTGATGGGGAGGGTTCAATGTTTTCCTTCCTGCTAATCTAGTTGATGGATCTATTTTGTTTCTTCTTTTGGTGTGGACATTGGTGGTTTTTCCCTATCTTTCCCTCCTCTGTGCAGTTTGGGGTGCATGCTAAGTGGTCAAAGGGAACTTTGGTTTCTTCTTTCTATGTGAGGAGGTTGTGGTGAATGATGTGGTGTGTGGGCTTTCATCAGAGGATTTTTTGCTGCTGATCTAGCATTACCCCTTTGGGTTCCTCTGTGTGAGCCTTGGTTGTGGGTCTCCTCCTTGTGTAACCTACTAGTTGGAGATTTTTCATGTGGGGAAAGAGGCTATGTCAGTTGCTATGTGGGTGGCACTCTGGCTTTTTCTATTTTGTTTGGGGATGTAGATTTTATCCTTGTAGAAGCTAGTGTTTGTGATGGGCTTTATCCCCCTTGGTTTGGTGGACCTATTCGATATGCTTTTGGGGTTTGGTACTCTGTTGGATTCCTAGGAATGTTTTGTGGCTCCTTGGAGTCTTTTTCTCTCTCTTTACTTCATCCCATGTGCATCTTAGGGTTTATTTTGTTTTGGTAGGGCTGCGTCATTTCTTTGGCTCTCTTGTTTTTCCCTTAGGTTTTATTGGAGAGGGATTGGATAGGGGTTTTCTTGTATCTCTATTCCCTCTATGATGGTCCTATTGTGGTGGATGGATTTTTTATTAAGGTTGAGAGCTGCTTTGAGGGCTTTGTTGATAGAGGCCTTTCAAGGTTCTTTGTGGCCCTTCTTCTTTTGGTTGTTTGCCTAGCTGTCTTTTGATCCATACTTTTGTTTCTTTATCATTTTGCCTCCATGGAGGTGGGGTCTCTAGTGGAGTTCTTTCTCTTGGTGTTTAACAGGGTGGTGGTTTTTCACTTCATTAAGGTTTTGGAGGCCTTTTTAAAACCCTTTTCTCTGCCTCTCATTTGTCATCTTCAGAATTCTTGGTCTTGTTTGGCTTGGCCTATTGAGGTGTCCCTTTCTTCTATTGAGTTTGAAATGGTTGTCTTCAGAGAAGACCTTTCTATTGAGGTGGAGGGTGATGTTGTGTAGGCTTTTCAGAGTGGCTGGTGGTTTACTGATGGGTAGTTCTTTCTTGTTTGAAAGGTTTATGAGACTGGTTTGTGCACTGATCTCCATTCTTTTTCTCCTTTTGAGGTTGCGATCCTGAAGGTTTTGGTGATCTTTGTTCTTCTCTTTTCTATGATTAAGGTTTTGGGTACCTTGTTAAAACCCATCTGTATGGCTGAGGGATCTTGGAAAAACCCTATGATGTTGGTTTTGGGAGCTAGTTTAAAACCCGGTTCACAGTGGAAGATTCCAGGACAACGGTTCACATGTTTTGTTCCAACCGGTATTGACTATTCTAACTGGTATCTGATTTTGTGACAAGTTACCAACACCGACTACTAGGCGGTCATTTTTGTGATGAGTTGCCAACACCGACTACTTGGCGGTCATTTTTGTGATGAGTTTTGATTACATGACTAGATACACTGCACCTAGGAAATTGTGTTTTGATTTCCTTAGGCCAACATAAGATTTGAATGTCTATTTAAAGACATCTTAGTGAATCATTTGTAATATAGAGAATGAGTATGGTAATGATGTTATGTGAATGCATTGAGAGTGAAATTTTTTGTTGAAGAGAGATAAGTGTTAAGATGAAGAGCAGTGTTGAATGTACTTAGAAGGATCTGATCAACCAAGTATTGTGCTACTCAGAATAGATCAAACCATTCTTGTTGTTTTCTAATCATTACAATAGAATCAAATCCCCTAACCGGGTAAGCTTTGACAAGCTTCATTGTACAAATCCTCTAACAAGGTGATCCATTAGTTTGGATTCTTAAATCCTTCAACAAGGTTACTCCTAACAGGGTAGTACTCTTAACAGGGTATAAGCTTCTAATCAAGGTTTGGGATCTCTAACAAGATTCACTCCTAGCAGAGCACTTTGTAAACTTTAACCGGTCAGTTATCTATTATTGTAGATAGTTAACTTGTGAGTTCCATCTCACCATTGTTTTTACCTATTTGAGTTTTCCACGTATAAACACTTGTGTTATGGTGGATGCTATTATATCATTTTGGATAGCATGTATTTTGTTTAAATGTCTGGTTAAGTTCATCTATCGGTTAGTTTTTGAAGTAGTGTTTTATTTGGTGTCACTGATTCACCCCCCCTCTTAGTATTTAATAAGTCCATCAATTGGTATCAGAGCCTAACTTCTTTGAATCCTAACTGCTTAGAAGGGAGTCTTGAAACTACCTTGGGGGATAGGATCTACTTTGAGATGGCTAGAAGCTAGAAGAAATGAACTTGAATCCCTTAGGGGCAAACTGAAAGCTTCTCAAGTCAAAAGGAGAGAGCTATCTGAAAAAATGTTACAGATATCTGATAATAGTTCTTCAGATGAAGCCAATATTGAAGCTTTAGCAGAAGAAGTTGAAAATTTGAATGGTGAGAAACTAAATTTAAGGAGAGAGCTAAAAGGTCTCACTATCCGCATGAGTCAGGAACTGGAAGCCAGAAGAGCTGCTGAAGATCTTATCAAGGAAAGAGATCAGGAGATTACAAAGATCAAATGGGAAAAAGACACAATGCATGAGAACTTGATTGTTGAAACAGAAGAAAAGGAAAACCTAAAGATAGATCTTGAGTTGGCATCATCTCTGAAAGAGAACCTGTCTAAGAATAATGAAGATTTCGTCAAAAAGCTTACTGAAGCCAATGAAAAACTGGAGAAGTTTGTCAAAAGTTCTAGCATGCTGGAAGAACAAATTCAATCATAGAGAATGAAGGGTGATATCTATGGAATTGGTTTTCATACAACTGAAAAAGGTGAATCCTATGGTACAAAGAGCAACAATCCAAAGAACAAAACTGCTCCTAAAATCAATAAGCCTACTAGTAAGAAGTTTTTTAAACCTGTCTACTTTGTTTGCCATAAGCCTGGTCATACTACAAATGTCTGTAGAGACAAACCTAACAGAAATGTAAATTACAATACTAATGTTAGGTATGTGTCCAAAAAGTTTTAAGGTCATTGCTTCACATGTGGAATGTATGGACATAGACATGTTGAGTGTAGATATGGAGCAAACAATCCTGTACAACACATGCATCTAAGACCAAATGGTGACTGGATAAGGAACTATAGTAACAAGGTAAACCTGAACTGGCAAAGATCCTACCACAACCAGTTTAGTCCATTCGAGATGGAAAAGGTAACTAATGTTATTTGCACCTTCTGTAATAACTTTGGTCATGTGGCTATCAATTGTAGAATAAGAATAGGAAGAGGAAATGCAGGACCTTGGAGATCATCTGGTATGGTCTATTACCACTGTAACAAACCGGGGCACTTAGCAAAATTTTGTAGATCAAGGAATAGAAAACCGGTCAACTCTTTCAAGGATCGGAAAGGAAAGTAGAAAGTTGATATTGAGGAAACCAGAGAGGATATGAATCAGATTTGGAAGAAGAAAAGTGATGACTTGCCTAGAGAAGAAACTATTCTTTCACCTAGTGAAGAGAACCTAGCACCGGTGACTTAAGCCTATTTAACATGGCTAAGGGGAGCTTAATGGTAAAACATCTCCGGACCCCTTGTAAAAATGAGCGTGAAAGAATTTTTGAATCTTGAAATTTTGGTGACTTTTTGTTGAGATGTTACCAACCGGTTTTTCACTTGAGCGGTGAAATTAGGGTTTATTACCCTAACGAGTGAGCATTTATTGCAGTAGGTAAAAAGAATATAAGCAATTTTTACTTTGTCATTTTTGCCCTAATTCATTTGAGAAAGAAATTTGAAGTGATTGCAGAGCCGAGTAAGATTGTCTTGTTGTCAATTGGTGAATTGTTTTGTGATTAGAGAAATTAAGTTGAATCGAAAGTTGCAGAGAGGTGAACTAGTGTGCATTTGGGCATTTCAATTGGGAAATGAAGAAACGTGCGTGAAACAAGGTATTTCTTTGAGCATACCATTTGAAACTTGTTTATCTAGAATGGCATCTACTTCTAAGTCTGTAGAGAGGTTGATGATCACTGCTGAGCCTGAGGAAGCTTTGAGGGTAGACCAAATTATATCTTATAATGCATTGTCATAAGTCCCAAGCAGAGTTGTGGTCAAAGGTGACTTGTCCAGTTATATAGACTGTAAGATAGAAGATTTGGGAACTCTACACATTTATACACAGTTGAAATCACTTTGTGATAAGAACGGAAAGATTGAAACAAAATATGCTAGGGGTTTTGAAAAGGGTTTTCATAATGTCACCTACTTTCTTGAAGATTTTAAGGAAGAACACATCAGAATCATTTGAGTTGAGTTCATGGAGAGAATATGTATTTAGAAAGGACTCACACAATAACACAAGATGTTTAATGAGGAAACCCGGTGTGGGAGAAACCTCGGTGGGATTTGTGACCCACAATATTCACTCACTGGCCAATGAATAAATATTACTTACAATGAGGGGCCTGCACATGCAGGAAGGCCAACAGCCTAGAGCTTACTGCTCAATCTACAAAATAGAAGTCTCATAGACTTACAAAATGGATTATGAAAATCCAATATAATGTACTCCTTCAAATCAGCATCAATTATGCCAGGTTTAGTACCAGTTTAAGCTCATACTATAACGATAAACCTTATACAAGATCTGCCCTTATTAGTCGCTCATTCCTATATCATCTCCTATCTTCTATCCTCTCTATGTCATCCTATATCAAAATGATTTACAAGATCTCATACATATATGAGTCTATTACAATATGCCATGTCGGCCTTACAAAAGATATTTACAATTAAATACAGTAAACAAAAGTTTATTCCTGTCAGCTGGGGTGCCAGTATGCATTGTTGCCGCTATTGGTAAAGTGTCTGTCGGTGACAGTGCCTACTAGTGATTTACTAGATGAGTGTCAGGTGGTTACCAGAAGGTTGCTAGTAGGTTGTCGGTAGGTTGCCATCAATGACAACACCATTATTTCTCACTAGAGTGTAGAATACCAACATTGATAATGCAAATTATGATCTCTATGAAGCCATCAGAGTGCAATTATTTCAAAATTTGCAATCCATTAAGAAGGACAACACTTAAAAGTTCAAATATGGTCAGCTATTAGCTGGGTTATTTTTCTATTTACAGAACTTTCTATCAGGTATTGGATATATTGAATGGTCAAAAGACCTACCGGTCAATGCACAGAACAAGAACAACATTAAGGCTATGAAAAATAATTTTTTAGCTGCCTTGAATAAGTATTTTAATGAATTTCAAAAAAAAGATGAGCATGAGAATGAGATTACCTGACGATGTGGTAAATCACTTTGCAAAAGACATAGTCTTCATTGTTACCACTGACTTTTGCTTGATGCAAGCAATTGAGCCCAGAGAGGAAGAGATGGAAGATATGAGCTATGAGATTAATCATGATTTAGTGGTTGGCTATGCTAATGCCCTGTTAGCATCACCTGAAGACAAACAATAGACAAAATTGGAGACTATGGCAGTCCAAGTTGTACCAACAAAAACCGGTATTGTACCTGTAGCTAATATGAAAGGAAAGAAAAAGAAATCTGATGAAATGCCTTCAGTGACAAAGACCACAAGGGTGACTCAAAGTGTCCTAACCAAAAAGGAACCGACACCTAAAGTATATGTCAAGAAGGAGAGTGCACCAAAGAAGAGAAATCAGAAATTGATTTTGCAACTAGAGTCTGAGGGAATGGATTCTGAAGAAGAAGAACCTAGGAAGGTAAAAGCAACTGGCAAAACATCCAAGAAGATAAAGAAAGTGTCAAAGGCAACTGTACCTATTGATATTTCTACTTTCAAACCTGAGAACCATTTTGAAAGAACAATGAAGACATTGGGAAGAAACATATTTGACAATGTCAAGGAACATTTCGATTCCTTCAATGAAGATGAAAAAGAGAAAGTTATTCAATAGGTAATTATTCATTTATGTCATTACAGTAGATATCCACATGAACTAGAGAAGGATATCTCAAATATTTTGTACACTATTCTTTTGGGAAAATGGGAGGAAGCAATACAGTTAGAAAAGGAAATCATTGATGACATATTTGTACAATACTTTTCTTAATTGTCTAAAGATGATATTAGTGCTTTAGTTGCTTGATATAAATCTCAGTTTACATTCAAAGCAAGAAGACTGAAGTTACTCAGTGGAAAAAAGTCAATTGTTGAAATTGAAACCCATCATATAGCCTGTGAAATCAAGAAAATGGAAGAACTCATCCAATCCTCTATAATTGAGGATAATGCTACAGATAATATTCCTCTACCAGAAATGGATGAAGAGGAGATTGTTCAACCTAATGAGGTTTATCCACTCAAGAAGAAGGATGATTCCATTATTCTTGTTGATGAAGATGTTCAGAACATAGTGGACCTATCTGGAGACAACACTGCACCAGATATGGAGCCTCCTACAATTACTGAAGTATAGGTTATATTAGTTGAACAACTGGATATTCAACTACAAGTGGACAATTAACCAGAAACTAAATGACTGGAGAAACCCCAATCTCCACTGGTCATTGAAAATACTCAAAAGGAGTCTATTGAGAAAGTTGTTACTCAGTTACCTGAAAAGACAACAAAGCAGAATATAGAGAGAGCTATCATTAAGAGTGTACCTCCTAAACTAGCAAAGCTGAAACTACTTGATGATGATGATGATGATTCTTTAAGTATTTCAGGACCCATTAATATGAACACTTTGAGCGCGTCAGAAATGTTGAAGATTGCTAATGTTATGAAATCTAGAGTGCAAAAGAAGAGACTGAAAGAGAAAAGGATTGAAGTAGAGACAATCTAGAATGTTGTAGGAATTTTGTCTAGTTTACTACCAGAAACAGTTGTTGCACATCTTCCTACACCCATTAGCCAACTTGGTTAGTTAGTTGCAGATGCATTTGATCAAATCAAGTCACTTGAAGATGCTGCTCAACTGTATGCTGAGAAGAGCCACAAGAAGAAATATGGAGACAAACTAGTAAGGAATGTTGAAAATGGCAAAATGGCTCTATCTCACAATGGAAGTTTGTTGAGGAAAGCTATCGAATCTGGAGGAAAGTATCTTGCCTCTACCTCCAATGTTTCTTTCTTTTATTCTAATATTTATAAGAGTCAAGTTGAAACCAAGAAAAAAATGGAAAGGATATGCAAGGCATATGTCCCACTCTAGGACTCCATTCATGCCTTTAACAAGTCGGTAGATGACTTGCACAACATACTAGACAGGAATGATAATGAGAAGGCAAAGAGACTCTGATCTCTAAAAGAGTTCAAGAGTTGTCTCACATCATAGGTAGACATTCTTCAGAGGGCCTACTCTAATGCAGAAGCTATTCTTGCATCCCTTGAAACCTGCACGCTAGACTCAATGGAGGAATTCCATTCCTAGCTGATGTCTACATTCAAGTATACTGCAAACATATTAGAATCATGGGAAAATGCTTTATCACAGATGAAGAAGAACTTCAATGATATTTTTATAAGATTAGGTAATGCATCCATTTCTGTTGTAAGTTATTGTTATGCTAAACACTTTGATACATATTTTCTATATATATGTATATATTTTATCTTTTCATTTTGGCATTGTTGTCAAAGGGGAAGTAGAAATATTTATGCGTGTTTTTGAAAATTTTGTATTTATGCATGCATTAAGGGGGAGTATGAGTATATTTGTAAATTTGTTGTGTATGCACACTTAGCAGTATTGTACTATTGTAAAATTTTCTAAGTGTTTCCATCAATGCCAAAGGGGGAGATTGTTGGCTCGATGATGATTATAATCTATTCATCACTTGTCATTGATGAAACACTCTCACACACACATATGATTACATTGACTACCGGTGTAACTTAAATTGTTTACACTGTTAACCAGTATGTTTTGTGGTTTATCTCTAACTGGTACTTTGTGTCAACCGGTATGTTCATAAGAGACAACTTGTGGCTACACTAAGTCGACATCAAAATGAAGATGAAGATGAAGATGGAGATCAAGCAAAAGATTCTAGGACAACGGTTCACATGTTTTGTTCCAACCGGTATTGACTGTTCTAACCAATATCTAATTTTGTGATGAGTTACTAGCACCGACTACTTTGTGGTCATTTTTGTGATGAGTTACCAGCACCGACTACTTGGCGGTCATTTTTTTGATGAGTTTTGATTACATGACTAGATACACTACACCTAGGAAATTGTGTTTTGATTTCCCTAGGCCGACATAAGATTTGAATGTCTATTTAAAGACATCTTGGTGAATCATTTGTAATATAGAGAATGAGTATGGTAATGATGTTATACAAGTGCATCGAGAGTGAAAGTTTTTGTTGAAGAGCAATAAGTGTTAAGATGAAGAGTAGTGTTGAATGTACTTAGAAGGATATGATCAAGCAAGTATTATGCTACTCAGAATAGGTCAAACCATTCTTGTTGTTTTCTAATCATTACAACAGAATCAAATCCCCTAACCGAGTAAGCTCTGACAAGCTTCATTGTACAAATCCTCTAACAAGGTGATCCATTAGTTTGGATTCTTAAATCCTTCAGCAAGGTTACTCCTAACAGGGTAGTACTCTTAACAGGGTATAAGCTTCTAATTAAGGTTTGGGATCTTTAACAAGATTCCCTCCTAGCAAAGCACTTTGTAGACGTTAACCGGTAAGTTATCTATTACTACAGATAGTTAACTAGTGAGTTCCATCTCACCATGGTTTTTACCTATTTACGTTTTCCATGTATAAACACTTGTGTTATGGTGGATGCTTTAATTTTTGTGGATGTTGTTATATCATTTTGGATAGCATGTATTTTGTTTAAATGTCTGCTTAAGTTCATCTATCGATTAGTATTTGAAGTAGTGTTTTATTTGGTGCAACTGATTCACCCCCCCTCTCAGTGCTTTTTAAGTCCATCAGATACTTCATTCTTTATTGATTTCATGATACTATGTGGTGACTTGATCGAGTTTGTGGATTCTGGTATGAAGATTGGTTTTCAAGTTTAGTGTTGCAATGTTTGGATGATTGATCTGTTGTGCTCTTTTATGATCATGTTTTTGGATATGGATTTGGGAGAGTGTTTGGGATGTTCATGTGTATCTTCAGTTTGAATGGTTCATGATTTTGTGCTCCGCAAGTTATATTTCTTGTCTGAGTTTCTACCGTTGCGTGTTCTTAAATGTTAGCATGTTGATCGATGAAGATTTGATTAAGTGGTGTTGGTGCAACTATTGTGGATGGTTTTAATGTTCTTGTTGCTGATTCCTAATCGTGTCCTATTTATTTTGGTAGTTTGCATTGATCATTGTATGAATTATTGAAGATCTTATGGGTTTAGTGATATTCTTCATGTTATGTGGTATTTTCAATGGTGTAGCGTGTTTTGGTTGATCTTGGTGGGATTTTTGGTGGTGTTGCATGTTCGAGGAGTTGACTTGGGTTCGGTGGTTGATTTATGTATCATGTGATATATTTTTCTAATTAGGTGTTAAGGGTTGACCTGACCTTGTAGTCAAGGTTGATGATTTCTATATATAGGTGTTTTATTCATGTAATTTGGGTATGGTTGTTGTGTCTACATTATTAGAGAGTGGTGTATATGGAAAGAAAACCAAAAAACTTGGAACCGGTATTTGGAGGCTGACATAGGAGATTGAACTAGCAAAGGTTAAAGCGGCAACGCTCATGAAGATTTAAGTTTATATTTTTTTTTTGACTAACATGTATTTATGTTTTGTAATATGATTGTAGGATGACATAAGGCATTCATGTATGTAAGGGTATATAAGTCAGTCTATTAGGTCATTTTGGGATATAGGCAATATGCAATTGTATGGTAATATAATGAGTGAGATTGTGATCGACAATATGCGAATGTTATGATCTGTAATCGGTCTTGAATGTTTGTATAAAGGGTTGGGAAATGAATTGATACACCATTAAGGAAGGTTTCAGTATTCACTGGTAGAGTCTGTGCTTAAACTGAAACTCATCTAGCATATCAGATGCACACATAGAGTTTAAATTTTTTATTTTAATTAAGTATTTTGTATTTGTAGTTAGTGAGGCTCCTTAGTGATGAGCAGTGCGCTCTAGGTAATGTGTCTTCCTACATGTGCAGGCCCCATTGATATAATATTTACAACTAGCCAATGGATAGATATTGTGGGTCACAAATCCCACCGTGGTTTTTCCTCTTTAAGGTTTTCCACGTATAAATCTTTGTGTTATGGTGTTCATCTTTGTGGTTGCATTATTATTACTTGTTGTTATTTGCTTTTATACGTACCAGTTACTAAGTTGTTTTGCTAATAAGGTTAAAATTAATCATATTGGGAGAACATTGATTCACCCCCGCCCCCCCTCTCAGTGTTCTTGGATTCCTACAATTGGTATTAGAGCCTGGTGCCTCAGAATAAGTCTAACAACTTGAGCAAGATCCTGAATCTGAAATCCATGGAGATGAGTTTGAGGAAAGAACTTGAAATAGCACTTGAAGACTTTGATGCTAAAAGATTGAAGAACATGAAGCTGGAAGATGAGATAATGCTACAAAAGATGAGTTGAGATATACAAAGGAATTCATCCTTACTCTACAAGAGAAGTTGTCATCTACACAAGCCAAAAGGAAAGAACTCTATGATCAATTACAAAATCAGAATGGTGAAGAGAAGAATGCTCTAAGGGGACTATGCCAGAAGTTGAGTAAGGAAAATTATGTCATAAAGAATGAAATTCAAGCCCTTACCATGAGGATGTCCAAGGAGATTGAAAACCGAAAGAAGAATGAAGAAAATCTTATCAAATCTCTGAAAGACAGATCTGAAGAATGCATTAGGTTGGCACATGAGAATGATATGTTGAGAACTAAATTAGAACAATCTCAAAACAATGAGTGAGAGCTGGAAAGAATGATGATAGTGCTAAGAAGTGATCTGGATACTACAAATGAATACAAAGACAAGTTCAAGGTCAGTTCTACAAAGCTTGATAAATTATTGAAGAATCAAAGGCACAATGGAGACACTAGAGGTCTTGGATTTGAGCATGGAGAAAGCTTCGTTACTACAAATCAGGATGATGCATCTAGTCAGGAGAACAATCAGAAGAATCCACTAGTCAACCTGAATCAGAGGTCACCGGTAAGACAACCCAATGCACATAAATTTAATGGTAGATGCTTTGTTTGCAATAATTTTATTCATATGGAAAGTCAATGCACAAATAAAGTCAATGAAAACAACAATCCATTTACCAGTCAGTGTTTCAATTGCAATAAGTATGGTCATAAGACAGTAGATTGTAGAATGAAAGTAAAATGTCATGCATGTGAAAATTTTGGACATATGGTTGATCAATGTAGGTCAAGGAATGATCAAGGTTACAATAAGGAAATTCAAAAGAACAATGTCACTTGCTATGCATGCAATAAGATATGGCACATTGCTAAATTTTGCAAAAGAAAGAATGTACTGACAAGTAATGTCAAATTAAATGATAAAGGGAAGAAGAAGGTTGATGAAATTCAGCAAGCTCATGCAAAGAAGTTGGTTATGAAGTCTGAAGAACAACTGACAAAAGAAAATACCTCGGTTACTCAAATGGTAGAGCAGAATGTTCCTGCACTGGCAGGAAACTCATCCGATAACTAAGGCAGATGCCTTAAGGGGAGGCAAATTGTTGACAGATATTGCATTACCCTTGGTAGTGGTATGAAACCCTATTTTAGACATTGGAGAAGTTAGTTTGAAGGTTAATCAGAGAAGATTTGTTGGATCTTGGATCCGGTTTGGTTTACCGATAAGCATTTATGTCAACAAAGAATTAGGGTTTCACGGGTTAAAAAGGAGAAAGTATGTCATTTTTTATCACCAAGAATTCAGAGTGAAATAGAGTGAGTTCAAGGAAACCAAAGGGGATTCAGAGCAATCTTGAGCGACTCCAAAATATTTTCAGTGCATTCAAAAGGATTATTCAAGGGTTTACAACCAGCGAAGGTTTTAAGGTATTTCTCGGTTTTCAAGCTATCTTTTTAGAATTTACAATGGCTTCTAGATCTTCTCCCACCCCGGTGGATGTTGTAACACCTACTATTTTTGATATCAAGGATCATCCACACCCGTAATTCAAGAAATACCCTCAAATTACAAAGATAGATGATTCAGTTGGCACTTTTTTTAGGGTTCCCAATGGTGTCCTTTATGTTGAAGATGTTAGAGCATATATTCATTGCATTTTGGAGGAATTGGGCATAGCTAAAATCAAAACCATGTATTTGTAAACATTCTTGGACAAAAATAGAGTAATCAAGCCAGAATTCAAACATTTGAAGGATCAAGGGTTTACGAATATCTTGGAGATGCTAGAATTTGATGATGATATCATCCAGTATGTGTTGATCTAAATTCATGGTGAGTTTATGTGGCTGGATTGGCCTCATAAGATCACTAAGGATGTCATCTGAGCAATTACCGGTTTGCCCTAATTTTTCAATTCAAAATTGAACTTGTGGACAGCTTAATTTGGATCATTAATTTCAGATCTGATTTAGGAACACATTTCACTCATAAATTTCATTTTCTAAATCAACATTTAGAGTGCTTTCATTGGTTAAAATTGAACATTTCCTTCTATTTTTCATATGTTATCATTTGAAAGAGGAATTTTTTTGTCATGATGCATTCATTTCATAAACATGATAATGGGTTAGCTTCCCTTGCTTTAATTTGTCCCTCTCTTAAAGAACCTCCTCCTATGTATGACAACATTTTAGTGCCTAAAAGAGTTGTTACCAATCCCTTAAAATCTCTCCCATGCTCTAAGGATGAATATTTGAAGAGTGGTCTTGAAAATTCTCCTAAAATGTGGCCTTCTCATCTAGTTATCTTAGAGGAAGAGGATGATATCATAAACACATTTCTTAATGTTACCTTGCCTTAATTACATGATTCCTCTCTAAGTGAAAAGGTATTTATGGACATTTACTTATCTTCTCCTAAATTTAGTCTTACCAATGGGGGGCATGTTAGTGCAACAAGAGGTTATGAGCACTTCTCTCAAAGATCTCCTTCCTAAGCATGAATCTTCGGAGAAAGATGTTCATCTCCCTCCTAAAGAATACTCCCCTCATGAGGTTAATTTTTTTCTAGAAGATGGTATTGTCCCTAATTTTTCTAGTGATGGCATTTCCTCTTTTGATTCCAACAAAATTCCCACTAGAGATGATGCATTAATGAGAAATGTGTGTCCTTCTCCTAAAGCTTGCCTGATCCCTAAAGATGCTTTAGAGAAAAAAGATGAAACCATAATCAATTTCCTTAATTCTCTCTCCCCTAAAGATCCTATTGAAGACATTTTTAGGAAAGAGGATGATTTAGACACATGTAATGATGCTCTTCCTCCTAAGGATGAAGAATTAATCAACAATGTTATCCCTTATCCCAAAATTGGCAATAACAATAAGGACATCTTTGTGCAAGATATTCCTTTCAATGACCTGACTATTTGGGATGAACCATTAGAAGAAGGTGTTGATTATTCTCTACCCCATGATAGAATCCTAGCCCGAGGGGATGAAATCATGATTGATAACTTCCTTGATAGCATCTCACCTTTCATGAATCTCAATAATTTTCCCTCTAAAAATAAAGCATCTCCCTCTCCTCAACTTGGTTCTACTCATAAGGATACCCTAGTTCATGGTAATATTGTTGACATCTCTTTCAAAGATCTCCCTCTCAAAGATGAGACTTTCAAGAGTAATGTTGATCCTTCTCCTAGAGAGTCTATTCCCCATGTAGATCCTTTAGTGATAGAGGATGATATAATCTTTCCTACCAATAATTTTTCTCCTAAAACATCAATGCCTACTTCTAGTCTCCCTCCTATAATTGGTCTTATCCATGATAATATTTTAGTGCAAGAAGAGACTATCAATAATTCTTCCAACAATCTTGTTCATTCCTCTTCTAAGGACACCTTTGATATTCCTAAACCATCTTCAATCAATTTGATACATGTGAATGAAACACCTAATGAACCCCTTTTCGTAGTTTAAGGTGTTTTTCCTTCTAAAATTTCTAAATGTAAGCCTATCTTAGTGGGTCAAGGTGGTTATCCCAATGATTCTTTTTGCACTCCTAAGAAACCTATTATTAGTGTGCAAGGAGGTTATCTTACTAAGAGACCTTATGAGTATGCTAGGAAACTAACTGGAGAGAGTTATAATGTGGTTTCTCATACCTACAACACAAGAAACAATAGGCAACCTAGTCCTCCTCCAGTTATCCTAACTTCAGTTTCTCCCTCTCAACCTATTCTTCCACAAGCACCTCATATATCAACCCTTAGTAAGGAGTATGATCTCATTCAACAACTTAAGACCACTCATGCTAAGATTTCTATTTGGGATTTAGTTCAAACTTCACCTACTTACCATGGGTTGTTACAAGATGCTTTGAAAAACTTAGATGTCCCACCTGTAGTGACACCTAATAACATGACTTCTTTGATTGATCCTACAAATAAACCTAAATCTCAAATTGTATTCACACAAGATGAGTTACCTTCTCCTGAAATCCAAAATCAATATGATCCTCTTATGATTGTGGTTATTATCCACGACAGTGCTATAAGATGAACCCTCATGGATAATGGGTTTGGCCTTAATGTTTGTGGTGTGGACTTATTGGATAAGATTAAAGTGGATCGTTCTCTCATTGAACCTGTTTCCATGACTATTCGAGGATTTGATAATGTTGCCAAACAATGTCTAGGTGTCATAACCTTGCCTGTTAACATAGGTCCTGTTATGCCTAGAAATTTGACATATAACCTTCTATTAGGGAGACCTTGGATTCATAGCATGCAAGTTGTCCCCTTAGCTTTGCATAGGCAAGTCAAGTTCATTTATAACAATACAACCTACAGCTTATTTGCTAATACCAAACCTCAAGAACCATTAAAGTCTGGATCTTCTTGTTCAACCACTTCCCATTCTTCTTCTAATCCTTCTACTTCTTCAAATACATCTATTTCCTTTGATGATCTTGTTCCTTCTAATACTCTTGATTCTTCTACTCAATCAGAATCTACTCCTAAGGATATCTTTTCTCCCAAAGGTGCGCTCTTAGATGATTATTGGCGATCTCTATACTTTACCCCTATTTTTATGGGAGAGTATAGAGTATCTTGAAAAGGATCTAAGACTGAGAATGAGAAATCTAAGGAGGAACCTAAACAGCAACCTACTTTGTCTAAACAACTAAGTAACCATTTTGTGGCTGCTTCTAATTCAAATGATTCTTCAAATTCTTCCTCTAATTCATATAGCACTGAGACTTATGGGGCATCACCATCTCTTTCTAATTTGGCATCCCTTTATGGTCCTGGTTTTCACATTTTAGCTAAGAGTGGCTATGATGGCAATGGTTGTGACACAAATGAACAAGGAATTAAAATTCCTTTGGAACATAACACACATGAAGCTTCATTTGGACTTGGATATAATCCTTCTAAGCCCGCCAAAGAATCTAAAAAACCATCTCTCAATGTGAATTCTATATTTAGTAGTGATAATGACCTCACCCCAATTAAATCATCTTATACTTCTTTCAACACTCATCCCCCTCATAAGGAAATCTTGGTGATGAACAAATTTATTTATAAATCTTCTCAAGAGATTTATAATCCCACTTATGAGACTTTATCTTCTACTCATTCTAAAATGCCTTCTTCTAGCAATAAGGCTCTAATGAATTATGGTTATCCCTCTCCTAAGATTTCTTGTGTGCAAGAAAAGTATTACTTAGTGGCCTATTCTTCTCCTATAAACTTCTCTCTTTATAAAGACCTTTTAACATTCATCATCTTACACATTTTTTTAATCTCACTTATAGTAAATTATTTAACATGTCATATTCAAATACCTCATTCAATCCATGATGTCTTTAAATAACATTACTGGCTATTATGTTTCTCATCATTATGTGGCATTGGTAGCTCACTTACTGTGGGCTCATTGCCATTCATGATGGTACAAAATCACGTGCAATCATAATTTTGGAAGCAACATAATAGCATATTTGTATCTCACCTCTTCTCCCTATATATGGGGGGAAAGAGTGATTTCAATCATCTATCCTTCTCAAGACTAAAGTTTCCCCTTTGCAAAGTAGTGTCTTCTAAAATGGTTTCTTATTGATTGTAGAGGTGTATTCATAATTTAATTCCTTCTCTCATATTGGGACAAGCATCCCTAATGGGGATCTTAAGTACATATCCTTAATTGGGACCTCCTCCTTGGTGACTAGAAGTCTTTGATCATTCATTAATTTCTTTTCTTCATTGAGTAGTATCTTTTATAATAAACTCTTCTATTTTGTGCACGTAAATATCCCTGATGAGGATCTCTTGCCT
Organism: Cryptomeria japonica; assembly: GCF_030272615.1. Lineage (NCBI taxonomy): Eukaryota > Viridiplantae > Streptophyta > Pinopsida > Cupressales > Cupressaceae > Cryptomeria > Cryptomeria japonica. The sequence goes on from NC_081409.1 coordinate 82,365,285, forward strand.
TATTTTAGAAGAGTGTTGTTATAAATAATCTCTCTTTGATGTCATCTCAATCCTCTACTCTTTTCAAAACTCTTTCATTCATTCATTCTAGAAGATATTATATTTGTCTAAGATAACTCCTCTTGAAGGTAGATGTCTTTTGAAAAAAGATCTCTTCTCCTCCAAGGATCTCCTTTACACTTATATAGTAAGATATCTATTTTCAACTATCTTATCCTTGCTTGAAGAGTATTCCCTCTCTTGCTTGGATTTATGACATTTTTTCATGATGGATATCTTCTTGGTGTTGAAGGTAGTTATTCCTTGTTCTACTTTCTTTAAGATATCAACATTAAAATATGTTGACATCTTAAGGGGGGAACCCACACTGCTCCTTTTGTACTATTTTTATCTTGTTCACTATATCTCTTGATCAGTGGGTCATTCTTAGAACCAGAGCATGGACTCTTAGAGAGAGGTGACATCATGTATGTAGGGTGATTATTCTCGGAACCAAAGCACAAACTCTTAGAGTGAGATGCCACGCCTTTCTTCTACAAGTTGTAGTGTACTCAGGCATAGACTCCTATGAGGCACTTTGAACCTCACTTACACACACATTCACAAGGTTGAGTGGAACTAACAGTGTTCTCACTCTCCTCCCTTACATGGATCACCCAGAAAGACTCTGGGGACTAGTTTTCCATGTCCTTCTCTCCATGGATCACCTAGTTTTAGGGGCGAGATGTCCATGGTTCCTTTTCTCTTCTCATGGATTACCAAAGTGTATATTCATGCTTTCTATCTTTTCTTCCTTCTCTTTGCATTTGTTTCCATTTAAATCTTTCATCTTGTGTTAGAGAACTCTCAAATCCTCACACTCTTTGTTGTGTTGGAATTGAGATTTAGTTCTCTTTCTTACCAAATGATTCTCCATTAGTTTTTAATCTTGTACCAAATCTTCTTGTGAGAATTTGTGATAAATTTTACTTCACAATTTCATGTGGTAAACATGATACCCTGTTTCAACTCACTAAAATTAGCAAGCCAAAATAGGGGGGGCATATAGCTACCCTCAAATTTTCATCACCTTCCTTAGTAAGAATTTAGGTGAATTTGCGATTTTATCTAACATGTGGTTTTGTAGGGTATAGATCCTAACTGTGTACTATAGATACCACTAGGGAGTTCATCCGACAACTTGTGGATATATCCTTTTTCATGAATGTTTACTTTTCTTTACTTTAGCTTGCATATGCATGTAGTGTCATATGACCGCTAAAGTGGGGGCTAAATGTAGTGTCATAAATTGTACACCCTTGCTAGGGTGGTACAATTTCACACTTATTTTAGCACCCGCCTTAGTGTGTTTTCATCTTGCATTGTAATTTCCCTTTAAGCATTTAATTAATTAATTTAATTAAATATAAAGTCATATTTCATCACTCTCCACATTATAAAATTGGCCCCTTTACCCTACGTGTGTCCCTTTTTTTTGTTCCTCTAATAAATCATTTAATCATAAACCCTAATTATGTCCTATTTCAACCTTTAAGGCCCGATTTCGCATATCAAAACACCTCGAAATCAGCTATAACTTTGGGATTTTCTCTAATATCATCATATCTAACGGCCCTGAAAAATTTGGTGAAAAGTTGGTCAGACCGTCGCGGGAGTGCACATGGTCCTCGACTTTTTTCCCAAAATTTTGGGAGCATAATCCTATGATATAATAATGCATAACCCTAAAATATTGGTGAGAAATTCAATTCCTAGGTCGGTCTAAAGATGAAATTAATTTGAAATTAAGATCTAGGGTTTCATACATAAGAGCTTTCTTTCTTCATTTGAAGGCATCTAAGAACTATCTAATCTAAGGGAGTTTTCAACAAAATCAAGCATAAGGAGCCTTCTATGTAGTGAAAGAGAAGCCTATGTGGAGTCTTCAACAAAATTCAACAACATTTCATCAAGCATTCATCATCAATTAGGAGGCTCGAAGACATTGAGGAGTAATAGGAGATCTAGTGGCAATATCTCTCCCTTTGGGATTGGTATGATTTCATGTTATTTTCATGTCTTTGCATGAGATTCTTTACATCAACTTGCATATTTACACTCATGCTTTAGATCACTTTTCATCATTGATTTCGAGCATTTAGGGTTTACTCTTTAGGGTTGCTCTAGATTGTTTGCATTTCATCCTAGGGTCTTGCACGCACACAAGATTCCCGCACACACCATTTTACTATACAAATAGGCTATTTGTGGAGATGTAAATCACCAAAATAGGCATTTAACTGAGGCAAAACCCTATATATCCACCCAAACACTTCCTTTTTCAGTTTCAGGTGCATAAACAGGCATCCGAAAGAAGTTTTGGATCAGCAAAAGGCACAGGAACCACCCAGAATCATCAGAACTACCCTAATCTGCCTAGAATAGAGGCATGACACCCTGTTCCTACCTAGGACAGTGGTGTGGCACCATGGTCCCCTCAAAATCAGTCAAATTTCATAGGTTGCAGTCTCAAGTCATCAGATTTGCAGTCTTTCAGTTACAACTTCCTGTTAGGTTCTCAGGGACAGTGGCATGGCACCTTGGTTCTAGTTAGTTTGGCTCAGTTTGTAGCATCAGGTACACATCCAAAATCCTCCCCCTTTCATGCTTTTAATATCTTAGTTTCAGATCTGCAAGTTTGTGCAATTTCAAGTTCATTTATGCTTCATTCTTCATCTCCTAGTCTAGTTGATCAATCAAACCATAGTTTTTCTCATCATTTGCAACAAGAGGAATAGAAACCATAAGAAACAATCCTTGGCTCTCTCTTTCTCACAAGAAGTAGACAAAGTGATCTATCTCCCTAGGCTCTTTCGTATTCCCAATCTGTTGGCAAAAGTGGGATTAGGACCTAGTCATCCAATCTCACTTTTCCCGCCTCCACAGGATGAGACCCTTATGGAAGTAGTTAAACCTAGAAAGGTATGGGAAGAAAAGATGGGGTATGAGGTGGATTCCCATATCCTTGAGATGTATGCATAGATCTTACAGGATGCATAAATGGATAAGTCAGAAAAGGCTTTTGGGAAAACAAAAGAGAAGGAACTTAAAGTCCAAATTGGATTTAATCAGAAGAAAAGGATAAGGACAAGAACATCCAGAGAGCCATAGAGCTAAGAGGTCTAGTCAGTCCCTGGCTAGACACATTATTACTTCATAAGAGGGAGTGTATGGATAAGATGAGTCAACCCATTCTGGACTCATTATGAGATCAAGAAGTGTATGCCTACATTCTAAATGGATTTGTATCAGTTTTGGGTACACTAAGAACTGGTTGGGATACATACTTAGTATTTTTGAAGAATTCTTATCCGGATATATTCAAGCATATTTAGATCTAGTAATCTTATTTTTGATTCCATTCTTTTTGACAAAATTTTATTATTTTGTTATTGTTTGTCCCAGCCTTTGGCATTGCTCTCAAAGGGGGAGAGGTTGGATCTAAAAAATGTTAATCCAAGGGGAAGAGGAGTTGGATGCAATTCAAAAGGAGTTGAAAGAAGAAGTAATGTATAGCTTAGGGGGATTAGTTTCATGAAGATCAGTTTTTGGGAAAATTATCGACAGGAACCAGAACAACAGAGCATTGCATCATTTTTCACATGGGTGTTGCCATCAATGCGAAATGGGGAGATTGTTGGCAATTAACACTCATTTGGCTTCATGGTGTTGTCATTTATGGAAACACACATCATTGTGGATCTGGTAATCAAGGTATGGTATCTGACATTCAGGTAACCGACATATGGAAATGAAACCAGTAGGGGAAGTAATCTGGCAAACTTGGAACCGGTATTTGGAGGTTGACATAGGAGATTGATCTAGCAAAGGTTAAAGTAGAAATGGTCATGAATATTTAATTTTATATTTTGTTTTGGGCCAACATTTATTTATCATTTTTAATATGATTGTAAGCTGACATAAGGCATTCATATATGTAGGGGTATATAAGTCAGTCTATTAGGTCATTTTGGGATATAGGCAATATGAAATTGTATAATAATATAATGAGCGAGATCTTGATTGATAGTATGCGAATGTTATGATTTTTAATTGTTCTTGAATGTTTGTATAAAGGGTTGGGAAGAGAATTGATACATTGGTAAGGAAGGTTTCAGTATTCACCAGTACAGTCTGTGCTTAAACTGGAACTCATTTAGCATATAAGATACACACTCAGAGTTCAAATTTTTTATTGTAATTCAGTATTTTGTATCTGTAGTCAGTGAGGCTCCTTAGTGATGAGAAGTGTACTCTAGAAAGTGTGCCTTCCTGCATGTGTAGGCCCCTTTGATGTAATATTTATTCAACTAGCCAATGGATAGATATTGTGGGTCATAAATCCCATCGTGGTATTTCCTCTTTGAGGTTTTCCACGTATAAATCTTTGTGTTATGGTGTTCATCTTTGTGGTTGCATTATTATTACTTGTTATTTTCTTTTATGCATACTGGTTACTAAGTTGTTTTTCTAATAAGGTTAAAATTAATCATACTGGGAAAACACTAATTCACCCCCCCTTATGGGGTTCACCTAGTTTGCTTAACACTTCACCTAGTTGGTGTTGCTCAGTTCCACCAACTCACCAGGCCTAGTTGCTCTATAGACCTCCAAGCCCTTCTCCATCTCTTCTAGGGCTTGAATCTTGACCATTCCAAGGTGTTTGCTTCAAGTGTTTTGGATAGGAACCCTACCAATTCATAGTGCTTCCCATGTGCTCAATTATGTCTTCTTGGCTTCAACTTGTCAAATTGATCTCCTACTATCATAAGTTGATGCAGAGGTGTGGAGGTGTCTTCTAACATGTTTTGAATACATTTAGGGTCCATTTGAGGTTTGAAATCATTAGGTTTCTTACCAATTTCAAGATTTTGCCTAGAAAAGGGCTACAAGGAATTAGCCCTATTAGGCCTCCAAAATCCGGTTTTCTAGGGCTTGAGTGAAAAAGGTCCAAAAGACCCCCTAGAAAGTTTGTTTTTTATTCAATGTTTCATCTAACCCAAATTTATTTTTGTGGTTTTGGCTCCTAACTCCACCGTAGCATTTGCTAACCCCAAAAATGAGGGTTTTCAAGGGTTTCTAGGCCTTCTAGCCAACAGTGACTGGTCAAGTTGGGGTTTGTGCATTAAATGACCTTGTCAAGGCTTCTCCTTGCATTTGAAACTCTGTCCCAACTTCATGGACCCCTCCAAAATCTTAGATGGTAGTTTGGCATTCACCCCTGCACTTGGCACTTCAATTTCACCTTATTTCCTCTAACCGGGTTGCTCCTGAACTTGCCTAGAACAAGGTGACAGTCACATTGAAACTCATCTCCAGAACTTGTCCCTACATATGTACACTATACAGGTGGTTTTTCTTCATGTCCCAAATAGCCATGATGGCATCATGTGTGGAACTCATGGGGCAACCATTTTTACATAAACTGCTATATACAGGTCAAAACTGGTTGTTTACAAACCAAAGCAAGAGAAGACCAAAGTAAACTATCTAAAAAGCTTGAAATGGAACCAACAATACTGTAACACACTAGAGAAACTCAATCCATTTCTGGATCAATGGATTCAATCCGTTTTCAATTACAAAATGAGTAAAATCAAACCAAAATGCTGCCAACTAGTCTGAAAATGAGTAGTTTCAGATTGTTGAGCTTACAAAACACATTCTCCAACCTTGGTAATCATAAAATATAGGGTACTTATATATTTTACCACATGTGGAGTCATCCTAGGGCATTAACTCCATCGCTAACCAATTCAGGACAAAAGTTGTCATGATAACTTTTTGCAATTTTGCACTTTTTCACTTTTTGGTCTTCCCAACCTATGAGACCTATCCTAAGTCATCAAACATGAATTTTAAAACATTTCTAAGACTAATTTAACCCTCCCTAATTCCTATACCAAGTTTTGACACTTTTGACCATCAAGAAGGTCAACTACCTACTCAAACCCATTATTTACACAAAAATGCAAACCTAAGAAGAATGAACTCAACCTAAGCTTGCATTGACTCAAAAAACATGTCTTGGACCCTCCCAAAGTCCTTATTCACTACTGAATTGGCTAGGGTCAGTACAAGCCAAAATTGAGAAAACTAGATAGCCTAAGTCCTAGGTGCTCCTACACCATTCTCCCAAACAAAAGAAAATCATGTCACCTCCTTGGAAATCAAATTTTGATCAATTCCAAGATTCTTCAACTCTATCTCAAGCACCCATGTAGCTTCAACATCATCCATACCCTACCACTTGATTAGGTGCTCCCATTAGGCTTGATACCTTGTCTTCTTGGTGATACTTGAACTCAATACCTTCTCGGCCTTTGGATTTGGTTTGGCTAGTAGCTGAAGGTTGTTCACATCATCTGATACCTCTGGGTGACTATAATTTGAACCTTGAACTAGTCCCTTGTATGCAACTAATTCTACTATGTTGAAAACCAATGATAATCCTATGTCACTAGGTAGATCCACCTTGTATGTATTTTCTCCATACTTGGCTAGAATGGCACATGGACCTATCCTTCTCATTTTTAACTTGTTGGGCACTCCTTGTTGTAGCCTTGCTTTGTTTAGGTGCACCATGACAAGATCTCCCACTTGAAATTGGAGGTTCTTCCTTCTTTCATCAACTTTTTGTTTGACTTTGCTTGTGTTCTCCATCAATGCTTTCTTGACTAATTCATTGACCTCCTTCATTGAATGAGAAAAGTCTTCTGCATATCCACTTCTTGCTGCTGCACTTCCTAAGTCTCTCAACTCCAAAATGCCTCTTGGGTGCACACCATAGACCACTTCAAAAGGGCTCTTTCCGGTAGTCCTATTCATTGTGTCATTATATGCATATTAAGCTTGTGAGAGTACTTGATCCCATGTCTGACCATATTCCTTAGTAAGGCACCTTAATAAGTTTCCCAAGCTTCTATTCACCACTTCGGTCTACCCATCTATTTGAGCATGGTAGGCTGATCCAAAAGAGAGGTTGGTGCCAATCTTTTGCCAAAGTGTCTTCCAAAAATGACTCATGAACTTTGAGTCCCTATCTGAAACAATGCTCATGGGTAAACCATGTATCCTCACTACCTCTTTGAAGAACAATTGAGTTATTTGGCATGCATAATGAGTAGTCTTGCAAGGCACATAGTGAGCCATTTTGCTAAATCTATCTACAATGACATAAATTTTGTCATATCCCTGCTTTGTCCTTGGTAAACCTATTACAAAATCTATACTAATGCATTCCCAAGGTCTATTTGGTATGGGAAGAGGTTGGTATAAACTGGCATTTGTAGAAGTACCTTTGGCCTTTTGGCAAACTATGCATGTCTCCACATACTTCTTCACATCTTGATTCATCCTTGGCCAATAGGAGTACATTTGAACCAACTCTTGAGTCTTATTGACTCTAAAATGTCCACTAAGGTTGTCATCATGCTTCTCTTGTATGAAATTTTCTCTCATTGAGCCTCTAGGCACATAAAGCTGCCCACCTTTAAACAATAGCCCATTTTGCAAAGTAAAATCAGAATACTCACTATGGAAGTGATTTTGATACTCCTTACACACCTTGTAGTCATTTGATAAGTCTTCATCCTCTGAGTACAAGCCTTTAAAAATGTCAACACCTATGCTTCTCAATTGGATTTCTTGGATTGTCAAAAGTCTCCTACTTAATGCATCAGCTACCCGGTTTAACTGCCATTTCTTGTGCTTAATGGTGAATGTATAGGCCTACATGTACTCCACCCATTTCATGTGTTTGTGACTGAGTTTGTCTTGTGAGTTTAGGAAACTCAATGCTTGGTTGTCCGTATAGACTACAAATTCCTTAGGGAGGAGATAGTGTCTCCACTTCCTCAAATCCTGCACTAAAGCATATAAATCAAGATCATAAGAGGATTATTTCCTCTTGGAATCACTTGGCTTCTCACTATGGAAAGCTACTGGTCTTTCTTCTTGGCTTAGGATAGCACCTACTGCAACATTTCTTGCATCACATTCCACTATGAAAAGTTTCTCAAAACTAGGCAACACTATCACTGGTTAAGTAGCTATCTTCTCCTTCAAGGTTTCAAAACCTTTGTTTGCTTCTTCACCCCACTGAAACTTTTCCTTTATTCCACCTCTAATGGTGTCTAACATTGGTGCACATATAGCACTGAATTGCCTAATGAACTTCCCGTAGTACTGAGCTAGTCCATGGAAGCTTCTCACCTATGTTGCTGACTTAGGAGTAGGCACATTTACAATGGCTTCAACCTTGCTTGGATCCATCTTGAGGTTTCCTTGAGACAACACAAACCCAAGGTAAACCAACTCCTGCTTAACAAAATCACACTTATCCAAGTTCATGGTTATCTTTTCATCATACAATATTTGTAATACATCTTGCAAATGATTAATATGATCTGCCCTATCCTTACTGAAAATGAGAATATCATCTACATATACAACCACAAATTTACCTATGAAGTCCTTCATCACCTCATTCATGAGTCTCATGAAGGTTCTTGGAGCATTGGATAAGCCAAATGGCATTACAAGCCACTCATAAAAACCCTTTAATGTCTTAAAGGCAGTTTTCCATTCATCACCCTCCTTAATCCTAATTTGGTGGTATCCACTTTTAAGGTCTTTCTTGGTAAAGTACTTGGCTTCCCCTAAACAATCCATGAGGTCTTCTATTCTAGGAATAGGGAACCTATATCTTATGGTGATCCTATTTATAGCTCTAGAATCAATACACAATCTCCAAGTACCACCTTTCTTTGGGGCTAACATGGTAGGGATAGCACAAGGGCTAATGCTTTTCCTAATCAGGCCTTGGTCTAATAGCTCTTGGATTTGCTTGGCAATCTCTACATTTTGTTGGCGAGTCATTTTATAAGCTGCCTTGTTAGGCAAGGATGCTCCGAGAATGAAGTCTATTTGATGGCTTATGGTTCTTTTAGGAGGTAAGGTGGCCGGCTGTCTATCACTTACTATGCCTTTGAATTTCTTCAACAAATCTTGCACCTCTATTGGCAAATCTAGCTTCTCTTTCTTGTCTTCCTCTTTGGAATTTATTACTAGTGCAAACCCTATACCTTCACCTTCCTCAAGTGTCTTCAAGAATTTCTTTTCACCTTCCTCAAGGATAGACTGAATCTTGAATGTGACTCCATCTTTCTTGAATGAGTATGCATTCTTGGCTCCATCATGGATAGCTTATCTATCAAATTTCCATGGTCTTCCTAATAGAATATGGCATGCATCCATGGGTAGGACATCACATAACACCTTGTCCTTATACCTCCCAATGGTAAAATCCACCCATGCTTGCTCATTGACTAGGACATGTTGGCCTTTGTTCAACCAAGTGACTCTATAAGGATTGGTGTGAGATATCCTTTGCAATTTGAGCTTACTCACTGCCTCTTCTGACACAATGTTGTCTATTGACCCTGAATCAATGATCACTTTGCAAACTTTGTCCATAATCTTGCATTTGATCCTAAATAAGGACCTTCTTCGGCTTGGCTCTTCTCTGATCGGTTCTGTCATGCCCAAACTTTGGGAAAAACACAAACAACAATTTTTTTTTAAAACATTTATTTACATGCAAGCATTGCTTAAATATTTGTGGCAAACTAACAAGTTGTTCCAACAAATTCTTAATTGATATTATATATTACGATAACTACTATTGTCAAGCGGAACTCATAAATTTTAAAAGGGTAATATTAAATTCACTCAAGGGCCCCTTTTATTTCAGTAGCGCTTCTTAGTACTTAATTAGAACCATTTCTACTAAATAGACATTGATATAAATACTTGGTTTGAAATCCATTATTTAATAAATATCAGGTTCCCTCCATCCTGTTAATACTTTCTTTCAAAATAATTTTATTTAAACATGGCTTCTATTAATTCAACAATAATACTATTTCATTGTATTAATATGATCTAAATGAGCAAGTCAAATTTAAAGTGCCAACCATCATTAAGATAATTAAATTATCTCATGAAAGCCTCCTCATTGGGATAATAAGGTTCGCAAGGCTTAGACCATTAATTTTATTTTAGGGAAATTATTTTATGCCTCTACAATATCCTCTAACATTAATTTTAATTAACTATATTAAACTATTTCATTTATCTATAAACAACCCATTGAGATCTCTAAAATGTACGTATATAATTTAAGACCAGCTGTTATATATTACTTCTTCATCAACTAATAAATATTTCATATTCCATAAAAGTTAGACCTAGCACTTAGTTATAAATGCCTATATTTTATTTAACAATAATTAAAATGTAGTTTAATCTAAATCGACTAAAGGGTCGATTTAATCTCGAAAACCTATATCAGATCAAACTCCAAAAACTTAATAATTCCATTTTAAACATTATTTTTAAATACACCCTTAAGTTTACTAAAGATGAATATTTACCCATATGTTTATAAAAACATATATAAAATGTAACTACCTAGTTAAGTAAATTACTTCTACCATTTGTCCAAATCATATTCTTAACTTTATATATATATATATATATATAATTAAATGTGATTTCACCTTATTAATAATTATCCATGCTAACCCTAATTTAAATATATATATATATTATAAAACAAATTCCTACATTTTGTAACCACTTTTTTTTTTTTTCCTTTTACTGCCCTAACCCTACCCAGGCTTGGGTTTTAATCCTCATTTTATTGTAGGGTGGATCACGCAGGGGGCCAAACGATTGGAATGGTGAAGCGAGGTTGGGAGAGGTGGAGGTGATGGGGGGCTGGTAGAGGAGACTGGAGGGGGCTCCCCACAGGGCGGATACTGCCGAGCTTGCGGGTCACGGCCCACAGAGGCAACCTTGGCCGCCCCAATGGGATGCGGCCCACAGCCCAGCAGCGCTGTTGCTATCGGGCGCCACCCATAGAGCGGGGTCAAAGCCTTCTCCACTGTGGGTTGCAGCCCACAGTGGCGACTGCGGCCACCGCTGGAGGGTCGCCGCCCATAGCTATACTATCTCTCCATAAACCATTTCCATCTGCAGGTTGCTTCATCCATAATTAATGTTTTCACATACTTTCACACTTGAGTGCCAAAATTTGCAAAGCTTCTTCATTTGTGCCTAGTAGTTAAATTGTGTTACATACTGTCTTGAACCTAGCAGCTAACCATGATTGGGTTGCACTTTTCTTCTTAGTTTCTGAACGAAAACTAGTTACACATTTCTAGATTATAAGATCCTAATACTTTTACACTCCTTGCACTTCAATGGGGATTTTTGTATGATTCCTAAATCAACTCTACTCTCTCTTCCATTATTTACTTTCTCCAAGATTATCTTCCCATAAAGGAACTAGTTGAGGTTTTACTTGCTTGTTTCCCCAATTATATAACCATGGATGAACTTAGGGTTTATAGTAAATACGTGTTTTTACCCAAGAAGTTCATGCCTACTTTCTCCTTATTTAACTCACCTATAGTATCACTAGGGTTTTCTGATCAAGGGGATTGCCATTCATCATTTTAGTTCCTATCTTAAGGGTTATCCAACTCTAGCTTCAATGCATTGCTACAAAATTTTTCTAACAAATGCTCTTAATAAGAAATCTAACATGACCACATTCTTAAGGTACCTAGTAATTAGGATAGGTTAATGCTTCTTTCTGAGATTCGCAAGAGTACTTCTTAACTCTCCTTCATTGTTGTTTCCAATGGTGGCCTTGATCTTTTAAACCATCATAATTTCACATAGCTTAAATACTCAACTTGAGCTGTCTCAATCTTATTTATCTTGTTTATGGTGCCTTCATCTTAGGTCCAACTATCTTGCTTGACTTGCCATGTCAAGAACATATCTCGATGGAAGGCATTCTCTTAGTTACTGTTAAGAGTATTTTTATTTAAGAATTAACTCCTCATATTGATTTGATTAGGGCAATCATTGTGTTTTAGGTTCCAATTGAATGGTACCCCATAAGTACTAAAGAGCTAAATTCCATGATTAAACACCGAAAATACTTCATATAATAAATAATTGAAAGATTTTGCAGCCCTCGGGTTTTTTTTTTTATTATGCCATAAACCTTATGACTAATAAGTTCAAATTTCAGAGCTTTTAGTGACCCTTGGAACCCCTTGAATTGATATATGTTGATCTGTTGACTTAAAAGAATTTTTACTTAAGTTTCACTTTGTTATTTCGCAAGTTTTCACCTAGGTGTTATACTTCAAGCCATAGTTTGGTTTCAACTAAGTTATGAATGTAGCCCATGTTCACCAGTGTATGAACCTCGCTCTGATACCAAAATGTCATGCCCAAACTTTGGGCAAAACACAAATAACAATTTTTTTTTTTAAACATTTATTTACATGCAAGCATTGCTTAAATAGTTGTGACAACGAATTCTTAATTGATATTATATATTACGATAACTACTATTGTCAAGCAGAACGAATAAATTTTAAAATGGTAATATTAAATTCACTCAAGGGCCCCTTTTATTTCAGTAGCGCTTCTTAGTACTTAATTAGAACCATTTCTACTAAATAGACATTGATATGAATACTTGGTTCGAAATCCATTATTTAATAAATATCAAGTTCCCTCCATCCTATTAATACTTTCTTTCATAATAATTTTATTTAAACATGGCTTCTATTAATTCAACAATAATACTATTTCATTGTATTAATACGATCTAAATGAGAAGGTCAAATTTAAAGTGCCAACCATCATTAAGATAATTAAATTATCTCATGAAAGCCTCCTCATTGGGATAATAAGGTTCGCAAGGCTTAGAACATTAATTTTATTTTAGGGAAATTATTTTACGACTCTACAATATCCTCTAACATTAATTTTAATTAACTCTATTAAACTATTTCATTTATCTATAAACAACCCATTTAGATCTCTAAAATGTACTTATATAATTTAAGACCAGCTGTTATATATTACTTCTTCATCAGCTAATTAATATTTTGTATTCCATAAAAGTTAGACCTAGCACTTAGTTATAAATGCCTATATTTTATTTAACAATAATTAAAATACAGTTTAATCTAAATCGACTAAAGGGTCGATTTAATCCATAACAAAAATCATCCTATAAGGTTTAATCTTGAAAACCTATATCAGATCAAACTCCAAAAACATAATAATTCCATTTTAAACATTATTTTTAAATACACCCTTAAGTTTACTAAAGACGAATATTTACCCATATGTTTATAAAAACATATATAAAATATAACTACCTAGTTAAGTAAATTACTTCTACCATTTGTCCAAATCATATTCTTAACTTTATATATATATATATATATCTGTGTGTGTGTGTGTGTGTGTGTGTGTGTGTGTGTGTGTGTAATTAAATGTGTTTTCACATTATTAATAATTATCCATGCTAACCCTAATTTAAAAATATATATATTATAAAACAAAGCCCTACATTTTGTAACTCCTTTTTTTTTTTTCCTTTTACTGCTCTAACCCTACCCGGGCTAAGGTTTTAATCCTCATTTTATTGCAAGGTGGATCACACGGGGGGGCGAACGATTGGAATGGCGAAGCGAGGTTGGGAGAGGTAGAGGTCACGGGGGGCTGGCGGAGGAGACTGGTGGGGGCTCCCCATAGGGCAGCTACTATTGAGCCTGCGGGTCATGGCCCACATAGGTGGCCTTGGCCGCCGCTGTGGGACGTAGCCCGTAGCCCGACAATGCCGCTGTTGTGGGGGGCCAAAGCTTTCCCCATTGTCGGTTGTGGCCCACAATGGCAGCTATGGCCGCCGCTGGAGGGTCGCCACCCACTGTGCGGGGGTCGAGTTCCCCAAGAAAAAGTTTTATAATTTTTTTTTAAAAATTTGTTTAATTTAAGGTTATTTTTTCGTTAGTTTTAAATATATATATATTATTTAATAGTATATTTTAATGATGAAAACAAATAATTATATATATATATATATATATATATATATATATATATATATATATATATATATATATATATATATATATATATATATATATATATATAAATTTATTTGTATAAATAAATTTATTTTTTTGTTGCATAATAAATCTAGGGCAACCTCCATTTGCAAATATATATTGATATCTTATTTGAAAAAAATTTAACAGAGTAGTCAAAGTCATCATAATTAAATCTATGTATATCTTTTCTTTACTTTTAAAATACTTGCTGCTAAAATCATAGATAGACTATTTCATCTAAATATATATTTTTTTACAAATATTTAGGTGACAGATTTTAATAACTTAACCAACAATTATTTAAATAGGTTATTATTTAAAATAGATAGGCCCTTTAACTTTTGATTTACTTTCTGCAACAAAAGTAATTAATAGAATTAAATAAACTTAAAATAGCAACTATAGAACTATGAAAATATTTAAATCAATTAGTCTATTTAACTCTAGATTTTTTTTTTCTGCAATTAAGCAAATGACAGAAATTAATAATCCTAAACAACAACTTTATTTATCTAGAAATTATTAAATAAAACTATAGAGATGGTTATTTTAACTTTAGACCTCATTTTCTGCAATTAAAATAAAATCACAGATTTAAATAAACTAAGATTGCACTTCTATAAACAGATCTAATTGTTTGTTTCCATCCTTCCACTTGCATGCTAAACTATTGCATTATTTCCCTATTTAATTTCATAGGATAAAAGAATAAAATAAATTTCTCACTTTTCAAAATATTAAATACTCAACAAAGAATTAATTTCAAAACTTTAGGAACTAAATCTAGAAATATTCATTTCTTTTCTGCAGTATAGCATAAAACAATATTTCATCTCTTTAAAGTACATTTAAAATACGAAATAACCTTCAATACAAATGGATCTCTCATTTCTATTAAATGAGGATCTTATAAACATTTGATGCATTTCTTTTCGAAAAATAGATACGACATAATTTCCTATTACATTACTACAACTTAAAAACATAAACTATCCATTCCCAAATCTTTTCTGTAATAAATAAAACTAGCAACCTCTACTTGTCCTCTTTCCTTTCTTCCAACAACTTGCAAATAAAACATAGACTATGACCATGGAGTGCTCACCTCCCAGCCTAGGCTAACTAGTAGCCACCCTTGAGCTCAGAGAACCAAGCCCTAGACAGGTAACACACATGCAAACACAAATAAACAAGAGAAAACAACCAAAATCACATTCCCAACCAAGGCTACACTACACCACACATTGCGATGTCTTTTTCAAGGGTGGTAGTGGACCAAGTACCCTGAAGAGACTACAAGTATGGTAAAACATATAGCCACCTCATGGCAAACCAAATACATCATAAGTATATCAACCCCACATCCTTATGCCCCCCAAGGCATTCATGCCTTATTTCCCTCCTTATGACCCCCAAATGCATAAACGAGCCATGCAGCAAGGGTCACATAAAATCCCTTGTGATCACTCTCATAATGAGAGCCTCTCACTTGAGGGTTGTCACTTCTACCACCCACAAGACCATCCTCTCTCCCAAGAGTAGGAGGCCTTGATTACTCCCGAAGCACATAAAAATGCATACAAAAAGTAAAACATAGAACACAATAATCTTCCAAGGAAAAACAGGCGAGAAACTAGCCCTTTTACACAAGCAAATCCTTTCAACATAATATGCAATACAAAAACAATGCAAAAGAAGTTTAACCAACCTTTAACTCCCAAAGGTATGCTAGATTAGTTGAGGATGAGCAGCTCAATTCTACAATCCTTCATTCTCTACCCTTAGCCAAAATTCCTAAAACCAAAACTATCTTTCTTTCAAAATTCCTTGTCTCCAAAAATGGAGAGTGGGTGATTAACCACAAAATCCCTCATTCTTGCTTAAGAAGGCCTTTGTGAGAGTTCTCACAGGTTTCTAAAACTGAAAAGGAAAGGTAGGGTAAAATGGGAAAGGGATCTCACATCCAAAAGGGAAGGTTAACAACTTAGATGATGTCATTCTAATTTTCAATTTTCGCTCAAGTTAGGAAACCTACTTTTTAGGGTGTCTAAATGGTCACATGGGAGTTGGTACATGCCTAAAATTACTCCTAACCCTTAGGTATACCTTATGGGCTTTAGGAAACACTTTTAAACTACCCCTAAGAGTCCATTTAACCCTTTTTAAAACCCTTTGAAGTTAATTTTTGGATCAAACTTAAGTTGACCATCCCAAAGATTCTCTTCCCAAGGCAAATATGGAATCACATTAAATTAATAGGAAAAGCTATAGTTAAACAATTTCCTCCAAGAGACAATTCAAAAATCAAACATAAATCAACACGTGTCAAGTGACACAATAAAAATACTTTAACAAAATTATACATGAAATCTTGTCTCTTGTTGGATTTACACAAATAATTAAATTCAATCTAACATACATGCAACATCCACTTTCACAAATAAAAATACTATACAAACAGGGTGTTGTCTCTCCGAATAGACAAACCCTAGTTTTACGAACGTACATAGGTCTGGGTTTGTTTCTCCATAATATTTCCATGGTCACATGGATAATTTTCCTATGCATCTCAATTACACATTAGTACTTCCAAATATCCTCATAAAATATTAAACATATGAATAAGAATACACCTCAAACACTTTGCATACAATTGACATTAACAAATCAATATCTCATATATCCCAATTTATCCACATAAGCCATTATCATAATTCGCGTAATTTCATTCACTTATTAGATACGCATCATATTTCCAACATCATAATAAAGTTTTGGAAATCCAGATATAGCTGACATGCGTTAGTTCAAGATTATCCAATCATTGGATCTTTTAGGATTTCAAATTCATAACACATCAAAATGTACACCACAAGGTGAAATAATTCTATAACTTGGTTCAATTACTTTTCTCCCCAATCCATCTGCCGAACATAGCCCTTTCTATTGAATTATATAGCATTTATTAATAGGGTCAAACATGGTCAACTAAGTTAATCAAAGCTTGGTTTGGGGAGGGCCTTACAGGTTCTTTGATCAAAGTTCTCCTTATCATCAAGTTGTCACCTACCTCTGACTCTAAGGCAACCTCTGAAGTCTTGCTTCTTGAAGATAGCTCAGTCTTCTTTCACTACCATGTTTAGGATTTGTTTAGGATTTGTTTGAAAACATGTTTGTCCTACTGTAATTCCCATCCATGCATGTTACTTAAGGAAATTGACATCATACTTAACCAAAACGAATCTACTTATCCTACATCAAGGCACCTCATTAGGGTGTTAATACAATATTCGCTAAACCATCCTAGGTGCATAATTACTTCCAACTTTCTTAGGTAACAAGGCATAATCAAATTTAGGTTCTTCAAATCCGCCCCTATATAGGGTAGTTTTCTAACACTAGGGATTAAAATGTTTTAATTTCTAGGCACCAAGGTTTATGTTTCATAGGGTACATTATTCGCAATTCCCTAACATTAAGGTACATAACAATCCCATTCCAAGTGAGTGATGGAATTTATTATTACTTATTTTAGACATCATCCATGCAATCATCTCCATTCACTAGCTAAATTTACTTGTCAACAATTATTACTTTTGCAATTCCTTAGGTCTAGATCACACTACTGTTATAAAGTTTTCTCTTTCAGGTTACTCTCAATTAATTTTTTTTTTATTTAGGAGGATCTTCCGTCCTTTATCTTGATTTGATAAAATATATTCTTTGTTAATTCATTGTGCCTAATTTCGCTCCTTGTGGTATCCTCCCTTGACACACTATCAGTGGTTCAATGAACATGATAGATATTACACAAATCACATCACTAGGGCTAGTTATATCGAACATTAAAATGACCACTTGACACTTTACAAGATCAAAATACAAGTTACTTCTACCAAGCCCAATAAAAAGAAGAAAAAAAAATGTCGACAATTGAAAGATACCAAAACTGGAAACATGGCAAGTGCCATAGCTCAAAATAAAAAGAAACATAAATTTTAGTGGTCCTTTCATCATAAAAATAAAATAATAAAATAAAAAGAAAGTACTAGCCCCTAGGTCACAAAATGTTATTCAAAGAAAATAAAAAATAATGTTGAATTCAAACTCGAAACAAGATGACCATTCTAGCCATGCTATAGGGAGTAACTGCAACACATCACCCAAGATCACATGTCCTAAGTGTGTTAGGAAGTGATTATTAGACTCTTAAGGTTCTTAGATTCTTTATAATCCTTTATTGATTTATGAAATAAATTCTTATACACAAGAGATCGCAATCGTTTAATAGATCATGTTCCATTTTAACCTTCACGTGCTTACTATTTCTAGCAACACTTTCTGATATAATCTGCTATCTATTTAGGGTTATTGCACTAACTCTACCATTCTCTGTCCATTCTTCTTGGACTTCCATTACTTATCTTAATATGCTAAACCTTGATTCAATGTTACGTGGTAGCTCAAGTATTGACACTTTCATGTCTTACACACACGGTTGATAGTTCGGTTCGAAATTGACACTTGTTTACTTAGAACCACTTAGGATTTGTATAATGTAATCATATAATTTTACTAGGGACATCATTTGTTTTCTTAGCATCTTATGCTAGCTCCTTATATTTTCGCCTCTAACATTCACTTGCCTTCATTAGGTAGGAGCTTGTTGCCAAATTACTAACACTTATGGTTAAGAGCCATTTGGTGTGGAATTATTGTCGAGTAAGATTGATAACGGTTGACAACAATTTCTACCCACACCTTTCCTAACATATTTCAAACAATTTGGAGAGTGGACTTATCCTCTCCTACTTTACTTATGCAACTATGAATCAAGGGGGTGTACACTCGAAAAGTGACCAACACCCATTCTTTTAAATAAAGTTTAGTAAAAGAGTAGTTATCTCGTTCCATATTACTTATTTATATCTACTTACTAGCCAAATTCCAGCATATTACAACCTTCGATCTCTCCAATCTTAAATAAACCATCTTACCATCCCAATATCCAGTTATCCAATTACGGTGTAACATAAGGATGTCCAATAATTACCAATGTCTTAAGACTCCCATAAATTCCAAGTTCTCCCTAGCTAGCCACCCAATTCGGCTCCTTATCATTGTTCCCACAAAAGACTATATATTGTCAACTGATTTTTTATTTTTTTTAATTAAAGCTTTGGTATTATAATACTACTATACTATCTCTCCAAAAGCCATTTCCATCCGCAGGTTGCTTCATCCATACTTAATGTTTTCGCATACTTTCACACTTGAGTGCCAAAATTTGCAAAGCTTCTTCGATTGTGCCTAGTAGTTAAATTGTGTTACATACTGTCTTGAACCTAGCGGCTAACCATGATTGGGTTGCACTTTTCTTCTTAGTTTCTGAACGAAAACTAGTTACACATTTCTAGATTATAGGATCCTAATACTTTTACACTCCTTGCACTTCAATGGGAATTTTTGTATGATTCCTAAATCAACTCTACTCTCTCTTCCATTATTTACTTTCTCCAAGATTATCTTCCCATAAAGGAACTAGTTGAGGTTTTACTTGCATGTTTCCCCAATTATATAACCACGGATGAACTTAGGGTTTATTGTAAATACGTGTTTTTACCCAAGAAGTTCATGCCTACTTTCTCATTATTTAACTCACCTATAGTATCACTAGGGTTTTCTGATCAAGGGGATTGCCATTCATCATTTTAGTTCCTATCTTAAGGGTTATCCAACTCTAGCTTCAATGCATTGCTACAAAAATTTTCTAACAAATTCTCTTAATAAGAAATCTAACATGACCACATTCTTAAGGTACCTAGTCATTAGGATAGGTTAATGCTTCTTTCTGAGATTCGCAAGAGTACCTCTTAACTCTCCTTCATTGTTGTTTCCAATGGTGGCCTTGATCTTTTAAACCATCATAATTTCACATAGCTTAAATACTCAACTTGAGCTGTCTCAATCTTATTTATCTTGTTTATGGTGCCTTCATCTTAGGTCCAACTATCTTGCTTGACTTGCCATGTCAAGAACATATCTCGATGGAAGGCATTCTCTTAGTTACCGTTAAGAGTATTTTTATTTAAGAATTAACTCCTCATATTGATTTGATTAGGGCAATCATTGTGTTTTAGGTTCCAATTGAATGGTACCCCATAAGTACTAAAGAGCTAAATTCCATGATTAAACACCGAAAATACTTCATATAATAAATAATTGAAAGATTTTGCAGCCCTCGGGTTTTTTTTTTTATTATGCCATAAACCTTATGACTAATAAGTTCAAATTTCAGAGCTTTTAGTGACCCTTGGAACCCCTTGAATTGATATATGTTGATCTGTTGACTTAAAAGAATTTTTACTTATGTTTCACTTTGTTATTTCGCAAGTTTTCACCTAGGTGTTATACTTCAAGCCATAGTTTGGTTTCAACTAAGTTATGAATGTAGCCCATGTTCACCAGTGTATGAACCTCGCTCTGATACCAAAATGTCATGCCCAAACTTTGGGCAAAACACAAATAACAATTTTTTTTTTTAAACATTTATTTACATGCAAGCATTGCTTAAATAGTTGTGACAACGAATTCTTAATTGATATTATATATTACGATAACTACTATTGTCAAGCAGAACGAATAAATTTTAAAATGGTAATATTAAATTCACTCAAGGGCCCCTTTTATTTCAGTAGCGCTTCTTAGTACTTAATTAGAACCATTTCTACTAAATAGACATTGATATGAATACTTGGTTCGAAATCCATTATTTAATAAATATCAAGTTCCCTCCATCCTATTAATACTTTCTTTCATAATAATTTTATTTAAACATGGCTTCTATTAATTCAACAATAATACTATTTCATTGTATTAATATGATCTAAATGAGCAGGTCAAATTTAAGTGCCAACCATCATTAAGATAATTAAATTATCTCATGAAAGCCTCCTCATTGGGATGATAAGGTTCGCAAGGCTTAGAACATTATTTTTATTTTAGGGAAATTATTTTACGACTCTAGAATATCCTTTAACATTTATTTTAATTAACTATATTAAACATTTTCATTTATCTATAAACAACCCATTTAGATCTCTAAAATGTACTTATATAATTTAAGACCAGCTGTTATATATTACTTCTTCATCAACTAATTAATATTTCATATTCCATAAAAGTTAGACCTAGCACTTAGTTATAAATGCCTATATTTTATTTAACAATAATTAAAATGCAGTTTAATCTAAATCGACTAAAGGGTCGATTTAATCTATAACAAAAATCGTCCTATAAGGTTTAATCTCGAAAACCTATATCAGATCAAACTCCAAAAATATAATAATTCCATTTTAAACATTATTTTTAAATACACCCTTAAGTTTACTAAAGACAAATATTTACCCATATGTTTATAAAAACATATATAAAATATAACTACCTAGTTAAGTAAATTACTTCTACCATTTGTCCAAATCATATTCTTAACTTTATATATATATATATATATATATATATGTGTGTGTGTGTGTGTGTGTGTGTGTGTGTGTGTGTGTGTGTGTGTGTGTGTGTGTGTGTGTGTGTGTGTGTGTGTGTGTGTGTGTGTGTTTGTGTGTTTTCACATTATTAATAATTATCCATGCTAACCCTAATTTAAAAATATATATATTATAAAAAAAAGCCCTACATTTTGTAACCCCTTTTTTTTTTCCTTTTACTGCCCTAACCCTACCCGGGCTAAGGTTTTAATCCTCATTTTATTGTAGGGTGGATCACGTAGGGGGGCAAACGATTGGAAAGGCGAAGTGAGGTTGGGAGAGGGGAAGGTCATGGGGGGCTGGCCGAGGAGACTGGTGGGGGCTCCCCGCAGGGCGGCTACTGTTGAGCCTGCGGGTCACGACCCACAGAGGTGGCCTTGGCCGCCGCTGTGGGACGCGGCCCGCAGCCCGGCAGTGCCGCTACTGTGGGGGGCCGAAGCCTTCCCCACTATTGGTTGTGGCCCACAGTGGCAGCTGCAGCCGCCGATGGAGGGTCGCTGCCCACTGTGCGGGGGTCGAGTTCCCCAAGAAAAACTTTTATAATTTTTTTTAAAAAATTTGATTAATTTAAGTTTTTTTTTTTTTTTAGTTTTAAATATAATAAAATATATACATATATATATATGATTATTTGTTTTCATCCTTAAAATATACCTATTAGATAATATATATATATATAGGGGTATATTTTAAGGATGAAAAAAATACTCATATATATATATATATATATATTTGTATAAATAAATTTATTTTTTTGTTACATAATAAATCTAGGGCAACATCCATTTGCAAATATATGTTGATATCTTATTTGAAACATTTTTAATAGAGTAGTCAAAGTCATCATAATTAAATCTATGTTTATCTTTTCTTTACTTTTAAAATACTTGCTGCTAAAATCATAGATAGACTATTTCCTTTAAATATATATTTTTTTACAAATATTTAGCTGACAGATTTTAATAATTAACCATCAACTATTTAAATAGTTTATTATTTACAATAGATAGGCCCTATAACTTTTGATTTACTTTCTGCAGCAAAAGTAATTAACAGAATTAAATAAACTTTAAAAAGCAACTATAGAACTATGAAAATATTTAAATCAATTAGTCAATTAAGCAAATGACAGAAATTAATAATCCTAAACAACAACTTTATTTATCTAGGAATTATTAAATAAAACTATAGAGATGGTTATTTTAACTTTAGACCTTATTTTCTACAATTAAAATAAAATCACAAATTTAAATAAACTAAGATTGCACTTCTATAAACAGATCTAATTGTTTGTTTCCAGCCTTCCACTTGCATGCTAAACTATTGCATTATTTCCCTATTTAATTTCATAAGGATAAAAGAATAAAATAAATTTCTCGCTTTTCAAAATATTAAATACTCAACAAAGAATTAATTTCAAAACTTTAGGAACTAAATCTAGAAATATTCATTTCTTTTCTGCAGTATAGCATAAAACAATATTTCATCTCTTTAAAGTACATTTAAAATACGAAATAACCTTCAATACAAATGAATCTCTCATTTCTATTAAATGAGGATGTTATAAACGTTTGATACATTTCTTTTTGAAAAATAGATACGACATAATTTCCTATTACATTGCTGCAACTTAAGAACATAAACTG
Source organism: Cryptomeria japonica (assembly GCF_030272615.1). Taxonomy (NCBI): domain Eukaryota; kingdom Viridiplantae; phylum Streptophyta; class Pinopsida; order Cupressales; family Cupressaceae; genus Cryptomeria; species Cryptomeria japonica. Next base: position 82,388,502 of record NC_081409.1, read on the forward strand.
TCCATTCCCAAATCTTTTCTATAACAAATAAAACCAGCAACCTCTACTTGTCCTCTTTCCTTTCTTCCAACAACTTGCAAATAAAACATAGACTATGACCATGGAGTGCTCACCTCCCAGCCTAGGCTAACTAGTAGCCACCCCCGAGCTCAGAGAACCAAGCCCTAGACAGGTAACACACATGCAAACACAAATAAACAAGGGAACACAACAAAAATCACATTCTCAACCAAGGCTACACTGTACCACACATTGTGATGTCTTTTTCAAGGGTGGTAGTGGACCAAGTACCCTAAAGAGACTACAAGTATGGTAAAACATATAGCCACCTCATGGCAAACCAAATACATCATAAGTATATCAACCCCACATCCTTATGCCCCCCAAGGCATTCATGCCTTATTTCTCTCCTTATGACACCCAAATGCATAAACGAGCCATGCAACAAGGGTCACATAAAATCCCTTGTGATCACTCTCATAACGAGAGCCTCTCACTCAAGGGCCGTCACTTCTACCACCCACAAGACCATCCCCTCTCCCAAGAGTAGGAGGCCTTGATTACTCCCAAAGCACATAAAAATGCATACAAAAAGTAAAACATAGAACACAATAATTTTCCAAGGAAAAACAGGCAAGAAACTAGCCTTTTTACACAAGCAAATCTTTTCAACATAACATTCAATACAAAAACAATGCAAGAGAAGTTTAACCAACCTTTAACTACCCAAAGGTATGCTAGATTAGTTGAGGATGAGGAGCCCAATTCCACAATCCTTCATTCTCTACCCTTAGCCAAAATTCCTAAAACCAAAACTATCTTTCTTTCAAAATTCCTTGTCTCCAAAAATGGAGAGTGGGTGATTACCCCCAAAATATCTCATTCTTGCTTAAGAAGGCCTTTGTGAGAGTTTTCATAGGTTTCTAAAACTGAAAAGGAAATGTAGGGTAAAATGGGAAAGGGATCTCACATCCAAAAGGGAAGGTTAACAACTTAGATGATGCCATTCTAATTTTCAATTTTCGCTCAACTTAGGAAACCTACTTTTTAGGGTGTCTAAATGGTCACATGGGAGTTGGTACATGCCTGAAATTACTCCTAACCCTTAGGTATACCTTATGGGCTTTAGGAAACACTTTTAAACTACCCCTAGGAGTCCATTTAACCCTTTTTAAACCCCTTTGAAGTTAATTTTCGGGTCAAACTTAAGTTGACCATCCCAAAGATTCTCTTCCCAAGGCAAATATGGAATCACATTAAATTAATTGGAAAAGCTATAGTTAAACAATTCCCTCCAAGAGACAATTCAAAAATCAAACATAAATCAACACATGTGTCAAGTGACACAATAAAAATACTTTTACAAAATTATACATGAAATCTTGTCTCTTGTTGGATTTACACAAATAATTAAATTCAATCTAACACACATGTAACATCCACTTTCACAAATAAAAATGCTATACAAATGTGGTGTTGTCTCTCCAAATAGACAAACCCTGGCTTTACGAACGTACATAGGTCTGGGTTTGGTTCTCCATAATATATCTATGGTCACATGGATATTTTTCCTATGCATCTCAATTACACATTAGTACTTCCGAATATCCTCATAAATTATTAAACACATGAATAAGAATACACCTCAAACATTCTGCATACAATTGACATTAACAAATCAATATCTCATATATCCCAATTTATCCACATAAGCCATTATCATAATTCTCATAATTTCATTCACTTATTAGATACGCATCATATTTCCAATATCATAATAAAGTTCTGCAAATCCAGATATAGCTGGCATACGTTAGTTCAAGATTATTCAATCATTAGATCTTTTAGGATTTCAAATTCATAACACATCAAAATGTACACCACAAGGTGAAATAATTCTATAACTTGGTTCAATTACTTTTCTCCCCAATCTATCTGCCTAACATAGCCCTTTCTATTGAATTATATAGCATTTATTAATAGGGTCAAACATGGTCAGCTAAGTTAATCAAAGCTTGGTTTGGGGAGGGCCTTACAGGTTCTTTGATCAAAGTTCTCCTTATCATCAAGTTGTCATCTACCTCTGACTCTAAGGCAACCTCTGAAGTCTTGCTTCTTGAAGATAGCTCACTCTTCTTTCACTACCATGTGATGATGTTCCCTTCTCTGGACACCTATTACTAGATGACCAAGTTGGTTACAATGGTAACATTTCATTGTTGCAAAATATGAGGAACCTCTACCTTGGCCACTAGATCTTCCTCTTAAGCCATTGTTGGATCCCCTTCCTATGTTGAATCCCCCTGTATTAGTGCCAGTCTCTTTCTGCTCAGTGAGTTTAGAATCTCCTTGTGTTCTTTGTTCAGAACTTCTTCCTCCAAAGCCTCCCCTATGGCCTCTATTGTCTTTTCCTCTACCCCTGCCCCTATTGCTGCTTGAGTCATGTCTTCTTTTCAGTTTTTCCTCCACCTTAAGGGAAAGTTGATAGGTTTGATGGACTATTTTTGGGTTGATTAGACAAATTTCTTCTTGGATGTTCCACCATAGACCATTTAGGTTCCTAGCAACCTTGAGACTCTCTTCTTCCACCACATGAGATCTAAGGCTAAGTTTGTGAAACTCCTTCATATAGCTACTAACATCAAGATTATTTTGTCTTAATTTTTTCCTCTTCCTATGAATTTGAACTTCATAGTCATCAAGGAGATAGACTTCTTTGATTTTGACTAACATTCCTTTCCAAGAACAGATGGGTGCTTTGCCCATTTTATTCCTTTCATATTGCACAAACTTCCACCATGTGAGAGAAACTCCTCTCATCCTTGACTTGGCTAGCTTGACTCTCTGAGCTTCATTTATGCCTTCACATTCAAAATGGTTCTCCATGCCTTCTATCCATTCTAGGACCACTTTTGCCTCCATCTTACTAGTGAACAATGGCAATCCTTCTAGTGATTTACCACTCAAGGCCTTCAATGCCTTCAGGAAAGGTTCTTTCTCTAGGATGGGATCAGGTTCAGGTATTTTTTCTATCTCTGACACTTCTTTACCCTTCCCTTTTGCTCCTTCTACCTTTACCAACACTTCATTTGCCTTGGTTTCTACCTCTCCAAGCTTACTCTCCAATTCTAGAAACTTCTCCTTCGGGAGTCTATTCTCTTCCTCCATATCATCCACTTTCTTTTCCAACTTTGCATTAGTCACCATGTTGTTATCTCCTATAGATTCCACTGAGGACATCTACTCACCTAGCCCAAATCTTATAGGCTCTGATACCAATTTGATGGGGTTCACCTAGTTGGTGTTGCTCAGTTCCACCAACTCACCAGGCCTAGTTTCTCTCTAGACCTCCAAGTCCTTCTCTCTCTCTTCTAGGTCTTGACTCTTGACCATTCCAAGGTGTTTTCTTCAAGTGTTTTGGCTAGGAACCCTACCAATTCACAGTGCTTCCCATGTGCTCAATTATGGCTTCTTGGCTTCAACTTGTCAAATTGACCTCCTACTATCATGGGTTGATGTAGAGGTGTGGAGGTTTCTTCTAACATTTTTTGAATGCATTTAGGGTCCATTTGAGGTTTTCAATCATTAGGTTTCTTACCGATTTCAAGATTTTGCCTAGAAAAGGGCTATAAGGAATTAGCCCTATTAGGCCTCCAAAATCTGGTTTTCTAGGGCTTGAGTGAAAATGGTCCAAAAGACCCCCTAGAAAGTTTGGTTTTTATTCAACGTTTCACCTAACCCCTAGTGATTTTTGTGGTTTTGGCTCCTGACTCCACCATACCATTTGCTAACCCCAAAATGAGGGTTTTGAAGGGTTTCCAGGCCTTCTAGCCAACAGTGACTGGTCAAGTTGGGGTTTGTGCATTAAATGACCTTTTCAAGGATTCTCCTTGCATTTTAAACTCTATCCCAACTTCATGGACCCCTCCAAAATTTTAGATGGTGGTTTGGCATTCACCCCTGCACTTAGCACTTCAATTTCACCTTATTTCCTCTAGTCAGGTTGCTCCTGGACTTGCCTAGAACAAGGTAACAGTCACATTGAAACTCATCTCCATCACTTTTCCCTACATATATACACTATATAGGTGGTTTCCCTTCATTTCCCAACAATTCATGATGGAAGCACATGTGGAACTCATGGGGCAACCATTTTTACATAAACCGCTATATACAAGCCAAAACTAGCTATTTACAAACCAAAGCAAGAGAACACCAAAGTAAACTATCTACAAAGATTGAAATGGAATCAACAATACTATAAGACATTAGAGAAACTTAATCCATTTTTGGATCAATGGATTCAATCCATTTCAATTACAAAATGAGTAAAATCAAACCAAAATGTTGCCAACTAGTTTTAAAATGAGTAGTTTCAAATTGTTGAACTTACAAAACACATTCTCCAACCTTGGTAACCATGCAATAGAGGGTACTTATACATTTTCCCATTTGTGGAGTCATCCTATGGCATTGGACAATCCCTAACTCCATCGCTAACCAATTCAGGACAAAAGTTGTCGTGACAACTTTTTGCAATTTTGCACTTTTTCAATTATTGGTCTTCCCAACCTATGAGACCTATTCTAAGTCATCACACACAAATTTTAAAACATTTCTAAGAATAATTTAACCCTCCCTAATTCCTATACCATGTTTTGATACTTTTGACCATCAAGAAGGTCAACTACCTACTCAAACCCACTATTTACACAAAAATGCAAACCTAAGAAGAATGAACTCAACCTAGGCCTACATGGACTCAAAACACTAACTCTTGGACCCTCCTAGAGTCCTTATTCACTACTGACTAGGCTAGGGTTAGTACAAGCCAAAATTGAGAAAACTAGATAGCCTAAGTCCTAGGTTGTCCTGCACCACCCCTCCCCTCTCAGTGTCTTGGATTCCAACACCACCGTGGTTTTTCCCTTAACTAGGTTTTCCATGTCAAAATATTGGTGTTATGTGTGTTTTTTTCATTGTGTTTATCTGTATTCTTATTGCAGTTGATGAAATCTGATATTGTGCTTAAATTGCTTAATCCAGTGAAAATTGATTCCCCCCCCTCTTAGGTTTCCTTCATTGTTGTCACCAATAATTGGTATCAAAGAAAGATTCTTCGAAAGAATCTTGATTGCTTAAGGAGATCCAAGATGACAACCTATGTATTCAAGAAAGAGAGTCTAAGATTTTATGGAAATATTTACAATGTATGGAAGGACCAGATGGAAGTTCACTCAAAGTATCTTGGAGATGATTATTGGAAGTTTACAAAGAATGCCTACAATGTTCCTCAGAATGGTCCAGTTACTTTTGATGAGATCAAGGATGTTGAACATAACATAATAGCTAAGGAAGCATTGTTGAGTTCCTTGACCGATTCAAAGATGACTAATGTGATGGGTGTGGAGACTGCACATGAGATCTAGAAAAACTTAAAGACCTTGTATGAAGGAGATGCATAAGTTAAAGTTGCTAAGTTGCGGAGCTTGAAAGGAAAGTATGAAACATTGAAGATGGGAAAAGATGAGAACATAACATCCTTTATGGCTAAATTGAATGAACTTGTTATGAACATCAGATGTACCGATGGAATTCTTGAAAAAGATGAGATTGTTGCTACTGTGGTAAGATTCTTGCCTCCTTCCTACAAGCCCAAAGTAGCTTTTATTGATGAGATCTGAAGTGTGACTACTATGACAAGAGACATATTGGTTGGTAAGCTTACTGCATTTGAGTTGAGTGAATTTGGAGAATCATATGGTAAATCTGAGACTGCATTTAAAGCCTCTATATCCAAGAAGAAAAAGTATGATCCAGGAGAGAGTTCTTCTAGGGTTTCCAGATATGAGATAGAGATGAGAGAGATGGAAGAATAGGAAAGGGAGTTGGATGAGCTTGAAGCACTTATTGCTTGGAGATTGCCTAAGGGAGCTAGTAAGTATGATGGAAAGTAACCTTTGAAATGTTTCTCTTGTAATAAGATAAGACATTTTTCTTCTAGGTGTCTTGAAAGAATGTCTAGGTATGATAAGCATGAAATTCATGATAAATTTGATAATAATGATAGATATGAGAAGCAAGATAAGTATGATAAGCCTTATAAGCCTAACTGGAAGTACAAATATCAAAAGAGATATTATTGTTAGAGAACTTGAAGATAACCGGTGGACAACCAAAATAGCTAGTGTTGACATCAATGACAAAACATCAATGCAACACATAATCAATTCCTCCATTTTTCCAACAATCTCCCCATTTGGCAGTAATGGCAACACTAGGTGTGAAAAACATCCAAGTGCCAAGAAATGCCAAACAAGCCTCTCCAAAGGAAGACAACCACCAATCTCCCCATAATGAAGTTCTGATCCAAACTTCCCTTGTGAATGATATCTCTATTAAGCTTTGATCTCTCCCTTTTGACTAATATTTTTGTTAAGCTCTATTTTTCACATGTATATATCTCCCCCTTTTACATCAATGCCAAAAATCTAACATAAATATCAATGATAAGTCATAAATCCTTTGAACCACACAACTGACTACTCCCCTTGAGTAGTAGCACCACCACATCAATCCGGAATGAATAGTATCTCTGTAAATGCATACCAAACTGATGCCAATCAGCATCACTCAGGTTTCTACTAGAGGGGCAGAAACCCCCAATCTATCTCCGAAGTACTCAAATGATTCCTTAGGCAAAGGTTTAGTGAAGATATCTACAATCTTCTCTTTAGTGTTCACATAAACCATTCTGACTTCATTTGCTTCCACCTTCTCCTTCAAAAGTTGTACTTGATAGATATGTGCTTTTTCTTAAAATGAAATACTAGACTCTTTGATATGTCAATAGCAACAGAGTTATTACATTGAATAACTACTAGTTTATTACAATCCACCCTTATATCCTTCAGCAGAAGATAAAGAGGTACATGACTGCTTCTTTCTTATGAATGAAACAAGTTTCTTTCCAAGAAAGAAAGATCCATTGGATGTGCTCTTTCGATCATCAACATCTCTAGCATAATATGCATCTGTATATGCACATAGTATAAAACTATCATTTTTAGGATACCACAAACCATATTCAGTTGTTCCTTGCAAATACCTGAAAATTATTTTCACTGCACTCATGATTATCTCTAGGATCACTTTAAGATCTTGATACAATACAAACTGCATTCATTATATCTGGTCTAATCTGAGTCAAATATAACAAACCTCCAATCATATACTTTTACCTTGTAGGATTTATCGAAGCTGATACATCTTTCTTTGTCAATTTCTCACTTGTAACCATAGGAGTACCAACAGGTTTAGAATTTTTAATACCAAATTTCTTCAACAACTCTTTAGCATACTTAGTTTAACAGATGAAAATACCTTTATCAGTCTGATTAATCTACAAACCTAAGAAAATTTTCATCTCCCCAATCATAGACATCTCAAATTCATTCTTTATATTGTCAGCATTACCTTTACAAACCAATCTATCCTTATTCCTAGCTACTGGTGCAAAATTTTCATCATAATCAATTCCTTCCTTCTGAGAATATCCTTTACAAACCAATCTATCCTTATTCCTCACAACTTGTCCATCTTCATTAAATTTATTTGTAAAAACCCATTTAGTCCTAATAACATTCTTATTTTTAGGCTAGGGATCTAAAGTCCATGTGTTATTTTCTTCTATCTGATCTAATTCCTCTTCCATAGCTTTCATCCAACATTCATCTTTACATTCTTCAATTACTAATGTCAGTTCAACTTGAGAAATTAAATATACCTATTCAGCTACCACCCTCCTTCTTGTCATCACTCCTTTATTCTTGTCTCCAATGATCTGATCTTTTGAATGATTTAACCATACATACTTAGGAGTCTTCTGATTTTCTGTTCCTCTACTCAGGTTTTCAATTGTTGTTGAATTTTTTGATACTACCGGGGTAACTGGTTCAACATTCTATTCTGGTGTAGGTGCTATTGGTTCAGTTATGATCATTCCCACTGTCGGTTCTCTCTCATAAGTTTTGATTTGACTTATGTTCTGCTCATCCACGTTGACATTAGTGCTCTCCATAATTCTCTGCAATCTTTTTTTATAACATCTATATGCTTTTCTTTCATTAGAATAACCAAGAAATATCCCTTCATCACATCTAGGATCAAACTTTCCAATGGAATCATCTCTTTTGATATAGCATTTATAACCAAAGAATCTCAAATACTTAACTATAGGTGTATGACCAAACCATAACTCATAAGGCGTCTTACAGGTGTCTTCTTTGATATCAACTCTATTGAATGTGTATATTGTCATGCTAATAGCTTCTCTCCAGTAGATATGAGGCAGATTAGCTTCCATCATCATAGTTCTAGCTGCATCCAAGATAGTTATGTTCTTCGTTTCCATGACTCCATTTTGTTGAGGTGTCCAGGGTGCAGAAAACTGTCTCCTTATCCCATTCTTTTCGCAATAGCTGTTAAATTCACTAGATGTGAATTCTCCACCTTGATCTGACTTTAAGCATTTAATCTTCAATCTTGTCTTTGTCTCAACTTTAGCTTTAAATATTTTAAACTTTTCAAATGTTTCAGATTTCTCCCTTAGAAAAGTAACCCACATCATTCTAAAATAGTCATCAATGATTAGCATAAAATATCTATCACCCTGAAATTTCTTTATTCTAGCAGGACCACACAAATTAGTATGAATAAGATCAAGAACATCATTAGATTTGTCTTGTATACTCTTAAAATAAGTTATGAATTGCTTTCCCATTTGACATTCCTTACATACTGTTGGCAAATGCATTCCAATGAGACATTGTAGGTGATTGAAGGTTTTGTCATTGATGGCAACCTTACAATCCTATGTCACTAGCAGGGCAACCCACTAGCACTAGCAAGATCAGATTCTACACCAGCACACAGACCACCAGTATCGACAGTGAAAGGAAGCATACCGACACAAAAGCTGACAGGAATTTTGTTTGTAATATATTTTGTTTATTATTGTAAAATCATTGTAACCCGACTTGCCAAGTTGTAAAATGACTCTTATATATAGGAGAGTTCATTGTAGGAATTATGTAAGTAAGGAGGAATGTAATTAGGCGAAATAAGGCAGAAGTATTATGCAAATTATAGGTTAAGGGTTTATGTAAGAAGCAGAGCAAAAACCGGTACTGGACCTGGCATAGTAGATGCTATTTTGAAGCAGTACAAGACACTGGATTTATATAATCCATTTTGTAAGTCAATGAGACTTCAAATTTTGTAATTGAGAAATGAGCTCTAGGCACTTGGCACTTGGCCTTCCTACATGTGCAGGCCCCTATTGTAGCAGTAATATTCTCTTATTGTCCAGTAAGTGAATATTGTGGGTCACAAATCCCACCGAGGTTTTTCCCACACTGGGTTTCCTCATTAAAATATTGTGTTATGGTATGATTTTCATGTGGTTGTTGTTATCTCTATTTATTGCACTACTTTCTGTTTACCAATACAGAGTATAAATATGTTTTGCATGTTTTAAGTTAAGAAATTGTACTAACCGGTACAATACTGATTCACCCCCCCTCTCAGTATTGTGGGAATCCTAACAATTGGTATCAAAGCTTGGTCCTCTATTTTCGGAAACCTAATAGCTTGAGGAAGATCTTGACACTGGTAGAGATGGAAAACTTGATGAAGCAATTAGAAGCAGCTCTCTTAGACTATGATATAGAAAAATTGAAAAATATCAAACTTGAAGATGATCTAAAGGCTGCACAGGATATTATTCAAGCACTTCAAGAAAATCTTACCATTGCAAGAAACAAGAGAAGAGAACTTTGTGAAAAGATGCAGAATGAGAATGATGAAAAAGAAACTCTTAGTGATCTAATAAGCAAGCAGAAACAAGAAAATATGGAAACAAAGAATGAGATACAAGATATGACTATGAGATTTTGTAAAGAAATTGAAGATAGGAAGAATAATGAAGAGGAATTGACTAGAAGACTGAATGATGTTGAAAACACAAATACAAGACTTAGTTATGAAAATGGTTTGTTGAAAATAGATCTGATGCATGCACAAAATGACTCAAATGAACTCATGAGACAGAAAGAAATATTGGAAAGAGAATTGGCTGCTGCAAATCAACACAAGGAGAAATTCAAGAAAAGCTCAGAAGAACTTACTGACATGTTGAAGAATCAAAAACCAAATGGTGACAGTAATGGCCTTGGCTTTGAAGTTGGTGAAAGCTCTGGTACTGCAAACACACTAGATCGTAGCAAACCAGTAAGACAACCTAGTGCTTATAAATTTAATAGAAAATGCTTTAACTGTAACAAATATGGTCATAGAGAAAATCAGTGTAGATCTAGAAATTATCAGAGTACAAATACACCCACTGGTCAATGTTCAAAATGCAAGAAAGTTGGTCATAATTTAGAGAATTGTAGAATGAAAGTAAGATGTTATATTTGTGGAAGATTTGGACATCTATCTAATCAATGTAGAACACAAACCGGCATAGGATATGGGAAGGCTATTCAGAAAAACAATGTAACTTGTTATGCTTGTAACAAGATTGGACATATTACAAAATTCTATAGAAGTAAGGCACCACCAACAAGTAATAACGGTACTAGCTTGAAGGGTAAAGAAAAGGTTGAAGAAGTAAAACAAGAGTTCTCAAGACAATGGATTAGGAAGTCAGACCTAAATGGTGATAGGGATATTCCTCCACTGGCAGGACAAAGTAACACTCCACCGGCAGGAAGTTCTTCATCTAACTGAAGAAAATTCTTTTGAGGGTTTGGCAATGAAATGTAAAACATACTATTATTCCCTCGGTTGATGGTATGAAGTTGAAATTACTTCTATACCGGCAGATAAGTTAAGTCATCACTTAATCGGCAAGCATTAAATGTGGTGGTTGGCGAATTTGACATTATAAAACAAGTCTTTTGGCTCCATTTTCATTTCATTGAGCATTCAAATCTTCAAAGAGTACGAAAACTCCTGAGCAAATGCATTTTGAGCAAAGAAGCAAAGCAATTCAGCAATCAATCATTCCTAAGGCAGAAAAAGGTATTTATAATCATGGCATCTTCATCTGTTCCTGAATTCATAGCAAACCCTACTATTGTCAAAGTGATTAAGCACCCGAGACCATATTTCAGTTAGTTCCTGAGATAGCTAAAAAGGATGATAATGTTGGTGCATTTTCTCAAATTCCCAAAGGAGTAGTCTTTGCAGAAGACCCTAGAATGTACATTCATTGCCACATTGAACAATTAGGTGATGAAGAAATTAAGAACGTGTATAAGACTATAATTTGTGATGATTCCGGCAATGTAAAACCTGAACACAAAATAGTTGAAACCCTAGGATTCACTGAAATTCTCAGCATTCCGGATTTCCCTAAGGAAGTTATAAGGATAGTTTTAAGCAGGGTACATGGTGCATTCTTCTGGTTAGATTCAGTTCACAAAATCAAAAAGGAAGCAGTAAAAGTTGTGACAGGGTTACCTTCCACCGGTAACAAACCAGATAAAACAAAGAAGGTCTCAAATGACCTAGTAATTAACCTAACCGGTGCAACATTTGACAAGAGATCCTTAAGGGTAAATTATGTAACCGACATCAATATCATATTCATTAGCATGATTCTAGGCTATAAAACCACACATGCAAATAGGTTAAACTCAGTTTCAAGTTTATGCATAAAGAGTGCTTATGATATGATCAAGGATAATTCAAAAATAGATGTGTGTGAATGGTTGAAGGATGAACTGATTGACAATCTTGGAAAGATCAAGAAAGACAAAAAGGAGACATTTAAATTTGGAAACCTACTTGTCTATTTAATGTTGCATATAATAAAGCAGGTGCCCGATATCGATAACAAGAATATTGGTTTTGATATACCGGTAGGCAAACAACTGTTTGACCTACTAAATAACATGGATGAAAATAGAGAAAAGAATATAAATGAGTACTTTCAGGCATTGAAGGCCCAGATGAAGACAAGAGTAAGACTATCACAAGCCATTGTGAATAAGTATAAGAAGGAAATTTGTTTTGTTATTAAAAAGGATGAGATTTCGATGGAGGTTGTCATCCCAAGAACAATTTGGGTTACTGAAATGGGATATGAAACTAATGACCACATAATAGAAACATATGCAAAAGCCCTCTTAGAAGCACCTGAGGAACCTAAAGAAGAAGTATTTGGAAATGCTGAAACAAAAGAGAGTCAAATTCAATCGAATAAAAAGCTTAAGAAGGTTGAAGCAACTGTGAGAAGAGGTTGTTGGCAATATTACAATATAATAGACAATGAAAGATTGTTGACATTTCAATAAGGATATTGAGAAGGTTGTTGATGATTATGGACATAATTGATTAAAGATGTTTTACTATCTTGATATTATTATTTTGTCATTGATGTCAAGAAATTGATTTTCTAATTCAGTATGATGTTGCCATATCTTGATAAGTATGATATAAAGATTATAAAGAAGTTGGTAAAGACATAGGAAAGAATATGATGAATAAGGGGATAAGTTATTCAATGGGCAATTCTACCAAGTCAGACAATGATGAGATCTTGATGTTTTAGATTGTTTTAACATCATACATATGTTGTAAAATGTAAAGGTTAATACTATACTATGTTATCAGGCAAAGAACCTAGTCGGTAAACCCTAAGGTTATCAGTATTGGTTAATGAAGGTAGAATGTCTACCGAGTGAAGTTTAGTATTCACCGAATTGCAACCGATCTATAACAGAATGCATTAAATGTTTACATGTGATATTTAATGAAAGAAGTTGATGAGCTGGAGCAGATCAATGATTGGTAAGCTGTGGAAGAAGTCTGTTAACGAATCTAAGACAATGAAAAGTTGGTAGGAAGATCTACAGCTTAGATTGAACTGCATTACCCTAACACAAGTTCCAAGGTGAATGTGCACATTCCAAGGCAGGGTAAAACATTTTCAGATCAAAATATACAATGAACCTAGACAAGATTGAAGATCTGATGGCTATGATTGATCATGGGAAATGTGATCAAGGAGATTAAGTGGTTAGAAGATTGTTTATAAATAGGAAACTGTTGATAAACAATGTATGCGGGCAAGTGTATGCACAGGGATGCTACATAGTGATTACTGAGCACAAAAGCTTGAAGACTTGTTAGAATAACAGAGTATTGATGCCCAGCAGATAGACAAGATTAGTTCTATGTCTAGATTGTATTGAACAAATAGGAATATGCTTTAGCATTTTAGATGTGAATTTGCAAATAGATTTTATTACTGTTATTTTGTGAAAGTGACAGGAAATCTCTTAACCGAGTGGACTTAACAGTCCTATATGTAAATCCTCTAGCAAGGTGACATTTTGATTGAGTGTTTGAAATCTTTTGACAAGGTCACTTCTAACAAAGTGAAGATCCTAACAGATCTGAGGGAAATCCCTTAACCGGGTCACATCTAGAAATGTGTTTGTAATCTTTAACAGGATTTGCTTTTAACCGAGCATACTCTAGAAGAGTATATTTCTTAGTGGGTCCGAAATCCCACAGTGGTTTTTCCCTATTTGGGTTTCCACGTTAAATCTGGTGTTATGAGGTTTATATTGTTCATATGCTTTTGAGTTTGCATGTTTGACAGTTTTGGTTATATAACTGATATATGTGTTACCGAGGTTGAATCTGATGTTTTTATGGATGATTAAGTTTGTATGATTCACCCCCCCCCTCTCATCTTGTTGGGTATTGGATCTATACTTATATTAAGTATCAGAACTATCAGAAGTACCCGACAAGCAAAAGCACTAAAAGATGATGTGTTAAAACAAACTAGTATAAGTGAAAGTGAGTTGGAAACTCCTCAACCAGAAACACACCTTTCACTAATTGGTACTTCCTCAGAAAGTGATATACTAGCGTCATTCAAAAGAGTTGAAAGAAAAAGAAAACCTTCACCAATATCTACACCTTCTCCTAGAAAAACCAAACAGAAACAAGAGGAAGTAAGGCCCCTAGCCAAGAAATTAACTCCCAAGAAGAAGAAGGTAACACCCAAGAAGAAAACTCAACAAACCATTATTTCTATTGATGAACTTCTGAATGAAATCACAGAGGATGGAATATTGAAAAACATCAACAAATTATATGATACATTATCAGTTGATGACAAAGAGAAAGTTGAAAACGGTGTAATTCTACACTTGGATATCTATAAGAAAATTTTGATGCAAATTGTTGATGAAATACGAGCAGAACTATACAAAAGACTTGAAGGTAGAAGGCAAGTTATCATTGACCTTGATAAGAAAATTAAAATTGAAAAACTACTTGTTGTACATCCTGTAAACTCACTTAAAGAAATAGATAATCTGATCTCTGAGGCTAACCGGTCAATATTTTCAGCTGCACACCAACATGTAGCACTTATGGCAGGAAGAGTAAATCAAGTAATAGAGGAAACAACTATTATTCCCTCCAATGAGACATTGTAAGTGATTGAAGGTTTTGTCATTGATAGCAACCCTACAATCCTATGACACTGACAAGGCAATCCACCAATACTGGCAAAGTCAGATTCCACACCGGCACATAGACCACCGGCACTGGCAGTGAAAGGAAGCATACCAGCATAGAAGCCGACATGAATTTTGTTTGTAATATATTTTGTTAATTATTGTAAAATCATTGTAAGTCGACTTGAAAAATTATAAAATGACTCATATATATAAGAGATCATTATAGAACAATTAGGTAAGCAAGGAGGAATGTAATTAGGTGAAATAAGGCAAACCTATTATGTGAATTATAGGTTAAGGGTTTATGTAAGAAGTAGAGAAGAAACCGGTACTGGCTCTGGCATAGTAGATGCTATCTTGAAGCAGTACAAGACATTGGATTTATATAATCCATTTTGTAAGTTAGTGAGACTTCCCATTTTTGTATTTGAGCAGTGAGCTCTAGGCACTTGGCCTTCCTGCATGTGCAGGCCCCTATTGTAGCACTAATATTCTCTTATTGGCCAGTAAGTGAATATTGTGGGTCACAAATCCCACCGAGTTTTTCCCACACTAGTTTTCCTCATTAAAATATTGTGTTATGGTGTGCTTTTCATGTGGTTGCTTTTATCTTTGTTTATTGCATTACTTTCTGTTTATCGGTATACAATATTAATATGTTCTGCATGTTTTAAGTTAAGAAGTTACACAAACCGGTATAATACTGATTCACACCCACCCCCCTCTCAGTATTGTGGAAATCCTAACAAATTATCTGCTCTGAGAACCCCTCAACAGAATGGAGATGGTGAAAGGAAGAACATATCCATTTTGGATGCTGCTAGGACTATGCCAATTGATGGAAATGTTGTGCAAACTTTTTGGAGAGAAGTTGTTAGCAATATTGTTTACACATTCAACTGGGTATATATAAAAGGTGATTCTAGTAAGACTCCTTATGAGTTGTGGTTTCATCATGTTCCTACAGTTAGATATTTCAGAATTTTTGGAAGCAAATGTTTTATTCTACTAAGAGAAAGGCCTACCATTGTTAAAATAAGAGATTGAAGAAGGTAGTAGAAAGTGCAAATGTGAAGGTTGATGAATGTCATGGAAAGTGAATCAGAGCATGGAGATATGAGTTTGATGATCAAGATGTTTCAAAGCCTGTGCAGACTTAGATCTTAAAGTAGAATTCTCCGGTAGAGACAATTAATCCAAATATTGCTACTGCCAGTGAAGAAGCTCAAATTATTGGTGATAAAACCAAAGGCGTGATGACTAGGAGAAGGATTGTTGCTGAAGAGATATGTTTGATTTCCAAGATTGAACTTAAAGATGTTGCAGAAGCATGTAAATATGAGAATTGGATAAAAGCAATGGAAGAAGTGCTAAATCAGATTGATAAGAATAACACATGGGAGCTTGTTCTGAGACCTAAGGGGAAGAATATGATTGGCACTAAATGGGTGTTCTGGAATAAACTAAATGATTCTGGTGAAATGAGAAACAAAGAAAGATTAGTATGTAAGGGATGCTTTCCGATGGAAGGAATTGACTATGAGGAGACTTTTTCTCCAGTAGCTAGGATTGAAGCTATTAGATTGCTGCTTGCATATGCTTGTTACAAGAATTTCAAAGTATATCAAATGGATGTTAACTCAGCCTTTTTGAATAGTGATTTGGAAGAGGAAGTTTACATTGAACAATCAGATGGATTTTCATTATCAGATGAAGGAGACATGGTATGCCAATTGAAGAAAGCATTGTATGGATTGAAGCAAGCCCATAGGGCCTAGTATGCTAGATTGGACAAGTATTTCATGAAGTTGGGATTTTGTAAAGGTATTGTTGATAGTATTTATACTTTAAGGTTGATAATGATAACATTTTGATTGTTGAATTGTTTGTTGATGATATTATTTTTGGAAGAGATGATTATTTGAGTATGAATATTGTTGATGATATGCAAAAGGAATTTGAGATGTCTATGATAGGTCAAATGAAATTCTTCTTAGGATTGCAGATTACACAGAGTAACAAATGCATTTTCATTTCTCAATCTAAGTATGTGAAGGAATTGTTAAAAAATTTAAGGTTAGATGATTCCAAACCTATTGGAAATCCTATGGTGACTGGATGCAAGTTGTCTAAGAATGATGAATCTAAGAAAGTTAATCAAACTTTGTATAGATCTATGGCTAGTGGATTGTTGTACTTAACTCAGAATAGGCCAGATATTATGCATGTTGTTTGTCTTTATGCTAGATTTCAAGATGATCCTAAAGAGACTCATCTTACTATTGTGAAGAGGAATTTCAGATACTTGAAGGGGACAGTTGACTATAGTTTGTGGTATCCTAAGGATGATAATTTCATGTTATGTGCTTATACTAATGTTGATTGAGCAGGAGATGTTGATGACTGGAAGAACACTATCGGTGGAGCTTTCTTTTTGGGGAAGAAGTTGGTTTCATGGGCAAGTGAAAAACAAGATGCTATATCTTTATCTATTATTAAAGCTGAATATATTATTGTTACTAGCAACTGTACTTAGGTAGTCTGGATGAAGCAAATGTTGAAGGACATTAGAGTTGTTTATGATGAGCCTACTATTATATACTATGATAATTCAAGTGCTATTAATATTTCCAAGAATCTAGTACTGTATTCTAAAATAAATCATATATCAATTAAGTATCATTTCTTGAGGGAGAAAGTGATGAAGAAGTCAAATTGGAATATGTATCTACAAAGGATCAGATTCCAAATATCTTTACTAAAACTTTGTCTGCAGATACATTTGTATATTTGAGAGATGATTTAGGGGTCTTTGCCCCTCATGATGAGAACTAGATGCATTGAGATGCATCAATCCAGTGGACTTTATAGTCTTTTCTTCTCATCTAGATTGATGAGTTGGTACTAATACTTAGCTAGACTAGTCAGTAAGTGGTTTAGTTGTTTAGATTTGTTAGTTTATCCTAAGGGGGAGAGATTATCCTTCTTAGAGGGAGATAATAATGATTTTCATTTTGTCTTTGGTATTGTTGTCAAAGGGGGAGAGAAGCATGTGAAAAACTATCTTATCTTTGGAGCTTTGTGTGCATGATCTTAGGGGGAGTTTGTTGGTGATGATTTATTCTTATGCATTGATTGTTTTTCACATTCATATTTTGCCATCAATACCAAAGGAGGAGATTGTTGGATATTGCTACTGCTAGGATATGTTGTTGTCATTGATGTCAACATATTTCAGTGTTTTGGTGATTCGGTGTTTGCAGTGAGTTGATCTTGTTGGTTTATCTATTTTCTAAGCTAAATAAACTAGAGATACTTCATTATTTATTGATTTCATGATTCTATGTGGTGACTTGATCGAGTTGTAGATTCTGGTATGAAGATTGGTCTTCAAGTTTAGTGTTACAGTGTTTTGATGATTGATTTGTTGTGCTCTGGTATGATCATATTTTTGGATGCAGATTTGGGAGAGTGTTTGGGATGTTCATGTGTATCTTCAAATCAAATGGTTTGTGATTTGGTACTCCACAAGTTATCTTTCTTGTCCAAGTTGATGTTGTTGAGTGTTCTTGAATGTTATCATGTTGATCGATGAAGATTTGATTAAGTGGTGTTGGTACAGCTATTGCAGATGGTTTTAACATGCTTTTTGGTGTTTCTTGATCATGTCCTATTTGTTTTGGTGGTCCACATTGATCATTGTGTGTGTTATTGAAGAGCTTATGGGTATAGTGATATTCTTCATGTTATGTGGTATTTTTGGTAGTGTAGTGTGTTGTGGTTGATCTTGGCAGGATTTCTCATGGTGTTGTGTATTCGAGGAGTTGATTTGGTTCCATGCTATGTTTTCTATGGAATTGTATTGATCTATTTATTGATTTATGTATCATGTGATGTAATTTTCTAATTAGGTGTTAAGGGTTGAGTTGACCTTGTAGTCAAGGTTGATGATTTGTATATATAGGTGTTATATTCAAGTAATTTGGGTATGTTTTTTGTGTCTACATTATCAGAGAGTGATGTATGTACAAATAAGAGATTTCATCTTTAGGTGTGGTGTATTGAGCAAAAAGTGTTGTATGACAGACAATTGTGCTTAATTGGAACTATCATCAGTGTAGAACACAATATGTCACTAAGGGCGGGGGGGGTGAATTGGTGATTTCAAATAAATTCAAGTAGTGTATGCAACAGGTAACAATGAGAACGCTAACATTCAATCACACACAATGAACCACACCACATAACATCGGTTGTACGATGAAAACCCAATGTGGGAAAAACCTCGATGAGAAATGTTGTTGGAGTCTACTACTCCAATCTAGCCTCATAATGAAATAATAGCTTACAATGTTTTGGGGCATCAACCCAAGGAGCACCAACTCAAGGAGCACCAACCCCTAACAATTTATGGGCACCAACCTAAAGGAGCACCAACCCCTACACTGAGCACCCACTCAATGAAATACAATGAGATAAAGCAATACAATGATCTACACCTTGTTACAAATGAATTTTGTAACACCACAACTCAATTCTCACTACCGGTTTATCTCTTCTCTATTTCACAACTTCTTTCACCACCGATTAACTAATCACTCTCTCAAACCCCTTACTAGTCAGCCTTTGCTGGTTACTCTGCTTCTTACTAGTTAAACCCCTCTTACTGGTAAAGCATTTCCTGTCGGTTCCCTTTTTAAATACTCAGTCATTTCAACCTTTTCAATCTCACTTGATATGATCAACTCTTTGATCGCTCAAACTCACTCTTTTCTGGCAACTGGCATCAATTCTCATATCTTCAATCTGCATATTTATACATGGGATTCCCCCCCAAAATGGAGAATCAAACTTTAAGCCCTAGGGTTTTCTTCACCTACCCATTCCATATCAAATTTGATTGGATTTCTTCTCCAAGATTGATAAGCTACAATAAAACAAGACTGCATCGCCATATCTCATCCTTTTTGTACTTGTTTACTAAATTTAGCAAACTACGAACTGATCACAGACTCTACTTCTTATCAATCACAATAAATGGTCTAGTAGTTTCCTTCTCCAGATCAACTAGTCAATCAAACATCCTACTTCAATCATGATGTCAAGGAATCAAATCTTTGTCCTTCAATCTGCCTTAAGCCGCAACCCTCTACATCTAACTCATGATTTTTGCAGTCTTTAATTAATGTCAATCTACTCATCACCAACCTCGCGAAAACACTCTTCACCGACTACTATATATTTGCCACCTAGATTTTATGTTTCATCTCTGTCGAAATCCACCTCAGTTCACTGTGTCGGTTCAGGATCAGTCATTGACCAAAAATATACAACCGGTATTCACCATATACTACCGGTCTTCTTGCCCTATTGGTCATGCAATTGTTGGGATTCAAGCTGAGAGGGGGGGTAAATCAGTGTTCTGCCAGAATGAACAGTTTTTAACTTTCTATACCATGCATATATAAACTGGTAAACAAAAAAACATATAACAAAGAGCAAATAAACCATCCACATAAATGAACACCATAACACTCAGAATTTATAGATGGAAAAACTCAATGAGGAAAAACCACGGTGGGATTTGTGACATACAATATCAGTTCACTGGCCATATGAAAAGATATTACATACAATAGGGGTCTACACTTGCAGGAAGGCACACTTCCTAGAGCACAATGCTCATCACTAAAGAGTCTCACTAACTACAAGCTTTTTCTGAAAGAAAACAATAAAACTGAACTCAAGAATGCATCTGTTATGCCAAATAGAGTTTCGATTATAGCTCTGCTCAGTACCGATTCATAACCTTAAACACTTCTACCGGTATCTCTTTCTCCTCCAAAATGATTTCCAGCCTATCCATGAATCATTTCATGATATGACATTCACATACAAAATGATCTACATACATATACTTTGCATTATACAGTTTCTACTATGTTTGCCTCCTATCATATATCGAATATATCTCATACATACAAAATAACCTAGTAGTTTGACCTATATACCCATTACAAACAATATGCCTTATGTCATCTTACAATACAATACAAAAGATATTCAATGTCTGCTTCAACAAGTATAAAATGATTTACTAAATAAATCCTCCTTCATGTCAGTTTCCAAAGAAGTATTGATGCCGGTGACGATGCTAGTGGCGATGTCAATGCCAGTGTAGCCCTAAATGCTCCAAAGCCGGTATTTGCCAGTATATGCCTCCTAGTGCCGGTATATAACTTCCATCATATCTTGTTGCCATCAATGACAACAAAATGAATCCGATGAGTGTCAATTGCCAACAATCTCCCCCCTTTGGCATTGATGGCAAGACTCATGTGAAAAATGGATTCCCTATCGGTATGCTCCCCCTAAGCAATACACTCCATCTAAAATGTGTTTCCCTGATATTTTTCACATATGAACATACTCCCCCTTTGACATTAATGCCAAAGACCAGTGAAAGAATTGAAAGAATAAGAGAATATTGTTAGTTTCACTGGAGCTTAGCTTTCTTCAAGATTTCTAGGTATGCCTTTTGTAATAACTAAAGATATGTATCCTAGCCAGATTTGAAAGTATCAGAAATAGATGCAAGTCCACTTAGTAAGTGAGAAAGTGTTTCCTTCTCTTGAATATCTGTCAATGTGGGTTTGGCTATCATATCCATGTACTCTTTCTTGTGAACACCCAATGAATCTAGTCTAGGACTTACCAATCCTCTTAGATTTCTTTCTCTTCTCATGATTTTATCTCTTTCCTTCTCAAAAGAAAAATTCTGGTTCTCCAAGGATAAAATTTGTCCATCAATAGATGTGGTTAGAGCAGTCAATCCATCAAAAGAGTTAGCAATATTAGCCATCTTATCATATAACTCCTTCAGTCTGCTATCTACATTAGCTGTAAGACTTTCTATGTTACAAAACACTCTGTAGATATTTGTACATTGTTTTAAACAAACCTCAATAGGGATAAGTTTGTCCTCAATTTTCTTCTTCCCTATTTCTATAAGCTGATCAAAAGATGTCCTTTTTGCTGCAGTGAAATTGTCCAAGGCCTGTCGTTCTGCAATCTGCCTCATAGATTGAAAATTACTAGAGATATGCTCTGTTAGAGTTTTTATCTTGCCGGAAGGGCTAGCCTCATTCTCAATTTGACAATTAAGAATTAGATTGTGCAATATTGTAACTGATTGATCAATTATTCCTTTATCTATAGTACCTTCCTTTAGTAATTTTTGAGTGGCCATCATCATTAATTCAGTTGGACTTAACTCAAAGACCGATTTTTTCTCAACCTGAGAAGTGTCAATTGCAATAACCTTTGCTGGGGAATCAATTTTACATCCCGGTATGGACTCAGTGGATTTTACCTTATCCATCTCAACCTCTATTGCTCTAGTGGCTTTGCCACTTGATGCAGTGTCGGTTACTGTC
Source organism: Cryptomeria japonica (assembly GCF_030272615.1). NCBI lineage: Eukaryota > Viridiplantae > Streptophyta > Pinopsida > Cupressales > Cupressaceae > Cryptomeria > Cryptomeria japonica. The sequence continues at coordinate 82,410,487 of NC_081409.1, forward strand.
AGTGGAGTAATATCCACAGTATTTCTAGTGTCCTGTACATTTCCTTGCTCAAAAATGGTTTGTGTCGGTACAAACTATACACTCTCCTTAGCCGTCGGTTGTGATTGAGTATCTATAGTTACTATTGGTTGTGTCAAAATTGGAGTTGAACCTTTCCCTTTTGATTTGTTAGGAATGGTGGAAGTTGTTGCCCTTGCAAATTATTCTTGACATGTAAGAAAGTTTGGGCTTTTCTAAAAGAATTTGGTCCATCCTTCCTTGTCTCATTTACCACCTCATTTACTCTCACCATCATAAGGCTTATCTGTCAAGATTTACTACTGAAGATTGTCCTATTTGCAGTGTCTATACATCTTTTCATTTCCTCATTATTTACAACATCACATAATTCCAAAAGTGCTACTTCTTTGATCTCCCTATCTCTTGTGACAATGTCAAGTCTCCTAGCCTCAAGTTTATTATACAAGGATAAAGGTATCTCCTTCAAAATTTCAATTAAGGCTTTCTTATAGATGTCAATATGTAACAAAATAGCCTCTTCTAGTTCATTTTGCTCAGTTTCTTCTAAACCTTCATAATACTTAGAAACATTTTTCAATATTCCATCTTTTGTAATTTCATCAATAAGCTCAGCACAAGTCATTGTGGTCTTACCAGTTCCAGTATCATCAGCCTTCTGCTTCTTGCTTATGGTTGTCGATGTGACTGGTTTCCTCTTTTACATAGGCTTCCTTGTCGGTGGTAGAGGTGTAGTAGGCTTAGTTGCCTTTCTGACAAGTCCCCTCCTAGGCTTTGCTTTCTCCTGCTCTATAGGTGGTTTTACCACATTCTTCCTTTGTACCCTGCTGAAAGCCAGAGGTTCATTATCCTCAGAGTCAAAGTCATAAGTGATAGGGGAAATGTGAACTTTAGGTTTCTTTACTTCTATAGTACCAACTTCTATCGGTTTAGCTACCTATTTAGATTTAGAGCTCAGTTGAGTGTCTATCTTATAAATCACATCTTGTATATATGTAGACATCTTTTCTATTTTCTTTTCTCTTCTCTTCTTGTTAAAACTAGTTTTCACTTCAAGAGCCTTCTCTCCTGCTATACCAAAATGTTATGTCTTATCATCTAATGGGGCATCTAACAACATCTTTGCATAGAGTTCAATAATGCTATCATCCACCTCATATCCAAGCTTAGTAACCCAGATTTGCCTAGGTTCAACTACTTCCATAAGAGTTTCATCAGTTTTTACCATGAAACAGATATCAGTGGAATACTTCTCCACAATGGTTTTTGAAATTCTCTCCATTTTCCTCATGTTTTCTTGAAAAATTTTAAAATATCCCCAAAGTCTTTCATCTCTATCGGTACCAACACCGGTGATAGCTTCCTTGATCTGCATACCTATCAGTATGTCATGAGCCCATTGCTTCTTGCCAAGTCCAGGTAGCTCATTTTGAAAGTAAAGCATTAAACATACAATGAGATTACCATATCTGAAAGTTCCTTTCTTAATTCCTTTGATCTTCCCAAGGTTTAACATTAATTCACTCCTCATCAATTCACTCAAATCATATTTCACATTGTTCCTCAACATCTGTGGTGCATGAGAACCCCATCAAACCCTTCAGGATGATAAGTTAGACTCTAAGAAGGGAGGATAAGGCATTAAATATGTCTTTAGAATGTTTTTTATAGGTTTTCAATCATGCATTATGTGTTTGTAATAATGAACCCTATCTTGTGAGCCAAACTCCTATTTTGGTATTTCTATGAGCCAATTAAGACTTTTGGACAATAGAGGATCAAATTTGTTGGTTTTAGTGTTTTAAGATGTTTTAGGAGGGGTTAAACTTGACCCAAGGCATTATGCACTTTTTGCATTTTGTAAATTTGAAACTCCTCCAAGGGCTCTAACCTCTTATTTTTTGGTTGAGAAAAGTTGTCGAGTAGTTTATACACCTTTTGGATCCAATTCCCAAGTGTGATTGTATGGAGAAGAGTTTTGATGCCCTCAAACTAATAGAATTTTAAGTTTTTCTTGCAATTCTAGAGTTTTGGTCTATGGTACGGTACTGTATGGATTGGGATCCACTCCCAATGATGTGAATTGGTTGGAGAGGAGAGTTAACTCTATTTTGGTTTTGATTTTAAGTTCTAGCTATGTGTGTTTCTCCTGAAATTCAACTTTTATTGTACGTGCCCGAAAAACCAGGGTTTTTCCTCCTCCATGGCCATATCTTGCACTTTATCAATCTGAGACCCATAGGATTTGGTGAAAGGCAAGTATGGTAAGTTTATTATAGGATTCCAAGAGTTTTTTCCAAGAGTATCAAGGGAGGGAAGTGTTTAGAGTGACCCTAGGTAGACATCTCTATGTGGCTACCTAGACCTTGAACAAGAAAAATTACCTTGTGTGCAATTGGTGATGATTCTAGGCATGTAACTCTGGAATCCCTTATGGTTTATAGTTACCTACATTCCCATGGGATTGTAATTGTCTGATTCATTCATCTGAGTATATTTGCTTCACAAAAGAGGCCTAATTAGCCCTTTAGGACAGTCAACATCCAACCGGCAAAGACCTTTATTTTCAAGACCCTGACCCTTCCTTTTGGGGATTTGTGTAACTTCAAAAAGGGTGTTTGAATCCATAATTTGTTTGCTAAGGTGTTTGGGAAATTTTGAACCTAAAGTCTCTTTACCCACTAAATAGGGCTATAAGCAACTAGGCCTAATTGGGTGAGTTTCTTAAGGAATGGGCATGAATCCTTACAATCGGTGCTTTGTCTAACCTTGGGAAGTCTTGTATGACCCAAAATCAGTATGCATATGATTTGTAACCCTTGGAGGTATCATGGAGTGTTTTGTAGCAAGATACCCCTGATTGAGTAGGTATGAGTCTTGAAGATGGTCAAAAGATTGAACTAATGTTGTAGAGCCTTGTCTTAATAGGATCCCATTCTTGGATTTAGGGGTTAGTGTCATACATTTTGAGGTGCTTGGCAGGTTGCTAGGAGGGCTCTGCATCAATCTGATATGCAGCATGCATGCAAGAACTAGATACAAAATTCAATCGATTAGATTGAGTTACCTTATTGCCTAGTATCATGCTTGCAAACTTTATACCCGTGTTGGTGATCGTGCTTATCCTCATTGATCTGTTATCAGGTGTAGCACCAGTGAGTTTCTCAACTACATTATTGGAAATTTTATTGCTAGGTTCTTGTTCGACTGAGGGTAAGTCAGTGACCACTTGGATAGCCTCCTTTGTGATCATGTAAGGTCTATCTAGCCAAATAAATTTGTTGTGAACCCTGCTCAGAATGTATCTGATAACTTCATCTTTGAATTTTGGTATGTACAGAATACTGGTTAACCCTAGATCCTTAATAGCTTTGAATTCTGGTTGATAGTTCCGGACTCTCCCAGTATCATGGATTGATACATGCTTTTGATGTCCTCGGTACCTAGATCCTCAAGGGTGTAGTGATTTTATGCCCTCACATCTTTGACATACATTACACCATCAAGAACTCTATAAAATGCTCCTACAGAGTCTTCCCTTTTAGCAGTTTCAAGAACCTCCTTAAATACGGGCCTTAACCTATCCTTGACTTTGACAACGGTGGGATTTGCACTAAAAGTAGGAGCTGAAGATCCAAATGCCATGTCGAAAAATACCTGAAAGTGAATGTCGAGTGAAAGATTGATAACTGCTTGAAATCTTTTCACAATTCTTATGCTCACTCTTGACTCACCTTTACTTCACTCTGAATGCTTGAATGCTCGGTGAGTGAAATGAATTCACTTACCCTCTTTTACTAGCAAATAAAACCCTAATTCAACCCTACAGATGTCGGTATCACAGTTATGTGCTGGGTGAACCTTCATTGATGATGAACACAATTCTCTAGATGTCTTCCCAAATCTCCTTAGATCTATTCCGGGGTAATATGCAAAATTTAGCAATGACTTTGCCAACCCCTAAGACTTATGCCTCAGTTACTGACGAAATTTCCTGCCAATGAAGGAATACCCTATTCTACCGGTGGAGTTACTGGTATAGATCCATCTCCACTTGATTCTTCAAATTTTCTAACCCCTCTTGGTGTGATCTTGTTGTATTTCATCTACCTTCTACTTTCCTTTCTCATTATCTTTATCATTATTAACTGGTTGAGTCTTGCTTCTGCAATACTTAGCAATATGACCTATTTTGATGCATGCATAACATGTAACATTGTTCTTTTGAATTGCTTTGTCATATCCATTGTTATTCCTTGACCTACAGTGATTATGAAAATGTCCAAACTTTCCACATGCATGACATTTAACATTCATTCTGAAATCTTCTGATTTATGACCATACTTCTTGTAATTTGTGCATTGACCGGGAATAGTATTGTAGTTTTGACTTTCTCTATTTCTACATTATTTAGCCATATCCCCAAATTTGTTGCAAACAAAACATCTACCATTGAATTTATAAGCATTAGATTGCCTTACTGATTTCCTCTATTCTGATAAGTTCTGTATGTCGGTTTTATGATCTTCATTTGCAGTACAAGAGCTTTCTCCTTGAGTAAATCCAAGTCTGTTGGAATCATGTCTTTGTCTTTTTAGTAAGTCATCCAACTATGCAGCACTAATCCTAAACTTTTCTTTATACTCACTTGCAGTAGTTAGATCATCTCTTAGAGTTACTATTTGCCTTTCCAACTCTTGTTCACTATTCCAAGATTGTACCAACTCATTTCTCAACATATCATTCTCATGACCCAATCTGTCACATTCTTCAGATTTGTTTTTCAAAGATACACAATCTTTTCTTCTTTCTTCTTTCTGTCCTCAATCTCTTTAGACATTCTCATAGACAGATCTTTCATTTCATTCTTCATGAGCATGTTAGCTTGACTTATTTTCTAACATTGTTCCTTAAGAGCATTTTTCTCCTCATCATCCGGATTTTGCTAAAGTTCTTTTCTCTTGGCTTGACCTAATACCTTTCTTATAGAATAAGAATGAATTCATTAGCATAATTCAATTCTTCTTGTAATTTCAAGTTCTTCATTCTTTCAACATCATAATCCTCAAGAGCCATCTCAAGTTGCTTCTCCATAGCCATGTTCAAAGATTCCGGTTTCAGGATCTTCCTCAAGCTGTTAAACTTCTTCCAAGGTACCGAGCTCTGATACCAATTGTTGGGATTCAAGAACACTGAAAAGGGGGGTTGAATCAGTGTTCTGTCGGAATGAATAGTTTTTAACTTTCTATACCATGCATATATAAACTGACAAACAAAAAAACATATAAAAAAGAGAAAATAAACCATCCACATAAATGAACACCATAACACTCATAATTTATATGTGGAAAACCTCAACGAGGAAAAACCACAGTGGGAATTATGACCCACAATATCAGTTCACTGGACATATCAAAAGATATTATGTACAATAGGGGCCTGCACTTGCAGGAAGGCACACTGCATAGAGAACACTGCTCATCACTAGAGAGTCTCACTAAAAATATTGGTGTTATGTGTGTTGTTGTTATTGTGTTTATCTTTATTCTTGTTGTCGTTGATCAAATTTGAGATTGTTCTTAAACTTCTTAATCTAGTGAAAACTGATTCCCCCCCCCCACCTCTGTTTTCCTCCATTGCTGTTGCCAACAAGATGAACACATATACAAATATAACATATATAGTAAATACACCCACACCGTTGATGGGAAGTCAAGACATCATATGTCTCTCCTAAGAGAGTGATAACACATCATCCCCTCGCACCACAATCAAGAACACACAGATAATACATACATAAAATCTCCATACATTTTAATTATCATAATCAATCTAATCTCCTAGTCTTACTAGATTTGTTAGTACATGGGTTGGTAACCATAAACAACATGCCTCACCTAATCATCACTTTTTTATAATAGAAAAATAAATTCTCTCAATGATATATGAGAAGAAAAAAACCTCATGTGAGGAAAAAGTGCCCCCATAAGAAAGAAGAAGAGACACCATGAAGCCTCACCTCAAAGTAGAATCTCCTGCAAGGATGGTCCAATGATGTTGACCAAAATTACTCTCCATTAGGAAGAAATAGAGCCAATTTTGCACCAAGAATGTCAAAGTGTTACAAAAACAAGCGTTGATGAAGAATGATCGATGCATTACTTGCTGCAATAAAATGAAAATTAGGCATGGAAACACTTTCTTTGAGCATCAACTACATACTCATCAATGACAGATCGGTAAAATCAAAGTCTCATTGGATCCATGTACAAACTGGTACAATCTAAGTCTCAATTGGATCCTGTTAGGATTAATGATAGTCCCAAAGATACAGAGAGGGGGGGGGGGTGAATTAGTATCTAACCGGTGAACAAAATATTTAACCTTATTAAGTATTTTGCATTTCAAAACAGTGTACCGGTAAATAAGAATTAATGCAGTAAACATGAACAATAAAGACAACATAGAAAACACACCATAACACAAGATGTTTAATGAGGAAACCCGGTGTGGGAAAAACCTCGGTGGGATTTGTGACCCACAATATTCACTTACTGTCCAATGAATAAATATTACTTACAATGAGGGGCTTGCACATGCAGGAAGGCCAACTACCTAGAGCTCACTGCTCAATCTACAAAATAGAAGTCTCACTGACTTACAAAATGGATTATGAGAATCCAATACAATGTACTACTTCAAATCAGCATCAACTATGCCAGGTTCAATACCGGTTTAAGCTCATACTATAACCATAAACCTTATACAAAATCTGCCTTATGCATTCGCATATATCTTCCTTATTATTCACTCATTCCTATCCCATCTCTTATATCAAAATGATTTACAAGATCTCATACATATATGAGTCTATTACAATATGCCATTTCAGCTTTACAAAAGATAATTACAATTAAATACAATAAACAAAAGTTTATTCATGTCGGTTGGGATGTCGGTATGCATTGTTGCCGCTGTTGGTGAAGTGTTTGTCAGTGTCGGTGCCTGCCAGTGGTTTACTAGATGAATTTCACAAGGTTGCCTAAAGGTTGCCAGTAGGTTGCTAGTAGGTTGCCATCAATGAAAACACCATCATTTCTCACTAGAGTGTAGAATGCCAACAATCTCCCCCTTTGGCATTGATGGCAATACTCATGAGAAAAATCCAAAAACTGTTTCCAAAAAGTGAAGTCCAAAAATTTACCAAAAAGATGTGCTCCCCCTAAGTAAATGATCTTCTCTGAGTAGCCATTTTTCTCTGTCTACTACTCCCCCTTTGACATCAATGACAAAGGTTGTCAAAAATTGTCAAACGAGTGCAAAAATTTGACCTTAAGGTTTGTAACCGGTTGGTTACAATCTGAAATATATCAGCCAAAACCAAATTTAAACTGCATGAATCTGTTGCTATCATTCATGGTTGCCTTGGTTCGTTGGATTGTGTTGGTGAGATGATGCATATTCTCTTCTGGTGATCTTTCCCCTTGAATTAATGCCTTAGAGATCTCATTTCTTAGAGAGATAAAGTTATCCAATTTAGGACTAAGTTTATACTTAAGCTCTCTGGCAATTGCCTTGATCCTTACTTTTTCCTTCTCAAATTTCTCCAACTTTTCCTCAAATCCTATTATTTCTTGCTCAATAACTGATATAGGTTTGGATGAACCAATAATTTTATCAGGTATATCATCAATTTCCTTTTGTACTCTGCTTATTTCTTTTTCAATGTCCTGGGTCAACAGATGTGGCTTGCATGTTTCTATGTATAGTTCCTTATACTCCAAAATTATTGTATTCAGTGTCGATAAAAGTAAGTTAATATGTTCAGTGCACTTCTTTACTGTCTCCTCAAAGAATTTTTCCTTTTCTTTTTCCATTTTCTCTTTGAATGTATCCTCATTTACTTTATCAATTGTTATTACATTTCCAGCAATAAATTTAGACAATGTGTCTAATTGTCCTAAAGAATCCTTTACATGATCTACATTGTATTTTGGTGCAATCATCTTAAGAATAGATATTGTATCATCAATTGCCTTGTAGGCCAATGCATTACAGTCAGTTATCTTCTTAATAGAGTCCAGAAGTACCTCTGTCACATTAGTAGGTCTGAATTCGGATGTCTGACCAACTGCCTTTATTATTTCAGTGCTTCGAGTATTAGTAACCAATTTTCTTGTATCAACCTCCTGTGGATCAGTCTGAGTTTCCATTTCAGCTAGTAATGGTTTGGGTTTCTCAATGATTACCAGTTTCACTATCACAATATGTACCTGTGCCTCTGTCGTTTTCTCTGTTGGTTTCTCTATGTTATCAACTACCGGTATCTTTGTCGCTATCTCTATAGGTTTCTCAATGCCAGCATCTATACTACCAGTATTAATTCCACTATCCAAAGGTTGCTCTATATGCTCTGTTTGTATTTCAACCTCAACATTTTTTGTCGGTTGCTCAGCAATGTTTCCATTACCAGCAATATCATTATGTACCTCTGTGTTGTCCTTGTCCACAACAATGTTCACTTCCTGAGTATCAATATTCATGGTGAACAGAATTTCTGATTCAGGATTAGTGTCATCATGTGTTATGTCCACATTTACAGTAGTCGGTGTATCATTAGTATGTACCGGTGTAGTATCCAAGGGTGGTGGTAATTTGTTAGTTATTTTAATGTTTGGTATTCCACCAACTTTACCTTTCCCTTTGTCCTTGTCCTTCTGATATACTTTGAATGTTTTCTTCAGTCGGTTTAATTCTTCTTGTTTTACCTTTTCTACAAAAAAGATATCCCATTTATCATCTGTTTCCTCTACAATTTCATTAACTCTACCAGCCATTAAGCTTACTTGTTGGTGACTGCTAGAAAAAACTGATCTTTTAGCTTCACAAATTAATTCATCAATCTCCTCTTTCGAGTTAACTGGATGTACAGCTAGAAGTTTTTCAACCTTAAGTTTCTTGTCCAACTCCATTACTGCAATCCTCTTTGTATCTAACCTTCTATATAGATCATTTGTTAAGTCATCTACTACTTAAATTAACACTTTCTTGTATATGTCCAGATGTAGAATAATACTGTTTTCAACACTTTCCTTTTCTGAAAAAGTGAATGTGTTATACAACTTGCTCACATTTGCCAAGTTACCATCATCAGTGATTTCATTCAGTAAATTATCTAAAGGTGGTATAACTTGTTTCTGTTTCTTCTTGGGTGTTAACTTCTTTGCTGATTGTCTTACCACTTGTTGCTTCTTTCTCAAAGTTCATGTTTTCTTGGGTAAAGGAGAGGGTACTGGTGAAGGTTTTCTCTTCCTATCAACTCTCTTAAATTCAGCAAGTATCTCACTATTAGATGATGTACCAACTGGTAAAATATGTGCCTCTAGTTGTAATCCTTCCAGTTCACTTTCCTTTATCCCAGTAAGGTTCATAACATTTTCTTTTATTTCCTTTACCTATTTTGATGCACTCCTTATGTACTTTTCTCTTTTCTTTCTTTGTTTCATTGTTTGTACATCACTCTCAATTATTTTTGTACTACCAAAAATGTTTTATGTTGGTTCTGTAGGTGCTTCTAACATGGCTTTAGCATAAGTCTCAATAATATTCACATCAGCCTCATACCCCATTTCAGTTACCCATACAGTTCTAGGAAGAACTTCTTCCATCCATATTTCATCTTTCTTAATCACAAAATAGATTTCCTTATCATATTTATCTACTATATTTTGTGGTAGTCTCTCTCTAGTTTTCATTTTGGCTTGGAAATCTTTGAAATATTCAGTTATATAGTTTTCCCTAGCATTACCCATACCAGTGAAAGTTTCTTGCAATTTTTTGCCTACTGGTATTTCATATCCAAAATCTTTCTGTCCAATACTGGGAATTTGTTTTGAGAAATACAACATAAGGCATACCAAAAGATTACCAAAACGAAATGTCCCTTTATTTTCACCTTTTATCTTTTTCAAGTTATCTACTAGTTCATCCTTCAACCATTTACACACATCTATTTTTGCACTATTATTTACCATATCATAAGCACTTTTAATGCAAAGACTAGAAACTGAATTAAGTTGGTTTGCATGTGTAGTCTTGTAACCTAAAATCATACTTATGAATCTCACATTGATATCCTTGATGTCATTTACTCTTAGAGATCTACTATCAGATGTTGCTCTGGTAAGGTCATGACTATGTTGTTAGGTACCTTCTTTGTCTTATCTGGTCTACTGTTGGTTGAGGGTAAACCTGTCACTACCCTAATTGCTTGCTGGGTGAATTTGTAGACTGAATCTAACCAAATAAATTCTTCATGTGCCCTACTTAGGACAATTCTCACTACTTCCTCCGAAAATTCAAGGATGTTCAAGATTTCCACAAAACCTAAAGTCTCAATTGTTGGAAATATGGATGGAGTAACTGAGAGGGGAGGGGTGAATCAGTTACCACAAAAATAAATCCACAAGTCCCTTAGATGTCTTAAATATAAACTATTGTAACTCGGTAAATTAGCTTATCATTGTTCATCAAACATTAATATGCATGAAACAAATAACATGAACACAAGTAACACTAGATATAACGTGGAAACCCAATTTTGGGAAAACCACCAATGTAACTAGTTACTGATTTTCACTCTTCTAAAGTGAGCCCTGTTAGGAGCCAACCCTGTTAAAGGTTACAAAACACACTGTTAGGTGTGACCCGGTTAGAGGATTTGATCACCCTGCTAGGAGTGGCCTTGTGAAAGGTCTTAAGAACAATTCAACCGAATTGTCACCTTGTCAGAGGATTTACAAAATGGTTATTAGACCAACTCTGTTAAGAGATTTCGGTATCACTGCTACAATGGTTAGAAAGCAACAATGAAGTGACCTGAATTAAACACAACTTATCTTGCTGATACAGATCTCTGTTCTGCGCCAATAGATCCTTACTGATGACATATATCTTTTCTGCACCTCAAGGATATCACTGATCCTTCATCAGAATTCGCACATTTCTGCTCCTTCACATTTTCTTTTTTTTTTTCCACTTCAAAAACGCAACTTGATCTCTCATATATACCATTCAGGTTACCAAGTCGGCTCAATTATAAGTTACAATAAATATTACATAGGTCGGCTACATATACAAGTTTCAATAAATTAAATATTGCTTCGGTCGGCTGCATAAACATTTCACTGATGCTCGGTGAACACTGCTGATTCTTCGATAGCCGACTGAGCTCGGTAAGTACTGCGAGCTCGGTAAAGACTGACTTTCCTTCATATTCTTCGAAGACCGACTTAACTTGCTTCTCTTACCGTCAGAACTCGGTAGACTCTGTCTGACTGCTTTGCTGAACATTCTGAACTCGGTAGACTGATATGACATTTGTGTAACATCAAAGACAACACACAATTAAACAATTGTATCCAAAAATCTCCCTCTTTGGCATTGATGGCAACACAACATGTCATAGCAGAATAAAATTTGAAAACAGGTCTTTTCTTTTATGACAGCAACATGCCAACATAACTTTCCCTTTGGATAGAGAACACTCCTTCTTTCAATAATCTCCCTCTGTGAAGTAACTTCATCTTTGGACGGTAAAACTCTCCCTCTTTATCAAACAACTTTTCCCTCTTTATCTTAATGAACTTTCTTTCAAATTTTTTTTTTTAGAAGGATATGACAGTAACTCTCCCTCTTTGACAACACATGCCAAAGACAATAAGACTTTATCTGAGTTATAGTGTACATTTTGTACTGATTCATATGCAATATTTTCCTGATTATACTGCATCAACTAGTAGATTTTTCACTTAGGATGAGTTGATGCATCACTAAAACTTTTCTTTAGTGAATTTCAGATAGGGGAATGACCCCTAACTTACCTCTTAGATACAAGAATGCATCCTTAGCCAATGGTTTTGTGAATATGTCAGCAATTTGTTCCTTTGTGTGAATATATTCCAATCTGATCTCCTTGTCCTGCACCAGTTCTCAGACAAAATTATATTTTATTGCAATGTGCTTGGTTTTGGGATGCATCACTGGATTCTTGGACATGTCAATTGCACTTGTATTATCACAGAACATAACAATTGGTTCTTTGATTTCCATTTTCATGTCTGCCAATAGCTGTTTAAACCAAACAACATTTGAACAATTTACTGCTGCAGCAACATATTCTGCTTCTGCTGTAGATTGGGATATACAGTTCTGCTTTTTGCTTGTCCAGGAAACCAATCTCTTTCCTAGAAAGAATGCTCCTCCGCTTGTACTTTTTCTATCATCAATGTTTCCTGCCCAATCAGCATCAGTAAATACTTTCAAATCAAAATTTCCTCCAAATTTGTACCATAATCCATACTCTTCAGTTCCTTTCAAATATCTCATTATTCTTTTGATTGCCGTCATGTGACTTTCTCTTGGCTTTGCTGAGAATCTTGCAACAATACCAACTGCAAGAGCAATATCTGGCCTAGTATGAACAACATACTGCAGCTTTCCAATCATAGATCTATACAGTGTTTGATCTACTTCTTATGATTCATCTTCCTTGGTAAGCTTTAATCCAGTACACATAGGAGTTCCAACTGGTTTACAATCTTCCATACCGAACTTTTTCAGTATCTCTTTGATGTATTTTGATTGTGTAATGTAGATACCATTTTTGTTCTGTTGAATTTGAAGACCAACAAAGAATTTGATCTCACCAAACATAGACATTTCAAATTCCTTATTCATTTGTACTGAAAATTCTTTGCAAAGATCATCATTTCCTGTGAAAATAGTATCATCTACAAATATTTCTGCTAAGACAATTTTGTTATCTGATCCTTCCTTGATATACAAGCTACTGTTATCATTTGTTCTTTGAAATCCAATCTGAATAAGATAGTTATGCAATCTTTCATACCATTCTCTAGGGGCTTGTTTCAGACCATACAATGCTTTATGTAATTTGCAGACCATGTCCTTCTTTTGTGGATCAACAAAACCTTCAGGTTGTTCAATATAAACCTCTTCATCCAATATACCATTAAGAAATGCAGATTTAACATCCATCTGATAAACTTTGAATCCTTTGTAGGCGGCATATGCAAGTAAGGTTCTGACTCCTTCCAATCTTGCAACAGGAGCAAAAGTTTCTCCATAGTCTATTCCTTCTTGTTGAGCATATCCTTTACATACTAGTCTTGCTTTGTTTCTTGAAACTTTGCCATCTTCATTCAGTTTATTTCTGAATACCCACTTAGTTCCAATGACATTTTTATCCTTAGGTCTGGGTACAAGAGTCCATCTCTTGTTTTTCTCTATCTGTTCTATCTCTTCTTTCATAGCCTCTGTCCAACTATCATTTCCCAATGCATCTTTGACATTTCTAGGTTCAAAATCAGCAAGTAAACAAGTACTTTTCAACTTACCTCTTGTTATGGTTCCTTCAGATTTGTCTCCAATGATCTGATCTGCTGAGTGATGTCGTCTGACATACTCAGCTAATACAGGTTTCTTGCCTTTAGAATGAATTTCATCATTGTCCTCTTGTTCTTCAACTGGCTCGGTAAATATTTGCTCGGTTTCTTCAGACTCGGTAGACACTGGTTCTGGTTCATCAGACTCGGTAGATACTGGCTCGGTTTGCTCTTTCTGTAACTCGGTTACTGATGACTCGGGAGTAGAAGATTCCTGATTTGCAGATGTATCTGGTATTGTATCAGGTTCAATAGACACAAATCTTCTATAATCTTTTGGTTCTCTTTTGCTTTCTTCTTCAGATCTTTCTGCAAACTCATCAACTTTCACATGTGCACTTTCTATAACTTTTTGAGTAGACAAGTTCAAACATCTATATGCTTTACTCTTGCAAGAATATCCAAGGAATATACCTTCATCTCCTTTCACATCAAATTTTCCTTTTCTAGATTCTTTCAAAATGTAACATTTACTTCCAAATACTTTTAGGTAACTTACATTAGGTTTGTAGCCATACCATAATTCATAGGGGGTTTGAAATGAGTCCTTCTTCAGCTATACTCGGTTCAAGGTATGAACAGTAGTGCTGATAGCTTCCTTCCAGTATTTGATAGAAATGTTCTTTTCAATCATTAAGGTTCTTGCACAATCCATGATAGATCTGTTCCTTCTTTCAGCTATTCCATTTTGCTCAGGAGTTCTAGGGGCTGATACTTGTCTTTTGATTCCTCTTTCAATGCAAAAGTTATTGAATTCATGAGAGATAAATTCACCACCTCTGTCTGACCTTAGACATTTAAGTCTTTTACCTGTTTCTTTTTCTACTCTAGCCAAATACCATTTGAACTTTTCAAATGCTTCTGATTTGTTCCTTAAATACATGACAGTCATCATTCTTGAGTAATCATCAACAAAAAGAATGAAGAACTTTTCTCCTGTATAACTTTCAGTTCCTATGGGTCCACATAAATCAGTATGCACAATTTCTAATATATCTTCAGATTGATAGTTTTTGCTTTTGAAACTAGTCTTTCCCATCTTTCCAATTTGACAATTCTTACATAGACCGACCTCAGGTTTTTTTATATCTGGAATACCTCTTACTTTTCTGAATTTACTTATTTTCACTAGGTTATCAAAATTTACATGACATAACCTTTTGTGCCATAACCAACTTTCTTCAACTTGAGCAATAAAACATGAATTTTCACTTGTTTCAAGTCGGAACAAATTACCTTTTGTTTGAGTGCCTGATCCAATCAGCTTTCCTTGATTATTTAGCAGTCTGGCCTTCCCATGCATGAATTCCACCTTGAGTCCACTATTAAGTAGCTGTGCCACACTCATCAAGTTGTGATTGAGACCTTCAACCCAGTAGGCATCATCAAATACAAGTTCTTTGGTTATAGGAATTCTACCTCTTCCTTTTATGTAGCGAGGTTCATTATTACCAAACCTTACACTACCTCCATCATAGTCTATAAAATGTTCAAACTTGGTTTTATCACCAGTCATATGATGAGAGCAACCACTGTCTATGATCCAAGTATCATTTTTGCTTATATGAGAAATAAGTGCCATCTTATCTTCCTCATCATTATCAGAATCATCTCTTATAGCAATATAAACAATTTCATCTTCACTATTATCAGAATCCTTAGCCATAAAGCATGTTTTCTTACCTTTGAATGATTTGTAGTCCTTTTTGCCATTCCATTTGTGATCTTTCTTCTCATCTTTGCTCTGCTTGTTTGGGCATCTAGCAGCAATATGACCAACTTCATCACATGAAAAATAGATTAGAGGAACTTTGCCTCTGTATTTTCCTCTGCCTTTGGAATATTTCTTTGCCAGAAGAGCTTCAATTATTTCAAGATCACTATCTGAACTTGGTTCTGATTCATCTTCACTTTCTGACCGAGATTCCTTTTTCTTTTTGCCTTTCTCCTTGAGTGAAACCTTAACTTCAAATGTTGATTCCATGTTTTTGGAAGCTGGAACATAGTTGTCATAGTTGTCTAACTCAAATGCAGTTAATCTTCCAACTATGGCCTCTAAATTTATCTTGTGATTTGCTTCACATCTTCTTTCCTGAATTACAGAAACTCTGATTGCATAAATGGGTAGTAATGTTCTGAGAACTTTGCTTATGACTGTTTCCTCTGAGATATCACCTCCAGACGCTTTGATTGCACTGACACTGCCTTTGACTCTTTCAACATATTTTGCAATATTTTCATCCTCACTCATTTTTAATTGATCAAACTGTCCTCTCAAGCTTTCTGCTTTGGCTCTTCTCACATTGTCATCACCACCATAGATATCTTTCAGCTTGTTCCACATTTCAAATGCAGTTTTGCAATCTTTGACATCATCAAACTCTTCATAGCTTAGGGCAGATGCAATGTCTATCATCATGGTGTTATGAGTCTTCTTTGCAGCAATATCAGCAACAGTTAGTGTACCAGTGCGTGTCACATATTCTGTGTCAAGATGTGTCAATCCTGTATCTCCAATGGAAGCCAAATGGAGTCTCATGAGACCTTACCATGCTGAAAAGTTATTTCTGTTTAACCTTGGAATTTCCCTCTTGTAAGACATCTTGATCTTTAGCTTAGATCCTTGAAATCCTTCCTATAAGCACCGAAAGCTCTGATACCAATTGTTGGAAATATGGATGGAGTAACTGAGAGGGGAGGGGTGAATCAGTTACCACAAAAATAAATCCACAAGTCCCTTAGATGTCTTAAATATAAACTGCTATAACTCGGTAAATTAGCTTATCATTGTTCATCAAACATTAATATGCATGAAACAAATAACATGAACACAAGTAACACTAGATATAACGTGGAAACCCAATTTTGGGAAAACCACCAATGTAACTAGTTACTGATTTTCACTCTTCTAAAGTGAGCCCTGTTAGGAGCCAACCCTGTTAAAGGTTACAAAACACACTGTTAGGTGTAACCCGGTTAGAGGATTTGATCACCCTGCTAGGAGTGGCCTTGTGAAAGGTCTTAAGAACAATTCAACCGAATTGTCACCTTGTCAGAGGATTTACAAAATGGTTATTAGACCAACTCTGTTAAGAGATTTCGGTATCACTGCTACAATGGTTAGAAAGCAACAATGAAGTGACCTGAATTAAACACAACTTATCTTGCTGATACAGATCTTTGTTCTGCGCCAATAGATCCTTACTGATCACATATATCTTTCCTGCACCTCAAGGATATCACTGATCCTTCATCAGAATTCGCACATTTCTGCTCCTTCACATTTTCCTTTTTTTTTCCACTTCAAAAACGCAACTTGATCTCTCATATATACCATTCAGGTTACCAAGTCGGCTCAATTATAAGTTACAATAAATATTACATAGGTCGGCTACATATACAAGTTTCAATAAATTAAATATTGCTTCGGTCGGCTGCATAAACATTTCACTGATGCTCGGTGAACACTGCTGATTCTTCGATAACCGACTGAGCTCGGTAGTACTGCAAGCTCGGTAAAGACTGACTTTCCTTCATATTCTTCGAAGACCGACTTAACTTGCTTCTCTTACTGTCAGAACTTGGTAGACTCTGTCTGACTGCTTTGCCGAACATTCTGAACTCGGTAGACTAATATGACATTTGTGTAACATCAAAGACAACACACAATTAAACAATTGTATCCAACATCAATAATCTTGTGCTTAGGTTTGACATTTCCATTTTCATCACAAATTACGGTTTTAAACATTTTTAACACTTCCTCAGAACCTAATTCTTCAATATTGCTGTGAATATAAATCTTAGGGTCTTCAGCATAAGCTACACCTTTAGGAATTTTTGAAAATGCGCCTATGGAATCATCTTGCTTAGCTATCTCGGGAATAATTTTGAAAACGGGCATAGGGCATTTTACAATTTCCACAACAGTAGGGTTTGCAATAAATTCGGGAGCAGAAGAGGAAGCCATTTTGAAAAATACCTTAAGCTGCTTGATAATGTTTGAGTACTTGAAAGAAATCGCTTCACTTCTTCGCCTTGAATGTCTTCACTTAGATTTTGCACTCTCTGCTAGTTTGAATACTTGGTGGTTCAAAAATGAAGGAAAACTGATGATTTATAATGAAATTTATTTCAACAACCGCAATAAATGCTTGTCGATTAAGTGAAAACTTAACATATCTATCGGTAAAGAAGAAATTTGTCTTCTCACCATCTACCGAGGGTAATCTGAATGATATTCAACTTGCTGCAATACACTCAAAGGGTTACTTCTCAGTTGGATGAAGAATTTCTTGTCGGTGGAGTAATACTCTGTTCTACCAGTGAAGAAATAGTCTCATCAACATTTTGATCTGTCTTTCTAATCCATTGTTTTAAAAATTCTTACTTTACCTCATCAACCTTTTCTTTGCCTTTCAAACTAGGTCCTTTATTGTTTACTGGTGAAGTCTTACTTTTACAAAATTTTGCAATATGTCCAATCTTGTTACAAGCATAACAAGTCACATTATTCTTCTGAATAGCTTTTCCATATTCTATGCCAGTTTGTGTTTTGCATTGATTAGATAAGTGCCCAAATCTTCCACAAACATAACATCTTACATTCATTCTACAATTTTCTGAATTATGACCAACTTTGTTGCATTTGGAACATTGACCGGTGGGTGCATTAATGTTCAAATTATTTCTAGATCTACACTGATTTTCTCTATGACCATACTTGTTATAGTTAAAGCATTTCCCATTAAATTTGTAAGCATTAGGTTGTCTTACTGGTTTACTGTGATCATGATTGTTTGCAGTACCGGAACTTTCACCAACTTCAAATCCAAGTCCATTAGTATCTCCATTAGATTTTTTACTTTTCAGCATATCATCAAGTTCTTCAGAACTTTTCTTGAATTTCTCTTTGTGTTGATTTGCAGTAGCCAACTCATTTTCCAGAATTCCCATTTGTCTCATAAGTTCAGTTTTATCATGTTGCATTTGAATCAGATCTGTTTTCAACATATCATTTTCATGACCGAGTCTTAGATTTTCATTTCCAGCATCATTGAGTCTCCTAGTCAAGTCATCTTCATTCTTCTTCCTGTCTTCAATGTCTTTACAAAATCTCATAGTCATGTTTTCTTGCCTCAATTTGTTCACAAGCTCATTAAGAGTTTCCTTTTCATCATTGTCATTCTGTATCTTCTCATGAAGTTCTTTCATTTTATTGCTAGCAATAGTAAGATTCTCCTGAAGTCCTTGAATGAATTCCTATGCAGTCCTCAGATCATCTTCAAGTTTGATATTCTTCAACTTCTCTGAATCATAGTCTACAAGAGCTCCTTCCAATTGCTTTCTTAAGTTCTCCATCTGTACTGGTGTCAGAATCTTCCTCAAGCTATTAGGCTTTTGAAAATAGAGGACCAAGCTCTGATACCAATTGTTAGGATTAATGATAGTCCCAAAGATACTGAGAGGGGGGGTGAATCGGTATCTAATCAGTTAACAGAATATTTAACCTTATTAAGTATTTTGCATTTCAAAACAGTGTACCAGTAAATAAGAATTAATGCAGTAAATAGGAACAATAAAGACAACATAGAAAACACACCATAACACAAGATGTTTAACAAGGAAACCCGGTGTGGGAAAAACCTTGGTGGGATTTGTGACCCACAATATTCACTCACTGTCCAATGAATAAATATTACTTACAATGAGGGGCCTGCACATGTAGGAAGGCCAACTGCCTAGAGCTCACTGCTTAATCTACAAAATAGAAGTCTCACTGACTTACAAAATGGATTATGAGAATCCAATACAATGTACTGCTTCAAATCAACATCAACTATGCCAGGTTCAGTACTGGTTTAAGCTCATACTATAACCATAAACCTTATACAAAATATGCCTTATGCATTCGCATATATCTTCCTTATTATTCGCTCATTCCTATCCCATCTCTTATATCAAAATGATTTACAAGATCTCATACATATATGAGTCTATTACAATATGCCATGTAGGCTTTACAAAAGATAATTATAATTAAATACAATAAACAAAAGTTTATTCCTATCGACTGGGGTGTCGGTATGCATTGTTGCCTCTGCCGGTGAAGTGTCTACCGGTGTCGATGCCTGCCAGTAGTTTATCAGATGAATGCCACAAGGTTGCCTGAAGGTTTCCAGTAGGTTTCCATCAATGACAACACCATCATTTCTCACTAGAGTGTAGAATGCCAACAGAGCCATGAACCAAGTCTCACAAGATATTTCCTAATCTAAGAGTACAAGAGGATTACATGAAATATGTCATTAATGATAATGCACAAAGAGGAGTGGCAATTTATTTTAGTGTGTTACAATATAACTCATGCAAGAGAATACAACATGATATAGTGCAAATCTGGAAACATGAAGATGATGCCACCAAAAAGATACCCTGTAGAAGACTACAAATGAAGATGCCTCTGATTGGAATGTCACCAAGAAAAATGTAGGAGTTGTTGGTATTATGGATGACTTTGTCATGTGTTGCATTGGTTTTGTCATTGATGTCAACACTTGTCATTTTGGAGATCTACATTGTTGGTTTGATATTCTTGTATTCTGGTTATGCATTCCCTAACAGACAAGTTATGCACTCACTGACAGGTTGCTTTGTTCACCGGCAACAATGATCACTTGTTATCATCTGGAGATCATTTGGTTATGTCGAAGACATTGTTTGGAAGCTTGGATTTGGTGTTTTATTTATTGGTCTAATCGGGTCGAGACATTTGCCTTTACCGACAGATAGGTCTAGGTTAGGGACCAGTACATGTTTCATGTCCAGATCAACAGTGCACGTCATGGAAATTGTTTATTGATTGGTTATTGTATTGCGCTGATATATTGTATTTTATTTGTAATTGATTCTCATTGTAGTATCTTTTGTAAGCCAACCTTCTCTTTTTGTCTTTGGCTTTGTATAAATGTAAGATCATTTTGATGATCAAATATGTACATGGATATGGAAAGGTATGAGCAAATATTGAAAAGCATATCGTTGTGCGAATCAAGCAGACATCATCTGAAGGTTGAAGGAAAGGTTATGAAGATGTTCGGAGCTTAAACCGATATTGAATCAAGAATTTTTGATGCTATTTTTTGCAGTACATTATCTTGGATTTAACCATCCAATTGTAAGTCAGTGAGACTTCCCATTTTGTGATTGAATAGTGAGCTCTAGGCGGTTGGCCTTTCTGCATGTGCAGACCCCATTTGTATACACATACTAACTGCAGTAGTATCATCTGATTGTGGGTAAGTTTTCCACTATGGTTTTTCCCTCATTGGGTTTCCACGTCAAAAATATTCATGTTGTGTTGTGGATGTTGTTTCTCTTTTGTTTCTCACATTAAGTTTTACCGGTACTGCTAAATATGTTTATTTGTTTTACTGGCACTTAGGATTGGCTTACCGACATTAAGGTTTAAATTGTTATATCTATTATTTGGATTGCAAATTTTATATAACTTGTTCACAACTGATTCAACCCCCCCCCTCTCAGTTGTCCTTCTAGTTCCTAACAATTGGTATCAAAGCTAAGTCCTCTTTTTGCAAAAGCCTAACAGCTTGAGGAGATCTATGGAATTTAATGTTTTCAGGAAGGACAGTCTGAAGCTTGATGGAACTAACTATGGCATATGGAAGATCAGGATGGAGACACATCTAAACTATATTGGAAGAGATGTATGGGATATCACAAAGAATGTCTATGTTGCTCCTACTCCTAATCAATCTCATCCACCTATATTGGGTAAGGACTTGGAGAATGATTACAAGGCAAGAGAAGCACTTTTGAGCACATTATCAGATCAACAAATCATGGGATTATCAGACCGATCTACTGCTAAGGATATTTGGGATAAATTGGAGACAGTGAATGAAGGAGATACTACTATCAAAATTACAAAATTGGAATGTTACCGAGTCAGGTGTTAAAATTTAAAAATGGAAGAAGATGAAAGAATTTATACTTTTATGGAACGAGTAAATGAAATTGTTTTGGGAATACAATGTTGTCGAGGATCCTTAAGTGAAGATGAAACTGTATCTAAAGTTTTAAGAGAATTTCCACCAGCATATAAGATGAAAGTGACTGCTATTAATGAATTGAGAACCATGCCTAATACTTCAGTTTCTAGAGATACTTTGGTTGGTAAACTTTTAGCTTTTGAGCTTGAAGAATTTGGTCCTATTGCTACTGCTAAGACTGATTTAGCTTTCAAAGCATCATCATCAGCATCATCATCATCATCTGACAAAATTGATTGGAAAGCACTCTATGCAAAAGAACTTGAAGATATGAGAAGGGAGAATGAAGAACTTGAAGAATTGGAAGGTCTATTTTCTAAGAAGATGTCTAGAGGTCCAGCATGGAGTAAGTATGAAGGTAAAGCACCTTTTAAATGTTTTATTTGTAATAAAGTTGGTCATATAGCTTCTAGATGTCACGACCGACATGCTCGACTAAAGGAGGAAGCTAAAAGATCATATAGACCTAACCCTGATTATTAGAGCTTCAAATTTAAGAACAAAGATAAAACATGTTATTATGTAGATGAAGGTGTTACAGATGACTCAGATGAAGATCCAGATAGCAGATGGGCTTTTGTTTCTATAAAGGAAGACTCACCGGCACCTACTATCATACCGGTAGAGCATGCATTGGCAGAAAAAATAGAAGAGAAGGATAAATGGATAATAGAATCTGGATGCTCACATCATATGACTAGAGACAAAAGAAAATTCTCATCTTCTCAAGAGATTAATGGAGGTGAAGTAAGGTTTGGAGATGATAAAGATTGTTTAATCAAAGGAAAAGGTATTATATCGTTGGATGGTAAGCATAATACTAACAATGTTTACTATGTAGATGGTTTAAAGCATAATCTTTTGAGTGTTGGTCAGGTAGTTGAAAAAGGATTTCAGTTACAATTCAAAAATGGGAAATGCAAAATTACAAACAGAACTAGATTGGAGATTGCAACCGGTAATCAGACTAAAGGTAATATCTTTCACTTGAATTCCGGAGATAAGACATGTTTGATTGCTCACATTGATGAAAGTTGGTAATGGCATAAGAGACTTTGTTATGTAAATTTTGATTGCGTTGTAAAAATTAGTTCAACTAAGGCAGTAAGGGATTTACCTAAGATTGTGAAACCTCATAATCTGGTATGCAAGGAATGTCAAATGCGAAAACAAGTTAGAACAACATATAAGAGCATTACTGAGAAATCCAATAATACTCTTGATTTAATCCATATTGATTTATGTGGTCCAGCAAGAACAAGAAGTCTACAAGGTGATAGATATTTCATGCTAATCATTGATGATTATTATACAATGTGTTGGGTTACTTTTCTCAGGGAGAAATCAGAAGCTTTTGGGAGATTCAAGATATTCAAAGTAATGGTAGAGAATTCCAAACTGGTAAGCACTCCTATGACCACAGCTGATAAAATGACTTTGAAGGATGAATTAGCTCCTGTTAATCCGACAAGGTACAAATCTATGATTGGAGGACTAATGTATTTAACTCAAACAAGGCCTGATATAATGAATGCAGTATGTATTGTATCTAGATTTCAAGACAATCCTAAAGAAAATCATGAAACAACAGTTAAAAGGATTTTTTGGTACTTACAAGGAATAGCAAATCTTGGTTTATGGTATCCTAACGATCAAAATTTTGATTTATGTTCATACACTGATGCAAATTGGGCAGGTGATGTAGCTGACAGAAAAAGCACTACCAGAGGAGCATTCTTTCTTGGTAGCAGACTGATTTCTTGGATAAGTAAAAAATAGACTTGTAATTCTTTATCTACTGCAGAATCAGAATATGTAGTGGCAGCAACTAATTGTACTCGGGTATTATGGATCAAACAAATGTTGAAGGATATAAAGGTAAAATGCCAAGAACCGATAATCATTTATTGTGATAATTCAGCAGCAATTGATATATCAAAGAATCTGGTATTTCACTCTAAGACAAAGCATGTTTCAATTAAGTATAATTTTTTGAAAGAGAATGTGGAAGAAAATGAAGTAAAATTGGTTTATGTAAATACTGAAGAGAAAATTGCAAATATCTTTACAAAGCCTTTGCCTAAGGAAACATTTGAATATCTCAGAGAGCAGCTTGGGGTGATTTCCCCACTAGTAGAGACTTGGATGATGGAGTTTGGCATCAAACCGGTAGGAATTATCATAAAATCTTTTTTCTGACTTTGATGGAGGAGAGATACTTCTCAAGGGGAGTTGTTGGTTGAGTGTTCTATTTCTTGAAGCTTGACTGCTTTGGAATTTGATGTCAAAGGGGGAGAGATATCTATAGAAAAACATTGTATCTTTGGTTGTATCCTTGGTTTCTTGGTTTCTGTTTCTGTTATAGAACCTGGTATTGGGCGATTGTTGGTTGTTGGTTTATTTTGGCATTCTATCTTTGGCACTTGGATGTTTTTCTATCTTGTGTTGCCATCAATGCCAAAGGGGGAGATTGTTGGTATTATGGACGACTTTGTCATGTGTTGCATTGGTTTTGTCATTGATGTCAACACTTGTCATTTTGGAGATCTACATTGTTGGTTTGATATTCTAGTATTCTGGTTATGCATTCACCATCAGACAAGTTATGCACTCACCGGCAGGTTATTTTGTTCACCGACAGCAATGATGACTTGTTATCATTTGGATATCATTTGGTTATGTCGAAGACATTGTTTGGAAGCTTGGATTTGGTGTTTTGGCTATTGGTCTAATCAGGTTGACACATTTGTCTTTACCGACAGATAGGTCTAGGTTATGGACTGGTACACGTTTCATGTCCAGATCAGCATCGCATGTCATGGAAATTATTTATTGATTGGTTATTGTATTGAGCTGACATATTTTATCTTATTTGTAATTGATTCTCGTTGTAATATCTTTTGTAAGCTGACCTACTCTATTCATCTTTGGCTTTGTATAAATGTAAGATCATTTTGATGATCAAATATGTACATGGATATGGAAATGGTATGAGTGAATATTGAAGAGCAGATCCTTGTGCGAATCAAGTAGACATCATCTAAAGGTTGAAGGAAAGGTTATGAAGATGTTCAGAGCTTAAACCAGTACTGAATCAAGCATTGTTGATGCTATTTTTTGTCGTACATTATCTTGGATTTAACCATCCAATTGTAAGTCAGTGAGACTTCCCATTTTGTGATTGAGCAGTGAGCTCTAGGCGGTTGGCCTTTCTGCATGTGCAGACCCCATTTGTTTGCACACACTATCTGCAGTAGTATCATCTGATGGTGGGTAAGTTTTCCACCGTGGTTTTTCCCTCACCAATTTTCCACGTGAAAAATCTTTGTTTTATGTGTTGTGGATGTTGTTTCTCTTTTGTTTCTCACATTAAGTTTTACCAAAACTACTAAATCTATTTATCTGTTTTACCAACACTTAAGATTGGTTTACAGGCATTAAGGTTTAAACTGTTATATCTATTATTTGGACTACAAATTTTATATAACTGGTTCACAAATGATTCACCCCCCTCCCCTGCCTTGATTGCCATGTAGAAGACTGCAAATGAAGATGCCACCAAAAGGATGCCCTCTGATCTGAATAAAGAAAAAAACATTTTTGTTTTTATATTAAAAAACTTTCTTAAATACTAATAAAGGAAAAAAAATTAGATTAAAAAACTTTATTAAATAAATAATAAAGGAAATTTTTTTTTTTTAATTTTTTAACATTAAAATCACATTAAAAACTTTAAATTAAAAAGGTTTATTAAAAATATTAAAGTTTTTATTTTAAAAAATTATTAAAAAACTATATTAAAAAGTTTTTAATAAAAAAACTTTTAAAAATAATAGTATAAAAGTGGGTTCATAGACCTGCAATAGCAATTCTGCAACCTGCATGGCAAGTTTTCAACCTACCATTGTAGGCATGTAGTCCCTAAGGGCCGCAAAGCCCGACAAGGCCTACGTTCCTGCAGGTATGGAAGTATTTGTCAATACTTTGTGTTACCCACAAGTACTTAACCTATGTAATGATTTTTTATTTTAAGTTTTTGATAAAAAAAATCAAACACTCCCACAAATAAAACGAGTTTTAATTTAAAAAAAACCAAAAAAAAGGGATTGTAAACACCTTGAATTAAATTTTTTTTTTTAATTATAAAAAATAAACAAAAATAGAAATTTAAAAAAAAAATGAGACCTATACCTGCAAGTCTGTACGGTGACCAGGGATGGAAAAAAATTTCAACTCGAGGTGATAGAGACCAATTTTCATGAATAAACAGGCGATCTTGGGATTTTTGGGCCTTCTAAGTGTGATGGCAATGATAGATTTGACCAAAAGCGCTCCAAAATTTCATATCACTCCTGGGACAAGTCACCACCCTCCACCTTCAAATGGCTGTAGATTTGGCCTTCAGTGTTGGATTTGGATGAAACAAAAGGTGATTCTGACTTTATCAAACCTCCTCAATCCAATGGTGACCTCAAATTTGACCTAGCAAGGTCCAATAATGACCTACAATAGAAATCTCCAAAATACAAAACCCCTAATTGCATCAAATTTATCTCAATTGACTATCCCTAGAACCCTATAGGCTATAATACCATGTGAGAATTTTCCAATATCTAGAGTCCAATGGAAAATACAATAATAAGAGAGAGATAATATATGATAAGAATAAACTCTATTCCTATCAAGATGCAAAATACTCAA
Source organism: Cryptomeria japonica (assembly GCF_030272615.1). NCBI lineage: Eukaryota > Viridiplantae > Streptophyta > Pinopsida > Cupressales > Cupressaceae > Cryptomeria > Cryptomeria japonica. The sequence goes on from NC_081409.1 coordinate 82,436,745, forward strand.
CTAGCTAAGTTGATTGATTGATTGGATTACAATGCAAATGAGCTTGCTTATAAAGGCAAGGTTATGAGATCACACTATATACACATAAAATTGGCTATGAGAAATTAAATAAATATTTTATATTTATTTAATAATTATTCTTCTATTAAATAGTTAATTTGAAAAGATTAATTTATTTAATTCATTTCGTGTCTTTCTATTAATTAATATTTTATTAATTAATTCATCTATCCTATTCCTCTAAAATAATTAAATATCTAATATTTAATTATTCATTTTAATCAAGTTAATTAAATATCTAATATTTAATTATCTCCTTGAATCAATTAAATATCCAATATTTAATAGTTATTCTCCTATGCTATAGTCTCAAATATTAAATAATTTCCTAAATTATTTAATCTTTCTTTTCCAACTCACCTTCCATCTCCACTTCATCTTCCCTATTCCAACTCATCCAACATGTGGCTAAGGAAATTAATATTTCTTAAATATTAATTCATCATTTATCTTCAACCTCCAAATTTAATGAATATTGTGTACGTACACATATTTCATAACCATCTTCTATATTCTCTCCAACACCCCTACATCTTAGGAAGGACTTGAGTCCACTTGTCCTATCATGCCTAAATCTTCTCCAACCATCCCTAGATTCTCTTAGTCAGCAACCCAGTCAAGGTGAGATGAGTGACACTTGTCTTCTCCTTCCCTCTTTCTCTCAACCTTCACCTTTGCTCACAACCATCCAAATCTACAGATCTGACCATGACAGTTGATCTAAGCCACATCATCTCATCCTCTCAAAGTCTATCAAATCAAGAGCTTCAGTTGAGAGAGTTAATCTTCAAGTTAGACTTCAAGTTAGACTTCAAGAGACTTCAAGTGCATTTTCAAGCAAATCATTTGTAAAACTTATGCATCCGTGAGTTTTAATCTTGAAGCAAATAGCAATTATCATTATAGCATAATCATATAGCATTGCATATCATAGCATTTGTTAACTATCAGTTATCAATCCATTCTTCATATGTCATCTTGGAAGCTATCAGTGCATTGTCTGAGAGCACACCATCTGCAACCAAGAATAGTGGAGTTAGGACACAATGAGACATAAATCATGAAGGTAATAATAGTATTTTTATTTCATATGTATTTCATGTAGTTTCATTGGTTCAGTTTGGATTTCCTGTATCATTTCTATTGGTATTTTGTGAAACTAACTTGTTGCAGGTAGCATTCTGAGGATGAAATTCAAGTCGACACATTTTGGTGCCCACCGTGGGGCTCATGGACCTCGCATATACCTTTAAAAATCTCGCAAAAAGTAAAATTAACGCATTTATAATGCAGATTCAAGCATATGTGAATTCTGACAGCGCTTTTGCTCATAGGTTAGCACATTTTCATCATAGGTTAGCGCACATGCCATGTAGGTTAGCACTTTTGTCTGAAAAGATGCGCATTAGCATCGTCGGTTAGTGCTTTTGTCTTCTAGGTTAGCACTTTTGTCCTCTAGATTAGCGCATTTATTAAAGAAACCACGCTTTTGTATCCGCAGAGCAGTGCTTTTGTAGTCTAGGTTAGGGCTTTTTCTCTAAAGATTAGCGCATATGGTAGAATAGCGCTTTTATTTCCAACTAAGAAAATTTTCTTGCAGGTCTGAATGTCCAAGAAATTAGATTTTTCAAACTGCTAACATGCATGTGCAGGGTGGAGTTTAAGGCAAATTTCATGCATTTCCTCATCTAGTTAATTAAAAGCCTTATTTTGGGAAGTAATATATCATGTCTTGTTCATTTAGTCTAACTAAGAGGATAAATTGACAGCATGCAACTTTCATTTTTAGTAACTTCTCTAAAATAGTTGCACATAGACTTCTAAAAAGGCTAAAATAAACACCATGCTTGTTGGAGCAACATCTCCAAATAGGACTTAGCCAACAATTGCTTTGAAAAGGTTAAAAAGAACACTTATACTCCATGTCTCGAAAGTGGTAGGTATATGCGCTCCCCTTAATTGGGTGACCAAAAAGCCAAACCCACTCTTTTATGCTTTCTTTACTTTCAAGCAATTAAATCCTTTAGAGGGCCTACCTTCCCGAGCTTCCTTGAGGGGGCCAGTGAGAGGGGAATGACCTAAAGTGGAAACGGGCTAATACCGAGTCCTTCCAATCCACTATAAATAAATCATGTTTGTGACGAAAGTCCCAAATAACATGTGTTGATAAGTTCATACCGAAACTATGTTTCCCCATAAACCCTATGGATCGTAACCTCTACAGGCTGGGAACCTTCTGTATTTATAGAGCTGAAAGTGTCGCATGTATGGCCACATGATCGGAAGCCTTTACTGAAAACCACTTGTACTAGTTGCCAAAATCCTTCTAGTTGTTGGCGCAGGAGGTTGGACCTCTGAAGTGGCTCACACACATACAGTTCCTAGAAGAGATATAAAGTTTTCCATGAGGATTTTTCATGGAAACTGGTGCTTGGCTTCCCCAAATAAGTGAGTGCCGAGGGTGGAGCCAGTGGGGTCAAGCATCTAAATATCTACTTTGAATAGCGTATCCTCAGGGGAAACCCCACATGAGATTCAACAACTATTGTCTCAGCCTGCCATAAGATTTGTACTTGCTTGTGTATTTTTGTTTATTAAACATTGTGTCTTCTATGTCTGTTACATGTTCCAAATGATCAAAAATTGAAGAAAATTATCATCTACGTGTGAGCAAAAATCCAACAAATTGCTGAAAAAGTTTGATCAAAAGGGTAATACAAAAGCTTTCCAACACTTGAAACACCAAATCAAAACCAAAGTGTCAAAATGTTAGTATCGAAATACTTCTTGAAGGATATTTGTCTCTAAAACCATCACGTATTTTCAAACTAGCTCAACAACTAGGTCACTAATCCAACAGGTTATTCCCAAAAAGTTCTATAAACATCAACATTCAACAAGCTATTGATTCAAACATCTTAAGTGCAAAAAAATCAACATCATTATCAAGTCTCTCATAAGGATAATCAAATCCTCTATCACGAAGCTTGATCAATCTATACTAGGTTCATAATCTTGGATATATCTTTCCTATTTTGAACCTAGGTTATATCAAAATTAGAATTGCACCAACATTGGAATCAAACAAACTTGTAAATTGTCAAATGCTTATATGACTTTTAAGTATCACCTTAAGAAACGAAAACCTAGTTATAAAGCTACTTAGAAAAGAATAAGATTCTTGTATATCAATTGCAAGATCTTATTAAAACATACGACATTCCTACACCGTTTTCGTCACTACTTATGTGGCTACAGTATAGAGTTTGACAAAGAAATTTTACAAGGACGTGCTTTTCAACAAAGAGATGCTTTATCACAACGAACAAACAATAGTGGTAAAATCAACAAATCATATCTTCCTAAACCAATAATCACCTATTGACTTTGTCCTTTGGAAATTTCAACAACTTTGAAATAATCACATGCCAGTTTGGACTAGAGCCCAATACGAACAACTTAGAAAACAACAACAAATCGAGGAAGAAGATAATCCTGTATTTCAAACTTTTGGGTTTACCGCTATTGACAAAGAATCAGTCAATAGCACCATTAGAGACCTCGAGAAAGATTTGAAATTTGATAGGCTAATGGAAAAATTTTTGGCAAAGCAAAAAGAGAAATATATCTTAATGTTGGCAAAATCTGGGGCTAAACTACCACAAGACTTTAACATAGAAAGCTTGAAACAAGATGCAGAGGCAAGTAACACCCAAAACACAGATGATCCAAATAACAAGGATGTGAACAAAGAAAGTCATGAAGAAACAAGGAAAGAAAGGGATGACACAAGAAAAGAACGTAGTGATAAAAGAACTCATGAAGAAACAAGAAGAAACTATGTGGATAATCCATTATCAAAACTTACTCAACAAATGCAAACTCTACAAAAATAGATACAAGACATGAAAAATGCAACAAGTTCCAAGAAGTATTCATTAGAAGATATATGCCCATATCCTTTTGATAAAAATTTTAACATGATACCATTTCCGCAACATTGCGAGATTCCTAAATATGACAAATATGATGGAAAATTTGATCCTTAGGATCACATTAGGGAGTTTTGTACTATGAGCATGGAATTTTCTCATGATGAAACTTACCTTATGCGTCTTTTTCCTAGGATTTTAAATGGACAATCAATGGAGTGGTTTTCAAGATTACCATCTGGAATCAAATCTTTTGAAGAACTTGTGAATAGATTTATTTCACAATACTCCTACAGTATAAGGAATGAGATAACGATGTTGGATCTCTGCAATGTTAAACAAAAGAATGGTGAATCTTTTATGATCTTCTTACAATGATGGAAATGCATGTTTAATAGGTATCCCTGAGATGTACCTGATCAAGAAAAAATGGACATATTCATTGATAATCTTATCAGTGAAATGAGTTATTGACTAAGAATGCAATGTCCTCCCTCTTTTGCCAAAATGATCGAGAACGGTCTGAAAATAGAGAACGCAATGGTAAAGAAAGGAGAGATAAAACTTTAAAAAAATAACAACAACCATAACAACAACAACAATGACAAACCCAAGTTCTGATCAAAGAATAGGAATGTCAGCAATGAAGGAAATGACGATAATAGTGCTACAAAAAAACAACAACCAATTTTTAATCTATCATGTTAAATCCCAAGCAATAATAATCCAGAAAACAATAAAGCCAAGTCCTTTTTCTCCAATCCTCAGAGGAAATTCACAAACATTGGAGAACCTTTGGAATCAGCTCTAAAAACTCTGCTTCCAACAAATTGATTGTTTTACCAGAAGCAAGAAGTTATGAACCACCAGTCAAACCAAATTGGTGGAATGACAATCATTTTTGCAATTACCATCGGAATAAAGGACACCTAACAAATGATTGTCAAAGATTGAAACACCTTATCCAAGATCTAATCAATAATGGAACCATCACACTGGATAGCCATAAGACAAATGAATCACACCTGGATTTCAAAACTCCACTTTCGAATTATGACAAAGGTGAACCATCCCAAATAAAAGAAGACAAAGGAAAAGCCAAAGTGAATTACACTTATACATATGATTATGTGGCAAATGTAATCATTGTTAAAGGTAATCCATCTTTAGAGCCAATCAATGTTATTACGAGAAGCAAAGCAAAGGTTACCTTTCCAGGTATAGAAAAAGACCCAACATCCACTTCACAACAATACAATTTAGTAGAGCAATTACAAAGAATACCTGCTCAAATATCAATTCTGGAACTTCTCAAGGTTTCACCTATGTATAAGGAAATTATGGAGAAAGCTTTAGTAGAAACAACAGTTTCAAAAGATTTGGATATAGATCAGTTCCAAAACATGGTAGGACACCTTACAGCTCCTCATTGCTTGTCATTTTTTGAAAATGATGATTCATCCTTACAACATCCTCACAATGCTCCCTTAAATGTTGAAGTCTCCATTAATAAAACTCATGTCAAACGTGTACTCATAGATGGAGGAGTTAGCTTAAACATTTGTGCATTAAGTTTGATAAAAGCTTTGGGATATTCAGAAAATGCAGTGGACCCGAAAAAGAAAATAACCATCAAGGCTTATGATGAAGCAGAACATTCTTCTAAAGGAACTATTAAGCTACCAATAAGAATAGGACCTATGGAAAGAGATACATTGTGTTAGGTTTTATATTTGAACCTCTCTTACAACATTCTTCTAGGATGACCATGGATTCACAAAATGCAAGCAGTTCCTTCTACATATCATCAATGTGTGAAATTCCTCATGAAGGACAAGAGATCACTATAATTACAGATTCTAATCAATATTACAATAATTTGAAGCCCACACGGGATACAAGAGTTCCACATAAGAGAGAATCAATATATCCTACCAAAGAAATTCAAGAAAAGTTATGGGAAACTTTTAAGGAAAAGCTCAAATTAAATGATGAAGGAATGGGAAAATATTCTTTGCATAATTTTTCACTTTCCCCTAGGTCATATGGAAAGCCTACAGATATTCAATCAAAGACATCAGGAAGATCAAAACATATGTTTAAAGAAATATTTGTTAGCGTTGGAACTCTTGAAGAAGAAAATGAAGACAAAGACATTCTTGGTTGGTTGTACAAGGATAAAGATAAAACTATAGCAATAGCAGCAGAAGTCAATATTCCCATAAAACAATATGGCAAAGGTTATGAAATCATGCAAAAAATGGGATATGAAGGAAAAGGACCAATTGGTAAGCGACATCAAGGTATTTTAGAACCTATTTGTCCACACTTGCAATCCAAAGAAGATAAATTTGGGCTTGGATATCTAAAATCCAATCAAAGGCAACATAATCATCAACAACACAAATGGAAAAAGAAATCAATTTCTAAAGAAGAAAATTGGCACGAAAAGCTACATCAAGTGGCTGAAATAGTAATCAATAAACAAAAGAAGAAAGAAGAACATGAAAAGAAAGAAGAGGAGATTACCTTCCAAGGTAGCGAAAAATCTTGTCAACAAGTTCTGAAAATACAAACAAATGCAAAATTTGAACAAGATATTCCAGAAGCAGTAAAAATAGAGATGGTAGAAATCAGAAAACTTTTTGCACCATATGACATTCCAGTATGGTATAGTGGAGTAATCCTAGACCAGGATTCAAAGATAGATTCAAAAGAATATGAATGGAGTCTAGATGTCTTATCTACTACATCAAGTAAGGAACACAATGAAGACCAAGCAGCTATCACAAAAGAAGACTTGTCTATTGCAAAACAAAAGATGGAGTTAGAAAGAAGGTAAGAAAAACTTAGAATTCAGAGAAAAGAGGCATATGCAAAAACTAAAGGGAATGACAAAGACAAAGAAGTAATGCCACAAGAAGTACAAACAAGGATAGATCAAGAAAATGGAAATACAAGATTTTCATTGAAAGAGAAACAAGATGTATCTAGATGTGGCAGAACCATAGAAGAATTAAGAGATAGTCAAGTTGGATTGACTATTAGTCCAGAAGAAGTTGAGTTTGAAAGGAGACAAAATCTAGCAAAAGAATCCTCTTTATCATGTACACAAGTATGTCAACTCCAAAATGCAAATGAGGTCAATCAAGAAGGAATTTGCAGTATTAAAGATGTGTGTGTTGATATAATCCATTCATTTAAGGGACAAATGTCAGTTGAAGAACCACTTAAGTGTGAACTACAAAATGCTAATATTGATTTTGTTAGAACTAATTCGGAGATGCTTGAGAAAGACAATTCTCAAAAACATTTAATCTACGACAGTACCTATTCTATGCCAAGTTATGATCATTATGTCATGAACGTTGAAACACCTAATGATGATAGTGATTATGACTTACCCCTTCTCCATCCTGAATTGATTGATTGGGATAATTTAGATAACCTTGAACTGAATGTATTTTCCCATGATCATGACTTAGCCGTGTACCTTAACGCTGTTGAACCCATCCCACCTAAGATATATTCCATTGCAGAATCAAGTCATGTTTCTCATAGTCAAAAGAATACCAAACTTTCCAGTCGCAAAAGCGAAATAAAATAAGGAAAGAGACCTATTGTTGAAAACCATTTCATGGCAACACTAGATCAGTCAAAAGGGAAAACAAAGGACGTATCTGATGGTGAAAACCTCTTTGAGGTGCCAGAAGATGGAAAGTTTGACATTCTTCCTGCATATTTTTCAAGAGAGATTTGCTATCCTGATAGAACCAATAGAAGTAGTAAACATTGGTACATCAAAGGATCCTAAAATACTTCATTATACTACCTCATTATCAGAAACAAAGAGGAAAGAATACATGGAATTCTTTAAGCAAAGGCAAATAAATTTTGTTTGGTCCTATGCAGATATGCCTGGACTTAATCCAAATCTTATCATGCATCATCTTAATGTGGATTTAAAAGAAAAACTAGTTAAGCAAAAGCTCAGAAAGATGCATCCACACATTGCTCTTCTTGTAAACCGAGCTGAAGAAACTATTAGAAGTAGGTTTTATAAGACCTATTGCTTATCCAGAATGGGTTTCAAGTATTGTACCAGTATCAAAACTAGATAAAAGCATAAGATTCTGTATAGATTTTAGAGATCTAAATAAAGCATGTCCAAAAGATGATTTCCCGCTACCAAACATTGATATCATAGTGGACTTATCAGCAGGGCATGAGATGTTTTCATTAATGGATGGCTTCTCAGGATATAATCAAATAAGAATTGCACCTGAAGATCAAGAAAAGACATCTTTACCTATGCATTAGGAACATATTGTTGGAATGTTATGCCATTTGGGCTTAAAAATACAGGAGTGACTTATGAAAGGGCTATGATGATAATTTTCCATGATATGATGCATACATTTATGGAATATTATGTTGATGACATACTTGCAAAATCTCATACAAGACAAGAACATTTGAACATTTTAAGCAATATTTTTGATAGGCTATAAAGATATCAAATGAGATTAAATCTAAAGAAATGTGCATTTGGGGTAACCTCTGGCAAGCTCCTTGGGTACATTATATCAGCCCGTGGAATTGAAGTAGATCCTGAAAAAGTCAAAGCTATCATGCAAATGGAGTCACCTAGGAACATAAGTCAATTGCTATCTTTACAAGGAAGATTGCTATCAATCAAGAGATTTGTTTCTTAGTTAGCATGTAGATGTCTTCCATTTACCCATCTTCTACATAAAAATGTTCCATTCAAATGGGATCCAAAATGTGAAGAAGATTTTTTGCAAATAAAAGAATATCTTATGAGTCCTCCAGTACTGATATCACCAACCAAGGGAAACCATTGTTTCTCTATATCTCAACAACAAATGTATCATTAGGAGCCCTCCTAGATCAACATGATGATGAAGGAAAAGAAAGATCAATTTATTAAATCAGTAGAACACTTGTTGGCTATTATTCCTCAATAGAAAAGACATGTCTAGTAGTTGTATTTGCAACTCAGAAGCTACAACATTATATGTTGATTCATTCTATGAAACTAATAGCAAAGATAGATCCTCTCAAATATTTGTTGAGAAAGTCAACATTGATAGGGAGACTAGCCAAATGGGTTATGATACTGAGTGAATTTGATATAGAGTATGTTGACCAGAAAGCTATCAAGGGACAAGTTATCGCTAATCAATTGGTTGATGCACCTTTACAAAATAACATGCCTTTGCACATCAAATTTCCTGATGCAGATATCTTGTCTGTAAGTACAAACTTTTGGGAATTGTACTTTGATGGTTCTTACAAACAATATGGATCAGGCATAGGAATCTTTCTCATCACACCTCAAGGACACACAATTCCCAAATCATATAGATTGCGGTTTCCATGCACTAATAATACTGCAGAGTATGAAACATTGACTATTGGGCTTAAAATGGCCATTGAATGGAATGTCAAAGAACTACATGTCTATGGTGATTCACAACTTATCATCAACTGAGTAAATGATGAATATCAAACTAAGGATGATAAGCTTATGCCATACAAACAGCTGGTAGAGGAATTTAAAGGACACTTTAAAGAAATATCATTCACCCAGATTCCAAGAAATGAGAATAAAGCAGCAGATGCAATGGCTACAATAGCATCTCTCTTGCAAAATAAGGAGAATCAACAGTGTTATGAATTTCTCATGGAAGATATCTTAGCCCCTACCATTCAATCCCAGCATACCTATCGAATTTGTCATATATCAGGAACCAGTCAATCCTCATATGGCCAAACTTATCAGTATTTAAAAGAACATATCCTTCCTCTTGATTTATCTCGCAATTAGAGAAGGAATTTTATCCGCCAGTCCTCTCGCTATACTATAATTTCTAATATCCTATATAGGCATGGTCTAGATGGTACTTTATTAAGATGTCTTGAACAAGAAGAATCTAAAAGTTCTTGACGAAGTTCATGCAGGTATATGTGGCACACACTCAAGTGGTTTAACATTGGCTAAGAAACTTCTTCATATGGGTTACTTTTGGCCTACTATGGAGAGAGATTCATTCACATATGCTAGAAAATGCAAACAATGTTAATCCATGGGAATCTCATTCATGCGCCAGCAGAAGAGTTATATCCTATGACAGGATCATGGCCATTTTCACAATGGGGCCTTGATTTGGTAGGAAAGATAAATCCCTCATCTTCTAATGGACATAAGTTTATTCTGATAGCTACTGAATATTTTACTAAATGGATTGAAGCAGTGCCTTTAACAATAGTGACAGGAAAACAAATATCATCATTTATTTTGAATTATATAATATGTCGCTATGGAGTTCCTATAACCATTATCACTAATAATGGAAGACCATTCAACAATCAAGATATGAAGGATCTATGTGAACAATTTCATATCCAAAATAGGTTTTCTACTCCATATTATCCACAAGGAAATGGTCAAGCTGAGGCATCAAACAAAACTATCTTGAAAATCTTAAAGAAAACAGTCAATGAAGCTGGAAAAGACTGGCACATTCAGCTAAATCCTACTCTTTGGGCATACTGAACTAGCATCCACACTCCAATAGGGGCAACTCCATATTGTTTGGTCTATGGATCAGAGGCCATATTACCTATCAAAGTAGAGATACCTTCTCTACGAGTATCCTTGCAAGGTCTTATACTAGAAGAAGAAGAACGAGTCTCTCGACTCCAGGAACTAGAACTGATTCAAGAACATTGCCAAAATGCAACAGATTATTTGAAAGTATATCAACAAAGAATGGCAAGAAGCTATAACCACAGAGTCAAGCCATGCATTTTTCGGATTGGAGATATAGTTCTAAGGGAGAATCCAAGAAATTAGCAAGATTAAGAAAAGAAGGGAAAATTTGAACCAAATTGGCTAGGACCTTTTGTCATAGTAGCAGCATATGGATTAGGAGCATACAAGTTATCTACCCCTGAAGGTGATTGGTTTGATGAACCTATCAATTATATCCATCTCAAGAAATTCTATGCTTAAGATATAAAGTCCTGAAAAAATCAACAAAAAACATATAAAGTCCTAAAAAAATCAACAAAAAGCATATAAAGTCCTGAAAAAAATCAACAAAAGGCATATAAAGTCTTAAAAAAAAATCAAAATCAAATTATGAAAAAAATGCAATACATTTAGATGGTGAAAACCTGGTAAATAGGCGCTATCTAAAAAGTGAGTTCCTCCATCTATGAGATCGCTTTGTGCACCTATCCACTCCATCCTATCGCATCTATCACTTCCATCTATCTTAGCTTATCCATTCTATCATTTGCATCCATTGCTTTGAACCATTTAGCCAAAAATATGCAGCTTACCAACAACTATAAATCTTTGACATACTTGTCGTAGTCACTATCCTAGATTTTATCAAAATCAATCATATCTGCATTTGTATTCCTCCATGGTTTGGATCTTGATCAATTCATACATCCATAATAAATTTTTGTTTCCGCTAGGGGAAAAATCCAATTTCCTTTTGCTAAGGTGATCTTTTGAATCTTTGAAAATCCAAAACATTCGAAAAACTTAGAAAAACCAAAAACACCTAGGGTTTTGAAATAGATAACGAGCAATAAAGCAACAAATCAATCATGGCATTTCATCAACAAACTGAATCATGAAACTCAGAAACCAAAGAATTGATCGGCAAGTAATAAAGGATTATCAAAGATCATTCATCAAGATGATTATATCAGTTAATGATCATAAGAACATGTGAGTGACATGCAAGATTCAGTGTTTATATCTTGATTTTATTGCTAATCATGTACTCTATGCAACTCAAGGATGTCCATGACTAGAGAAGCTATGATGGGGCATGATTATTTTTCTTTGATTGTTGTCTATGGTTTATTTCTTACTATGGTATGAACTTGTCTTAGGATATGATCGGCAAAAGATCAAGGAGGACGTTCCAAGTCATGCATGAAAGGAGATACTCCTTGTCTGTTTTGCAAGCAATACTCAGGTCAACTTGATCCATTATATCAAGTTGCTTGTATTAACTTGCTATATCAAAATCCATGTAAGAAATACTCAGGTCATCTTGAATCATTATGTCAAGTTACTTGTATTTTCTTACAAAATTTTAAATCTCAATGATGAAATCAAGCACTATTACAAGATAGCATATGAAGAATGGCGGTACAATTTTTAGTTAGATGATTTTGGATTAGCTCATTATTCATCTGCATTATAAGTGTTGTTCACCAAAAGTGATAACCCAAGTATACCTGCAAATATATCTATGAGATAGCCAATCTCAATCAATGAAACACCTCAGGGCTTGGACAACATGACAAGGATATGAATCCTTCTACTCTTGAGGCTCTGCAAAACCTAGGTGAGTATACCTTTGATGCATTTAATCAGACCTATTACACACAAGACTGCATCAATCAAAAGCAGATGGATCTCAAAAGGTTAAAAAACTAAGAGATAACTGCAGATGTGCTAGATCTACACTTGCAACTCAACATTTTGAATCATGAGATGGAGGGACACTTCCACATAACATAAAATATAAAAAGATATTCTGATTTTGGATTTTTAAAAGGCGTTTTGACAGGTTTGAAAATTACGTCTTCGTGATTAAATGCGAAAATTGTGGCGTAATTGCCTGAAGGTTGTAAAATGCGGATTAATGATCCGAAAATGATGTCGATCATTTCCAGAGGTATGTTTGAGGTCCGTGAAGCATTTCAAAGGCCAGTTGCTTGAAATCGAAAAAAAAATTTAGTCGGACCCACTTTGGGGCCCGACCTGGCTCATGCCCGTGCATTAAATTTTATTGTGAAATGTTCTTATTTCATGGCGAGTAATGCATATCAATACTAGCTCAAATGCATATTGGCTGTAGCGTCCTAAAATTGTGACACTTGCAATTTCGACTGCATTTGGGTCTTCACGATGGCGATGCAACACGGAACTTGAATGGAGACCCCAAAACTTGTTCATGACACCAAAAACTGCATTTTTCTGCACCATGGCCTGATCCCTCCTTGCACCCTGCTATCCCGGGAGGTGGGACCATGGCGCCCAGCACCCTGGTCCTTCAAGACCATGGCGCCCAGTGCCCTGGTCCTTAAGGACTAGGGCACCCAGCGCCCTGGTCCCTGGCCCTATTTTTGGGCCCGGTCTCTTTTGGGCATCGGGTCTTTATGTTTGCAAATTGGAAAATAACCTTCCTAGGTCGGCCTAAGGTCGAAAAAATTAGTCTGTTAACCCTAATTGACAAGTATATTAACTACATTTCCTCTTCCATTTTGGAAGATGGAAAAAAGGTGAAAGCAATATTCAAGCATTCAAACATTCAAGCATTCAAGCATTCAAGCATTCCTTCAAGCAATTCATCATTCTAAGTCTCCATTCAAGGCCAAGTGTTGCATTCAAGACAAGGATTCAACCATTGAAGAGGAGATCACACACAACATACAACATACAACAACATTTACACCTTCGCATGTAAGAATACAAACATTCTTACAACAAGGTTGCAAGTACGCGGCTGTAATTGAAGATCTGGAATCCTTGTGTAGAGACGAACAGATCCCCCTTCGTTTCGTAGATTTTTCGGAGGACCGTGTGCACGCCGGGCACCATCGTCCCATCAAATTTCGCTCAAATTTGCAAGACAACATCATCTTGACATTTTACTGCTAATTCTAGGTCCGCAGCTCAATCCTATATTCCTATCTCTGTTTATAAGTGAATCTTTCTCACTTTTCATGCGTTCTTATCTTAATTCTTCTATCTACATTCTTTACAAAACAGGGTAGCCTTGCTGTCTTAACCCTTGAAACTCATTTAGAATCCAATCTTGCATTGTGTGGGATTGGATCTTGTGGGTTTCAACCCCTCTTTTGAATGTAAAGTCTCTCCTAAGTGAAAACCGCCAATCCTAGTGACCTCCTCTCTCTCTCCTTGGAGTTGGAGAGGGGAGAACAACTAGGGTTCACTTTTTTCGCTTTACATTTTGGTGAACCCGACGTGAACATCCTTTCTGATTATTCATGGTTAGATCTGAAAATTGGATGCCTTGATTACATTTCCATGTTTGATCTTTTGCAAACTTTAGAGGTTAATTGCATAAAAACCCTAAATTTTCTTTTTAAGTAATTGAGCTTGTGAAATGTTTAATTGTTAATGCTTGTTTCAGATCTACCCTTCTCTTGAAAATTATCAATTCATATTTGTGCTTTAATTCTGAAAATTAAGTGGTTAAGTGTCAAAACCCTAATTTTTGAAACCTTCTTGATTCAACCTTTGACCGACAATTTTACTGATCAAAACATCTCCAAATCGGCTGTAACTTTGGATTCCGCAACAAAATCATAATATCTTTCATCCCTGAAAATTTGGAAAAAAGTTGCGAGGACCGTGTGCACCCCGAGCGCCATCGTCCCCAACATTTTTTCCGAAATTTCGGGAGTTAGATCTTACTGTATTTTTCTGCTAAAATCCAGAATCTTGGCTGATTTCATCAATTCTAACACTTTCAAAATTAAAGTCAAAGTTGGTCTAGTGATTGCTTGGATTAAGGCTCCTAATCATTCAAAAATTGTTGAAATTGAAATTTTTTGTCAAAATTGTGTTTCTTACTGTCCTAAATCTGAAAAGTGTGTTGGCATTCATTCGAAATTTCAGTGCTTTATTCAAATTCTTGCAATTTGTGACTTTTGAAATTGAGTGTTTAATTGCAACAACTTTGATTTCCGCTTTCAAAATTGAATTTTGCGTGAAATTGAGTCAACTTTTAAATTTCAAAACTTGCATTGCTTTTAGTATTCCCTTTAAAATCATAAAATTCAAAATTTCAGTTTCCCTCTCTTTTTCAAAATTCAAATTTTGCATTTTTCAACAATCTGGGTAGGGTTCAATTTTGAGATTGCAACTTTAATTTGGCCTATCTACAGATCGTAAAATCACTCAATTTTTTCAGATTAGCTTTAAAATCATCATAACTTTCATCTCTGAAAATTTCGAAAGAAGTTGCGAGGACCGTGTGCACTCCGTTCGCCATGGTCCCTGACATTTTTTTTGAAATTTCGGGAGATTGTCGTGATTGCATTTAACAGCCTAAATCTAGGAGATTGGCTGATTTTATTGAAATTTGCTACCTCTAAATTTGAAAATAAATTCAAAATCTTCTCTCCCTATCTAGTGCATGAGTTTTACAACAATAAGCCCTACTTACACTATTCCCATTAGACGAAGCCTTAGAATTAAGTCTTTCCACGGTTTAATTACCGAGGAGATGGAACCTAATTTGAATAGCCTTTTTAATGAGGACATGGGTAATTCCTCTAATGCTCCTGATGATGAAGAAGCTCTCCATGAGGTTTCTATAGAACAAATTTCAAAATTGGATAACCAATTTGATGATTTTCAGAAATGGATGTCTCAAGAGTATCCCGATAGTCAAGCTCTTTCACTAATTGAGGGTCTAAAACGTATGGTTCAAAGTGATAAGAATGGAATTGATATTTTGCATGGTATTGCACACATTGTGGATTCGAATGTGATGCCTATGAAGAGTTGTGCCGAAACATTAGGTTATACACAACCTCCTACTCAAGTCAATCATTCTATTCCTTTGACAACTTCTATTGCTAGCATACCTACCTTTACATCAAACATAATGGCTACTTCTATACAAGACATTCCACCTATGATCACCAGTCATGGGGGCAATCCTTCCTCTTCAATTAACCCTCTTCCTTCATTCAATCCAACTTCTTCATTCATTCCTTGAATAAGTGTTCCTATTATATCTCCACAAATGAACATGACGCAAGGGGGCAATTCATTTAACCATTCCATTCCTCCTTGTAGTGCTCCTCTTTTCCAATCATCTCCTATGACTAACTATCATAGTGTCCCGCCACCTTACTCTCAATAAATACCTTCTTTCAATAACATAACACCTCCATCACAATCCAACACGTCTAATATAAACTCTTCGACTGAAGCGACCATTAACAATCTTGCACAAACTGTCTCTTCTTTACAGCAACAAATTGCCTCTATGAATCAATCTAAATTTAGTGTGCCCACATTTGATGTTGCGAGCCCACTTTCTCTTGACATTGTTCGAGCTATTCCCCCTAAACATGTTGAAATCCCGCATTTGGAGCTTTATAATGGTAAAGGTGATCCTCTAACACATGTTAAGACTTTTCAAACAATATGTATCGATTTTGCTTATGACCAAAGGTTGCTTGCAAAACTGTTTACTAGGACATTAAGAGATAAAGCCCTACAATGGTATTGCTCATTGCCTTCTTATTCTATTACTTCTTTCGAACAACTTGCAAATGCTTTCATTCAACAATTTCAAAACAATATAAGTCCTAAAGTTACTTTGATTGATTTAATGCATTGTAAACAAGGTGTTAAAGAAAAAGTGATTGATTTCATTTGTAGATATAAGCATTTGTATGCTCAAATTTCTTTTCCAGTGCCTGACAATGATGTTCAAAGAATCTTTATTTCTAATTTACAAAAAGATATTAGAGAAAAACTTCTGTTTTCTGAGTTTACTTCTTTCCAATAGTTTTGTGCAACTCTTCACAATTATCAACTGACTGAGAGCCAAATGGAACAAGCAAATCCTATGGCTCCGAGTGATAAGGGTGATAGTAGTCAACAACCATTTGGAAAGTTTAAACCGAACAGAGGATCCATCAAATTTAATGAAAACATCATCAACAACAATGTGAATGCAGCATCAGGTGTGCCTCCTATTTCTAAGTTTTTCAAGAAAGAAAGAAAGTTTACTCCTTTGAATGAATCATTGCATAGTATTATGAATAAGTTATTGGAACAAAATGTGCTTACTCTCCCTCCTATAAGGCAAATAGATCCTGCAAAGATTAATTCACCCTATTTTGATAACAAATCTTTTTGTCAATTTCATCGTCAACCTGGGCATGATACTGAAAAATGTTTTGCTTTAAAGGGTAAAATTCAAGATTTGATTGATATTAATACTATCTCTGTTTCAGGAGTGAATGATAAAGGCAACACATCTGTAGCTCCTCCTAACCAAAATCTTAAGATTTTCACTGATCCATTACCTTCTCATACCTCTAATGTGATTGAGACTAATGATTCCTCTGTCTCACCTGAGGATCTTGTGTCTATGACTCCGAATGTGATTAACTTTCTGGAGCAGCAAGAAAACCCTAAAGAACCTTCCATCACATTTGATTCTACTGAAACTATCAGAGCACCTGATGGTCCTTTATACATAGTTGCAAAATTCAAGAATACACCTTGTCGTGGAGTGCTTATTGATCCTTCTTGCATGGTTAATGTTATTACCGAAGAATTTCTTTTTACTTTGCAATTGAATCAAGTGATCTATGACAAAACAAATGTGGTTGTGAAATTATTTGATGCATTTTCTTCTCCTGCAATTGGTTCTATTACATTGCCTATTGAAGTTCATAACAAATCCCTGGATGTGAACTTTGCTATTATTCATTCGTCCGAACAATTTCATGTGAAGCTTGGCTATCCTTGGCTATCTTCCATGAAAGTTGTTGCTTCTCCTATTCATAAGTGTTTGAAATTTCCCCATAATGGTGAAGTTGTTACTGTCAATCATAGTCTCTTTAAACCAGCTGAAAGATCTTCTAGCGTTCCTATTGATTATTTTTGGCCTAAACAATTCCAATCTCTTCCACCACGAAGTGATCATCTTTTCAAATCTTATCAAAAGTGGAAAACAGATATGATCCTATCTCTAAGTGAACCTAGAACACCCAAACTTGATATTCCTATCGTTCTTGAGAAGGAAGTTCTTCCTTTGAAAGATAAAACTAATGTCTTTCCTCAAGAAGATTCCCAACCCATTCCTATGGATGTGACTATGTCTATGTCTAATAAACTTTCTACAAGTAGGCCTATACCTCCTCGTCATGATGGACTTGGCCTCCTTCCTAAACCAAATATTCCTCCTTTATATGGAGCAGTTCCTCCTCCTTCCTTTTATAGAGAGAAGAGACCTTCCTCTTCTCCTATTATCTAGCCTAAGAGACCACAACCTAAACACCCAAGTGATAAGGATGAGAACATTCCTCCTCCTCAGTCTCCTCAACTTCCTACTAAGACTAGACGAAATCATTCTGTGCACGAACGCCGACGAAAGCATCGTCTTAGAGCTCAGGTAGCTACTTCTCAAACTTTGCAATCTCCAAAAACACCTTCAACAAGCATTTTTCCATTTTCTCCAAAATCTCCTAAACATAAGATGCATGATGGTTTTGATCCTGTGTGAGTTAAAGATCCTATTTTTATAAATCTTGATGATGATATAGATGATAATGTTATTCATGATGAAGATGTTACTTCTCTTGCTTCTGATAGTGAATATGAACTTGTTGATATTGATAACCACTTATCTAACGAATTCTCTAAAGCACTTATCCTAGCTCCTAGATAAGAACAATGTGGCTTGGAACATGAACATAGCCCTTGTTTGGATCTCGTGATAGCTCCATCTACTATGTTGGATGTTCCTCCTCTAGCGTGTTTCCTGCCTTCCCGAAATATTGATCAGCAAGATCGGGGGGTAGATGACGTGCTAGACTAGTTCCATTAGCATAGCAGACTCTCTCCTCTCTTTCTCTTGTTACTTCTTCTATGTGTTATTCTCATTCTTCTATTTGTTGTCCTTAGTGTTGTCTACTAGAGGATGATGCAAAGCATTGAGATCTCTTTTGGTCTCTCTCATGTTGACTCAAAAGACACATGTGTTCCCTTCTTCTAGGTGATCTTCCTTGATTGGGGAATGAAGAACAATTATGCATACATACATATGATATACATGAATTATCATACAGCATACTGACCCTGAGGAAAGCGAAGTCACCTCGTGCTTTGTGTTTTGTGTCTTTTATCCTTGGGTTTATCTCACACTTGGGGGCTAAATCTTTGTGATAATGTGCTCCTTTCCCTTCTCATTTCTTATGTGCATCACTACCTTAAAGCAATCACCCTCGTTGAGGTGTGTGCGATCGCTTTAACGTAGGGGGGCATACACCCTGTCTATCCCTTCAGGATACTTGAAAATTTCTTGGCAAACTTAGCTTTGCCTTGAAAATTTTTGGTATCTTTCTTACATGACTCATAGTGAGGGAATCTTACTACTGACAATCATGGTTCTCCCTCATGATCTTCCCTTTTACTTTGTCAATCGAAGTCGTAAGATCCTTAGTCCACTGGGGGCTTGGTGTATCTTGCCTCCTTGACGTGGTGAAAGTCTTTCAATGTTGTTTCCTTGTACTTTACCGGAAGTATGAGCGTACGCTTATACTCCCGCTAAAGTGGGGGCTAAATGTAGCATCCTAAAATTGTGACACTTGCAATTTTGACCGCATTTGGGTCTTCACGATGGTGATGCAACACGGAACCTGAATGGAGACCCTAAAACTTGTTCATGACACCAAAAACTGCATTTTTCTGCACCATGGCCTGATCCCTCCTTGCACCCTGCTGTCCCGGGAGGTGGGACCATGGCGCCCAGTGCCCTGGTCCTTCAGGACTAGGGTGCCCAGCGCCCTGGTCCCCCAGGACCATGGCGCCCAGCGCCCTGGTCCCTAGCCCTATTTTTGGGCCCGGTCTCTTTTGGGCATCGGGTCTTTATGTTTGCAAATTGGAAAATAACCTTCCTAGGTCGGCCTAAGGTCGGAAAAATCAATCTGTTAACCCTAATTGACAAGTATATAAACTAAATTTCCTCTTCCATTTTGGAAGATGGAAAAAAGGCGGAAGCGATATTCAAGCATTCAAACATTCAAGCATTCCTTCAAGCAATTGATCATTCTAAGTCTCCATTCAAGGCCAAGTGTTGCATTCAAGACAAGGATTCAACCATTGAAGAGGAGATCACACACAACATACAACATACAACAACATTTACACCTTTGCATGTAAGAATACAAACATTCTTACAACAAGGTTGCAGGTACGCAGCTGTAATTGAAGATCTGGAATCCTTGTGCAGAGACGAACAGATCCCCCTTCGTTTCGCGGATTTTTCGGAGGACCGTGTGCACGCTGGGCGCCATCATCCCATCAACTTTCGCTCAAATTTGCAAGACAGCGCCGTCTTGACATTTTACTGCTAATTCCAGGTCCGCAGCTCAATCCTATATTCCTATCTCTGTTTATAAGTGAATCTTTCTCACTTTTCATGCGTTCTTAGCTTAATTCTTCTATCTACATTCTTTACAAAAGAGGGTAGCCTTGCTGTCTTAACCCTTGAAACTCATTTAGAATCCAATCTTGCATTGTGTGGGATTGGATCTTGTGGGTTTCAACCCCTCTTTTGAATGTAAAGTCTCTCCTAAGTGAAAACTGCCAATCCTAGTGACCTCCTCTCTCTCTCCTTGGAGTTGGAGAGGGGAGAACAACTAGGGTTCGCTTTTTTCGCTTTACATTGGAAAATTGGTTTATTAAGAGATGATTTCATTTCATTATGTGGGCATATAACTGACAAGTTTTTATGGAACTTTATGGTATTCCTTTGGCTGGCAATAAAAACTTCAGAATTTGAATTACAAGGTGTAGTTCCAAATTCCAGAACTCTATTAATGTCCTCCTTGTTGTGTGTGAGGAACATGGAGGTTGAAAAGACATTAGAATGTCCTCAACAAATGCAAATGTGCATCCCACACTTCACATGATTTTGCCAAGCATCCTCCCATGCTCATGTGGTGATGGAGAGGGGGCAGTAGAAGGTGCTGGGCATGAAGTTAAAGAAAGGGGCAGCAAACAAAATCCCCATTCTCCTTGTTGTACGTGGTCTCCCCATTCCCTCTTTGCTATTGCTTGGCCCATTAGAGTTTGTAGACTACAGTAAGAGCATGTAAAAACCCCAGCTAAAGTTCTGGAGTGTCAACGTGGCATTTAAAGCTATGTAAAACTTTCAAACAATCATTACACTCCCTCCTCCCCATGTGAGATCTCTAGTAGCAGATAACAGTAGTAGAAGCACCCAAACAAATGCATTTGAGACTGCCAGCATGTTGAAATGCAGCCCCCCTCTGCGTGACATGGGAAATGGTGGAAGAGGCATTTCAAAAGGTTTTCAACCAAATGCTTTTGGCAGCAGTCGTCCGTCTCTTGCATGGCTTTGACAAGTGGAGAAATGCCTCCTACGTGGTGTTTAGAAGGAGAGACATCGAAGGCTTTGCAATCTCCTCTATTGTGTGGTTTTTGAGCAGCATTCAAAATTTTTATTCAAATATAAAGTGCAGAAAACAAGTTTTCAAAACTCCAGATCGACATGGAATTGGCAGCAGCATGAGATTTCCAAACGAATTCTAGTAACTCCTCCTTCTGTGAACAACAATAAAAACCTCAAGCAAGTGCAAGAACATGTGTAATTCCAACGTTCCCAGCCATGGCAAAATGTGAAGGCATTTATAAATATTTTCAAATAAATGCAAGTGGAGGGGGTAAGACCAGTTCAATGCCCCTTTCCAGAAGCCCTCCCCACCATGAGTTTGAATATGGATGGAGGAGGTGTTAGCTTTCACCAAAAAATACCATTAAAGTCTTAGAGAAGCTTCAAAAACGTAGCTACAGGAAAAACGTTTTATCCCACATTGGCTGGGAAGTGTAACTTTTTGGTATTTAAGTATAAGGCTCCACCATACTATAATGTCTAAGCCATAAAGGCTTTTGACACAAGGTGTCTATGGGTGCCCAAGGTGGGCCCACGGGTGAGCACGCTTCTCGAGGTGATAGAGGAGATGATCGAGTGACGACAAGGTGGACCCCACACATGCATGCTTCTCGAGGCAGACAGGCAAAATTTTGCAGAGGAAGGTCAGGTTAACGAGTGAGCAAGTTCGAGAGAGATCAACAGCTCACGCTATTTCGCGAAAGGAATATGCATGCGAGTTACACCCCATGAAGTTGTGAAAGCCAAGTGGCGGGTACAGTCAGTGGTCCAGCAGGCGGGTCCCGGTGAGGTGGCAGTGACGTGGCACATAGTTGGCGCACAGGTGGCAATCCAGTGGCAATGACGTGGCGGCCAAGTGACGGATGAGCAAGCGAACATGTGGCAGTGATGAGGTGTCATCCCAGGTGGCGTCCGGTCAACCCTATCGACCAATCGGAGGCCACTATGTGGCAAAGCGTCAGAGCACATCAGGGGCAAAAAATTAAAATTAAAATTGTTTATTATATAGTTTAAACTATATTAATAAATGAAAAATTTAAATGATGGTGCACATTGGGGAATTAATTCGCCTAGGACTCAATTTTTGGCCAAGGTATAAAGTGTTATATATTTTTGGAAAGCTCTCAGAATGAGGAATCTGATTATGAAGTTAATTTTGACAAATGTGGTATATTTTGGAAGCAATTTGGCCGGGAGTAAAATTCAGTTAGAGAGAAGATATTTGATTTTCTTCCCTCCTCTTTTATTCCCAATTCTTCTCAGTTGTAATGGTTCCAGAAATTTGGAAAATGCTCCAGATTTGATGGCTTCCACTTTCTGAATATCATGACCCAGATTTGTGAATGCTTCTATTTGGTTTCAGGGTACAAAGATTGCAGTGCATTGTTGTAAATGTGATTTTTGTTGCAGGTCTTGCTTGTGTCAGGCATGAGTAAATTCCTCATAGTATTGTCTCTGTGTATGCATTTAATTGTTATGAATTGAATCCTCAAGGAGGCTTATAATTTGTCATCTCAAGGAGATTGTATGACTGTTTGTAGGCATTCTTTAATGAAGAGTTTAAATTCTATAATCAGTCATAAAAAATGGAATGTGTCTCAGATCTGATAATTTTATGAATGGATTGAGTAATGCATTAGTACAAGGTATTAATGCAGGGATATGTTGTAAGGAAAACCAATTTGCAGTTGTGATTAACATTTTGTAGTTCTGTGTGTGTGACTCTATTGCCCAATGAACAAGGCACTGGTCTTGCAAGTTTGGGGATGTTTTCAGATATATATTTTAAATGACAAATCTAATTTCCCTTCATGTTTAGGGGTGTTTGTGTTCCATTATTTCCAAGCTCTGTTTCATCCTATTGTTTGTACAGATCTAGCCAATTTGTAATGTTTCTTAACCTATTGAGCTTGTGAAATGATTTATCTGCTTAGTGTTGATGCAGTTATGTGTCTGTAATTGTTGTATTTAATGCATCAAAAGGGTGTCCCCCCCAGGTCTAGTAGAACCTGAAGTGCAGGAGGATCATTAGGATCCTATGTTATGTTGTCCAAGCCCTGATGTGTTTCATAGACTGAAATTGGCCATTTCATAGAAGGATTGCAGGTATACTTGGGTTATCACTTTTGGTGAACAACAATAAGCATTCATGGTCAGTTGCATTATAAGCATATCATTTCATTAATAGATCAATGGTCATAAATAAAGATTGAGTATACTTGGACAAACAAAAACAATTTGCATTTAATCATTATAGGTGTATTCATTTTTTAAGAAACATTTTAATCATCATCCATTTCATTAGTTTGCATTGAATTAAGTGCATTTCATTCATCATGTAGTGTATCATCATTATTATTTGCATTATCATTCCATTAATGATCATTTAATTGCATCTTTGCACTTAAATTCATATCATTATAAACATTACATAAAAACTCAAAAACATTTCATGAAGATCATTTGCATTTACATCATCATAAATAAAATAAAAATCAATCATTCATTTGCATTTCCATATAGATCATTGTATTTGCATCATTTACATATCATTTAAGTTAGTAATCATTTTTATTTGCATCCAAGATCATCAAAATTGAAAATCAACAAAAGCATTTATCATTTCATCATCATATAAAGCATCATCATCAAATAGAGTAACATGCATAAAGATCATAACATCATCCATCTAATCATGCATCCATATAATCAAAGCATATAGATCATCATCAAATAGAGTAACATGCATAATAAAGATCATCATCATATAGAATCCATGTCTACATATAGATCATCATAAAACAAGAAAAGTCCAAGTATACAATGATATCAAATAAACAATACAAGTGCCTCCAAATCAAGTCACGGCTGTTCTGTACCACTACCACCTGACTCTATCCATCTCTATGGCTATGGGCAAGAAGATCCTCTAGATGCCTATCTCCCATGATCACCACTCCCCTGAGGAGGTCCCATGACCCCACCACTACTAGTATCCATCAACACGGTGGTATGATAACTACCTGCTCTCTGGCTCTCTGCAACTGCCTCCTCATATCATCGTCACTAGTGGTAAGTCTCCTTCCTGACCCAAACTAATTCTCTAATAGTGTCAGCTGAGAGAGTACTTGATCCAACCTGCTGAATTTGATCAAGAAGGCCCTAAGTATCCTATTGTCTCCTAGCAGCTCTATCCCTCTCAGCCATAAGATCGAAGTTGATCAATCTATGCTCTAAGAATATCAATGGTCTCCTACTCTGGAATTTCATGCTCTGGTGCATCTTGCTCTAGCATATCATGCTCTGGTGCATCCTGCTCTGGCAAATCCTGTTGTGGTGCATGAACCCCAATCCCCTCCTCACCACCACTTTGTCTAACTACTGGAATCTCTGTCTGAGTAGCTCTCACAATCCATCATCTAATAAGGGGAACATGATCCTCTGGATCCTCATCATCTCCACCATGAGCTGCAATAACCCTGGGGTCTGGCTAAATCTGACCAAAATCAATACCTCTCTCGCAACCCCCATCCAATCCAGTCACCCTGCCTCCTCCTGTCAATAGCAACCCTCTTGGTGATCTCATACCTACCGTGCCATGCTCCCTCCTAATACATCCAACATCCCTCCCACCCATAGGACATGGTCTCCCAATCCTACAAATCGGTCCAAACGGTCCTCCACAGACTCTCAATCGACCTCCCCTCTATCCAGGTCTCCTACCACCACCACCTCCATCCCCATCATCATCTCCATCTCCCCCAGCCTCTTGAGAAGCTCTAAGCTCTCATCTCCATCTACGTATCCTCACACCTAGATCATCTAAATCATCATCCTCATCTCTTGATCTGGGAGGAGGATTTGTTGGATCGGTAATACGAGGAAATGGATGCGCTAGTATATACTGAGCATAATCTGCAATAACTCCAGGATCAAGAATGTTTAATCTCATATCATAAGCCACTCTCGGAGTAGCTAGAAACTCTGTGTGAGCAATCTCAAATGATAAAGAAGGTCCCCAATCTGATCTATCTCTATACTGCCAAGCATATATCGTCACACCAGTAGGCATAGGCTGGATGATACCAAACTGTATAAGAATGCGACTAATCAACTATCGCTCAACAATGTAAGGATTTTGACCAATGAGATATCTACTCTACATGATAAATGGTAATGTTTGTGCATCATCCATCCATGGCTCACAATCAACATATGGTCTCCAAGTAATGCTATCCAATGAATCAAGCACCCAATGCCAATACTCCATCTTACCTAGCTTATGCTGAGTAAGGATACCTACATAAAAATACACATATGGTTGTCTCTCTCCATGCACTCTGTGATGGATAGGTCGAGTAATAGCAATGTGCTCCCAGCACCAGATCTCTAATAATGTGCATCCTGTAGACAAACTAGCACTCTCATCATACACCACCTGATGAAGATCATGATATAAATGTGCAAGCATGCAAACACCCCAAGCATATTGAGTATGATGTTACATCATACTCAGGAGAATCTCACCCCATCCAAAAACAAAACCTCATGATCGCCTATCAGGATAAATAAATCCTCCAATCAAACCAGCAAGAATCACAGGAAGAGTCTCGTAATACATGACCATATCCTCCCATCGGATCTCTCCTCTAGCGATGCTATCATCATCAAACAGGGCTCTACAAGCCTATGTCCCAACATGATCCTAAAACTCATACTGCATTAACTCGCCAGTCATTGGGATGTGCATAATCCTATACACATCCTCGAGAGTCACACTAATCTCACCAGTGGGCAAGTGAAAAGTGTTATGCTTACTATGCCATCTCTTGGCTAATGCTGTGAATAATCCTCTATTATGCATAATCTCAGGCATATACAATAGATGGCATAAACCACAGGCATCTATATGTCTAACCTCAGTTTGTGTCAGCTCTAGCACTAAATTACGTACTTCTCTTGACATTGGAGAACATCAAGTTTCTGCTATTTTCCAAGAGAATTCAATCAATCATCAACTATCTATCTATCACATCAAAGCTATCTCTAATCTATCAAATCTATCAAATCAAACTCAAGCACACTTACACTATCTATCTATCAAATCAAATTGAAGCAAATTAAGCTATCAAATCATTTTAAAAACCTATCAATCATGGTTTTCTATCAATCACCGAGTTCAATCAAAACTTTGCTAAGCTCTTACATTAGAAACTAAATCAGTTTCTTAGAGCTAATCAATCAATCAAGCAATAAAATAAATCAATCAATCAATCAAGCAAGCAATCAATCAAGCAATCAAAACAATCAAGCAATCAAGCAATCAAATAATCAAGCAATCAAATCAATCAATCAATCAAGCAATCAAATCAATCAATCAATCAAGAAAGCAATCAAATTAATCAATCAATCAACTCAATCAAACCAATCAATCAATCAACTCAATCAAACCAATCAATCAATCAAGTCCCTATTCATCATACATGCGCATCAAACATGTTAAATCTAATCATCAAAGTGATTTTTAGTTTTTGCACTTATCAAAAACATCAATTTTGAGCAAAAGCGATAAACTACAACATTTGTGCTATCCTATTGAGCAAAAGCGCTAAACAAAAGCATATGCACTATCTTTTTTATCAAATACGCTAACCCTAAGAACATATGCACAAAACAAAGCAAAAGTGCTAACTTTAGCTGCAAAAGCGCAAAAAAACAATTCAAAATCGCTATCCATGCATATGCACTATCATACTTAACATATCCGCTAAAAAAATGATCATAAGCGCTAATCTATGCATATGCACTAACCCTAATTGCATATGCACTAAAAAAAATTATAAATGCGCTAACCTAATGCTGAAAAAACAAAAAAATTCAAAAATTTCAAAAACGTGCCTAAAACATGAAAAGTTGCACGACAAGTTGAAAACTGTTAGGCCCAATATAGAAATCTAATGTACTGAGAGGGGAGGGGTGAATCAGTACTCCAAAATTTTTCTTTTGTAATAACCTTACTATTATGCATAAACAGAATAGTGCAGTAACATAAAATAAAACTATAATCAACAGATAACAATCATACATGATTCACTCCATAACACATATATGTTGGTCATGCAGAAACTCTTGGTTAGAGAGAAAAACTGCGGTGGGGATGGCACCCACAACTTCACTACTGCAATAATAAATAATGCTCAGTTAGAGCTACATTTAGCTATTTCTGATAGCTTACCCTATTAGGAGTATTAAGATCAGTTAGATCTACCTTACTAAAGGATTTTTACAACACTATATAAGTGTAGCACCTGGTTAAAGGATTTACAATTTATAGACTTGGTTAGAGTCTTTTACCCTGTTAAAGGTTTCTCTTACAACTTCAAAACATTACAATATAATCAATGCAAATATCTGCAACTTTACATCTGAAATGTTAAAGTAGATTCTATGTGCTCTGAATAAGATTACCTAGCTTGTAGCATACCTCGGTAACCCATAATGAAACTCAGTAAACCCTTCTGTTTACTCTGTTCTTTGACTATTCACTGATAACCTTCTTGGTGACCTCTCTGTGTCTCTGTAATAGTCTTCCTTCATGCATACACACTTCTATCTCATTGCATCTCTTATCACATCATATCATGTCACATTTCTAACCCTAGAATCATGTTGTATATATAGACCTCTTACAGCAGTGATCTGATTCATTGCTTCGATCTTACAAAAAGATTCTTCGAATGAATAACTAAACAAAATATCTCATAGGTTAGATTGGCCTTGTAATAATACACAATCTCATAGTGCAATTTCCAATGCAAAAACAGTTATATGTGCCTCGATCTTGTAACACGTTTTCATGTGCATGTCCAGGTTCAATGTATCTAGTAAAATGTTTCACTCGGTGAATATCAACTCGGTGACTTAACTTTACCACTCAGTAGCCATGAACCTTTATTCGGTAAACAGCTCGATGAATACTGTGTTCTGTGACTGCTTTCTTCAATAACTGACTAGACTGTTCATACCGACTTCTCTGTGTGTACCGACTGCATGATTCGGTAATACTAACCAACTAGAATATAGTATGACTTTGGATATGAAACTAATGGCAATTTGATAAGTAGTAACAAAAAACAAAGCTTGGGATAAGATACATACCGAATACCCATACTCTGAAGGTCGCTGATAACGTCGAACATGCTCAAAACGATGGTTCTCCACAGGACTCACCATTTCGCCACCTCACCAAGAATATTTTCTTCACAAGCTGACAAAGATAACAATGAAATTAAAATTAGCCTTGGTTAATTTTATATTTACTATTTGAAGAGTAATTAATGCTACTCAATGGGGCAATTTAATTTGTTTTTACAAATTAATTTAATTGACAGAATTTTTATCAATTATCATGAGATCAATCGTTTAAACCAAAGTTTTCAATAATTTCACGATCAATCTCCTGAGGGGGCACACAATCAGGATTTTCATCTTCATCAAGCGCATTATCGAGACTTGATTTAATCTTTGAAACAATGTTGTTTCGACATCATTTCAAAGAGGGGCAAAATGTATACACATAAAATTGGCTATGAGTAATTAAATACATATTTTATATTTATTTAATAATTATTCTTTTATTAAATAGTTAATTTGAAAAGACTAATTTATTTAATTCATTTTGTGTCTTTCTATTAATTAATATTTTATTAATTAATTCATCTATCCTATTCCTCTAAAATAATTAAATATTTAATATTTAATTATTCATTTTAATCAAGTTAATTAAATATCTAATATTTAATTATCTCCTCCAATCAATTAAATATCCAATATTTAATAGTTATTCTCCTATCCTATAGTCTCAAATATTAAATAATTTCCTAAATTATTTAATCTTTCTTTTCCAACTCACCTTCCATCTCCACTTCATCTTCCCTTTGCCAACTCATCCAACATGTGGGTAAGGAAATTAATATTTCTTAAATATTAATTCATCATTTATCTTCAACCTCCAAATTTAATGAATATTGTGTACGTACACATATTTCATAACCATCTTCTATATTCTCTCCAACACCCCTACATCTTAGGAAGGACTTGAGTCCACTTGTCCTATCATGCCTAAATCTTCTCCAACCATCCCTAGATTCTCTCAGTTAGCAACCCAGTCAAGGTGAGATGAGTGACACTTGTCTTCTCCTTCCCCCTTTCTCTCAACCTTCACCTTTGCTCACAACCATCCAAATCTGCAGGTCTGATCATGACTGTTGATCTAGGCCACATCATCTCATCCTCTTAAAGTCTACAAAATCAAGAACTTCAGTTGAGAGAGTTAATCTTCAAGTTAGACTTCAAGTGCATTTTCAAGAAAATCATTTGTAAAACTTATGCATCTATGAGTTTTAATCTTGAAGCAAATAGCAATTATAATTATAGCATAATCATTTTAGCATAATCATGTAGCATTGCATATCATAGCATTTGTTAACTATCAGTTATCAATCCATTCTTCATATGCCATCTTGGAAGCTATCAGTGCTTTGTCTGAGAGCACACCATCTGTAACCAGGAACAGTGGAGTTAGGACACAATGAGACATAAATTATGAAGGTAATCATAGTATTTTTATTTCATATGTATTTCATGTAGTTTCATTGGTTGAGTTTGGATTTCCTGTAGCATTTCTATTGGTATTTTATGAAACTAACTTGTTGTAGGTAGCATTCCGTGGATGAAATTCAAGTCGACACACACACAATCATGACATGTGGCTCAATGAGATACAAGGGTAGGTAGGGGTAGGTAGGAGAAATAATAGAATATTCCACTAAAAGTGGATCACCCACCAAAGGTGGAATGTAATAACGAGATAATACCACAAGAGGTGGAATTCCTCCTACAACCATCTTCTCTAAATGTGCAATTCCCTAAGTGTCTCATATGCAAAATACAATGAATGCATTACCCAAAGTCAAATTAAATAAAGTGTAATTATGAGACATAATTTACACAAACATAAATACATTTTAGAGGAGTTTCAATGAAATACTTACCACATCCCATATATATATTTGATGTTGACTTCATGGTCAAACATGTCTCTAAAATTTATTGATATAAAATTAAATAATCCTAATGGTCAGATGTCAACTTAGTATTACATTATAGATTAGTAATATCCCTTCTTTTTTCTATATAATAGTCTGATTTGATTCACTCTCTCATTTCTTGTGGCCTAATGATACCAACTAGCTAGGTTCCAACTTGGACTACCAAAGGAAACTAAAATTCTTATGTTTTGTAATTATTTATTCACTTTAATTATGAGTTATTATGATTGACCCATAATTGTTAAATGGTTTTTAAAAATGTGGATTGCCTTATCATACTGTCCCATCTTGTAATATTCATTTCTTATCACCCATCTAGGATTAGGTGATGATTTTGACATGTTCATTGCTATGAATAATTTAATATTTAATATCAAAAACTCCTAGTGGTATTTCTCTATAATGATTATTTATATTTTCTTGAACAACCCTATAAATTGTCTTTACCTCATTATTGGAAGGAAGCCTCTTAATATTATTAAAGCATGAATGATTCTCCTTCATTAATAAAAATAATATCTTCAGCTACACCTCATATATTAATTTTCTTAACATAATGAAAGTAAAATTGATATATGAGGTGTAAATATATCAATTTTGATAACATAATGAAAAAGAAGATTAATATTTTTCTTGAAGTGACATCATATAGTCAAAATTACTTCCATCAAATCTAGATGGTCTATAAAATAAGATATAAGGGTTCTACTTTGGTAGTCCTGCAAAATGACCTAACAAAAAATATGATGTTCTTGTGAAAAATTTGGTCATATTAAATCAATTTTGTTCCCTATTGTCACCCTCAAGCTTAGGGTTTAGGGTTTATGCCTATTTGGTTAAGTCCTATTGTTAACCCCTTAAACCTATTCTAATTCTGCATTACCTTTTTTCACTTAAAGTTGAGGTTCATTTCATCATTGAAGGGGGCGTGTCTTTTCCTAGGTATTAATTTGCTTGGTCGGATTTTTGAAATTTTCCTAAGTCTTGTGTGCTTTATTTTATTACCTTTGTGGTCAGGTCCCCCATTTTTATTTCCAAAGGTTATGTCTACCCCTATCATTCTAGGTAGGTCCCCTATAATTTTATTTCAGCAGATGCCTTATTTTCCTAAGTTTAAACGTTGATATTTATGTTGGTGTCCTTACAC
This sequence comes from Cryptomeria japonica, assembly GCF_030272615.1. Classification (NCBI taxonomy): domain Eukaryota; kingdom Viridiplantae; phylum Streptophyta; class Pinopsida; order Cupressales; family Cupressaceae; genus Cryptomeria; species Cryptomeria japonica. The sequence continues at coordinate 82,468,246 of NC_081409.1, forward strand.
TAAAGATTGAGCTACTAAAGGTTCATTAATTAGCACATGTGATTAATAGATGGTGATGTTTTAATCACCTCAAAAGGGCACTCGATGGCTAAGTGAGTAAAGTTGGTGGGCACCGTGGCTAGAGGATAAAGCTTGAGTAGACTGGATAGTCCTCATGACTCCACAGTCGAAGATGCAAGGAGGTTAATCGTCATGGCATCGCGAGATGATGCCACATGTCCAAGGTGATCTGAGATAAGCTGATAGTGGGAACATGGACCAAGGTGAGATGGCGGTGAGATAATGATGAGGTGGCGGTGAGTTGGATGTACTATGTCATAACTTTGATGAGCTCTCTTGCCACATATGATGGTCAATGTCAGATTGACCAATACTGTCCATGCGATCTGCCAACGTGGAATTAATCAACAACATAATTTCAAATTTGATTCAAATTCAAATAGAGTCATTTTGTACACTCGTGCGAGTAGTAATGGTGGATAGGACGGTGGTGTTTCATTCCAGGGAGTAATTAAAGGCATTTTCTGAGTCATTTGGACTCGTCAAAGCAATCAAAAGATATCAAAGATCAATTCTAGAGACGAACAAGATATGAATGATTTCTTGCAAGGAAAAATTAGGGTTTCCTGGTGTGATTAAAGTGTTGGCGTTGTATTGTCATTTATGTGAACTGGTAAACAGGCTTGTTAAATAATTTTTTGTTGGCATAACTACTAAGTTGTTGTCAACTGGTAAGTAGGAATAGAGAGGCGATCAAGCAACTGATACGGATGATTGAAGAAGATTTCGGTGTTGCGGTTTAGAATATATGTTCATAACATTGGCACGATTCTATGATTGAAACTGCATCAAGTTTGGTGACCTGGAGAGCACATCTATAATTGACTGATATGAACTCTGTGAAGAAGAATGAATACCGGTCCAATATGCAGGTAGGTGTTGTATCAATTGGAAAAACATGTCCACCAGTTAGCAGGCAAGGGACAAGGAGAACATAGAGGAACATGGCATTAGGTCATTTGTAGTGTAAATGTATTATATCCTAATCAGCCAAATAGAGAAGACCATCGCATGAAGATTAACTGGTAGGGTAAGATGAACCGGTAGTATAAGGGGAATATTGGTAGGGTGCTTTTGGTCAATGACTGATCCTAAACTGACATAGTCAATTGAGCTGGATGTTGACGAAGATGACACGTATAATCTAGGTGGCAAACCTGTAGTAGTCGATGAAGAATGCATCGGCAAGGTTGGTACTGAGTACGGAGATATTAATTGTTGACTGCAAAAATCACGGATTAGATGCAAAGGGTTGTGACTCAAATCAGATTGAAGGATAGAGATTTGATTCTTTGATGTCTTGATCGACTAGTTGATCTAGAGAAGGAAATTGTTGGATCATTTATTGTGATTGACATAAAGAAGGGTTGGTGATCAGTTTGCAGTTTGCTAAGTTTAGTAAACGCGTACAAAAAGGATGAGATATGGTGGTGTTTTTTTTTTTGTTGTAGGTTATCATCTCGGAGATGAGATCCAATTTTATTTGATACGGATTGGGTTGATGAAGAAAACCCTAGGGCTCAAAGTTTGATTCTCTATTTTTGGTGGGAAAGCATGTATATAAATATGGAGACTGAAGATCAAACATGAGGATGCCAGTTACCAGAGAACAATGTGTTTGAGTGATCTGAGAGTTGATCAAACTAAATGAGATAGAAAAGGTTGAAACGACTTAGTATTTGAACAAGAACCGACAAGAAAGACTTAACCAGTAAGAGGAGTTTAACCGATAAGAAATAGAGTAATCGATGAGCTATCACAGAGTTAACAGTCAAGTGAATCAATAGTTTTTGAATAGGTCAAAAGCCATTAGAGAGTGAATGAGTGCATAGTGAAGATTAGAGGAAGTCAGGAAAGGCTGAGGCTGACCGATAAGGGGTCAGAGATAGTAAATAGATATCCAGTAGTAAAAGAAGTTGTGAGACAGAGAAGAGTTAAAACCGATAGAGATTATTCATTGGAGGTGTTACAAAATCCATTTGTAACAAGGTGGAGATCATTGTATAACCTTTATCTTATTGTATTTCACTAAGTGGGTGCTCGGTGTAGGGGTTGGTGCTCCTTTGGGTTGGTGCCCATAAATTTCTAAGGGTTGGTGCCCATAAATTCTTAGGGATTGGTGCTCCTTGGGTTGGTGCCCTAAACTATTATAAAATTGTTATTTCATTGTGAGGCTAGATTGGAGCAGTAGACTCCAGTATAATTTCTCATTGGGGTTTCTCCCACATTGGGTTTTCCTCGCATATCTGGTGTTGTGTGATGCATTCCTTGTTTGTGATTGATTACTACTATTTTCATTACTTTACCAATTGCACACACATGGTTGAAAATTGTTTATAATCACTGATTCACCCCCCTCTCAGTGATATCTTATGTTCTACAATTGGTATCAAAGAACTAGGTTCCCTGTTGGTCAAAGCTTTCTCTGACTTGGGTAGATTTTCTTTTAAGAACACAACGACAAGAAATGAGTCCACCTCCTCCAAAGCTCCCATGTTCTGGAGAAGAAGAATGGAAATCTATTTGTCCTCCCTAGGTATTGATGTTTGGATGTATATAAAGAATGGGTATACTATCCCTAGTGTTCCTCCTACTGATCTAGATGCAAAGAAGGAGTATGAAAACAATGCAAAATCTAAACATGCTATTCTCAGTGGGTTGTCTAATAATGAGTTTGTTAAGGTTATGCATCACTCATCCGCTAAGGAGACTTGGGATAAGATACAAAGATTATTTGAAGGAGATGTCAAGGTCAAGGAGGCCAAGCTACAAACACTAAGAGGTCATCTTGAAGGCTTGATGATGAAAGATGAAGAAAATACTGCAAATTATCTTCAGAGAGTAAATGAAAATGTGAACACCATTAGAGGACTTGGAAAGGATATAGTTGATGAAGTTATTGTCAAAAAGGTAATTAGATCATTCACATCTAAGTATAATACAAAGTTATCTACTATAGAGGAAGCCAAGGATCTGAAAAAAAATCCAATGGATGAGTTATTTGGCTCCCTATTTGTATGAGATGAGGACAACTAGTGAAGGAACTTCCAAGAAAGAGGCTACTTTCAACTCCACCGAAATGGGTATTGAAAAAATTATTTATAAAGAATCCAGTGAAGACTCGGATACAAAGGTGGAAAACTTTCTAAGGAAGCTCAAAATAGGATCCGGTAAGTATAAAGGAAAACTACCTTTCAAATGTTTTAACTGTGGTAAAATAGGACACTTTACTTCTAAATGTCTCTATGGTGAAACCGATGGAGATGACCAAAGAAGCTCTAGCAGATCTTTCGGTAAAGAGAAAGAGAAGAAAATCTACCGACAAGAAAGAAGAATCTATCGAAAGAAGAACAACCTATATAATTTTGAAGATAATGCCACCGATGAAGAAAGTGCCTCTAAAGATAACTGCTATGAGGATGAAAGAAAAATAAATCTCTTTATGGCTCTAGATGCATCGGTTGATGAAGATAATGAAGATGAAGACATTGAAACTGAAGTGGACTTGGAAGGTGAACTCATAAGTGCACTTGAGGAGTTTAATAAAACAAGAAGAGAACTCAAGAAGGTTAAGTATGCTGTTGTAGAGGAACAAGAACAGTTGGAGAAATCTCTAGAGCAATCCAAGAAAACAATTTCTGATTTGAAACTCCAGTTAGAAGAAGCCAAGAGGATATGTGAGGTTACATCCTCTGATTTGATAAAGAAGGAGAAGGAGCATCATAATATAGAAGAAGAGATTGTAAGGCTCAGAAAGGAGCTTGAAAAAAGAAAGAATGAATTGAAGATGAGAAGTAAGTATGAGCGCAACACTGAAGCCTTAGACAAGATGTTGAGCAATCAGAAGCATTCAAAAGATATCAGTGGTATAGGATTTGAAGAAGGAAAAAATTAAAATAGCAAAGACACGTCCAGTAAGGAGATACAATTAATTTCCTCAAGTGAAAGTAAAGAGAAACAAACCTTTATAGTCAGCAAAGATATTGGACAGAAGACCTATGTTGAAGCTACAAAAAATCAACCTGTGAACTGGTATGCTCAGAACCGGAAGGGTCACACATTATACCAGTGTGCAAATAATAAAGGCAAGCCCAAGGTAGATAATGAAGGATTCACTAGAATCAACAACATGAGAGGAAGATATCACGTGAGACAAAGGTTTACAAGTTCAAAGCAACAAGACTGGGATGTACCCAAATTCCATGGTTATTGCTACTTGTGTAATAAGTTTGGACATAGAATTGTTGATTGTAGACTGGTGAAAAAGTCCCTTGTTAGTTATGAAAGTAGAAATTATTTTTCTTCACTCTAGGAGATGAATGTTGTGTGTTATCATTGTAATGACTAAGGTTATAGGAGTTTTGAGTGTAGGAAAAGTCTACTGGTATCCTACAATAGGATTTCAAGCTCATCATTTAATGTCAATGTGAAGTGCTATAACTATCAAAAGTTTGGGCACATTGCTAAACATTGAAAACTCATAACAAACAAACAAAATAATTATTTATTGGATCAAAAACTAACAACAAAACAAGAGCATGAAATTGCAGCAGACAAGAAGAAAGAAGCCAACCCGGTTTGGGTTGAGAAGGACAAGAACAAAGCAAAATCAAGTCTTATTGTGCAGACTGTCCTGAATGTAGAAATGATAAATTTGTGGGTTGTAGACAATGGATGTTCCGATCACATGACCGGAGACAAAAATAAATTTATTAAGCTTGAAGATTGGAATGGAGGTTCATTAAGATTTGGAGACAATTCTTCCATCAAGATAAAAGGAAAAGGTACTCTAAACATAGATGGAAAATTGAAGGCACATGATGTATATTATGTGGAAGGTTTAAAGCATAACTTGCTTAGTGTGAGTCAAAATATGTGATAAAGGATACAAATTCACTTTTGACTCTACCAGTTGCCAGATAAGAAAAGAGAGTACCAGTCAGATTGTAGCAAAAGGAAAAAGGACAAATGGAAATGTGTACAATTTGAAGGAATGCTTTGAGTCCCAATGCATGATGGGACAAGTGGATGAGAGATGACCATGGCACATGAGATTAGACCATATAAATTTTTATAATCTAGTTAAAGTAAGCAAAAAAGGCTATGTGAGACATATACCACAAATCATCAAACCGGCAAGCACATTTTGTGATGAATGTGTAAGAGGAAAATAGACTAAGGTAACCTTCAAGACTAAAGAACATAACACTTCAAGGCCACTTGAACTTCTGCATAATGATCTATGTGGACCAACCAAAACAAGAGATCTAGCTGGTGAAAGATACTTCATTCTCCTCATTGATGATTTCTCAATAATGACATGGGTCACTTTCCTACATGACAAATCTCAATATTTTGAAAGATTCAAGATTTTTTGAAAGATGGTTCAGAGGGAAAGTGGATGCAAGCTTAAATGTCTAAGATTTGACCGGGGTAAAGATTTTACATCAAATGAGTTTAAATATTACTGTGAGAGACGTAGAATTAGAAGACAATATTCAGCTCCAAGGACACCACAACAAAATGGTGTTGTAGAAAGGAAAAACAGAATAGTCAAAGAGATGGCAAGAACTATGTTAAATGAAGCAAACATACCAGATATGTATTGGAAGGAAGTAGTTCATATTGTTGATACACTTTGAATCAAGTTCAACTAAGAACAAATAGAAGAATGACACCTTATGAACTGTGGTATGACCGGAAGCCATTAATCAAATACTTCAAAGTGTTTGGAAGTAAATGCTTCGTCAAGAGAGATGAGGATGGCTTAGGTAGGTTGTTGGTATTTTGGCATGGTTTTATCATTGATGTCAACACCTACTAACTCTGGCACTTTGGAGAATCAGCAACATTCACCGGCAAGCAAGTGACTTATGCATAGTCACCGGTATATGGTACACCAATAGGATATAATGATCACCGACACTTGGAATGACATGGAAAACACATGGTTATGTCAAAAACATCATTTGGACACCTTGTCTTGAAGACTTGATCATTGGTTTATTCGAGTTTGCATATTTGTTGTTATCGACAAATAGGTCCAGGGTATTCACCGGCAGGTTCATCTATTCCAGATCAGCATGGCACACTATGGAGTTATTTTATTATTGTTGTAAATGCATCAAGCCAACATGTTGAATTGGTTATTGCATCGGATATTGCTTTTGTAAATTAATTTTATTGTAATAGCATTTAGAGCCAACGTACTATTGGTCCTAGGTTATGGTATAAATGTAAGATCTTATTTGTAAGATCGAATGTGGAATGCGAAAAAGAATTGTGTAAAGGTATATCCGAGAATAAGAAGAGCTATACATGCAGACATCATTTGAAGGTTGAAGAAGGTTTTTGTGAAGACAAGCAGAACTACACCGGTACTGAATCCATCATGCAAAGATGCTAAATTGTGCAGCACATTCATATTGGATTTAATCATCCAACTGTAAGTCAGTGTGACTTCCCATTTGTGATTGAGCAATGAGCTCTAGGCACTTGGCCTTTCTGTATGTGCAGACCCCATTTGTATGCACTTACTATCTGCAGTAGTATCATCTGATTGTGGGTAAGGTTTCCCACCGTGGTTTTTCCCCTTACAAGGTTTCCACATACAAATATTGGTGTTATGTGTTGTGGATGACTTTATCTTTCTATTTCATGCATTAATCCTTACCAGTATTACAATTAACTGATAAAACTGTCTACTGGCATAAAAGACCAGTTCACCAGTATTGTGCATTAAAGTTGTTAAAGTTATTTTGGATTAAAATTATTAGACAACTGATTCACCCCCACCCCCCCCCCCTCTCAGTTGTCCCCGGGACCTAACAATTGGCATCAGAGCCAAGTCCTCTTTTTGCAAAAGTTAAACAGCTTGAGGAGATCCAATGTCTAACAGCTATTTCAGGAAGGATAGTCCTAAACTTGATGGAACCAACTATGGGATATGGAAGATCAGGATGGAGAGACATTTGAATTGCATTAGAAAGGACATCTGGGATGTAACAAAGAATGGCTATACTGCTCCTACTATAAGTCAGCCTAATCCACCAAATTTGACTAAAGATGAAGAGAATGATTGCAAGGCAAGAGAAGCACTCTTGAGCGCTCTATCAGATCAGCAAATCATGGGATTATCAGATAGATCTACTGCTAAAGCTATTTGGGATCACTTGGAAACACTGAATGAAGGAGATTCCATAGTCAAAATTGCAAAACTTGAAAGCTTCCAGGTCAGGTATGAAAATCTGAAAATGGAAGAAGATGAAAGAATTTCTGCTTTTATGGAAAGAGTAAATGAAATTGTTTTGGGTATTAAATGTTGTGGAGGAACCCTAAGTGAAGATGAAATTGTTTCAAACATTTTAAGAGGATTGCCACCAGCATATAAAATGAAAGTTACTGCAATAAATGAACTTAGAACAATGCCTAACACATCAGTAACTAGGGATACATTAATTGGAAAACAATCAGCCTTTGAAATTGAGGTAATCGGTCCTGTTGCTACTATAAAGACAGACTTAGCTTTTAAGGTATCAACATCATCTGCACAATCATTTGACAAATCTGATTGGAAAGCTTTTTATGCAAGAGAACTTGAAGAAAGAAGGAGAGAAAATGAAGAACTTGAAGAACTTGAAGCACTATTTGCAAGAAAAATGCCTAAAGGTCCAGTTGGAAGTAACTATGAAGGTAAAGCACCCTTCAAATGTTTTAACTACAATAAGATTGGTCATATGGCTGCAAGATGCCCCGGTAGACATGCTAGGTTAAGAGAAGAAGCTAGAAGGACATACAAACCTAACCCTAAATATCAGAGATACAAATTCAAGAAGAATAAAGACAAATCTTGTTATCTTGCTGATGAAGGAGTCACTGATGATTTTGATGAGGATTCGGCAGACAATGAATGGATTTTTGTTGCTATAATAGAAGATCAACCGGCACCCATTATTCAACCAGTAGAATAGGCCTTGGCAACTAAAATTGAAACTAAGGATGAATGGATCATTGATTCAAGATGCTCACATCACATGACTGGTGACAAAAGTAAATTCTTAACTTTTCAGGAGTATAACGGAGGTCTAGTAAGATTTGGAGCTAATAAAGCTTGTTTAATCAAAGGTAAGGGTACAATATCTCTTGATGGTAAGCATAATACTAACAATGTTTACTATGTTAAAGGTTTAAAGCATAATCTTTTGAGTGTTGGTCAATTAGATGAAAAAGGATTTCAGTTACAGTTCAAAAATGGTAAATGCAAAATTATGAACATAACTAGTTTGGAAATTGCAACCGGTAATCAAACTAGAGGTAATATCTTTCATTTGAATAACAGTGATAAGACATGCTTGATTGCACATATTGATGAAAGTTGGCTATGGCATAAGAGACTTTGTCATGTAAATTTTTATTGCATGGTAAAGATCAGTACTACTAAGGTAGTTAGAGATTTACCTAAGATTGTTAAGCCTCACAATCCGGTATGTAAGGAATGTCAATTTGGAAAACAAGTTAGAGCTACTTTTAAAAGTATTCCAGAAAAATCAAATAATGCTCTTGACTTAATTCATACTGACTTATGTGGTCTAGCTAGAACTAAAAGTTTACAAGGTGATAGATATTTCATGCTAATCATTGATGACTATTCTAGAATGTGTTGGGTTACCTTTCTCAGAGAAAAATCAGAAGCACTTGGAAAATTCAAACTATTCAAAGCAATGGTAGAAAATGAATCCGGTAAGAAAATCAAATGTCTAAGATTAGATCAAGGAGGCGAGTTTACATCTAAGGAATTTAATACTTTCTGTGAAGTGAATGGAATCAGAAGACAGCTATCAGCACCCCAGACACCACAGCAGAATGGAGTTGTAGAAAGAAAGAACAGAATTATCTTGGATGCAGCAAGAAGTATGTTGTTTGAATCAAATCTACCACATGTATATTGGAGAGAAGAAGTAAGTACAGCCATCTATACATTCAACAAAGTTCACATCAAAGATGAAACCGGTAAGACCCCTCATGAACTATGGTTTGGCATTACTCCTACTCTTAAATATTTCAGAATTTTTGGAAGTAAATGCTATATTAGAAGAGATGATTATATTGGAAAATTTGATCCTAGAAGTGATAAAGGAATATTTCTTGGTTATTCATCTAAGAGAAAAGCATACAGATGTTTTAACAAAAGAATGCAAAAAATTGTTGAAAGCACAAATGTAAAGATTGATGAACAATTCAGAGGAACTTCAAGGTATATTTTGAACTAGCAATAGAGATTCTGACAGATGAATCTACATTGAACCCACCGGCACAGAATGGAGATCCAGTTACACTGGTATCATCTGAAAATTCCACAGTAACTGAGGAACAACAGTAAACAAAGACACCCCGATATGTAAGGTTGAATCATTCTGAAGATCAGATAATTGAAAACAAATATAGAGGAGTTATGACAAGAGGAAGATTGGAAAATGAAGAGGTATGTCTTATTTCTCAAATTGAACCAGCATCAGTTAATGAGGCATGTGAAGATAAATTTTGGATTAAAGCTATGGAAGAAGAATTAGAACAGATTGAGAAGAATAACACTTGGACATTAGTTCCCCAGCCTAAAGATAAAAATGTTATTGGAACCAAATGGGTATTTAGAAACAAACTTAATGAAGATGGTAAAGTAATCAGAAACAAAGAAAGACTAGTGTGTAAGGGATACTCTCAGAAAGATGGAATTGATTATAATGAAACCATTGCACCGGTAGCTAGAATTGAGGCAATTAGATTATTCTTGGCCTTTGCAGCACATAAGAACTACAAAGTATATCAGATGGATATTAAATGTGCATTTTTTAATGGAATTCTTGAAGAAGAAGTTTACATTGAACAACCTGATGGATTTTCTTTGACAGAAGACAAAGATATGGTTTGTAGGTTAAGGAAAGCTTTTAATGGGTTGAGGCAAGCTCCAAGAGCTTGGTATGCAAGATTAGATAAGTATCTTTTGAAGATTGGTTTTTCTAAAGGTAATGCTGATAGCAACTTACACTATAAAGTGACTAATGATGACATCTTGGTTATAGAAATTTTTGTTGATGATATAATCTTTGCAAGAGAAGATGGATTATGTAAAGATTTTTCTATTAAAATGCATGAAGAATTTGAAATGTCTATGATTAGAGAAGTAAAATTCTTTTTAGGGTTGTAGATTTCACAGACTGATAAAAGTATATTCTTGAGTCAATCCAAGTACTTAAAGGAACTATTAAAGAAATTTGGGATGGAGAACTCTAAACCGGTAAGCACACCTATGACTACAAATGACAAATTATCACTAAGAGATGAATCTACATCTGTTAATCCAACCCAGTACAAATCTATGATAGGAGGTTTACTGTATTTAACACAAACTAGACCTGACATTATGAATGCAGTATGTATTGTTTCAAGATTTCAAAGTAATCCTAGAGAAAATCATGAATCAGTAGTAAAAAGGATTTTCCGGTACTTACAAGGCACTACAAATCTTTGCTTATGGTATCCTAGAGATGAAAACTTTGAATTATGTGCATACACAGATCCAAATTGGGCAGGAGATGTAGATGACAGAAAAAGCACCACCGACGGAGCATTCTTTCTTGGAAACAGACTAATTTCTTGGTTAAGCAAGAAACAAAGTTGTACATCTTTATCAACAGCAGAATTAGAATATGTTGCAGCAGCAACAAACTGTACACAGGTATTATGGCTTAAACAAATGTTAAAGGACATAAAGGTTAATTCCAAGGAACCTATAACTATCTATTGTGATAACACTGCAGCAATTGATATATCTAAGAATCCGGTACTACATTCTAAAACCAAACATGTTTCTATCAAATTGAACTTTCTGAAAGAAAATCTTGAAGCAAAAGAAGTAAAACTGGTTTATGTGAATACTAAAGACCAGATTGCAGATATTTTCAATAAACCTCTGCCTAAGGAGACTTTTGAATATCTAAGAGATCAGCTTGGAGGCATACCCTCACCGATAGAGACTTAGACAGTTGATGTTTGTCATCAACCGATAGAATTAACAGTGAAATCTTTTACTCCAGCTTTGATGAGGAAGCTACTTCTCAAGGGGAGTAGTTCGTATAGTAAATTGATTGGTATTTTGTATCTAAAAATGCTTTTTATATTACTTTGGCATTTGATGTAAAAGGGGGAGAGATATCTATGGAAAAACACATTATCTTTTGGGGAGACATTATTCATTAGGGGAGAGATTGTTACTCTCTGTATTTGTACTTTGATTTTTGGTTAATGATCTCTTTGGGAGATTGTTGTTTTTGGTATTTGGCATTTCTGTTTTGGCACTTTGATGGTTTTTCCATCTTGTGTTGCCATCAATGCCAAAGGGGGAGATTGTTGGTATTTTGGCATGGTTTTGTCATTGATGTCAACACCTACAAACTTTGGCACCTTGGAGAGTCAGCAACATTCACCAGCAGGCAAGTGACTTATGCACAATCACCGGTATATGGTACATCGACAGGATAAAATGATCCTTGACACTTGGAATAACATGGAAAACACATGGTTATGTCAAAAACATTGTTTGGACACCTTCTCTTAAAGACTTGTTCATTGGTTTATTCGAGTTTGCATATTTGTTGTTACTGGTAAATAGGTCTAGGGTATTCACTGATAGGTTCATCTATTCCAGATCAGCATGACACACTATGGAGTTATTTTATTATTGTTGTAAATGCATCAAGCCAACATGTTGAATCGGTTATTGCATTGGACATTTCTTTTGTAAATTAATTTTATTTTAATATCATTTAGAGCCAACCTACTATTGGTCCTGGGTTATGGTATAAATGTAAGATCTTATTTGTAAGATCGAATGTGGAATGCGAAAAAGAATTGTGTAAAGGTATATGCAAGAATAAGCAGAGCTATACACACAGACATCATTTGAAGGTTGAAGAAGGTTTTTGTGAAGACAAGCAGAACTACACCGGTACTGAATCCAGCATGCAAAGATACTAAATTATGTAGTACATTCATATTGGATTTAACCATCCAACTGTAAGTTAGTGTGACTTCCCATTTGTGATTGAGCAGTGAGCTCTAGGTGCTTGGCCTTTCTGCATGTGCAGACCCCATTTGTATGCACTTACTATCTGCAGTAGTATCATCTGATTGTGGGTAAGGTTTCCCACTATGGTTTTTCCCCTTACAGGGTTTCCACATACAAATATTGGTGCTATGTGTTGTGGATGACTTTATCTTTTTATTTCATGCATTAATCCTTACCGGTATTACAATTAACTGATAAAACTGTCTACCGACATAAAACTCCAATTCACCGGTATTGTGCATTAAAGTTGTTAAAGTTATTTTGGATTAAAATTATGAGACAATTGATTCACCCCCCCCCCCCCCTCTTAGTTGTCCCTGGGACCTAACATAGGTTTGATTCCAAGAGTGATGAAGGTATCTTCTCGGGTTACTTAACTCATTGCAAGGCCTACAAATGTTACAATAAAAGACTAAGAAGAGTAATTGAGAGCATACATGTCAGATTTGATGAAGATATGCATAAAGGCAAACAAGCATAAGTAAACTAGTATGATGACTCCTATGATGAAGATTAGACAAAAAGTGAACCGGAAGAAGCATTCAGCAAGATCCCTAACCACTATGTGTAGAAGAATCACCCAAAAGAGTAAATTATAGATAATAAGAACGATGGTGTGTAGACAAGAAGAAAACTTGCCTGGAATAATGAACAAGTCAACTTCTACCTCATGACTGAAATGGAACCCAAAACATTTAATGTGGCCAACAAAATTAATAAATGGATTGATGCAATGGAAGAAGGGCTGTAGGAGATTGAGAATAACAAGATTTGGGAATTAGTTCCTAGACCAGAAGATAAGAATGTCATTGGAACAAAATGGGTCTACCGAAACAAGATGAATGAAGAAGGTAAGATTGTTAGGCATAAAGCAAGGTTAGTGTGCAAAGAGTATTCCCAAGTAGAAGGAAAAGATTTTGAAGAAACATATGCATCGGTTGTAAGACTTGAAGCCATTAGAATGTTTTTCAGCTTTCTCTACCTACAAGGGATACAAGGTATATCATATGGATGTCAAATTTGCTTTCTTAAATGGCAATTTAGAAGAAGAAGTCTACATAGAACAACCGGAAGGTTTTTTGTTGCATGATGATGAAACCTTTGTGTGCCAGTTGAAGAAGGCCATGAGGGTTCCAAGAAGAACCAAGGATGCCACAAAAGTGACTAAAAGGTATGTACAACCGGAAGCAAAGATGCAGGAAAGCGGTAATGAAAATAGGAAAGACCAAGTTTGTGATAGATGGAGCGCTTGAGTACAAGAGGCGCCTGTTTACCAGGTTTTCACCTACTTGGCAAAGATCTTTTTTTTTTTTTTTTTCAGGACATCTTATGATTTTTAGTATTTCTTCAGGACTTTTTCAGATGTTTAGAATTTCTTCAGGATTTTTTCTAATGTTTAGAATTTCTTCAGGACTTTTTAGTTGTACAGGCTGCTAGAGCAGAGAATACTTAGGTGAAGAATTTCTTCAAGTGGATGGTGTTGATCAGTTCACGGAGCTGTTCTCCTTTTGATGTTGAGAGTTGATAGGCGCCAGAGTCAAAGATTGCAGTAACGATGTAGGGACCCAGTCAGTTGGGTTCAAACTTCCCTTTGTTTTCTTGAAACTGTTGATTTTTAGGATTTTCTCTCAGAACAAGGTCACCAACCTAAAATTCTCATTGTCAAAATTTCTTGTTATAACCTCTAGACATTCTCTTTTGATATGCTCTTAGATGATTAAACGCCACTTGCTGATGTTCATCTAGCAACTCGAGTTCTTGCAATCTAGATATTCTGTAGTCTTCATCAGTAACAAGACCTTGCAAAGAAACTCTCAAAGATGGTATTTCCACCTCAATAGGTAAGAGTGCTTCGTATCCATACACCAAAGAAAAAGGTGTAGCCCCAACAGGTGTTCTGATACTTGTTTTATAAGCCCATAATGTAGGATTGAGCTACAAATGCCAATCCGTGCCAGATTTGTTTACTGTTCTATGTAAGATGGTCAACAAATTCTTGTTACATGCTTCAGCTTGTCCATTACCTTGAGGGTAGTATATGGATGACTAGTGTTGTTTGATCTTGAATTTCTCACAAAGCTCGTCTAGATCCTTGTTTTTGAATTGTCCCCCATTGTCAGTCACAATGGAAGAAGGTATCCCACATCTATAGATGATATAGTTAAGGATGAAGAACGCTACTTGTTTATTGGTCGCTTTGATTAGCAGAACTGCTTCTGCCCACTTAGTGAAGTACTTAGTGGCAGTTATAATAAACTTATGACCGTTAGATGATGCAGGATATATTTGGCCAATGAGGTTGAACTCCCATTGTTGAAAAGGCCAATGTGTTATGAAAGATATGAGATCCCTTGCTGGAGAATGTATGAGGTTTTCATGTAACTGACACTTCTCACAAGTTTTAGCAAATTTTATGGCATCTTTCTCCATGTCTGGCCAGTAGTAGCCATCCCTAAGTAGTTTCTGAGCCAGAGTTAGACCATTTGAATGAGATCCACAAATACCTTCGTGGACTTCAGATAATGCGCATTGGGACTCTTCAGTTTCTAGACACCTAAGAAAGGTACTATCCAAACCACATCTAAATAGGTCATTAGCAATGATGACGTATCGTGAAGCATTTCAGATTAGGCTCCTTTTCTCATTACAGGTGAGATTGGCAGGAATGATTTGGTCATGCAGGTATGAGTAAATATGGTTGTAGCGAGATGAGTCATGTCCAATAATAGAACAGACCATTTGGGAGTTAGGAGAATCATAGGTGGGATAATATAACTCTTCCACCAGGAATTCAAAGTGAAAGTTATACTCTTGTAGCTGCGGTATAGACACTAGAGTAGCCATAGCATATGCTGCTCTGTTTGTTGATCTAGGAATCTGTTGGAATGATACAAAGGTAAAGTATTTCTTGAGATCATCCACCATTCTCTTATAAGGCATTAGTTTGTCATCTTTAGTCTGATATATGTCATTGATTTGGTTGATGATTAGCTGAGAATCTCCATAGATGTGTAATTCAACAACCTTCCATTCAATAGCCAGCTTGATCCCATTTACCAAAGCTTCATACTCTGCAATGTTGTTTGTGCAAGGGAAAATAATTTTGTAAGCTTTTGGGATTGAATATTTTTGAGGAGTGATAAAAAGTATCCCAGCACCAAAGCCATGTTGAGTGAAAGATCCATCAAAGAACATTTTCCATGATCACTGAGTGAGGTGCATGATAGATTCATCTGGAAATTCCACGTGTAAAGGTTGATCATCTTCGAGCGGAGCATCAACAAGTTGATCTGTGATAACCTATCCTTTGATGGCTGTGCGTTCTACATATTCAATATCAAATTCTGTAAGAACCATAACCCATTTAGCCAATCTTCCTGTAAGTGTTGCTTTGCTGAGAAGATACTTGAGTGGATCAATCTTAACCGTGCCAGCTTGATAGAATGTGCTAACATGTAGTGTCTCAATTTCTGTGATGCAAAGACTAATGCCAAATAAGCCTTTTCTATGATAGTATAGTTCATTTCATAAGACACTAAGGTTCTGCTGATATAATAGATAGCTCTTTCCTTTTTATTTTCATCCTGTTGTGCCAGAAGTGCCCGCAATGATGTATCGATAGTTGATATGTATAGAATCAATGGTTTACCTTGAATTGGTGGCATCAATATGGGTGGATTAGACATGTATTCTTTGATTTGCTTTAGTTGTTTCTCACATTCCTCATCCCAGTTGTATTGGACTCCTTTCCTTAATACTTTTGTGAAGGGTTGAGCTTTGTCTACTAGCTGAGATATAAAGCACCTTATTGATTGAAGACGTCCTTCCAGCAAAAGGTTCCCCATGCACATGTGAAGGCTATCTTTTCTTGATCCTCAGGAGCTATGTTGATCTGATTATAACCAGAGAATCCATCCATTAATGAGTACATCTCATATCCAACAGTCATATCTACTATCATATCAATGTTGGGCAATGTAAAATCATCTTTTGGACATGCTTTGTTAAGATCCCTGAAGTCTGTGCAAACTCTAATAGATTTGTCTTCCTTTGATACAGGTACTATGTTTGATATCCATTATGCATATTCTATAGCTCTGATAAATCCAACTTTTAACAATTTTTCTAGCTCAGCTTTGACTAGCAATGCCACATGAGGGTGCATCTTATAGAGTTTTTTCTTGACTGGATTAAATCTTGGTGTAATAGAGAGGTGATGCATGATGAGATCAGGATCTAGTCCTGGCATATCAGAGTATGTCCATGCAAA
Source organism: Cryptomeria japonica (assembly GCF_030272615.1). Lineage (NCBI taxonomy): Eukaryota > Viridiplantae > Streptophyta > Pinopsida > Cupressales > Cupressaceae > Cryptomeria > Cryptomeria japonica. Next base: position 82,484,700 of record NC_081409.1, read on the forward strand.
GTTGATCTTCTTTTTCTGAAAAGAGGTTTCTGAAATCTTTTAACTCTTCTACTGATAGTGATTGAGCCAAATGTATGATATGCGGTGTCTCTTGACTTCCAATATTTACCGGTTGAGTTGGTTCAATCAATATTGAAGACCTTTCTTGGAAGAGACTTGGCAGCATATCAAGTATCTCACCTTTAGGTGCATCAGAGAGGTTTTCACCCTTAGGTATGTCCTTTATTTTTACTTTCTTTGTTCTGATACCACCACAGTGTGGTTTTCATCATCAAATCTTTTGTTTTTCTTTTTTTGAATTTTGCAACTGAGATACCCGACACTTGCTGCTGCCATATTCTCACTTTGTTCACTGGTGAAAGAGTTTATTGGTTCTACTGCATTACAATAACAGGCTAAGGTATAGTCATTAGCGAAGGTAGGTATATTCAAAGGTTGGTTGTAAAGAGTACAGTCAATCACTTCAGGATGTATCAAGGATAAAGTTTGAATAGGTTCAAGGGAGTTCACAGTATTATCATCATAACTTCAGACCAATAAGTTGAGTTCTAGAGGACTACCTTGCGTAAGCATTTCGAGACCAGGAAGAGTTACAACATGATTATCAAAGCGCACGTTAATATCTAGAGGACCTAACCCAGCATACCTACCACTGGCACCATCCTCTACATCAGACTGGACTACATATCGTGGTTCAACAATAACAGGGTTAGCTAACAGAATCTCGACATTCATGATGGAGTAGTCATAGTGTGATACCGAATAGGTATTGTCATGAATAGAGATTATGTCAGAGTCATCAGAGTCATAAGATGAAGTTTATGAGTCTTCTTCAAGTGATTTAGTGAAAATATGTATAGTATCAATATCCACATCTTTGATGCTGCAAGTTCCTTTGTGATTAGGGTCATTGATCACTTGTATTTGACATTCTTGTGGACATAAATTTGGTGGCTCTATAAGACTCTATCATCTTTTCCATTCAAATTCTTTTGGACTAATGACTGGTTTAGCTTATGTAGCTTCTAATTCTTCTTTTCTAGTTCCATACCTCATTTGTTCTGGCTCATCAGAGGGAGATATGGTAGGTGAAATTTTTTCTTGTGTTCTTTCTTCTTTCAGTTGTTGTTCATAGTCTTCTTGTCTTTTTAGTCTGATTTCTTTGATTTATTTTTGCAATTTTAAGCGTATCAGCTCTTGTGCGTCATCTGTGAGATCACTAGATTCTTCCAGAGTTTATATAGTAGAGGTATCGTAGAGGTGATTTGGACCCCATTCATACTCATTTGAATTGGTTTTCGAGTTCTCTATTTGTTGTCTACTAGTATATGTGACCAAAATATTTAGTGGTGCAAACAATTCTCTGATTCTTTCTACCTCTTCTCTCATATCCTCTGGGACTTCTACTTCTTGTAGTGTTATAGCTAATACAATTGGAACTTGATTACCTTCTGCTTCCTCTCTTGGTTGGCAATCCTTCTTGTTCTTCGACATACTCTTCTTGAGTTTGCTGAGTATTGATTTCCCGTGATGTTGAAGGTAGTATCTTTTTCCTCTACTTAGACTGATGATGAGAAGTATGTTTCTGATCTGATAACTTTGTTGGATTGTATCCTAGTCCAGCTTTATCATTTGTAGACTTAGTTTGTAACTAAATAGGTTCAACAATACCTTCTTGATGCTTGCCTAGAGGACCGGTACCTAAATATCCCATGTGTTGAAGCATCTTATCTTATAGCCTAGACCATATTGTGTCAGAGAGATTTCACAATGTCTTATTTCTTTGTTTTTTCTATCTTCTTTGAAAAGACATTTGAGCACAACATCTTCTTCTATCTCATTTGCAAGGGAAGTAGAAGACTGTATAAAGTCACCATCATAAATGATATTCGGAGTTGAAGTTTGTGGCTTCATAACCTCTGATGGTTTTCCAGTCTATCTCGGTGATGGAGGAAGAGACATTAGTGAAAGTACAAGTTCTATTTTGTATCCATCCATGCCAGTGTTTGTGATTTTCAATTTCTTTTCTAAATCTTTCAGCAAAGTTTCTGAACTTTCAACAGTAGTGGTTGCTCTATTATGAGGAACAAAAGTATTAGTACCCTACATTAATGCATTACATGAATAGCTCGTAACAACACAAATACTAACTTCAACTCTGTTATAAGGAAATTTCAGACACTGGTGATATGTAGATAGTATTGCTTTCATTTCGTGAATCCATGGCATGCTAGTAAGATGTTGTAGGAAAGAGGAAGATCAAGCACCTGGAAAATAACATCCCTTTCTATAGGTCCAACCCTGATTGGTAATAGTACAAGACCTTTAGATGTTCTTTCTTCTTTATCATAAGCTTTGATTGTTATTTCCTTTGTTGGATCAATGACATTTTTCAGAAAATACTAGCTGTGTTAGTAGATTGTAGGTACAAATATTTAATCCAGCGCCTCCATCTATCAAAACACGCTTGATTCAGTGTTTATGTATCATAGCTTCGATGTGTAATGGCTGGTTATGCGAGTGACTCAGTGAGTTTTCATCTTCTTAAGAGAATGTGAGGTAATGAGGCGAAGTCAAGTGACCTACCATGGATTGAAACCGATCTACATCTAAATCTTTAGGGACAGTAGCAACGAGCAAAGCTTTGTCCAAGATTTCTCTATGAGCAGAAGAGATTTTAAGCAATTCTAAAATGGAGATTTGAGCATTAGTTCTTTTCAATTGTTCGACAATGCTATAACCAGGAGAGGATGATGAAGCCAATTGCTTAGATTTAGCCGTGACTGTATCTGTTTGTCTGTTTGGAGAAGTCGATAAATTTGTTTGAGAAAGAGTTGAGGAACTAGCTCCTTGGAGAGTAACCTCCTTTTGATTGCGGGTCACAACATTGGCAATTAGTGCTTGTTTTTGTTTATCTTTGATTATGATCACATTGCAATATTCAGGCTGGGAAGATTCAATCATGTTGATTACATTGTCATTGTTAGTGTAGGTATAATTGACTTTAGCACCTCCTTTGGACTTTGAGGAATCACCTTGTTCATAATTAGGTAAGGGATCTTTAAAAGCTTTATGATCAACATTAGTCGCATGATTTCCAACAACCATTTTGCCAGCGTCAATGAGATCTTGAATTTCATGCCTAAGCTTCATGCAGTTATTTGTGTTGTGACCCTTGTTTCGATGGTATTTACAATATTTGTTCTCTCTCCACTATTTGGGTTTAATTTCTAGATCATATGGTCTAGAATTGTTTGGCAATGTTATTAGATAATTTGCCAATAGAGTTTTAAAAGCCAATTCATATGATTCATCTAGAGGAGTAAAATCATGTTTAGGATTTGAGAGCTAAGGTTTCTCTTTAAACCATTCTTTTGATTTTTTTGGAGGATTTTCTGCTACAGTTTTAGCTGCTTTGAGTGCTTGTGTACTGCTAGCCAGGTTAAATATTGTGGATTTGATTTTTCTTTAACAACGTCCACCACTCCATCATTAACAACATTCTTGTTGTTATCTTTTCCATACTTCCAGTATTTGTTCTTTTCTTTAGAACTAGAACCTTGCGATGTTTCTTTCCAAAGTGATATATCTCCTTTCTTTATGAGCACATCTTCTATTATGAGGGCACTATCTACCATTTTGTTGAATGAAGGATACACTTGCATTTGGATACTATATTTCAATTCAGGGATCAGGTTATTGATGAAGATATCCATCTTCTCAGAATCTGGAATAGTCCATGAATATCTAGAGAACATCTTTTTCCAATGTTGAAGAAAGGTGAGAAAGGGTTCTCCTGTTTTCTGTTTAGTGTTGCAAAGTTCGATCATAGTGACTGGATGGCGAATGTTATAGGAGTACTATTGTAGAAACAATTGTATTAACTCCTCAAAAGTTTTGATTCCCATAGGAAGACTTGAAAACCATTCCATAGCTCACCCTCCTAAACTTCTCAGGAAAAGGCGCATGAGGTATGTTTGTTCGTGCATGAATTCCATACATAAAGCGCAAAATTCTCTGACATGGTCTTGAGGATCTGCATTTCCATCATATTTGTCAAACTTAGGCATCTCTACCTTTGAGGGAAAGGGAGGCATGTAAATGTTTTTATCATATGGAAACGAGCATATTGTGTCCAAAGAATATTGCTTTGATGATTTATCTTTGTTTTTCAGTTCTGTGATTTTAGTCTGTAACGCTTGCAATCGTTTGTTTACTAGGCCTAAAAGTGTCTCTTCCTCTTTAGTGATAAGGGTTTCAATGTTATAATTGGTAGGAATTTTGGTGCCTTGCTTTGCTAGCTCTAGAAAATAGTCTTCTTTTTCTCTAGCCATGATGACTTTCATCATCTTTCGGAAATGCTTATCATTTAGACATTTATTTATACTAGTTTCCGAAGGTTCAAAAGCTACAGATTCATCTGATGAAGAATCAGTGTCAGTGGAATGGTTGGTGACATTTTCATAAGTATCTTGTTTGGTAGCTTGTCTTTCTTGCCTTTCTCTAGACATGGTGGAAGATAAGGGCTGGCAAAAAATTGGTAGATTAAAAACTGGTATTTGTGACGATGAAGGTTTATTTGAAACGAGTTCTTCTACAAAGAATGGATTGTGTTGTGATGAAAAGGATGCTGCTTTTCCTTTGTCATTTTTGCTGTGAGAACTTTTGGTTTGAACATGCATTTACAATCGACAGGACCGAGAGTTGGATGTGATGTAGAAGTCAAGATCAAATTGAGGCTATTTTTTCATTTAACATAGTGATTGAGGGAAGTAACTAAGATCTGGTCTGGTTTCAGGAATGATCTATCCTGTGTAAGATGTTATCTAAGTTAACTTAGGTTTGAAAAGATGTTGTTTTAACTAGTTGAGAGATGATTGACAAAATCATGCAACGCAACGACATATATACACTATCAAAATTGTTTATGCTCAGGAGGTTGATAACCATTTTTGTGCTCACTGTAGACTGATATGGGCAATTTTGACTATTTTGACTGACAAGATCAAGAATTCGTACGACAGACTTTGCAGGTCCAGACGATAGTTTAACAAATACTAGATGATAAAGACAATATTTTGTATGAGTTGCTGCCTACCTGTTCATACGACAGGTAGGTAGACTTCAGATGATAAACTGATGGATATGGTTATTTTTCATACGACACAGAACAAAGAATCAAACGATAATTCTCCAACCAAGACGACAACTTCTCAGACCTCGTATGACAAGTTTTGCAAAGCCAGACGACAAACTGTGAGGATTAATGAAGTTTCATACGACAGAAGGTATGTAACAAGATGATATTTCAGTAGACTCGTATGACAAAAGATTAGACAGAAACAAAATTCTGGCAAACAAAGTTTTCACGACTGATGAGGACCAATTTTTGATATAGGACTGATTTTGAATGACCGATAGGGACTAGTTTTTGACACTGACAGAGTTTATCACTAAGCTATTTGGTATTGTTTTCTCCATTTTTAGTGTTTCAGTTTTAGTTTCGGGGATGAAAAACACAGAAAACACGTAAGATGTTAAAAAATTCCAAGCACAACACGCTAACCCTATGGAAGTTGGCTTAGAGAAGAAAACCTTTGCTTGTTGACTTAGGTACACACCCAATAGCTAATCAGAATATGACCGTTGAGTCTCACGCAATGGATTCTCAATGCTGTATTAACTGACTCCAAATGCTAATGGGGGCACAATATGGCAAGTGTCTTGGGAGAGTTACTATCTCTCTTGCACAAAGATTATCCCCATTTCAGAGGTGAATTGGGTAGCTTCTATCTTATAGTTCTTAATTAGGAATTCCGTTTGAAATTACCTCTTGAAGTCACACAAGAATGATTGAGGGCTATAGCCTGACAAGGTGCCAAAACAAGATGTAGTCACGTAAATGTGATTGAGACCGTGAGGCCCTACAAAATGCTCGATATGAGAGATCTCAAAGAGAAAAATCAAATAATCCCATCCTCTGAGACTTTAATCACTAGAGGCCTATTTATTATAGTGATTTGGAATGCTCAAGTCCAGTTGTACTCACTTGGGTTGTTCTCACAGGGTGATTACTTTTTTCCACTATGACAGGCCCGCTAAAGGTACACAAATCTCAAAATTTAGAAAATGCGTCGAGGGTCTAGATTTCTAATTGTCTGTAAAAGACAAGAGCATACTCTCCTACCTCTCTGATTTTTCCAAAAACACGAAAGATAGATTTGTTCTTTAACCAGATAGCAAGTTAAGTGCCTAAGAAAATAAAAAATGAATACACAATGTTTAGTCGATTTTCCTTAGGCAATCTGCAAAACCGATATATCCTTAGTCATTTTCTTCTTGATTCTTTGACAGGCATGTGTTTGATTGATAAATTCTCTATCAAGCATCCTGCAAGAAATTGGTTAGGTTTTAAAAACAAATTTCAGATAAACATAAGAAAGATCAGGGTTAGCGGCAATGTTAGCATAATCAAATTTCAATTCATGAAAAAAAAAAGCCTAGCAAGTAAACTGTTTCTGAAACGACAAAACAAAAATTTGTACGACAGAGTATACCTTCTTGCATGAGTATTCTCATAGACCCGAATGACAAAACATAGAGTTAGATTATCAGAGCAGAGACTCGTACGAGCCCCTTTTATGTTTTATATGATAAAACAGAGTCCTTGACAGAATGTCATATGATGCAGGAGAAACACTCATACGTTATTTAGCAGAGACTATACGAACGAGACCTGTAGGATTAAAAAAAGTGATTTTGAGGCCAAAGTATTGAATTCTGTGCCCCACAGTGGGTGCCAAAAATGTGTGTGTGAAAAGTGGAATAAGTATCTGTAGACACCCAAAATTGTCTAGTCTAATTAAATAAATATTTTACTTATTTAATTATCTAAGCTTAATTCTTCTATTAATTAAATGAATCTTTATTTATTTAATTAATTCATTTATCCTCTTCTAGCCTTATTTCTCATTTAAATAAATACATTTATTTATTTAAATTATCCTTTTCCTAAATTAAATAAATATCTTATTTATTTAATTGATCTCACTCCTTCTATTAATTAAATAAATCTTTATTTATTTAATTAATTCATTAACCTTTTCTACCCATGACATGTGTCATTCATCTCTTAATTCATACACTACCTACCCCTTTCATTATTTTATTATTTATTTTACCTACCCTCTAATCATAGCCGACCTCCTTTTACACCTCTCAATCTTATCCCTCCATTTCATATAGTGTCTTCTATATAAGGAGATGCTTCCTTCATTATCAAACCCTAATCATTCATTCTAATGAATCATCTTAAGGACTTGACTACATTACGATCCTACTTGCAACCACATTCCGTTCTTTGTTGATCTCTTGTGCACATAAAATCTGAGAGCAAATATATCAAGCAAGATCAATGAAGATAGGAAGAATGGAGATCAAAACCCTATTGGACATGTGATGGTATAATCTTTGTGATTTCATTTGATTTGCATTGTCTTAGGTAATGTTCATATGTTATGGTGGATCTTTGTTGTTGTTTGGCTAGGGTTTTGTGGTTGAATTCATTTAGCCTTTCAATATTGTTATTATTGTTATCCATTTTCACCATATACATTTTGGCACGCCCGGTGGGACATGAATTTTTGTTAGATCTGTATTTTTTTTGCCGATTTTTCTAACCCTATATTGTTGTTTTGTTAAACAATTTGGAGAATAATCTTGTGCAACTAGGGTTTTGGACACAAAATCAAGATCTTGGAGAGATTTGATCATATCTCACAAACAGCTAGGAAATTTTGTACCAAATTGTTTTTGCAGGTTGAAGAAAGTATCAGGAGCTCTCAATACAAAATTCAGAATTTTTGGAGTAAATTTTCATTTTCTATGAATTTTTTATGATTTTTCATAAAAAATTATTTTTGAGAGAAAATGAGAGAATTTTTTGGATTTTCTTACATTTTTGGAAATCACTTAGAATTATACACAAGATCTATTCTTTGTGATTTTAATTCTGATGCAAAATATTTCCCTAAAAATCGGATCTTTAAAAATTAGGGTTTTTCCTTATTTTGATTAGATCTCGCAAACGGCTTTGAATTTTGGCATCAAATTTGTTTTACAAGTCAGGAAAAAAATTCGAAAGATTCAGTAAAAATTTTAGATTTTTGGGATTGATTTTTCATTTTATATGAAGTTTTTATGATTTTTCATAAAAAATTAATTTTGAGAGGAAATTAGCGAATTGTTCAGATTTTCTTACATTTTTGGAAATCCCTCATAATTATACATAGGATTCGTTCTTTGTGATTTTAAATTTGATGCAAAATCATTCCTAAAAAATCAGATCTTTGAAAATTAGGGTTTTGCATTATTTTACTCATATCTCACAAACTGCTTTGATTTGTTATAAAAAAATATTTTTACAGGTTTGGAAGATCATCAAGACTCTCCAATAAAAATTTCAGATTTTTTGGATCGATATTTGCATTTTATATGAATTTTTTATGATTTTTCATAAAAAATTAATTTTTGGAGCAAATTAGCAAATTTTTTGGATTTTCTTACATTTCTAGAAATCTCTTAAAATTTTATAGGTGGTCTATTTTTATTATGAATCAAATCTTTGAATTGGTCAACAAAACGCATTGTTGAAGGCCCCTATTTTACAAAGTCTTTTGGATCTAAAATTTACCTACCTTGTGTGCTTGCAGGAAGAGGTGATCATTTGAAACAATCCAAACTACTAATAAATCTTTGTTGTAGGTCCTTGGCAAGGGTTTCTAGATTTTTATTGTGTGCCTTGTTTTTATAGACTAGCAAACACTTCAATTGGTGCATTAAAATTGAATCATTGTCTTTTGTGTCTTGAGCAATAGGCTCTTTTTGTTTAATCTTTAGAGGGACTGTCTTCCCGTGTGGTCATTAGGACTACTAGTGAGAAGAAAACAACCCAAGTGGTAGCAAAAGAAAAGCCATCTTCTTCCAAACCACTATAAATAACTGTATTCATGGTGAAAACTATGGATAACGTGTGTTGATTAGTTCATACCGACATTATGTCTCCCCATAAACCCGTTTGATCAAATTTATTTGATCAGTTGTAGGGCGTAACCCCTACCGGCTGGGAGCCTTTTGTGTTTATAGAGCTGAAAGTGCCACATGTATGGCCACATGAGCGGATGCCCTTACTAGCACCTTTTTGTTTTAGAAGCCAAAATCCTTCTAGTTGTTGAGGCAGGAGGTCAGACCTCTGGTAGCGGCCCACACACATACGGTTCTTAGTAGAGATACAAAGTTCGCCATGGGGAGTTTTCGTGGGGACTGATGCTTGGCTGACCCGAGAAGTGAGTGCCGAGGGTGGAGCCAGTGAGGTCAAGCATCTAAGTATCCGCTCTGAATAGCATAGCCTCGGGGGTAAAACCTCATGTGGGATCAACAACTATTGTCTTGGCTAGCCATAATAATTGTGCTTGATTTATTTTAAACATTCAAAACATTCAAGACCAAACAGCAAAACATTGTGTCTTTTGTGTCTTCAAGTGTATGCAAAACATTTTTACATCAAACACCACACTTTTCTTAGAGTCATTTTGAGTCTAAACACTTGCAAACATTGAGTCCTCATCAACATTGTGTCCTCTTGTCACGAAAAATAGTCAAACATTCAGATTTGGTCACAACTTCACAAATTGGAAAAATTTTACAGTCCAGCAAACAAGAGCAATCAGTTTCAGAATTCTTGAGCTTCCTAGGTTGTTTCTCTGGGTTTTCATCTAGCATTCAACTTGTCTTTGGGTCTCACAAAATCCATCATTTCTTTACACCTTACATTACATTCACATTTGTCTAAAATTGAGTCAAAAGGTCACTTGGTTGTCCTCACTATACTTTGTCAACACACTACATACAACAACATTTTGCTAAGTGGTCCCTCATCAAGGTCCATCACCTTTGGGTCTCATTTGGTCTTACTTAGAGTCAAGGTCAACTTACCTCATCAAGAGAAACTATCCTCTCTTTGGAAGTCACACATACTCTACTACATACATACTTGGTCTTACACTTTGGACATTGCAAGTACACTTCAGATTCATTTACATTTCATCCAACTCTTGGTCTTCCATACTTTTTCCATTTTTCATCTAGTCTCACACATCTTGGTCAATACCTAGTTCATGGTTGAAACCCGTCTTCAAAAATCTAGGAGAGAAACTAAAGAGGCTCAAGAGTCCGCAAACATGAGTTCTTATGAGTATGACAATGATATCTTTTTCAATTTTGATCATACTACATTACCTGACATGGATGCCTATAGAAACATTCCAAATATTGAGAACATGGACACTACAGACAACAATGATACACACAATGACAATATGGACAACTTTTCCGTACATTCAGCAGATGTGGAAGAATCCATTATGGACCCCCGCTTTAATCGATTGATTGAGGAAATAATGAGGAGGGATAGACAATACTTCTTACAAATGATGGCACAAAGTGGAGCCAAGATACCTCATGATTTTGACATGTCTCAAATAATAGAAAATCAACCTTTGCAACAACCTCACTCCAACATGGATCAAAGGAGACCTAATAGTGGAGGCAATAGAGGACCACATATGGTGCCTGAATCACCATCATCTTTGTTTCAAAAACCAGAGGTCCCACATACACATGGTCAAGCATATGATACTCACTTTCGCAGACCATTATGGAAATCTTATGCAGAGAAATATGCTCAATCACATACCAATGCTAAGGATCAACCACCAAAGCAATTGGATATTCAAAGGCATGCTCAAAATTTGGACGCAAGGAAACCCTGTGTCAAATTTGGGGACAACAGACTAGAACAAACTCATGACATGCCTGTAGAGTATGGTATACATGGACAAAATAGATATTTCATTCCTCAACATGAATCTATACCAAGTGGTCCATATACACAGCATCATTATAGACCTCCTCCATATGAACATGTGTATGATCAATATCATCCATATATGAAACATGCTTCTCCTCCAATTGGTGCCTCAAGCATAGGGTATGGTCCAAGAAGTCGATCTCCACCTAAGAGCAATTTGGAGCAACAAATCAGGGACTTACAAAAGAAAATGGAGGACATAAATACACCGAAGCCAACATACACAATGAGAGACATATGTCCTTATCCATTTGACAAGAGAATTCCAATTCCTCATTTTCCTACACACTTTGTGACACGTAAGTTTGATAAGTATAGAGGAAAAGGGGATCCTAAGGCACACATAAGACAATTTTTCACAGCTTGCATTGAGGTAGCTTCAGAAGAGACATATTTGATGAGATTATTCCCACAGAGCCTAGGCGATCAAGCTATGGAATGGTTCTCCCAACTTTCACCTGGTATTAAGTCATGAGGTGACTTAGTAGAGGCATTTATTCAACATTTATCATACAACATAGAGACAGACATATCAGTCACTACTTTGTGTAACACCAAGCAAAAAGAGGGAGAGTCTTTTGCATCATTTTTACAAAGATGGAGAAATCTAGCCAGCAGATGCTCTTGTGAAATTCCACAAAAACAAATGGTAGAGATGTTCACCCAAAATGTTAACAAAGAGATTGGTTATGACTTAAGGAAAGCTTGTTTGTCCACCTTCAAGGATGTCATTGAAAAAGGCTTAGCGATAGAAAAGGTCCTAATTGAACAAGGAGTCATTAAGATATTCAAGGAAAACAAAGATGACTTTAAAGGAAAAGACAAGCCAAGATTTTGGAATAAAAACAAGAACATAGTCAATGATGGTGTTGTTGATGCCAATATAGTGCGACCCAAATTCGTTTTTTCTAGATCAAATCAGATGAATACTCAAACAACTTCTAAATCACGAAGGAAGTATACTCCATTGGGAGAACCACTTGAGTCAGTTTTCAAGAAGCTAGTGGCAAACAAAGTAATCACTATACCAGATTTTCCTCCATATGAGCCAAAGTTTAAACCAAATTGGTGGAATGATGATGAGTATTATGAATTTCATAAGAGCAAGGGTCATAAGATAGGAAATTGTCATCGAATGAAGAACATCATACAAGATCTCATTGATAGAGGTGACATTGAGATTGAGGGACACTCATCCAATCAAGAACATGAGATGTTTAAGGAACCATTCCCAAAACATGACAAAGGAAAAGCTAAAGTCACAGATGATCAAACCAACTATACCAGAGCATCCTACAACTATGATTCAACTATCAATCACATCTCGATGGACAATTATGTCTCTACCATTATCATCAAGGACAAAAACCCTGAGAATTCTACCCAGAGACCCAAGATTGTCTTAAAAGTTGTTGGATCTTCTTCCGAACCTACCTCTGAATGTCATGTTACAACCCATCGAGGTAAAATCACTTTGCAAGGTGCTCCAGCCAAGAACACCGCTTCCTCATCAACCAAACCTGAGTATGACCTTGTAGAACAATTAGGGAAGACACCCGTGCTCATCTCCATTCTTGAGCTCCTACGCATATCCCCCACACATAAATCCATTCTTGACAAACTCTTGAGAGAAACTATCATTCCTACTAATCTGAATGTGGACCAGTTTCAAGCCATTGTGGGATACCTTTCCATTCCACACTCCCTTACATTCACAGAAGCTGATGATGCCTCCGTAAGTCAGCCACATAATGCACCTTTACACATTGAAGCCTTCATACACAAACATAGAATAAAGCAAGTCCTAATAGATGGAGGAGCAGGTCTAAACATTTGTACATTGAGCACTATTAAACAATTGGGATATTCCAACAAAGCTGTGAATTCTACAAACAAAATTACCATCAAGGCATATGATGACGAAGAGCGCTCATCCAAGGGCACAGTCACCTTACCTCTTAGAGTTGGGCCAATTACAAGGGATGTGGTTTGTCAAGTCCTAGACCTAGATCTCACATACAACATATTGCTAGGACGTCCATGGATTCATGAAATGAGCGCAGTCCCATCTACATATCATCGATGCATCAAGTTTCCACACAATGGAGTTGAAGTGACCATCAAAGCTGACCCAAATCCATTCATATATTGCAACAATCTGCGACCTATATCAGAAATAATAATCCCAGTCAATCGAGAGGCTATTCCATCTTCAACATATGTGGATCTAGAATCATTGAAAGCTTAGACATCAAATCAAACAGAGATCAAAGAAAAGTTCAAGGTTAAAGACCTGGGATGTGGTGAGTATATCTTTCATGTTGATCAACTCCCACTATCTCCTAAGACATTCAGTCAACAGGAACAATCTACAAATAATTTTCAATGCCAAGGAATTGGGTGTGAACCACCTAGTGTTGTGGCTACTAAGTCTAAATGCAAATCTCCTCTAGTGGTGCAAGCATCTCTTGATATCAATAGTCCTAAGAGTGGTTCCAGTGAAGAATCTATTGAGAGTATCACCAGCCCACTTGAGAAATCACATAGCTCTTCCATTTCATCCACTCATTCCATTTCCACTCAACTTCTAGACTTGGATCAACAAGAATTACAAAAGCCCTTACTCATTGGGGATCAAAAATCAAGATTTGAAAAGAAAAATCTAAAAGTCAAAAATAAAGAAAAGTCCTTTAATCCAAATCAAAATCAAAAGCTATTGGACTCTACAAAAATCAAAGTCAAGGATAAAAATCCTATAAAAGAAAAAGAATAAGAGATGATCTCTCCTAATACCAAAATAATTGGGGGCAAAAGTTCTAAAATTTCTAGTCAAAAAGCATACTTGTTGATCCTAAGTCTCCATCATGCTATCCTACTTTCACTTCTTTTCGCAATCATAAGCCTTCATCAATCATTCACTTGTTCTGCACATCCTTTCCCTTCTAGTGATACATCATGGACCTTTAATGGAACTTCCTCTAGGGACTTTGTTATCAGGGATGCCCAAACTTCTTCAAGTGACACGCATATGGGCCTGTGTAGTCCACACACTAGTAATTCTATCTGAATTCCATTATCAAGGAAGATAGTCACTCGAGCTACACATCATTCAGTCAAGAAACAATGCAGCTACAATCACAAAGTCAAACCTCACACATTTGAGGTAGGGGACTTAGTTCTCAGAGAAAACCCTAAAAATCAGCAAGATAGAGAGAAGAAGGGCAAGTTCGAACCAAATTGGCTTGGTCCTTACATCATCACAGTAGCATATGGATCTGGGGCATATCAACTCTCAACTACAGAAGGTGAACCTTTAGAGGATCCTATCAACAACATGCACCTTTGCAGGTTCTACACATAGCTCTTTCTAATATCCTAATTCAAAAAATACAAAAAAATCAAAAATTTCAAAAATACAAAAAAAAATTCAAAAATTTCAAAAATACAAAAAAATTTATAAAACAGAAAAAATCGTTACTTGGTGAAAACCTGGCAAACAGGCGCCTTGTGACACAAAAAACATTGAAAAATAAAAAAAAGTAAAGAGAAATAATTTCATCCAATGGTGAAAACCACTTCAGTGGCGCCCTAGGCAAGTACCATGGTGAAAACTGGGTCACCAGCACCATGCATAGAGACATTGCTCCTCCCTCCTTCAGGATTGACTTTCATCCTTTCACTTTGCACACACTCACAACCTATTCGTTCATAATAAACTTACCCATTCCCATCATGGCTTGTTATTGATCTACCCAAGATTGGTTCGCCATTCATAATAAACCTCCCTTTTCACCTCCCTTTCCATCCATAATAAATCAGCTCCTATCTATGGCTAAGGCAAATCCTACGTCTAGTGATGGGTGTGGAACTGAGAACATCACATGTTTCGAGGAGTACAGTTTCTTCCAGCTTCCTTCAATCTATCTGCGCACAATCCGCAATAATGCAACATTTGCTTCACAAATCCGTAATAAAGTTTCATCTTCTCCACAATAAAGTATCAGTTTCATGGATTTAGTCAGTTTCAGATGAGACACAGCAACAACAATGGGCTTTCAACAAATCAAATCTTTCAACAGACTCAGACAACATTATGGTTTAGTGCTATCTATCCTTTTTGTGAAAGTTAACATTGTGACCACAATCAAATAAGACTTATACAAGTGACAAGAGACACTAAACTTGAGGACTACAGCGGATGTTGGTGTCGAGTCTTGGTTTTCTTTTGATTTCATCTTTTTTTCTGGTGACATGTCTTTTAGCTTTTCCGGGATGTCTTTGACTAGAAAGGCGAGGATGGGGTATCGTCACCTATTTGTATTTGCTATCTGTGGATTGTCTCTTAGTAATGCTATGAGGACACTGTGAGTCTAGTGTGAACTAGGGTATTCCTTGTTTGTGACTGTCTTATCTCCATGCAAATAGGTACAATGACTTTTTGGGTCGAACATATGCCTCGATTGTCATACCTACTTGCCATAATAAAGCTTAATGATGATAACACACAAGAAGCTCTTTCACTTTCATATCTTCTATCTTTCATCCCCCTTTCTTGATTGACTTCCATCATCCTTCTCGAGTCCACGTAGCCTGCTATCACATGACTGAGTATAATGACACACCAAAAACATTTGCATTTCATGTAGTTGCACTTGCATTACCACATATAAGCATTTCATACATACATATAGATATCACAACTGCATCACGTCCTGCACAAAACACCTGTTAGCACAATTTACATTTGCATTGTCATATTCATCCACATTTCATACATTCACATTTGCATCATGCATACACATATAAAACATAAAAGAACAAAAAAAAAAAATATTGCATTTCATCATGTGCATCCATATCATAAGCATCACATAGAAACATACATCATGAAACATCTCATCACATAGGTACACATGCATATAGCTGCCGCAATGAATCATCTCATATATATATATATATATCTAAAAATCATAAGTGTCATGATACAATGATGTCAAACTTATATGGCTACAACCACCCCTCGTGTCACCCTATCCGGACATAGGAACCCACTGATAACTCCTGCCAACACTATTGGTAGTGCTAATCATGTCCATGTCATGGTATCCCATGCCACATGTCGCACCCTCATCTCCAGTCCCAGATCCTAGAACACTCGTCTAAGGACATCCCTGTCTCCGTCTCGATCGTACGGAATTAGCTCCCCATCAATCGATATCCTCAGTATCCAGTATACATCCTCCATGGTGACTGTCATCTCCCCCATTGGCAAATGAAAAGTGCAAGTCTCAGAGTGCCACCTCTCCACCAGTGCAGTCAGCAATCCCATGTTCGCCCGAAACTCAGGCACATACAAAATATGTCTCAATCCCATAGCCTCAATCGCAGCTCGATCCTCGGTTGTCAACTCAGGTCGCAACCTCTGAGTCGATGGGAATCTCTCCCGTGACTCCAACATAGGTAGATACTCCTGTAGTCAAGCAAATCAATCATCTCAGTCCTAGTGACACTCATTGTTCATCACAAAGTGTTGCTTCTATCCTAGTGGTACTCCTTGTTCATCACAAAGTACTACGTGTTTGGCACTCCCTGTTCATCACAAAGTGCTGCTCACATTTGCACTCACTGTTCATCACAAAGTGCTGCTCATATTTTAGTACTCCCTGTTCATCACAAAGTACTATATCTTGGTACTCACTGTTCATCACAAAGTGCCTTGATCTATCTTATCCTAGGGCCTATGCTTGAGTAAATCCTCTTGAGAAGTTTCCTAATTGGCAATGTATGTTCTATCATAGAATTGTCAATCCTAGCCCTATTTTTTATCCTAGTCTTCCCTAGAGGACCTGCTTGAGTGTATCCTCTCAGCAGCTTATCCAATCGACAACGTATGTTCATCACAGAACTGCCGATTTGACCTAAAAGACAAAAATTCACTTTTTTTTGGACACAAACGCGCTTTCCTGAAATAAACACACATTTATTACATTACCTAGCATGCATTAATGACAACAATAAATGCATCAAAGTACAAGGAGGTTTTGTGGTACTTACTGGCTCTCCTGCCTCTGCTGGCCTGTGGAATCGGCGAACGCGATCAAATTTGTGAACCAAAGCTATCGCTGTTGACTGCTGCTACTCTTTTCTCTCTCTGCACTCTAATGTCTTGGAGGTGTAGATGACAATGAGGATGTATTTCCCTTGTGGTCTATCTTATAGACTGCCCTAGCCCTCGTTTCCCGAGTCAGTCTTCATTATCCCGTGACTCTGTCACTTTATCCGGTTAGTCCATTCTATCCTTTCTTTCTTATCGAGAGATTGTCTTCGATCTTTTTAGACATTTTCATCCAATCTCTCGAGGGGGCATATCATTCCCATCTTGGGGCAACTCTGTATCAGTTCATATTATCTTCTTTGAAACAACGCGACAAGCCACATTGTCTCAAAGAGGGGCAAAATGTAGACACCCAAAATTGTCCAGTCTAACTAAATAAATATTTTATTTATTTAATTATCTAAGCTTAATTCTTCTATTAATTAAATGAATCTTTATTTATTTAATTAATACATTTATCCTCTTCTAGCCTTATTTCTCATTTAAATAAATATATTTATTTATTTAAATTATCCTTTTCCTCAATTAAATAAATATTTTATTTATTTAATTGATCTCACTCCTTCTATTAATTAAATAAATCTTTATTTATTTAATTAATTCATTAACCTTTTCTACCCATGACACATGTCATTCATCTCTTAATTCATACACTACCTACCCCTTTCATTATTTTATTATTTATTTTACCTACCCTCTAATCATAGCCGACCTCCTTTTACACCTCTCAATCTTATCCCTCCATTTCATATAGTGTCTTCTATATAAGGAGATGCTTCCTTCATTATCAAACCCTAATCATTCATTCTAATGAATCATCTTAAGGACTTGACTACATTACGATCCTACTTGCAACCACATTCCGTTCTTTGTTGATCTCTTGTGCACAAAAAATCTGAGAGCAAATATATCAAGCAAGATCAATGAAGATAGGAAGAATGGAGATCAAAACCCTATTGGACATGTGATGGTATAATCTTTGTGATTTTATTTGATTTGCATTGTCTTAGGTAATCTTCATATGTTATGGTGGATCTTTGTTTTTGTTAGGCTAGGGTTTTGTGGTTGAATTCATTTAGCCTTTCAATATCGTTATTATTGTTATCCATTTTCACCATATACAGTATCTACAAGCTGTAAGACACAACACTTCAATTAAGTCATTAGATGCATGGTTAGTAAATCAATAATCAATGGATGAACAATAAACCATTACAAAGCGACCTATTGCCTTCTAGTAAATGCGAGTTTAGATTGCTCTCAGATTGCTAAGCTATCCAGTGACTAGACAACACCTAAATGAATGATTTAATCTATATGAGCATGAATTGATCTAAATGGATGCAAGATTTAAGCTAGATATAAAAGATTAATCCAACATGATTTAAGCAATATTAATCTAGATGATCTAAATATGTATGCAATAACTAATATGAAATCTCTTAATGTGAAATATTAGTGAACCTAGAGAAAAAACAACATGATAACAATATATTCACTAGGATCCTTTGAATGAGAGATGAAGGCTGAATTTATAGAAAACTTAGAAAGAAACCAATGGCTGAGATCAAACGATGATGAGCGGTCAAGATTTTCCCAGAGGAAGCACAATCCAGGTGAATTGATGTGATTGGATGCTTTTCTTAGTTTTAAAGGAAATTGAACTAAAATTAAGATAAAATCAGCAAAAACTGATTTATTCTCTGTTTCATTCAATTTTGATATTTAATTGTTTTAATTGCTTTCTCTGAGATTATTTATCAAATTTTTATTTGATTTTCAAGATTATCTCCATTTGATTTCTTTTCTCAAATTTTAATTCTTTTTTTGCCCAATTAATTTCTTTTTTGATGATTTAATGGCAAATTGATTTATTTAATTAAATATACTAGGATATTTAATAAATAAATAGGATAATTGTTTTTAGAATGTTTTACTTGAAATGATCAATTAATTAAATAAATATTTAATTAATATTGGTTGATTAATTTGCCATGTAACATTGATGATTTAAGAAATTAATTGTGTGCTCAAGATTTATTTAATTTCCTTTGGTTAGGACCTTGGTGATTTTGTCGAGATTAGGGGCCCATGGTTTAGATGACCATTTTTAGGGTATTACAACAAGGTGTGTGGAGTCATCACAGACCAGTAAGACTGAAACTGGTAGAGCAGAAGATTAAAGGGTTGCAAACTTCATTTGCAGTAGGGAATTTATTTGTGTATTTGAATCTTCATATTATTTTCGCTAAGTAGGTGCTTAGTGCAGGGGTTGTAGCTCCATTAGGTTGTATCCTATAAATTGATTAGGGGTTGGTGCTCCTTTGAGTCAATGCTCATAAATCAGGGGTTGGTGCTCCTTGGGTTGGTGCCCTAAAATTGTAATCAGATCATTTTCATTATGAGGCTAGATTGGAGCAGAAGATCTCCAACAACTATTCTCATCGAGGTTTTTCCCACAATGGGTTTTCCTCGTATATATGGTGCTATGTGATGCATTATTGTGTATGTGTTATATTGATTTTATAGAAAATCCTTAAATTACACACTTAGTTTGCATTGTTTGGTCAACCGGTCAACACTCTGTTTGTTTTATATTGTATCGTTATATCCCTGATTATGAAATAAGTGTTTAAATCACTGATTCACCCCCCTCTCAGTGATCCATTGTGTCTGACAAATGTATATTTTTCTATGTTATTGTTGTATAGTAGTGGTAGAAATATATCATTATGCTTGAAACGTGGATATTCATTGTGTTTTGTGGAAATGGATGCTAATTTTGTTGAGAAATTTAAAAATTGAAAGTTATATCATGAAAAGATGTTGCTTCAGAATTATGGATAATGCTTGGAAATGGTAATGTTTCTAAGAGTATTGAGTAGTATAATGTATTATCTTGATTCCATAAATGGAGGAAAATGATGGTATATTAAATAAAATTGAGTGAATCAATGCACTTATAATATTTAAATTTGTGAAGGATGATGTATCTGTTAGATAGTTCAATAACCGAAAGACAACTGAGAGTGGGGGGGGGGTGAATTAGTTGTCATAGATTACTAGAACCACTAGCAATTTAAATTTTTTTTTCTTTTTTTCTTTTTTGGTCGGTAATAATTTGTATTTTATTGAATTATAAAATATAGAGATCATATAAAAAATTCAGGCTTCAAGACTGCAAAATAGCCCTACTATAAATTTTATCTTTACATTCTTCATCACTTAAAATCCAAACCCCATAAACACAAAATAAACAGACACCATTTACATCAGACCCTTCCCACTTTGTTAAGTCTTGTCACTCCATCACACAGGGTGAATTACATTTCCTTTCGTCCTGCACCAAAAACCACCCTAACCCTAATGCATCTTGTAGAAAAAACTTGGCCCAACTAAAAACTGCCATCTTATACTGTGTATGTGTGTGAAAAGTGGACCTGTATCTGTGTCTGGAATACACAACACTTCAATTAAGTCATTAGATGCATGGTTAGTAAATCAATAATCAATGAATAATAAACCATTACAAAGCGACTCATTGCCTTCTAGTAGATGTGAGTTTAGATTGCTCTCAGACTGCTAAGCTATCCAGTGACTAGACAACACCTAAATGAAGGATTTTTAAATCTATATGAGCATGAATATGAGCTAAATGAATGCAAGATTAATCTAACATGATTTAAGAAATATATAAATATTTAAGCTAAATGATTTAAGAAATATGAAATAACTAATATGCAATATCTCAATGCAAATTCTCAATGAACCTAGAGCAAAAACAACATAATAACAATATATTCTCCAGGATCTTTGAATGAGAGATGAAATCCTAAATTTATAGAAAATTCAAAAAGAAACCAAAGGCTGAGATCAAATGATGATGAGTGGTCAAGATTTTCCAAGAGGAAGCACAATCTAGGTGAATTGATGTGATTGGATGCTTTTCTCAGTTTTAAAGGAAAATGAACTAAAATTAAGATAAAATCAGAAAAAAACTGATTTATTCTCTATTTCATTCAATTTTGAGATTTAATTGTTTTAATTGCTTTATTTGAGATTATTTATCAATTTTTAATTTGTTTTTCAAGATTATCTCCAATTGATTTCTTTTCTCAAATTTTTAATTCTTTTTTGGTCAATTAATTCCTTTTTTTATTTGTTTCCTTTTTTTGAAGATTTGTGCTCATAATTTCCAATTCCTCTTTCTTGATTTGTTTCCTTTTTTGAAGATTTATGGCATTTTTTATTTATTTTTCAAATTAATTCCTCTTTTTGATGATTTAATGACAAATTGATTTATTTAATTAAATATGCAAAAGATATTTAATTAAAATAAATCAAATAATTATTTAAAATGATTTACTTGGAATGATCAATTAATTAAATAAATATTTAATTAATATTGAGTGATTAATTTTGCCATGTGACATTGATGATAAATTAATTGTGTGCTCAAGATTTATTTAATTGCCTTTGGTTAGGACCTTGGTGATCTTGTCGAGATTTGGGGCCCATGGTTTAGATGACCATTTTTAGGGTATTACATTTGCCCCTCTTTGAATTAATGTGCGAGCAGCGCGATGGTTCAAAGAAAATTTGATGTCTAGGAGATACCAGTTCTGAACTTGATTGATCATGAACCAGATGAAAAATGAGGTGTTTAGCTTGATTTGAAGCGATGAAGCTGAAAAAAGTTGATTAAAGCGATACCGATCCCGTACTTGATTGAACTAGGAATGATAGAGAGAAAAGATACCGAAATTGAACTTGATTGATCAAGAAGTGGATCTTACTGATCTAGACCTTGATTGAAATAGACATAGTGAGCGAAGATAAAATTGATCTTGAACTTGATGGATCAAGACACGATGAGCGAAGATAAACTGTTTAGCTTAATTCAATGCGATGAAACTAAACACCTGCTTAGATTGAGTGTGATCAAAGATACTCTTTAAACCCTTGATTGAGTTTAAATGAATAATCAGCTTGATGAAAAGCTATGATATTGATTAACGTTAAGAGACTGATTCAGATGATCAAGAAATCTCAACTTGATATAAAGCGATGAAGTTGAGATGCCCCTAGTGATGAGGTCTTGTTTCATGTTTAGAAAATATTAGCTGCTCGACTTGCAATGAAGATTTTTGAAAGAAATTCTTGACTTTGAGGTCATGAGTATGCCCCCTCGGGAGTGAAATCGAAAGATAGTGAGGGTTGCGCAGTGATTTTAAGCATTTATTTTGAGCGATTATAAGTTATTTGAGCACAAAGATTAATGTTGAAGATTAAAATCAGAGTTAATGTGAGAATTCAATTGAGATTTAGCGTTGATTAACGAGAAACTGAGCGCAAATAGAAGAAGAGAATGAGCAGTTGATGAAAGTACTAAGTGGTCAACTTCATGAAATTTTGATTAGAGAATTGACATCAAATTCCCAAAAATGGACTCAGGACTGCCGATTTACGAGCTCTTGATTTGATTTCATCGTACTTGTGTTGATTGATTATGAGATGTTGTTCTATATGCTTTATTCTATATGTATGCATATCTTTTCAATATAGATGAATGAATGTAAATGGAATATGGATGTTTGTTTTTGTTTCTTTTCATATGCAAATAAATGATGATGCAAATAAATGAGGAGAATGAGTAACTAGTAATGCAAATGTTTATTTTTCTTCATGCAATAATATGAATGCAAATAAGTATAAAATTAAATGTACAGATCTATATAAGATGCTCATTTATGCAACTAACATCTCAATACACAAGTACTCGATCAGAGAAATGATGATGAAAAAGAGACCACTTAGCTGAGAAATGATGATGCTTCCAACTTCTCATTCAGAAGATAAAGAAATCAGTGTTACAATACTGAAATCACTCTAAATTCACAAGATGCAGAATAAAATGCTAAATGAGATGCACAATGAAATGCAACCTAAACCTAGTCACTGGATTTGAAATGCTTAAGTTTCATCACTGAGCGTTTTACAACCACAACAGGTAGATTAGAGTTCCTTTCTTTTTATGTGCAATATTAATTATCTTGTCCGCAATGACCCTTTTTTCGTTCATATCCTTGGACAAATTTCGCAAGGACCTGGATTGCATGATAAAGAAATTCCCTCAAAATAGATAAAGAAATGATGGGAACCTCCCTGTAGCATTCAAATAAGCGGAGTCAAGGTATGTGTGGCTATTTCACCTTAATGTGAAGGCACTTATAATAGACATCCAGCTAATTAGATTTTTTTAGATCATCGAAATCATTCCTACAAGTAGAAAACAAAGAAAATATCATGCCCCCAATCCTTGATCCTCTTATTCAAGATAGACTTCCTCAAGTTACTCAGAGGGATAATAATCAAAAACCAATATAAAAGACATCACACAAAGAAAATTTTATGCATAGCTCAAACTGTTTAGTGATTGTTTTCAGTATGTTGTTTTGCTTGTGTACTCAGTGATAAAACTCTTCAATAGTTAGGAGACAGGTGACTGAATCAGAGTGGATGAACGGGTATCACTAACGTAAAGATGACTTGGTTGATACTGCTTAGGACATGTAAATTGATCAATCGATTACCCTAAGACTAGGTTAGTGATTGGTTTCAAGCCATGAGGGTTTTAAAAGAACCAGGATGTCACAAAAGTGACTAAAATTTATGTACAAATGAAATCAAAGAATTGCATGAAAGCGGGAATGCTAATGTTGTGTTGATAAATGGAGCACTTGAGTACAAGAGGCGCCTGTTTGCTAGGTTTTCACCTGCTTGGCAGAGATTCATTTTTTATTTTTTTTAAGGACTTTTTTTGATTTTTAGGATTTCTTCAGGACTTTTTATGATATTTAGGATTTCTTCAGGACTTTTTATGACTTTTAGGATTTTGTTCAGGACTTTTTATGATTTTTTATGATTTTGATGTTTGCTCCTAGTGTCTAGCAAGGCAAAAGGGATTTTGAGTACATGAATGGATAAACGAATGATGGTGGACGCTTTCAAGGACTATCTCACTACGTTCATCCAAGCACAGGGTCTAGATATGACAATGCAAACCAAGGATTTTAGCGATGCAAAGCAAGGATTTTAGCAATGTAAAGCAAGGATATAGCGTAACGAAGCCATATGGTCCAAAGAAGTGGCCATGTCAAGAGGTTTGTGGAAAGCATGTTTTTGCATTTTGTCTATAGTGTTGATCAAGATTAAGGGATAGATCTGGATAGGGGACAAATATGATAATCAAGATCAAAGGTGGTAATGAAGGATGTAAGCAAGCAATGGATGGGAGCTAAAGGGTCTGGATCAAGTGCAATATATAAGACATACACAATATGTAAAGATCCTCAACCTTGTCCAGATCAAAGGTGGAAAAGGGATATGAATGTAGATAAAGAGAATGAGGGATAATGGAGGAAGAAGGATAATAGAGGATGTACATGGATGGAACTTACCCCCAGTGTAAAGTGAAAAAGGATAATGGATTACGCATGATTCCTATTTGCGAGGTTTTCATCATGGTACTTGCCCAAGGCGCCAGAAGAAGTGGTTTTCACACAAGGACGAATTTATTTCTCTTTACTTTTTTTTTTCTGATTTTTTTTTTCATTTTTTTTTTAAGATAATGGAGGCATGATAGAGGATGAAAGAAGGACCCCAACGTCTCACTGCTTTGGATGGTACCCTTAGAATATGAGTTTCAATAGACCATGGCTATGAAGGTATGCTCAAAGATGTTGGTAGGATAATGAAATGAAACTAGGGCAAGGATTTATGCAAAGGATTAAATAAGAGGGATGGAAGGGTGGAAAAGAGGTGTTAGATAATGGATGGGATGCTGGAAGAATTGTGTATGGCTAGATGGAAATGTTGGAAAGATCAACATTGGCACAAACCTTGAGGGATGGTGGACATATGGAAGAGAAGTAAAACTTAGATTTTGAGATTTGGATTGAGGAAAGGTTACATATTTTGGGGCATAAGAACCCAAAATGGATGAAGGAGGTGATGGAGGAATAGAGTTAGAAGGTTTGGATGGAGGAACAACAATTTTGGATGCCAATTTTGTTTTTTTCTTTATAATTTTGTGCTTCAAGTAGCCGCTTAGGTATCCACATGGTTTTTGATTTTTCATGCTTTTGTAGTTCCTTAGAGCGCATTGCTTGTACAAGTGCCTTAGGAACCCATATAACTTTTGAGTTTTCTTCTTTCTTTGTGGAAATTTGTGGCATTTTGTATTTTTCTTTTTCTTTTTGGATCACATTTTTCTTTGTTTTGACATGTTGATTAGATGGGACATGTTGATCCTTGAGTACATGTAGATTGCTTAATTTATGACTTTTATACTTGGCATCCAAATTTCTTGGAGGGAGATGCGTGGATAGATAGGAATGGTATGGAGGTATTTTAGATGGATGGAAGGTACTCGAAGATGTGTGCCTTTGTTGATCCTGCATAAGGAATGGAGGGATATAGGGTCCTAGAATAGATGGAAGAGAGGAAGGGGAAAGCATATATTTGGATTTAACTGGAGAAATGTAGGATTTATGAGAGATACCAACATCTTGAGAAATGTCCCTGAGGCTATGACCTTTAACATTTTCTTTAATATGGAGGGGTTCTTGCTTGTGGAGATTTACCCCTTTTTCTTTACAAATATTTTGACTTGTAGGATACACTTTTCTTTGGAAAGAAGGCACGAGTCCATTATTAGATGGAGGTAGAATATAAGGAATGATAGGATCACGAAGGGGATTTGTAGGCATAATGGATTATTGAGCTGAATATGGAGGATTATGACAAGGAGATGAAGGGATACTTTGATCTTGACATGGAAGAGGACCATTGGATAGAGTAGGAAGGGCATTTGACTCTTCATTTTGAATAGGATCATTTGAAAAGGTGGAAGAGGCATCATGATCTTGCTTAGGAAGTGGATTAGGAATGGGATTTGGAAAAATGTTTTTCTCTTGAGATGGAAGGAGTTCATCTTGGAAGAAATGGAAAGGTATAAAGGGATCATCATGGGATTCTAGGGAAGTGGGATCTTTTTCAATCATTAGATGGGATTGAGGAGTTTTGGTGTCTTGATCTTGATTTATGATAGGACTCGTTTCTTGATTTTTCAGATTATCCTCTTGACATGGAGTCATTTCTAAGGAAGGGATAGGATTTTGCATAGGCGTAGGGGATTCTTGGAAGGTGTTCATATTTTGGCATGATGGGGAAGCATTTTGAGTGGGACTCTCTAGAGTAGGTACATTTGGTATTGGAGTGCATGATGGCATAGGACTTGGGATTTTTAAATCTTGTGAGGAACTTGTAACAATATTGGGATTAACTTGGATTTCCATAGGAGATAGCCCTTGAAGGTAAACACGAGAAGTTTCTTTGCTTGAAGGAGATGGTATAGATTGTTGCTGAGAAGTTTTAAGAGATGAAGGCATCATGGAAGGGATGGAGGCTACGTGTGAAGCCTTGCTAGACATAGGTTCATGATTTTGATCATGCTTAGAAGTAGTTCCTTCTTTTTCTTTAGGTAGGTCATTAGGGTCTTCAATTTCAATGACACCATTATCAATGAGATCTTGAATCTTGTGTTTTAATTCCACGCACTTTGAAGTCTTATGTTCATTCTATCTATGATATGCACAATAATTAATCACAAATTCACATTCCCATGTGGTATTTTTAGGCAATATGATAAGCATTTTCTCAAGAAACTCTTTCAAAGTCAACTCAATAGATTGCCCCAAAGGTGTAAAATGTTTATCTAGAGTATATTTGGAGGAAATGTCTTTATGTCTTGGTGAAGATGTCTTGTCAGCTTGTTTGAGATTTGGCTTTTGATTGTCAATTACTTCTTGTTCCATCTTATTTAATTGTTTTAGAATTTCTTGAAGTCTAGTGTTCTTAATATCATGAATTTTCATCTCAAGAGGGGTCATTGAATATTTTTGTTGGTCTTGAATGTCATATTTCTCTTCTGAGATCTTGAATTTGTTGAGCCAAGATAGCCATGGGATTCTTACTTTTGTCAGAATTTTTAGAAGAGCTTCTAGTTTGAACATGCATTTACAACTGATGAGACTGAGAGCTAGATGTGTTGCAGAAGTCAAGATCAAATTGTAGCTAGTTGTCCGTTTAGCGTAGCGATTGAGTGAAGTAACTAAGATTTGGTCTAGTTTTAGGAATGATCTATCCTGTGTAAGACATTATCTAAGTTAACTTAGGTTTGATAAGATGTTGTTTGAACTAGCTGAGAGATGATCAACAAAATCGTGCAACACAATGACAGGGGTACACTATCAAGATTATTTATGCTCAGGAGGATGATGTCTAGTTTTATGCTTGTTGTAGACTAATCTGGGTAGGTTTGACTAACAAGGACAAGGATTTGTACGATAATTTATCACTGAGTTGTTGATTTGTTTGATTTGTTTTCTCTAGTTTCAATATTTCATTTTTAGTTTTAGGGATGAAAACACAGAAAACATGCAAGATATATAATAATTCAATCACAACACGCTAACCCTACAAAAGTTGTCTTTAGAGAAGAAAATATTTGCTTGTTGACTTAGGTACACACCCAATAACTAATCAGAATACGATCGTTGAGTCTCACGCAATGGATTCTCAACATCGTATTAGCCGACTCCAAATGCTAATGGGGGCACATTATGGCAAGTGTCTTGGGAGAGTTACTATCTCTCTTGCACAAAGATTATCCCCCTTTCGGAGGTGAACCAAGTAGCTTCTATCTTATATTTCTTAGTCAGGAATTTCATTTGAAATCACCCCTTGAAGTCACGCAAGCATGATTGAGGCCTATAGCCCAACAAGGTACCGAAACAAGTTGTAGTCACGTAAACGTGATTGAGACTGCGAGGCCCTACAAAATGCTCGATATGAGAGATCTCAAAGAGAAAACTCAAATAATCCCATCCTCTGAGACTTTAATCACCAAAGGCCTATTTATTATAGTGAGTTGGAATGCTCAGGTCTAGTTGTACTCACTTGGGTCATTCTCATAGGGTGATTACTTTTTCCCACCGTGACAGGCCCGCTAAAGGTACACAAATCTCAAAACTTAGAAAAAAGCTTCGAGGGTCTAGATTTCTGATTGTCTATAAAAGACAAGAGCATACTCTCCTACCTCTTAGATTTTTCTGAAAACACAAAAGATAGATTTGTTCTTTAACCAGATAGCAATTTAAGTGCCTAAAAATTAATTTAAATAATACACGATGTTTGGTTGATTCTCTTAGGCAACCTACAAAACCAACGCATCAGTAGTCATTTTGTTTTTTATTCTTTGACAAGCGTAAGTTTGATTGATAAATTCTTTGTCAAGCGGACCTACAAACATTAAAATCCAAAAATTAGTTGCTAAAATAACATAAAAAAAAATCATCAAAAGAAAATTCTAGCATGGAAATTGTAATTTAAACTAATCTAACAAGAATTTCTATTTTTTATGACCATCCTAGTTATGACAGTTTTGATAGCACTGCACTCTGTCATTTATAACTTTTCAACTAGAGCTAATTCAGAAAATCGCTTCAGTGGAAATGTGGACAACTTCGTTTTACAGAACATATTAAACTTTTGTTTAGATCCAACGGTTCAATAAAAAAGTTATGCTCTCCAAACAAAGACCATTTTTGATTGTCACAGAAGAATAAATAAACTAATAGTACTGCACTCTGTCGTTCCTAACTTTCAAAAAAGAGATTATTAGGAAACTCGCTTTAGTGAAACTATAGAAAACTTGGTTTTAAACAACATATCAAAAATTGGTTTAGATCCAATAGTTCAATAAAAAGTTATGCCTTCCAAACATAGACCATTTTTGATTGTCATAGAAGAACAAACAAAAAGAAAGATTTTTATTTGCAAATTTAACACATGTTTATTAGTTATAAAAATCAAACATTAAATTTGTTCAAGAAACATTAGAAATCTTGTAGTCATGGGTTCGAGCCTCACGGTGGGCACCAAAGATGTGCATGGCAAAAAGTGGACCTGTATTTGTATCTGGAATACACAACACTTCAATTAAGTCATTAGATGCATGGTCAGTAAATCAATAATCAATGAATAATAAACCATTACAATGTGACTCATTTTCTTCTAGTAGATGCGAGTTTAGATTGCTTTCAGATTGATAAGCTATCCAGTGACTAGACAACACCTAAATGAAGGGTTTTTAAATCTATATGAGCATGGATATGAGCTAAATGAATGCAAGATTAATCTAACATGATTTAAGAAATATATGAATATTTAAGCTAAATGATTTAAGAAATATGAAATAACTAATATGCAATATCTCAATGCAAATTCTCAATGAACCTAGAGAAAAAACAACATAATAACAATATATTCTCCAGGATCTTTGAATGAGAGATGAGAGCCTAAATTTATAGAAAATTCAGAAAGAAACCAAAGGTTGAGATCAAATGATGATGAGCGGTCAAGATTTTCCAAGAGGAAGCACAATCCAGGTGAATTGATGTGATTGGATGCTTTTCTCAGTTTTAAAGGAAAATGAACTAAAATTAAGATAAAATCAGAAAAAAACTGATTTATTCTCTATTTCATTCAATTTTGAGATTTAATTGTTTTAATTGCTTTCTTTAAGATTATTTATCAATTTTTAATTTGTTTTTCAAGATTATCTCCAATTGATTTCTTTTCTCAAATTTTTAATTCTTTTTTGGTCAATTAATTCCTTTTTTTATTTGTTTCCTTTTTTGAAGATTTGTGCTCATAATTTCCAATTCCTCTTTCTTGATTTGTTTCCTTTTTTGAAGATTTATGGAAATTTTTATTTATTTTTCAAATTAATTCCTCTTTTTGATGATTTAATGACAAATTGATTTATTTAATTAAATATGCAAAATATATTTAATTAAAATAAATAAGATAATTATTCAAAATGATTTACTTGGAATGATCAGTTAATTAAATAAATATTTAATTAATATTGAGTGATTAATTTTGCCATGTGACATTGATGATAAATTAATTGTGTGCTCAAGATTTATTTAATTGCCTTTGGTTAGGACCTTAGTGACCTTGTTGAGATTAGGGCTCCATGGTTTAGATGACCATTTTTAGGGTATTACACTGTGCACTGTAAAAATAACTACATCTATCTTATGACACTTTATATGTAATGTCTACAATCTTAAAACCTTCAACCCAGTCTAAACAAAAACAAAACCAGTGTCATCTGTGAAGCTTGCATCAACCGCTCTTCTTTTCCTTATCCCTGATCGCCTTCCTTTGGGGATCACCTTTGGCCATGCCCATGTCAGCTCATTGTCTTCCCTCTCATGACTCAGAATTATCCCCTTGAGTTTATCCCAGGCCCACGCTCTTTCCAAGACATAAGCTTCCTTATCCACCTTCCCAATCCACCGAACAAAGGAAACTATGCCAAATACATCAGCATCCTTTGCCTCTTCAAAGCCTTCTAAGTAGTCAAAACCAACCCCAGGCACAACCCACTCCAAAATGGAGTCCAAGCCCTCGATAAAATCATCATAAAAAAGGGAGGTAGCTGCCCACTTTACCGTTTCTGTGTCGTCACCAATTTCCAAACCCCAAGCTATAACCATTGAGATAATATCCAAATTCACCTTCCACCTTGATGAATTCTCCATGAAATAAGGCCCCACAACTTCCATTGTCATGTTAACTGCCTCTATATCCTTGAATCATAATAACCTTGTCATTCTATCTTTGCTCACAGCTCCCTTGAAACCCTTTTGTTGTTTTTTTGTGGTTACTATGAAATTTGCCTCCATGTTTTTGTTTTTAAAAGCACCTACACTCTGTCGATTTGCGTCCTCCCTAAACTTATATGCTCTTAGATGTTATCACTTTGCTCTTTGTCAATAATAACCTGGCAAACTTTGCCTTCTTATAGGCCATCCATGGTCCTGAATTAATGATTTGACATGCCACCCTACTAATCATGCCATTGCACTACCCATTGTCCTTGGAGAATTCACTCATCCGCCACCCATCTTAACATGCTCGTCAATTTTTGTGGAAGATTTTAAATGTGATGTCCAAGAAATCCCTATCATTAAAACATTGGGCATCTCATAAACGTCTCCAATTCCAACTATTGTTACCATTTCTAATTGGAACATCCTGTCAATCCATGTGTGAGACATCAAATCAACTTTTCTAGAGAGGGAGTCGCACATGTTGCACTGCAAGATGACATCACCATCCTAATGTCACTCGCCCCCTATTTGAAATCCACTCATTGCACTGTGGCATCATCCAGTGTTGAGATCTCTTGGAACTCTTCCAGTCTAACTTCACCTTCTAATTCAAAGGACAGAGCCCATTTGGAAAGTCTGTCAGCAGTCTGGTTACCTTCTCTTCGGATGTGGTTGATTTTGAAAATTTCAAAAAAATTTAACTCTTCTTTAATCAGAGCAATAAATCCTTGTAAATGCCAAGCTTTGATCTCCCCATTCATTATGGCTTGAATTATGATCAGGGAGTCACCTTCTAGATGGAGATTTTAAACACCTTGGCTTATGGCCAATCCAACTGCTAGTAGAGTAGCTTGCACTTCAGCCTCATTATTCATGCATCTCCTTAGTCTTTTAGCACCACACTTAATTAAGTCTCCATTGTCATTCCTCATAACAAACCCTGCTCCTACCATATTTATGCTAGATTGAGCCACCCCATCAAAGTTTAATTTAAACCAACCATTTTCTGGAGGTTTCCACTGGGCTTCCAAAGCTTTCTTATTTTGCCCCCTATTGTTTGCCACTGAGCCATGCCTAATTTTGATTCCCGGCCAGGCCCGCTGAATATTCCTATCCATTAAGGTGAAGGGAGAAGTCACTGAAAAATATTGGGAAGTTGTTGCCCCTACAACCTCTTCAATAGCCCTATTAATTCTGAGCAGTAGTCTACTTACATCCTTAACCTTATCCTGAAAGATTCTATGGTTGCGCTCTTTCCAAATTTCCCAAATGACTAAAGAGGGGCTTATTCGCCATACACTTGAGAGGGTTGACTTACTTGGCTGCCTTGGCCAACTTTCAAAGACTTCTTTAAAGAAGCATTGAATAGGACCTTGCCAATTTAGTTTCTCTTGAATATCAGACCAACACCTTTGTGCAACCTCACATCTCAAAAGTAAATGATATACTGACTCCTCCAACTTGCTACACATCACACATATGGAAGGGCCCATAAAACCAAGCCTTTTCCTTCTCTCCCCTGTTAGAATTCTACCTTTTACAACTAACCATGCAAAAGCACCAGCTTTTGGAAGACACTCTTTGCTCCAAAATAAGTCCCATATCCTTGAGTGACTCTCCTCCCTGCCTTCTAGAAATTGATAACCCAATTTAACTGAATAGTTCCCATCCCGAGCACCACACCAAATCACCCTATCCTCTATACCTGTAAGAAAGATCTTCCTCTGTTCCAGAACATCCATAAGCCATCTCTTAGACTGAGTAGACAGACTGGTGCTCGTGAGATCCTTCCATACCCATTCCTTTCCAAAGTTTCCATTGACAACCCTCATGTAATCTTTAACTTGATCACCACAAAGTTGCACTAGATGATCCTTTATCTCTAAGAAGTCTCCTATATCTCTAATAGCTGAGAAACCTGCCCAAGAGTAATCCCAAAATTTTTCTTTTGACCCTTTACCAATCTTCCATGTGAGATGATCAGTTACCACCCCTCAACAATCCACTATGAAATTCCATATGGCTGACCCTTTAGGGGGGTTACAAATTGTGAAAATTCTACGATCTTCTGGAGAATCCAGATATTTTGCTCGCAACACTTTGACCCACACCTGATCTGGTTTGGTGTATATGCTCCACACCAGTTTAGCCCCTAAAGCAGTATTCATTTTATTCCAATCTCTCAACCCAACACCACCCTTTATTTTCGCTTGACAAATTTTATCCCATGCCAATAAGGGGATATTAGCAATTTAAAATTTAACACCGGAACCCAAAACATTAATACCAAAATAGCAGATAAACCAATTAAGAATAAACAATAATCATAGAATAAATACCATCCACATGACACCAAGATTTGTATGTGGAAAACCCGGTAAAGGGAAAAACCATGGTGGAAAGCCTACCCATAGTCAGATAATACTTCTGCAGTAAGTATGTGAATTACAATGAAGGGGCTTGCACTTGCAGGAAGGCCAACAACCTAGAGCGCATTGCTCATCACAAAAGGAGCCTCACTGACTACATAGAAACCCAGACTACAATGCGGAGAAGTGTTGAACTGCAAAAGATAGCATCTCCTATGCCTGAGTACAGTTCTAGTTAAGCTCAATACCGAAGGACTAAATCCTCTTACATAAACCCAATTCGATCTCCAATGATCGACCAAATCCTCTAGCTGAATGATATTACATTATTCATACATTACATTGCTTGACCATGACCTTCAACAAATAACCATGATCTACAATGAGATATTACATCTATATATACAAACCCTTGACCATAAACAATTAGGTCGGCCACCAAACAATAACCTAATTGCATAATTACAAACCATGTCATCCTTAGACCAAACAAATAATATCAACACATAAGATATCCCAAAAATACATTAATAGGTCCTATCCACACATTATATCAAAGCCGATCCAAAACCTAGATCAATGGGGACCAAGTATAGGTCCATACGCCACAACAATGATCTCCAACTGCTAAGTCTCGAACATGATCACCAACAACATCCTGAAACTCCACCAGAAGCTGCACCAACACCAATTATGCAATTCATCAAAGATCTCCACCAAAATATTTGCCGGTGAAACCCTCACCAGAACCAGAAACCAATCTTATAAGCAAGCAGGATATCAACCAATTACCAGACCAAAACCAACTGACCAAATATGAGCATGAGTATCATGAACAAGCTGAATCCATCACCAAATTATACCAGAGCCTACCATATCCAAGTTAACTAGAAAACACTCAACCTACCGGGACCAGAAGGGTGCTGATAAAGCATCCAAACAGCTAGTGTTGGTATCAATGACAAAACACTAATGCAACACATAATCAATTCCACCAGATGGCCAACAGTATCTCACTAATTACTTTGAGTAATGCATGAATCTTGAATGATTGATGAATGGAAAATTCTTATTATTTTGTGTTTCTTAAAGTTAAAAATATAAATAATGATAATTATATGAATGCGACTTCATGTATGAGTAATATTAGTTAACCATTTTCATGGGAAATTTAGCTATGTTGTTGCATATATCCAAAAAATGATGCATATTTGATATTGATTACAAATTTTTTAGGACTAATGTGTGCTATGTTTCCATCTTAGTGTTTGCAACTTCCAAGAGTAAGTTGAGCCCTAGGAGACGAGGATGTAATGCCCCTCCAAATATAAAATGGTTAAGAAGGTATTATGGTATTGATTCCTCACTTAGATGAGATGAGGTGAGTATATTTGGCATTGAAATGATAATCAATGTAGGTAGAAATATATGCTAGATCTAGTGATTTATATGGTGATGATATTGTTATCAATGCAATTAATTATTTGAATGTAATATGGTTACATTTCAATGGATATTTAGATGAAAAGAGGTGATATCACAACATTAAAATATATGAGAATGCATGTGATTTTAAAATCCCCTTCCAATGATTTTAGTAATTTGATTGTTTATATGTACATGATGATGTCTAGGTTATAGTATGATAATATCCTAACTATATCGATGATGATATGATTAATTGATGACACACAATGTTACTAACCATGTTTACTATGTGACCCTGATTGGGGAATGATTAATGGTGTTTTTAGTATATTGCATTATATGGATGTGTATACACAAGTGTTAGTATGTTTTGATTGATGTAGGTACATGACATCAACTCCACCTGGCTTCATAGGTTTGAGCATGCCAATATTCCCAAACATGTTTTCTAGCCTAAGTCATTGTTCCTATTAGGACATTTCATCCCTAATTCTCATGATCACACCTTCAGGTTTCCATTGAGGTGATGATTGGTTACACTTATGCATATTGTGAACGACCAGTAAAGAATGTTTGTGCATACTTAGTTAGTTGTCCATTATTGTTGTTATAATATGAATACCATTGATATTTGATATTTAGTACGATAATGACATATTTTAATAGGCATAATATTTTGTGTCTATTTGATTTATACTAATTTAAATAATATTATTTTTAGGGACCATTAAGGATTTTTTGGCCTTGTAAATTTAAAATTTTAATTTTATTAGTTTATATCCCACTTTCATAAAGTGAGCATATAGCGCTGAACTTAGAGTTCCCATTTTGGGGAAATAATTAGTCTTTTCTCTTGTGATGTTCTCAAACCCTATGGGGGAAGAATGAAATTGTCGATATTGAGTTTTGGGGGAGGAAATTTTGTGGGCATTCGATTGAAAGGATTGTTTTGTGGAGATTGGTAATTTGTTCAAATTTGGAGAGATCTTGTGGAGTGTAGTGCTTCCGCTTTGCATTTGAAGTTTTTCCTCAAGCTTGAGGTAGGAATTATTATTCTTGATTTGATTTCCCTACTTGAGTCTATTTAACCATGTTTAATATGTGTTATTATTTGTGTTGGAAACCCCTTTCTCAATTGAGAATTCTCTTATTGATTGGATTGCAATGTGTATTTTGTGTGGTTTGGAAATGGACAATTCAAGGGGTTTTGCTTCCTACTTTATAAAGATTTATCTAATGGGAATTTAAATTTCATTTTTATGTTTCTTAGAGATGTTTCTCAAATGGGTAGAAGCCAATATAAGCTCAATTGTAGCCTCGATGGTCGAATTGATGCCCTAGATGGTCTTCCAAAGTCAAACTTCTAGATTTGGCATAAAATGACACTTCTAGCATGCAAGTGCACATCTACAAAGCAGTGTGGCACATCTAATATGTAGAATAGCACCATTGATGATTAATGGTGCCATTTCAGCTCAAAATGGAATATTTGAAGCCTAGAGTGGCACTATTGATCACCGGTGTGGCGCCTTTGATTTGTTTTAGCCCTTTGTCACTATTTGGAACCATCTGACTTACAGGTTTATTTCTGGAGCCTATGTATCTCTCATGTGAGTGATGTATGATAATTTTTAGTATGATGCTATGATGTAGCATATATAATTATTCTTTTATTCTTGAATTGGGATCAATTCAAATCCATTGCCTTTCTTTTGAGGCCCTATGAGTACCCCTTGAGTAGTGATAACATGATACATTTTTATATAGGAATCATGAGTTTAGTTTATGAGAATGTAATTGCTATGAATTATGAAATTGATCTATTAGATGTTGTTATGATAATTGGAATAAACATCTATACATTTTTATTTTTTATGTGATTAAAAATGGCTTTGACTATCAAGACCATTGTTGCATTTGATGCTTGAACCGTGCCTCCTTGACTGCTTTGAACTGAAATTTCATGTTATGAGTAAAAGAAAATGTATATTATGTGCTTAATGGAAACTTATTGTGCCTAGGGTTTTAGTTGATGGAATCAGTTTGGAAGTGAAACCTAATGTGAAAAATATGATTGAGATAATATGAGATTTTTTGGCAACAAGGTAGAAAACTAAGAGGGGGGGGGGGGGTGAATCAATTTTCTCAAAAACTCTACTTAAGTCAAATGCAATGATAAATGAACATGAGAGCATAAATCAACACCACATCAATAACACACATAATACCAAGATTTTTGACATGGAAAACTCGGTCGAGGGAAAAACCACGGTGAGAACATACCCACAATATGATGATACCTTGTTAGAAGTATATGAAATATTACAATAGAGAATGCACATACATTCAGGCACATTGCCTAGAGCTCACAACTCAAAAACATAGAACAAGGGCTATAACCCTAGAGAAGACTCACTATCTTACAAACATATTCATATTACATTCGGAAGATCATGAACTAAGAAAATAGCATCTCCTCATGCATGGTTACAATTCTGATTAGGCATATAACACATATTATTTTCTTTCACGCTTCTTCACACTTCTTCACACTACTTCATTGCTTCCGAAAGATCAAAACATTATTTGCACAAATAGATACCTCTCTCACATGATTATTAAATTTATTTACACATATCATCAACCTATCTTTCAAGGTCGACTCAACACACATCACAAATTAGAAAGATACAACCATGCATGCTACAATATTACATGTGGACCAAAACAATGTCAGATAAGACATAGTATGGATCTAAATCAACACCTCAAACATGAAACACTTCCAAGAATG
The DNA here is from genome assembly GCF_030272615.1 of Cryptomeria japonica. Taxonomy (NCBI): domain Eukaryota; kingdom Viridiplantae; phylum Streptophyta; class Pinopsida; order Cupressales; family Cupressaceae; genus Cryptomeria; species Cryptomeria japonica. The sequence goes on from NC_081409.1 coordinate 82,522,081, forward strand.
ATGCCTCGAACATCCGCAACATGCTACAATCATCATGTCGACTAAGAAAATGAAGAACACCACCAGATCAAGGAAAATCATCAATAACGAGCACAACGATCAATGCAGACCACTAACACAAATAACACATGATCTAGAAATATCTACAAGCATCATGAATTACCACAGAAACAACCACATCAACACAACTTACTAGAATATTCATCATCGTTATACCGAACTTCAAGAACACTAACTGCAATGACTGTCAAATTGAAAGATTCACTTGCAAACCTCCAAATCATGAACCATATGAATTAAGGACACACCAAAACATCCCAAACACTGCCAAATCTGCAAACCATGATATTGCAATGTGGAGCAAAATCCAGAACACTGATCGACATTGAACAACTAAAAAAACAATTGCAATACCGGATCTCATAACTCAATCAAATATCCATGCGGACCACTAAAAATTGAGCTGAATCAAAGAGAGATACTTATCTCAAAACCCTTTAATCCACAATAACTCATTTGCAACACACTGGCCAAACCAACTCACTTAATCTGATTGCAACACTAGAACACAGAGGAATATGTTGACATCAATGACAACACATCACTGAGTCAATCCAATCACATATTTTCAAATTATCCCAACAGTTTCCCCAATGCCAACAATCTCCCCCTTTGGCATTGATGGCAACATATGATGTGAAAAATAATCAATGACAAAGAAAGAACAACTCTCTCAGATAACTCTCTACAAATATTCTTTCCCCCTTAGATCATTACACATTTTTTAATGTGATTCTCTCCCCCTTTGACATCAATGGAAAAGACACATATTTGCAAACCAAAAAATCATAAAAACTAACATATCGGGACATCTTACCCCCAATTCTGAACATCTGAACCACAATACTGACTACTCCCCTTGAGTAGCAGCCACCACTCATCAATCCAGATCACAAGATATGACTATGAAATCTGCCAAACTGATGCAAGTTCATGCATCTTAGTTCTTATCAGGAGGGGAAATCACCCCTAGCTTCTCTCTGAGATACTCAAAAGTATCCTTAGGCAAAGGCTTAATGAAGATATCTATAATTTATTCCTTTGTAGATACATACCCCAATTTGACTTCCTTCTCATTCACCTCTTCTCTCAAGAAATGAAACTTGATTGATATATTCTTAGTCTTAAAATGCAACACCATATTCTTAGAAATGTTGATAGAACTTGAATTATCACAGTATATAGCAGTAGGCTTACCATAAACAACTCTGATATCCTTTAACATTTGCTTCATCCATACAACCTGAGTATAATTGCTAGTAGAAACAATATACTCAACCTCTACAGTAGATAAAGAAATAGCATTCTGCTTCTTACTCATCCAAGAAACCAATCTCTTTCCCAAGAAAAATGCACCACCACTAGTACTTTTTCTATCATCCACATCTCTGGCCCAATCAACATCTGTAAAAGCACTCAAAGTAAAATCATATTTCCCCTCATGCCTATGTGGTATTGTAGGCTTGAGATGAGTTGGAAGGATGGGACCATCTAAGAGACATGGTTGATGTTAGTAGTCTCCTCTACTACATGAGAGGATTCCTCGATTCCGTGTGAGCTATTGGTGCTATGCGATGAAACTTTCCTATTGTTATCCTTAGATCATATAGCCCTATTATAGATTTAGTACAGATCCTATGGTGACCTCATGGTTGAGTATCATTCTTATCATGGATAGTGCATTGGTTTCTCATATACTATATTATGTCATGTATGCTCCATGTATGGTGTGAGTGATTAGCCTATTGTATGTTGTTTCCTTTCTTGAGTGTATGGGCCTTATGACTATCTCCACGAGCATGAGGGGTGGACCTGAGGGTCCCACATGGTTGGATGAAATTGTACACCATCGCTGGGGAATGATGAACTTGTTCACGAGTACCTTGAAGAGCTTCCTCACCTTCCCGATTACTTGTCCTTCCTCTTTCTATATTTTTAGTTATACTTAACTAAAATAAATGCAACTTGATTTGATCATTGTAATTATTGAAAAATTATGTATTAAGAACACTCCTAATAGAGAATGATGTAATGTAGCCATATTGATGTGACTAGAAGTAGACTTTAGTGGATCATTGTTGGAACCGACTACCACACATGATTATGTATGCTTCTCATTTACCTCTATATTAAGATGTTATCATAGAAAAGTTTTAATTAGTTCATTAAAATAAACATTAGTGTGTTGAGTAGACTTGGAGATTGATATAGTCATCTCTATTTGTCATCTTGTATTCCAATGGTTTGGATTTTATTACAAGTAATGTCATATGGGGACACTTAGAGGTGCCCTATGTTAGATTTAAAGAGTGATTTAGATAGTATTGATAGAGTTATTGAATATTTAGTCTTCCGCATTGCATAGTTGCTAATGAATTATTATCTTATCTTGTGGTGTGAAATTAGTTCATGTGTATGTTCTCACCTAATTACTTAAAAAAATATTTTCATGTATTTTTAGTGTGTTTTCTCTTGTCCTCTAGGGTCCCTTGGTAGGGCGTTACAAGCTTGGTTCTACTATCATAAGATGGATTTTTAGCTAAATGGATAGCACTTTGACTATCACAAAATACAATCACTTTTTCCTGCACTTTTCAAAACTCACCCAAAAGACCCTTCATCCAAATTGCCTCTTTACATACATGTGAGACAACCATATATTCTCCCTTAGTGGTGGATAAAGCAACTATTTCTTGAAGCTTTTACATCCAACAAATATATCCACCTACAAGAATATAGACATAACTTGAAGTAGATCTCCGTTTATCCAAATCACCTACAAAATATGAATCAACATAACTACATATACAATTAGTACAACCATTAAAGGTGATGTAATAATTACTCATGCCTCTAAGATATCGAAGCACCCATTTAACTTCTTTTCAATGCTCTTTACCTAGATTTTCCATGTACCTATTGACAACACTAACCACATGCAAAATATCTAGTATTGTGCATACCATTGCATACATTAAACTTCGTAGTGCATTAGCATATAATACAAGAGACATACAATCCTTTTTTTTTCCTTATTACTAGGATGTAAACTTGAAGAAATCTTAAAATGGGAAGCTAAAGGGGTATTTACGGGTTTCACATTTTTCATATCAAATCTTATTGAGGTCTTCTCCACAAATTTCTATTGTGATAACCAAAGCTTACCATGTTCCCTATCTCTATGTATTTCTATGCCCAAAAATTTGTTTTGCTGCTCGTAGATCCTTCATATCAAATGTCCTAGATAATTAAGCCTTTAAATTATTAATTACAATCATGCTTTTGCTTGCTACAAGCATATCATCAATTCATAACACCAAGATAATAAATAAACCATTTTTCAAACTTTTAAAGTAAACACAATGGTCATACTCACTTCTTGTAAAGTTTTGGCTCACCATGAAGGAATCAAGATTCTTGTGCCATTTCCTAGGTGACTGCTTCAAGCTATACAATGATTTCTTGAGTTTGCAGTCAATTTTTTTGTTGTGATCTTGAAAAAACCCTTTTACTTGGTCCATATATATCTCTGCATCTAAATCTCTATGTAAATTTTTTGTTTTGACATCTAGTTGCTTCAACTCAAGATCAAGCAATGCAACTAACGCTAACACAACTCAAATAGAAACAAGCTTAATAACTTTCCAAAAGATTTTGAATGACACTCAATGCCTTCCTTTTGAGAAAATCCCTTTGCTACCAATTTCTTGCCTTGTACCTTTCAATTATTATTATCAACACCCTTCTTCAGTTTGTAGACCCATTTGCAATCGACAACTTTCCTACCCTTTGGAAGTTCTACCAAGTCTCATGTTTTGTTCTTCTCTAAGGCATCCATTTCATCTTTCATTTCTACTTTCCATTTAGCATTTTCCATTCCATCCATTGCTTCATGATAACATCTTGGTTCCCCATCATTAGAAATCAAAGAAATAGATGAAACAAAATCATCATACTTTTTAGGAGGATTCCTGACTCATGTAGATTTTGCACTTGTTCAAGTAGATTTGGTTTGTCAAGGATTTTGTCATGTACAGAATTTCTATTCTACTCCATAAGCCCACTATTAAATCCTTTCCAACAATATTAAAAAGAACATCATCTTCCAAACAAAATCGAATTGTGCTAAGAGCTCTCATATCCAAATTTTTCAAGTCCTCATCAAACATATCTATAGGTTTCTTTTACTTTCCTACCAAAGCCCTTTGTAAACCTTGTTGCACAAACTAATCACACATCTTGTGCTTTCAAAGCTCAAAGTTAATCTTCCCATTAAATTTCTGCACCTTGAGCCTTGCATTTGAAAGCTTTTCCATTTGATGTTGTAAAATCAACACCAAATCCTGACACAGTCACTACAAAAATAATTGCTCCGATACCACTTTTTATGGAAGGAGAAGTGTAAACTCAAAATTATTAAATAAGACAACACAAATTAGATGTAGAAGTAATAAGGAAAAATGAAAGAGAATAACAAAATAATTGAATAGACATAGATTTATGTGATAAAACCTTGACAATATATCAAAAAAACATCCATGAGGTAAGACATTGGTATTCTTATTGCTAAGATGAAAAACAATTACAATCTTCACAACTGCTGCAATATCAATTTGCTCTTATAATTCACAATCGTTTTTCCTTCAACAAAACAAAGATATATATAATATCTTTAAGATAACAACCATCTTCTAACATAGAAAAACTGGATTTATTTCTTTAAAGAAATTAGGAATTTTCTTTTAAAGATAAAAAATTGTTTCATTTCCAAAAGATAAATAAGACTTGTTTGCTTGTTTTTTTCGTTATTTTATTGTTTTATGTTATCACAATCCAACATGGAGTCTATTCACTAAGGCTAAAATCACATATTTGCAAGGGATGGAGAAGTAAAACAACAATCATTATTCAAGGAGAATCTAAAACTCCAAAAATAATGTAGTTTCAAATTGGGTTTTATTAATTTGAGCTAAAGTCTTCTCTGGTTTTATTCAACATAATGGTATGTTTAGCGTAGAGAAGATACAGATAGAATAGATGTGTGGAAGATTAACAATATTTGTCAGTTAAATTCTTAGTATTCTTCATGTCACTCCACCGTTATCTCGCTATAAGTAGAGCAAGATTACTGGCAAGTAAGGAGTTATTAAAACATGTTATTCAAACCTGCCTACTTGTGATCAGTCTAATAGTACTTGAGATGATGATTTCCCATCTTCCATCTTTATCGAAAGCACATAGATATTGAGGAAACAACTTGTATAAAGGTCCTCTTGATAATGTATATGAAAATGCATTTAAAAATTGTGACCCCGAAAGACCAATAGTGTTATATATTTCAAAGATGATTCTCACCTCTGACAAGGAGAGATTCTTTGCCTTCAATCAGGTTTCTGCAAGGAGGTGTTGAAATTTATTTGTACAGATATAAATTTTTACAAAAGCTTATGAGTTGTTAATAAAAGTCATAGAAAAGAAAGGCATGTAAATTGTTTGATAAAATGATAAAAAGGTAATTTCATTATATGGAAAGAGTAATTACAACCAGAAATTGATAGTTTGTTTCAGGTGTTGAAATCAATGGTGGAGTTATTCATGACGAAAACTATAGATAATCAAAGATTAGCATTGGAGATGTTGTTTAGATAGAACATACAATTTAAAATAAACCAAGGAAAATTCTTTGACTCCAGGTTTCATGGCACCATACTTGGGATTATGAAGAAATTTGATTAAGATTGTAAAAAAGGAATGCAAGGCAACTTGACAATGTTAATTATTTTGAAACAAAGATGATATGTGTAGAAAAAGGTTGCTTTGATAAAAAAGAACATGATAATTACGACAGGGTCCTATATGAATCTATTACAATGAAGGATCCCATCAAGAAATCAAATAGAAATCCAAAAAAATTGCTGCAGACCACCTGAAGATTTTCCATCAAATTGTATTTCTATTTAATCGATTTTACAGTGTTTAATGGAATACCTCTTGGGTCTATATATTGATGAGGATTGTCTAGATTATAAGGTTGTGATCTTAAGGTGCTTCCTAAAAGATGCAACTGTAGTTACATACATTTTGAGGAATATTTTAAAATTCTTGGTTCCATAAATTTAGTGCATTTCAGCTTAAAAGTTTAAACTATTAAACTTAAGGAAGTTGGTGATCTCACAAATACAATATCATTGTCTTTTGTGATAAAAATAATTTAAAAAATTCATTTTCTTTCCAATTTTTTTTAAGGGAAATCTAAACTTAGATGTTTGACAAGTGGCTCCAAATTTTTTTAACAAAATTCCAAACTTATATGTTTGACAAGTGGCAAATAACATTTCTATGTTGGTGGGGTAATTTCTAGTCCCACCCCATTTTTACCCGTTCAATTATGCGAGCCTAAAAAGTAGGAGTTCCTTTTTTTCAAGGAAAGATTTCAAATAATCTTGTACCATTTTTTTTCTTTTATGAATCCTCCTCTTCCTGAAAAATAAAAACTTAAACCCCATAGAACCCCACCCTAACTGGTATAATGCAAATCTCAATGATGACACATACAACTTGATGTTGCTTGAATCTAATAAAAACGTATGGACTCCATATGGGTAAAAGAAACAAGTGGCAGGCCTAGTGAGGCAATTGAATGTACACCCATTCTTATATCCAAAATAAAATCCACGTGGAATAATTTTTTCTTGAAGGTTCGGGACTATTACAAATGCTTTAGGAGAACCTATAAAACTACCAATTGAACTGAAGGATACACAACTTCTAGTCAATGGCTAGTCTGTTGATGCAGCCTCTAGAAAAGAATTTCCAAGAATTGACTCTAGAATAGGGTATTTAATTGTACTCATGTTGTTCAAGGTGATGTGGAAGATGTGGACGCGGCTGTAAAAGCTATTTGGAAAGTATTTGATGAAGGCCCTTGGCCAAAGATGGATGTCTATAAGAAGCACAATGATGCGATTGCAACTCTAGAAACATGGGACAATTAGACAATGGGAAGCAATATGAGTGGTTGAAGTTTCGATGGCATTAGGACTAATTTTCTACAATGCAATTTGGGTAGATAAGATACATGGCCTTACAGTTTTGGCAGATGGAGCTTACCATGTTCAAGCACTACATCAACCCATCGGAGTGGCAGGTCCATAGAATTTTCCATTGTTTATCTTTTATTTGAAATCTTTGCTTGCACTGACTATTGGGTGCACTATTGTACTGAAGTCTACTGAGCATAAACCTTTAACTTCTTTTTATGTTGCAAAGCCTATGCATGAGGATGGATTGCCTCTTGGAGCTGTGTTGGTGTAATTATTTATTCATGTTGGATATTATTACACCTTACTTAAGTTTACTTAGGTACATGCATATCATGGTAGTTTGCATATGAGACATGTGAATGTTTGTGCCACATTGGGATAGTGTGTTGTAGGAGATTTCCACCTTTTATGGTGTGATCTTGTTATTACTTTATCACATCCACTTATTATGGGATGATAATTCCACCTTCGGTGGATGATCCACCTCATGTGGAATATTTTATTGTTTTTTGTACCTACCACACCTATTTCCTACCTACCCTTGTTTCTCATTGAGCCACATGTCATGTTTGTGTGCCCATATAGCCTTGCCTATATAAGTAGGCTCATATTCATTGTATGTAACTTAGATGATCTATCTATTGATGAGAATACAGTTTATTCTTGTCCTTATTTTGTCTCTCCATTTTATACTTTTCATTGAGTTCTTGATCTTGGAAAAATCTCACATGGTATCAGAGCCTATAGGGCTTCATTGGTTAGTCATTTTGGAGGCTTCAATTTTTCGGATTTGGGGATCTGCATTTTTTGGGGGCATCCTATAGAGATTTGGACATCACAGTTGAGTCCAAGAGGCCGTTTCCATAAATTTTGAGTATAAAATCGGCCTATTTTGGAGAAAATCAATTTCGGGGGAATTTTTTAGCTGATTTCGCTAGCGGTATTGATTATTAAAAAAAAAAATTATATTTTTTTTATCTGCAACTTTTTTTGCAATTCTAATATAAGGTAATTCACAGATTTTTTTTCATATTGCAAAGTTTAAATTAAAAAAATATATATTTTATATATTATGGGGGGGTTTACCCCCCACCCCGAAACCGTACCATAGATTTTTTTTTTTGTAGGGGCCGTAATCAATTTCCAACACCCGCTGGCTGTCTTTTCCTTCACCAACATCGTACTATACCTGCTTATCGGACCATGAAGCTACTGCCTCCTCATCGACTGTCTATTTTCGGTGACCGGATCACCGGTTGTCGTGTCGATCACCGGTCATCATTGTCCTTCCTGCTTGGACTTCGGTTATTATGGTCGCTGCTTCCCTCCATCCGTGCTGCTAGAATCCTCCCATCCTCTGGTACCTTGCTTCCTCCGCCGATGGCCTTCTCCCCGTCGAATCTGATAATTTTTTAAACTGCAGGACCCACGTCCCCCACGTGGCAGGTGGCCACTGGCCCGTGGACTAAAAACATGGATCGCCACCTCAACTAACATGCTTGCCCTCCAGACTGCCACGTCAGCAGTGCCATCATACTGTACTGCCATGTCACCTATACGAAACCAGTCTTTTTTGGTCATGTCTACAGTTCATACGGTACAGACAACCATGTAGGGGGAGGTGAATTTTTTTTGCCGGCTAGATGGGTGTCAATTTTAAGCTCGTCGAATATTGATGTTAGCATTGCATCAACCCATTTTAATTTTTTTTGACCCCCTCACCATTTGGATTTTTGATTTCACAGTCCGACTTCAGGAGGTTGTAACTTGCTCATTTTGGCTCCCTTTTTGGTGCAGTTCTTTTTGAAATGGGCTTGAATTTCATACTCTTCACAGTGGCGGAGGAATTTTCTGATTTTGATGGACCAATTTTTCACAATTTGGAGTTTTTGATGACTGTACCTGTCTAATCCTCAATTTTGCAACTTTAGAGGCTTCATTTGGGGTCATATGACCTCCTTTTCAGGTGCCATTTTTTTAAAAGTGTATAATTTTTTGTCTTCTTTCATAATCTGCCATTAGTTTGCAGTGATTTTGAGTGAAAATTGTACTTTCAGTATTTGGTCATTTTTGGCCTATTTGGTACTTGTATTTTGCTTGGATCTCAGTTTAGATCACTTGCAGTATTTGTGGGAGTCTTTTTTAGCCTATTTGAGGCAGTTGCAAATTTGAAATCAAAATTCCACCTTGCCTTGTTTTGCAAGTGGCCCATTTTACACACACTAAGTATAAAGTGCCAAATCGTCATTGGGGGGGGGGGGGGGTGTTTCTTGTGTGAGCCTCTTTCTATCTTGTGTTTTGCCATTTTGGTGCTATAGGTTCTCCTAAATTTCCACTTTTAACTCCTCATAATTATGCTTCATGGAAGATTAAGGCATGGAGTAAACTATTGGAAAAATGACTCATTCATTTTGTAAATGGAACAATTACAACACCACCTGATCCTAAGGCTGATGCTAATGCTCAAATTGAATGGCTCACTAAGAATGCTATGGCACTTGGAACATTAAGAAAGTATGTCTCAAATGACCTCATTTTTCACATTGATAAGTGTACTACAATCAAAGAGGCTTGGGATATTTATGACAAATTGTATGGCCAAGTTGACGAGACTAAGGGCTACAAGCTTGATAGTGAACTCACAACATTAGATCCCAAGGATTTTGATACAATCCAAGATTATGTCACAAAAGAAAATGAGCTAAGGGCAAAGCTAAAGGATTGTGGCATTGACAAAAAGGATGCTCAATTGGTTTATAACTTGTTGGACAAGCTTCCATCAGAGTATGCAGCCTTTGTCTCTAGCTTTCACATCCATAGGTTAGCTCAAGGTTCCTCATACACTTCTCCCTCCTTTGATGCATTCACAAAGATGTTGACTCTTGAGTAATCTAAGTTGACCAAGATGGGGATTCTCAAATCTTCAAAGTCACAAGCATTGGTGGCTAATAAAGGGAATCAAAGCAATCAAGGGAAAGGCAAAACCCAAAAGAAACTTAAGACTAAACAACAACAAGATGGAGCACAATCCTCCTCTCCACAACAAGGTGATTATACATCCTCACCTAAGAGGAAATCTAAGGACAATCTTTTTTGTGCATATTGCAAGAAGTCGGGACATGATGAATAACATTGTTAAAAGAAGGATATTGATGAGTTGAAGCATCTTCTTGAGAAGAAAAAAATCAGTTTGCCTTCTAGAATGTCTACATTTGAGCCTTGCCACATGCCGCAGATTTTGATGGGCAATCATACATACATGGATGTGATTGGGAAAGGATCTATTGCCATTGGGGATAACTGCTTCAATGATGTGTTGTGTGTACCCCACTTGACAAACAATCTTATTTCCATTTATCAAATCACATATGGGGAAACTAGGAAAACTGTGGAGTTCATACCTGATTTAGTTATCATTAGAGACTTGGAGACTAGAGCTATCGTTGTGACTGGGGTGGTTGATCATGCATCTCGGTTGTACTCCTTTTCACATTTTGGTCCTATTGATGAGGTTGATTCTTCACTTGATGATTCAAATTTTGAGGAAAAATTTGGGTACTTGAACTTGGGGATTCTCACACGTGACCCTGTTCTTGAGCCTTGCATTTCATCCCCTCCTATTGATATGACACCACCTATTGTACTTGATGATGCAGCTAGTGTGACAGTTTTGCCTTCTTGTGATTCGGTGCAATAGGATATTCCTTATCTTCCCGCTTTAGTTAATTGGGATGCCTGGGTAAGTGCACAAAGATGGTGGTAAAAAAGGGGGGTATAAGTGGACACTTTGTTTTCTGAAATCAGGTGAACCTGAACTTGGAGGCAAAATTTGAAAGTCATCCACTCAAGATATGAAGATAATCAAAGAATAAATATTGTAGTACTCTAAATCTAGTTTCCAAACTACTAAACTTTTTAAAAATTGGATAAGATTAAGGGGGCTAAATCCTTCGCGCATGAAAAACAGACCCTGATTTTTTCAGAAAAAACATAACATAGTGTCTCACGTGCGCATCAAAAAAGTGAATGAGCCCATCACCAAGCACCCTAGCCATTCCCCCCCACAACATGGCATCAATTCATGTTGAAGCTTGCTAGCCTTGGCCCTTTCAATAGTAGGGGGGCCAGGGGCTAGAATAAGCTATAGTTGGGTGGGGAAGGATGGTTTGTAAGGTCAAGTGATCTCAGAAGCTACCGCCCAGTAGAAGGAGTTGAACCCAGAGGATCAAGCAAGCAGGAGTCAACCTTGAGGCAGACAGGCAGGCTTGGTACTTTCGATACTGACCCAAACCTAGAATGTCCAATTCTAGTTATGGTTGGCCCCACCCCAATGAATGGGTCACAATAATCTACCTCCCAAGGGGGGCAGTCATATGACCCAACCCGAATCGAGCTAAAGAAACTAGCTTCCTATCTCTGAGGGTTCCATAGGATTAGTTTCGGTGCTTGGAAGGCCATGTTACATAGAGAATATGGCTATCCGGTCAACACCAGATTATCTACGTAACATCCCCAGGGAGGAGATAACATTTCTACTATCGAGGGTGCCCTACCATTCTATAGGAGGAGGAGCCAAACAATCAATATTCATTGAAGGGTGGCTGGGTATTAGCTCCAGCAGCTCAGGATAGAGAAGGAGAGTGGGGTTTACCCTCCTCCCTTAACTATAGGAATGGGGACCCCACCTTCTGACAATACATCCAGCATCTTAACTGAATACCTCTGCACCAAGGAGGGAGTTAACTACCTTCCTATGGAATTCAATGAGAAAGCACCAAACAAAATCATTTTTTTGCTAGCTAGACACCCTAATCCATTGCCCTCATCTTGGCCCTACCCTTCACCCCTGGTAAGGGATCTAGATCGATAGTTCTGTATGGATCCGTCCCTGCCTAGTCTCTCTCTCTCTCCCTCTCTTTGTTCTTCTATCCCTCATCTCTCTCACCCCCCCTCTCTCTCTCTCCCTCCCATTCTCTTCCTCTCTCCTCTCTCTCTCTCTCTCCCTCCCTCTCTCTCTCTCTCTCTCTCTCTCTCTCTCTCTCTCTCTCTCTCTCTCTCTCTCTCTCTCTCTCTCTCTCTTTGGTCGGTTTTTTTTTTAAAAGAAGATATGATATAAAGTAGAACGTTTGAACAAGATGAACGTATTGGTTTCTTTGGATCGTGTGGATGTATTGGTTGGATAATCTTTATGGGTCGTATGGTGTACTAAGGGGTCATATGGTGTCTTATGACCCCTTAGGACTCCATATGACCCCTTAGGTGTCGTTATGGGTCATATGGTGTCCTAAAGAGTCATATGGTGTTTAATGATCCCTTAGGACACCATATGTCATCCACTCAAGATATGAAGATAATCAAAGAACAAATATTGTATTACTCTGAATCTAGTTTCCAAACTACTAAATTTTTTTAAAATTGTATAATATTAAGGGGGTTTAATCCTTCGCTCACGAAAAATAGACCCTGATTTTTTTAGAAAAACATAACATAGTGTCTCACGTGCGCATCAAATAAGTAATAGTTAGATTTACTATTTTGACAAATCCTTTGGGAAAAAGATAGTTAAGAGTGAGCACTAGAAGATGTGTATTTTTTGTAATTTTTTGTTCAGTATTTTTTTTTTAATGATTTTTCCAATCAAGTACATCCTAAAAATTAGGTACCTATTTGTGCACGAAGCATAAGTTGCACTAAAAAAATAAAAAAATACAATTTTGTTTTTTTTAAATTGTAAAGAATCAAGTGCAATACAATAATATATAAAGTTTTCTAAATTTTAATAAGTATATCAAAAGTTATTAAAAAAATGGTACACATATGTCTGTGAGAACTATGCAGACATTGCTAAAACAAATTCAATAATAATATGTTATTGTTGTTCAATTTTTAAAAAAATGATATGGTTAGAAAGATCAGAAGATGGGTGAAAATATGGTGGAAAATTTAGAAATACCCACTTGATGAAGTTTAAATCTGATGATGACAAAATCGAGAAACCAAGTAGATAAAATAAAACACTTGAAAAAGGAGAGAAATGGAGGGAAAACAAACTTCCAAACCGTAGCTTTGTCATGCAGGCCTATTTCCAAGCCTAAACAGTCAAAAGGGCGTATGGGATACCTATGGTATCAAAAGCGTTTACGGGGGTACTTATTGTGTAAGAAGCGTGTACACTCTATCTTAACTATAAAAAACGCGTACGCGCTATTTTTACTATAAATTGCACGTACACGCTAAGTTTGTTTAAATTTTGGGAGTGTATATATTATGCTATTGTATATATAATATGTGCATATACATAGTATATATAATTTATATATAATATAAAAATATATAATATATAATATTTATATATATATATATATGTATATAATAATATATAATATATTAAGTATATATACACACACATATGTGTGTTGTCTCCCTCTCTCCCCCTCTCAAGCATGTACAAGGTGCCTCTCTTTCTCTCTCTCCTTCTCACTCTCTCTCTCTCTCACACTCTCTCTCTCTCCCTCCCTCCCTCCCTCTCCCTCTCTCCCCCTCTCTCCCTCTCCCTCTCTCTCTCCCTCCCTCTCCTTCTCTCCCCTTTTCCCTTCCTCCATACCCCATCTCTCTCTCTCTCTCTCTCTCTCTCTCTCTCTCTCTCTCTCTCTCTCTCTCTCTCTCTCTCTCTCTCTCTCTCTCTCTTTCAGACTCCATATGGTGTTGTTATGGGTCCTATGGTGTCCTAGAGGGTCATATGGTGTTCTATGATCCCTTAGGACACCATATGATTCCTTAGGTGTCATTAGACGTCATATTATTTCCTTAGAGGTCATATGGTGTCCTATGACCCCTTAGGACATCATATGACCCATTAAGACATCATATGACCCATAACGACACCATATGGTGCCCTAAAGGGTCATATGGTGTTCTATGACCCCTTAGGACACTATTTGGTGTCATTATAGGTCTTGTAGTCACATAAATCTATCCACTTAATTAAATGAATATTTAGTATTTATTTGATTATTTAACCATCAATCAATAAATAATTAAATTAATATTTAATTAATTCATCTTAACCCTCTTCTCCTATTAATTAAATAAATTATTCAATTTATTTGATTTAATTCACTTAACCAAATTCAGACCATTAATTAAATAAATAAATCATATTTGTTTAATTAAATCTTCTCTCACATTTAAACAAATTAATATTTATTTAAATCCCCAAAATCCCATCTCTCACATTTAAATAAACTAGCAATTGCACCAAGGTGTGCAATGGGCACGCTGAGGATATGTGGAAGGTCAAATATAAAAAAAAATTGGTCTATTTTTTTGTTACATTTGTGTAGCAAATAAGATCAATTGGCAGGCTAGTCTCAATGAAGAAGTGATAGCTTCAAATAAACTATGCATCCACTTATAATGATCTAATCATAACTTAAAATAAATCTATGAATTGGGAAGATAATCAAGATTCATTACCAATAGACCCATGCTATGTTTGCAATAGGGAGAGAGGGAGAGATAAAGGGTGGAAGAGCATGTATGCATGAGAGATGTGGAGAAGGAGAGGGATAGATAAAGAGAGAAGAAAACATGGAGGAGAAGAAATATGGAGATATGGAGAGAGAAATAGTTGTAGATAAAGAGAGGGACATATGAGAGAGATGTGGAGAGAGAAGAGGGTGAGAGGTATAGGCAGAGAGAGAGAGAGAGAGAGAGAGAGAGAGAGAGAGGGGGGGGGGGAGTGAGGGAGTGATAGATCAATATGTATAGAGGGAGAGGGAGAGACATAGCTAGAGGGGTATATAAGAAAACAAGGATAAGCAAAGAGATGGAGATAGGGAGATAGACGTAAAAAAAGATATGGATACAAAGAGATAGAGATAGAGATGTAGATATAGAGTAGGAGAGATGGAGCGAATAAGAGAAAGAGAGGAGTAAGATAGCTCAATGGATAGAGAGGAAGGGAGGGAGTGCGTGTGAGAGAGTGATAGAGAGATATTTATTAAGAAGTTGGGAGATAAAGAAATAGAGAGGAAGATGGAGATATAGATAAATATATAGAGGGAGAGAGAGGGAAAGATAGGAGAGAGGAAGAGGGAGAAATAGATATAGAAATAATGAGAGACAAAGAGAGAGAATAAAGAAGGATAAATGGAGGGATATAAAGATAGAGATAAAAAGTAAAAAATCCAAATATTAATAAAAAAAAGTTTTAAAAATTAATAATAAATAATGAAGCATGGGAAGTCAATTGAGAAATATTTAATCTATTTTTGCATACATTTGTGTAGCACATGAGGTTAATTGGTAGATCATTTAGCAAACAATGTTTTTGCAACAAAGGTCTCAATGGATAAGCGACAACTTCAAATCAATTATGCTTTCACTTAGAAGGATCCAAATAGGATTGAAAAAAACCTCCAAATCAAGAGGACAATTTGACTCCATTATAATATTATATGTATTATAGATATATATTATTAATAACTATATTATAAATAAGTATTATATAAATATATATATATTTCAGTTAACCTATTAAGGAGTTATATTCTTTATTGTATATATAAATTTGGAGTATAACTTTTAGATTCAAATAAAAAAATTTAAAATATTTGAAAAATCTTTGTATTACATATTTTCTAATTTCCAATTGTGAATTTTCTTTTATGGAATGAGCCTAAAAAGAGATTTTTGTTTGTTCTTTTTCCTTTCCTATGCATGGAAACAAGAAGTTATTGGAATTACATCATAAGTGCATAGTTGTTGTTATGCCAAAAGTACATAGAAAACAATATGCGTTAAGAGAAGGAATTGTGGGTGAGGAAATATAATCTTGGTAGCTTGGAAAAATTTCTCTATCAGATGTCAAGTCTACACCTATACATCATGAAGTTGTTAACATATGAGGTTAGACTTTTATGTAAAGCACATAGTATGAAAACAAAAATAAAAAATATATTTAAATTATATGAAGTCATTAAATTCATTGTTGGAATTTGGTAGGGTTGTGGTCTGATTGTGAAGATGTTGCATTAGTTTTTGTGAGCTCATTGTTGTACATTGAGATTCATGTGTTATAATGTAGTGATGGTTAATGGTTGGTTCAATAGTCATTTTTATACAATTGTTTGTTTATATATGTATTGCATATGATCACAAATGCTTATTTTTTCTTTGTGGTGAGCATAGTAGAATTGACTTAATTTGTGGCATAATAGATTTTGAACTTAAATTTTAGAGGAGTCAACTTGAGGATTTATATGGGTAGAGTTTACCATCTATAAAGAAAATAGTAGGTCTCATTATTGATGCTACTAGTAACAAGAGTCCATAGGTATAGAAAAGATTAATTGAAATGCTACTAGTAACCAAAAAATGAAGAATAAATACTTATCCCTTAAAATAAACTAAATTCTATTTTTAAAAATGTAAACATTTGTATAGTACACGAGGTGAAGTGGTAGGTCATTTAGAAAATGATGTTGTTTGTGCAACAAAGGTCTCAATGGAGAAGTGACAACTTTAAATCAACTATGCATCCTTCCAACCATGATAGAGAGAAAGATAGATAGAGAGATGAAGATGGAGATGGTGATAGAGGAGATGGAAACATAAAAAGAGAGAGGAGAGATAGATATACCTAAAAAAGTTAAATATATAGATAAGGAGGGAGAGATAAAGAGGAATATATATATAGAGGAAAATAGAGAGAGAAAGATAGAAGTGTAGATGGTGAGATGAAGTGATATCTAGAGACATGGATATAAGGATATATAGAGATAGGGAGAGAGGGATAGAGAGAAATAGAGATATATAGAATGATAGATAGAGATGTAGAGCAGAGAAGGAGAGGGAGATATAAATAATGGAGATAGAGAGTGGGAGAGAGAAAGAGGGAGAGATAGACATATATGAGAAGAGAAAGGGACAGAGGTAGAGGTAAAGAGATATATAGGGGGTTACATAGGGAATGTGAGAGGGAGAGATGGGGAGAGATATAGAGAGAGGGTTGAAGAAAAAGGGAGAGAGAAGATAGTGGAGAGGGGAGAGAGAGGTAGAGGAAAGAGAGGGGAGAGGGGGGAGAGGGAGAGAGAGAAGGGGAGAGGGACAGGGAGAGAGGGAGATATAGGTAGACGGTGATGTAGAAAGATAGAGAGGGCTAAGGAAAGAGAGAAATGTCAGAGGAGATAGTGTAGATAAAGATATAGATAGAAAGAGATCAAGAGAGTAATGAGAAGGATATATATATATATATATATATATATATATATATAGAGAGAGAGAGAGAGAGAGAGAGATGATGAGAGTGGATAAGGGAGAGGTAGAGATGATGAGATATAAATAGAGAAGGGGAAGAGAAATAGGGAGATAGAGATAGAAGAGGCAAGAGTGAGATAGAAAGAAGGTGATGAAGACAAGTAAAATTAGAGGTATAGAGAGAGATGGAAAGGGATAGCGAGGGGGGAGATAGAGAGTTAGAGATAGAAATGAATAAAAAAATAGTGTGTGTGGATATGAGAGAGATGTGAATTAGAGAGATATAAAAAGGGGATGATAGGGAGAGAGGGAGGGATGAGGAGAAATATAGATAAAAAGAGGGAGATAAGGATTGAGAGAGAGAGAGAGAGAGAGAGAGAGAGAGAGAGAGGTGGTATATAGAGAGAATTAGATAGATAGAACAAGTAAGAGAAAGAGGAATATAAATAATGAGTTAGAGTGAATATGAGATAGATAAACATATAGAGAGAGAAAGATGGAAGGTGAGAGGAAGAGAGAAGGAGAAATGGAGATAAAAAGGAAACAATGAGATAGGGGTAGACAGAGATATAGTAAGATAAAGATACACAAGTATTGGACAAGTCAAGAGAGAGATGGGAGATAGAGAGATAGAGATAGGGAAGGAGAAATAGGAAGTCCGTGTGAGTGAAAGAAAGCTATATAGAGATAAAGATAGGAAGAGATAAACAAGGAGTAGGTATGTGTGAGATACACAGAGAGGGAGAAACATGGATAAAAGGAAGAGATAGAGAGGTAAATGTAGTGGGAAATATAGAGAAAAGAGAGATAAGGATGAGGGAAGAGGTAAGGAGAGAGAGAGAGAGAGAGAGAGAGAGAGAGAGAGAGAGAGAGAGAGAGAGAGAGAGAGAGAGAGAGAGGTATATGAAGATGGAGATGGAGATGGAGATGGTTGTTCTTTATTGTTAACATATGACAAAATAATGTGTTTTACCTTGATTGGTCTATTCATTTTCATCCATTAAAATGGATAGACAACATGAGTGACATCAATGAAATCATAATAGAAACAAATATCCTACACATTCATGATAGAGCAATAAAAACTCTTGCAATGGTAAGAATGCAATAGGTAAAAGTAGACATATGTGGAAAACACAACTATTGTGGAAAAAGAAAACAACAATTAAAAGATTTTAAAAAATCTAAGGCAACCAATGTTTGAATCGTCTTGCATGAGTTCACTTTACATTCACATTGACATAAATACTATTTTGACCATGCATTCATTTGACATTCACATTGACATAAGCAACCACGAAAACTTCCTATTATATTTTTACAATAAATAAAAATTTAGTCAATCAAATATTTATAAATCAACATGATTCTAATTATTTTTACTTATTATTTATAATTTTATAAATAATTTAAATAAAAAATTGAAATAAATTAAACTAAATGTAAAGGCAAAATATCTCAATTAGAATTGAAATCTTAGTATTATTATATAAATAAAAATAAAAAATAAAAATATAATTATGTTAGAATAATTAAAATTTTAGTAAGACAAATAATGATATATTAGATTAATTTTAATAAATTTTAGTTATTATTTACAAATTTATAAAAAGACAAATAATAAAAATAAAATTCAAACTTAAATTAGAATTAAAAACAAAACAAAATGCTAAATGCAAAATTTAAATATTAAACAATAATATATATATATATATATATATAAACTAATTATTGATAATTTATTATTTGCACATATATTTAAAAGGTAAATAATAATATTATTTAACTTTTCATATAATA
Organism: Cryptomeria japonica; assembly: GCF_030272615.1. Classification (NCBI taxonomy): domain Eukaryota; kingdom Viridiplantae; phylum Streptophyta; class Pinopsida; order Cupressales; family Cupressaceae; genus Cryptomeria; species Cryptomeria japonica. The sequence continues at coordinate 82,541,244 of NC_081409.1, forward strand.
TATATTAAAAATCAATTATATATATTATAATATAATAATTTACGTAAAATTTTATATTTTAGTATTTACATATTATATTTAGTATATATTATTTAATATATTAATTATTAAAATTTTAAAAATTCAAAAAAATAAAAATAATTTATACGTTAAATTTATTATTTTTATATATATCATAATTAAAATTAATAAGAAATCTGAGTTTTCAAAGTTGAAAATTTAATTAAACATATTCTTAAAGTATTGATAGGGATTAAAATAAAATGCCTGGTCCATGATGAGTAGACAGCGTGGGAAATAGATCAATGAAATAACGCTAAATTGGCACTAAACCGGTTTAGAAGTACTAGGTGATGCTCTGCAAAAAGGATTAGAAAATCTGTTTGATGGCAACACACACAAGAGCACAAGAAACAAACGTTAGTGTTAGCAACAAAAGATTATCCTAAACAGGCATATCAAGAGAGATATTAAGCATGAAATAGAAAGCATATAAACATAGAATAAAATAGCTAATCAAGATGCTCATAGTTGCTCCTCCCTTGTTCCTCTCCTCTCCAAGTCCCAAATGAGTGTAGCTCTCAGCTTTTAGCACTAGCCATGGATGCCATATGGAGATTCAAGATGGTTGAATATGATAAGCAAATGCTATGCAAGTGTAGATAGTGATGCTATGAGAAAGCTCTATGCTAATACCAGTATAACAACAATACTCTAATGCTTCCTTTTGCTTGAGGAGAAGGGTTCTATTTATAGAAGAAATGGGGAAATGAAGGGTTAAGATTGAATGGTTTAATCAAGGGCCAAGTTTGAAAGTTGGGGATCCATGTGCACAATTGGCACCAATAAAATGGTGACAAGTGTCAACATAGGATTGGGTTGAGAGAAGAGGTTGGAGGCATTAAAGGCCTGAGAAGACCTCATGGTTATCTAGAGGCTAAGGGTCAAGTCCAAATTAAGATTACCCACTGGATTAAGAGTTAATCCAAGGATAAACCTTTGTGCAAATGTTTAAGAGATAATCATGGTCAAAGCATTAATGGCCTGATGAGACCTTTGGGTTGGGTAGAGGTTGAGTCAAAACAAATGTTTTAACCATGTGGGAGGGTTTGAGGTAACCATTAATGGTTATTGGAGACTTTGGGGATTAAGTGGTTGAAGGTTGAAAGCCTTCAATGGTTATCAAAGACTTTGAGCCATTTAGTGGTTGAAGGTTGAAAGCCTTTAATGGTTATCAAAGACTTTGAGGGTTTGAGAAGTGACTTCCCTTTTGCTTAGGAATGTGACAAAGTTTAGAGAAGGGGTTAAGTTATTTAGAAGTGATTAGAAAATTCTAGAAGGGGTTTAGGCATGCAAGTGGATTTTGTAGGAAAATGCAAGTGGGAGAAATTTTGGTATTTTCAATTAAAATAAAATCATTTATTTCAATTAAATGGTGTAATTTGCATTTGGATAAATATTCAAATAAATATTAATTTATTTAAATGAGAAAAATGAAGATAAAGCATTAAAATGCTTGAAGACTTTGAGGGAAACCATTAAAGGCTTGAAGACTTTAAGGAAAACCATTAAAGTCTTAAGAAGACTATAGAAGGAAGCCATCAAGTTTGAAGACTTTAAAGCCATCAAGTTTGAATACTTTAAGGGAAACCATTAAAGGTTTCAAGTGGGTGAGGATAAATAGGATTTTAAATAAATAATTTATTTAAAATAGTTGTGCAACTTGCTTTTGTAGGAAAATACAAGTGGGTGGAGGATAAAGGTGATTTAAATAAATTATTTATTTAAAATAATTGTGCAACTTGCATTTGTAGGAAAATGCAAGTGGGTAGAGGATAAAGGTGATTTAAATAAATGTTAATTTATTTAAATGTGAGAGGTGGGAATTTGGGGGATTTAAATAAATATTAATTTATTTAAATGTGAGAGAATATTTAATTAAATAAATATGATTTATTTATTTAATTAATGGTCTGAATTTGGTTAAGTGAATTAAATCAAATAAATTGAATAATTTATTTAATTAATAGGAGAAGAGGGTTAAGATGAATTAATTAAATATTAATTTAATTAATTATTAATTGATGGTTAAATAATCAAATAAATACTAAGTATTCATTTAATTAAGTGGACAGATTTATGTGACTACACCAGGAATTAAATAAAGTATTATAAGATTCATAAATTATTTTTTTCATCATAACACCACCAAATCGACGCTATCTAAATAATTTATTTAAGAGGAAGATAAATAAATATTAAAAATTCTAAACGATACCACCAAATCAGCGGTATCTAAATAATTTATTTAAGAAGAAGATAAATAAATATTAAAAATTCTAAACGATTTTCATTCAACATCATGTCAATGCTCTTACTTACCACTTGCATAGAAGTAGGTACGAAAAGCTGTAATCGTTGGACACGGTGTCCATTCGTCCACTGCACTTTTAAATGTCCGCATTCATTATTGTAGTATACAATGCGAAATGGGCAGATTGAAATATGATAAAAAATAGACAGGAAATCGAGATCGATGGCTGCAGATGGTTCAATCGTCTTGCATGCTTTTAGGGAAATGCACGATTCTTTAAGAGCATGCCAAATGAAGCGCACGTAGAACGGAAATCAAAACAATCGGAACCGTCATCGGAAAGCATAAAAAACAATGAAATTTTTTGAATGGACAAGATGCATTGAATCGTCTTGCATCTGTTCTCGAACAATGAGTACCATCGATGGGAAAAAATAGCTTGTCCATTTCATAGAAAGAGACACCTTCGGCGTAATTAACATTTATTTAAATTACCTTTATCCTCCACCCACTTGCATTTTCCTACAAATGCAAGTTGCACAACTATTTTAAATAAATAAATTATTTATTTAAAATCCTATTTATCCTCACCCACTTGAAACCTTTAATGGTTTCCCTTAAAGTCTTCAAACTTAATGGCTTCCTTCTAGATTCTTCTCAAGCCTTTAATGGTTTCCCTTAAAGTCTTCAAACTCAATGGCTTCCTTCTAGAGTCTTCTTAAGCCTTTAATGGTTTCCCTTAAAGTCTTCAAACTTAATGGCTTCCTTCTAGAGTCTTCTTAAGCCTTTAATGATTCCCCTCAAAGTCTTCAAGCATTTAATGCTTTCTCTTCCTTTTTATCATGTAAATAAATTAAGATTTATTTAAATAAAATCCAAAATTCACATTCACATTTAAATAAATTAATATTTATTTAAATATCTATCCAAATACAAATTACACCATTTAATTGAAAATAATGATTTTATTTCAATTGAAAATCCCAAAATTCCTCCCACTTGCATTCTCCTACAAAATCCACTTGTATGCCTAAATCCCTTCTAGATTCTTCTAACTCCTTCTAATTAGCCTAATCCTATCCTAATCATTGTCACATTCCTAAATAAAAGGAATTCACTTCTCAAAAACCTCCAAAGTCTTCAATAACCATTAAAGGCTTTATGTCTTAAAATGGTTAACCTCTAAATTCTTCCAAACCATTCAAGGCTCTTACATAACCATTTATGGTTAACTCACCTTTTACCTTTGGTTAGAGACTTTCCTCTAACTTAACCATCCTTTTGACTCATGGGTCTCTTCAAAGCATTTATTTCTTTGACTAAGGTAACCATTTAACCCTTGGATAAAAGGAATATCCATTATCCTAACCCTAACCCAACCCCCTAGGGTAACCATCATGTCCCCTCAAGCATTGAATGCTCCTTATCTCCCCTCTCAAGCCTCCTCATGGTGACACTTGTCAACATGGGATTGGGTTGAAAGTCTCACATGGATTGAATATCTTTCAATCCTAACCCTTGTTAAGATTGCTCAATCTTAACCCTTCATTTCCCCATTTCTTCTATAAATAGAACCCTTCTCCTCAAGCAAAGAAGGAAGCATTAGAGTATTGTTTCTATACTGGTATTAGCATAGAGCTTTTTCATAGCATCACTATCTACACTTGCATAGCATTTTTTTATCACATCCAACTATCTTTAATCTCCATATGGCATCCATGGCTAGTGCTAAAAGCCGAGAGATACACTCATTTGGGACTTGGAGAAGGGAGAAACAAGGGAGGAGCATCAAAAGGCATCATGGAAGCATCTTAGGGAGACTCTTCTCCTTTCTTTTGTTTTGTTAAATTTCTTTCATTCTTTTTGAAATCTCTTTTGATATGTTTGGAATGGTTTTTAGTTCTTTGTTTTGGTTTTATGGTTGAAACTAACTTATTAACATTGAACTTTGTTATTGCCTTGTCCCCATTTCCATGACATCAGGTCCTATGTTGTGCTAAGGGATCATATAGTGTCCTATGACCCCTTAGATGTTGTTAGGGGTCATATTGTGTTCTAAGGGTCATATGGTGTCCTGAGACCCCTTAGGACACCATATAGTGTCGTTATGTGTCTTATGGTGTCCTATGACCCTTAGGACACCTTATGACCCCATAGGATACCATATGGTGTCATTAGGGGTCATATGGTGTCCTAAGGGTTCATATGGTCTCCTACGACCCCTTAGGACACCATTTGACCCCTTAGGACTCCATATGGTGTCGTATGATGTCCTAAGAGGTCATATAGTATTCTATGACCCCTTAGGACACCATTTGGTGTCGTTATGGGTCATATGGTGTGCTAAGGGGTCATATGGTTTCCTATGACCCCTTAGGACTCCATATGACCTCTTATGTGTCGTTATGGGTCATATGGTGTCCTATGACCCCTTAGGACACATGCATGGATCCCTAGGATACCATATGACCCCTAAGAATACCATATGACATGAAAAAACACAAAAAGGATACCATATGACCCCTAAGAATATCATATTACCCCTAAGAATACCATATGACATGAAAAAACACAAAATGGTGTCCTCCAAGTTCAGGTTCTCCTACGACCCCTTAGGACACCATTTGACCCCTTAGGACTCCATATGGTGTCATTATGGGTTGTATGGTGTCCTAAGAGGTCATATAGTGTTATATAACCCCTTAGGACATCATTTGGTGTCATTATGGGTCGTATGGTGTGCTAAGGGGTCATATGGTGTCCTATGACCCCTTAGGACTCCATATGATCTCTTATGTGTTGTTATGGGTCATATGGTGTCCTAAGGAGTAATATGGTATCCTATGACCCCTTACGACACATGCATGGATCCCTAGGATACCATATGACCCCTAATAATACCATATGACCTTAGAGAGGGAGAGAGGGGGAGGAGAGAGAGGGAATGAGAGAGAGAGATACACCTAAGAGAGGAGGGGAGTGAGATAAAGAGATAGAGACTGAGAGGGAGAGACAAGAGATAAATGTGTGTGTGTGTGTGTGTGTGTGTGTGAGTGAGAGAGAGAGAGAGAGAGAGAGAGAGAGATCACATATCCCGCTAAGGAGAGATTAATCATAAGATACATACCATTGCAAGAAAGGATATCAACACATGAAAAATGCAACCCCTAAAGGTAATGGTGATACATGAGAGAGAGAGAGAGAGAGAGAGAGAGAGATCCATCCTTGCCCCCCAAGCAAGAGGACAAGGAAAATAAATACACCTTCTAAAGAGAGGTTATTCATAAGAGATGTTCTATTTTAAATAAGGAATAGATCCTAACCAAGGAATAGAGAGATCTAATAGGTGGATAAAGGGATTGGGAGAGAAAGAGATACCTAAGAGGTGGAGGGAGGGAAGGTGAGAGAGAGAGAAAGAGAGGGTGAGAGATAGAGAGAGTCTGAGTGAGAGGGAGGAAGGGATGGAAGGAGAGTACAAGAGACTAGAGAGATAGATGTGCGAAGAGAGGGATAGAGGGAGAGAGTGAGAAAGAGAGGTAATGAGAAAGGGGGAGAGGGAGAGATTGAGAGATTGATAGAGAGATACGCCTGAGAGAAGGAGAGAGGAGGAGAGAGGGAGAGATTGATAGAGAGATACACCTAAGAGAAGGAGAGAGTGAGATAGAGAGAAAGAGGATGAGAGGGAGAGACTTCAAAGATAAATAATGGGGGGGGGGAGAGAGAGAGAGAGAGAGAGAGAGAGAGGGAAGTAGGGAGAGAGGGAAAGAGATACACTTGACAGAGGAGGAGAGTGAGATAAAGAGATAGAGGTAGAGAGAGAGAGAGAGAGAGAGAGAGAGAGAGAGAGAGAGAGAGAGGTTGATAGATAGAGACTTGATAGAGAGAAGGAGAGAGACTTGAGAGAAAGAGAAATGGAGCAAGAGGAGGAGAGAGAAAGAGAGTTAGAGGGAAATAAATACTTGACAGAAGAAGAGAAAGGGAGGGGGAGGGAGAGGGAGAGAATGAGAGAGAGAGACACTGAAGAGAGGGGGAGAGAGTGAGAGATAGAGATATTTGAGAGAGGGAGAGAAAGAGAGGGATAGATGAAAGAGAGAAAGAGGGTGAGGGAGATGAGAAAGAGAGGGAGAGATACCCGAGAGAGGGAAGAAATTAGAGAGGGAGAGATACCCAAGAGAGGGAATAAAGTAGAGAGGGAGATGCTTAAGAGACAAAAAGGTAGGTGTTAAGGAAGAGAGAGGGGGAGTGTAGGGAAGAGACGAGAGAGATAATGCTGATATGAGCATGCTGATTACTGATATTTGACTAGGTCTGAAATTTATAAGAATTCTTAAAAAACTAGAATTTGCATTATAACTCTTAGAGATTTGGTACCACTCTCAAACATCCTAAAAAATGTTATATTTTATGTATATATCCTACCAAAAAAACCTAATGAAATGCTAAATTAATTGCATTTTATTGACAGACAAACGCGTACTTGGTTTACAAACTAAAACCGCGTATGGGGTTTTTAGTTTCTAAACCACGTACGAGGTTTTAGTTTTTAAACCATGTACGTGGTTAGTATACAAGTTAAACCCCGTATGTGGTTTACCTTTAGTTAGTCTCGGCAAAACGAGCCTAAACATGGATGAAGTTCTTTAAATTTGAAATACCCCATGCACGTTTTGTTGTTTTTCATGTTTTTTTGGGTGTGTCCACTTTTCTGACCACCATCTTTGTGCACTTACCCGCCTACTTGACAAACATTACAGGTTTGTTCGTGGAGTCCTACATTGCAGATTTAGGAAACATTATTGATGACATTCATCTTCTCTTTGATGAAGATGATCATTCTTTGATTGTTACAAGGGAACACTCTGACCCTCTTGTGCATTCTCTACATGATCATTCTTTAGAGGTTGACATGAATGTGGATACTTTTGTACAACAGTTGGAGGAGGTCTCTTTATTATTTGAGGAGACATGTGAGTCTTTGGATATTGTTCTACATTCTTCTCCACTAGATCTTGGAGTGCTTTTTTCAGTAGTGTGGAGCCGTTCACCACCTTTGGAGGGGGTATCTTTCATCATTGACATGGGGACACTTGAGCAGTTTTCAGAGACTTCAATCATCATGAATTCTTTTACATCTTCCCTTCATGATTGGGGAGACTTCATAGATACACCTTTGGTTTTGTTTCTTCCTAAGGGGAGGAAAGTTGTTCGACATTCATGGAGAAGTATCTTCATTCATGTTTGAGGTTCTACCATTGGTGTAGATTGTACATTGAGGGGGGGCTACCTAATCTCTCTTCTTTCTCTTCTTCTCTCATATGGGGGGGACATTTTCCTCACATGGGGTTTTGTCCTTCTCATACTTCTTTGAGAGTTCCTTTGTATATAGTTTTCATCTCTCTTTTTGGGGGTTTTTTTTTTCCATTGGGTTTTTCTCTCTTTCCCCGCTTTATGAGAGATTGCATTGGTTTGCGTGCATTTGGGGGTACATGGGTACCTAACATGGCCTAGTAGCCGAAACCCATCTTACATTGCTTAGTTGCATTGTAGAATTAAGTGCATTCCCCTAAGTTACACTTAAGGGGGGGCGGGGGGGGGGGGGGTGTTGGTGTAATTATTTATTCATGTTGGATATTTTTTAGATTGTACATAACCGGCTTCAAGGATCTAGGTAAATTTTTTTTGAATCTTTTGACATCCTTTGTCATTGATGTCAAAGGGGGAGTGCTATAGTGAGAAAAATGTACAGAGTAAGGCATGGTGAAAAGTGAACACAAGGAGATCATTTTCTTAGGGGGAGCACTCTTAGTTTTTGTTTTTTTTATTTTTCTCATGAGTGTTGCCATCAATGCCAAAGGGAGAGATTGTTGGCATTATACACTTAGATGAGAAAGGTAGATGTTGTCATTGATGACAACAAGGTTCTACAAGGTTCAACCGGAAATAGACTTCACCTACCGACACTCTATGCCAACTTGGAAATAGTATTGTTTATGTGAAATGTATTGTAATGTAAATTATAATTATATGGCCGACATGTTGTATTGTAAAGACTCATGAATCTATGAGATCTTGTAGGTCATTTGAAAGGTATGGTATGTATGTATGAAAGCGATGATATGAGATAGGATAGTGATATGATAGCGAATAATTGTATTTACACTTTGATGTGTTTATCTTGGAGTGAATAAGAGCAGAGAAGAGAAACGACTATTCTGTGTAAGTAGAATCATTTACCGGCAAAGGTTTTTGGTAGAGGTATCAAACAAAGCTTAAACCAGTACTAAATCCAACATTGCAGATGCTATTTTGAAGTAGTACATTGTTATTGGATTTAACCATCCAATTGTGTAGTAAGTGAGACTCCATTTTTGGTATACCTTAGTAAAATATTTGTTGACGTTTTGTCTTTCTTTTTCTTCTCTTTTCTCTTTCTCCACAAAGAAAATATCCCATTTATCTGCTGTCTCACCTGCGATTTCTTTTGTCCTACCGGCCATGAGGCTTACTTGCCAGTGACCACTTGCAAAAACAATTCTATTAGCTTCATATATCAATTCATCAATTTATTTTTTAGATTTAACTAGATGAACAACCAACGGTGCTTCAACCTTCAGTTTCTTATCCAATTCCATAATAGACATTCTTTTAGCTTCAAGTCTTAGATATAAGTCATTTGGAAGAACATCTATGACTTCAATAAGAACTTTCTTATATATATCTAAGTACAAAATTATGCTCTCTTCAATAGTGTCCTTATCTGAATCTTTAAAAGAATGATAAAACTTACTAACATTACTAAGATTTCCATCCCGAGTTACTTCATTAACAAGCTCTTCTGGGGAAAGAGTATCAGATACCTTTTGAGTCAAATGCAAGTGAAAACCTTGGATGCCCTGAAAATATTTGTTGCTTCGCCGTATGAGTGTCGGTGCTCTACTTCTGTGGTCTTCGAATACTTGAATGCTTGGTGAATCAAAATGAGAAATTTCAATGCTTTGTAACCAAAAAGTTAACTAACAATCGCATTAAATGCTTCGCCGGTTAAGTAAATTTTCATTGTAACTCAACATATGTGCCGGTAAAGAAGAATTATGACTTCTTATCACCATCTGAGAGTAAAATCCATGATATTCAATTAGTTTCCTTACACCTAAGGATTATTCATTAGTTAGATGAAGAATCTCCTGCCGGTGCAGGATTGCTTTGTTCTGTCGATGCAGAGACAAATTCATCATTTCTCTGATCTCTCTTCTTGACCCATTGTTTAGAGAATTCTTGCTTGATTTCATTCACCTTTTCCTTGCCTTTGTCATTAGATCCTCTGTTGTTTGCTGGTATATTCTTTCTTCTGCAAAATCTTGCAATATGCCCAATCTTGTTGCATGCATAACAGGTTACATTATTTCTTTGAATAGCTTTTCCATAACCTTACCCGGTTTGAATTCTGCATTGATTAGATGGATGTCCAAATCTACCACAAAAATAGCATTTCACATTCATTCTGCAATTGTTTGAGTTATGACCATTTTTATTGCATTTGGAACATTGACCAATGGATGAGTTTGTATTCTGATTTTTTGTAAATTTGCACTGATTTGCTCTATGACCAAATTTGTTGCAATTAAAACATTTGCCATTGAATTTATAGGCATTGGGTTTCCTTACTGGTTTACTGTGATCATGATTGTTTGCAGTTCCAAAACTTTCTCCATGTTCAAATCCAAGTCCAATTGATTCTCAATCAAGTTTTTTACTTTTCAACATATCATCAAGCTTGTCTGAGCTTTTTTTGAATTTCTCCTTGTATTCATTTGCAGCGACCAACTCACCTTCCAGAGTGCTAACTTGTCTCATAAGTTCCTCTTTATCATGTTGCATGTGAATCAACTCTATTTTAAGTATATCATTTTCATGACTAAGCCTTATAGATTCATCTTCTCTTTCATTAAATCGTCTAGCCAAATCTTCCTGATTCTTCTTTCTATCTTCAATATCGTTACATAGTCTCATGGTTAAATCTTGCATCTCATTCTTCATGTTACTATTCTCTTGTCTCAGTTTCTCTGCAATATCTCTGATAGTTTCTTTTTCTTCATCATCTTGGTTTTGTAGTTGCACATGTAATTCTTTTCTCTTATTTTGTGTCATGACTAGGTTATCTTGAAGTGCTTTGATGAATTCTCGAGTAGATCTGAGTTCTTCTTCTAGTTTGATATTCTTTAATTTTTCTGCATCAAAATCTTCAAGAGCCCCTTCCATCGGTACCAGTTTCAGAATCTTCCTCAAGTTGTTAGGCTTCTACAAATAGAGGACTAGGCTCTGATACCAATTGGTAGATATTTGGTTAATCCCAAAGACACTGAGAGGGGGGGGGGGTGAATCAGTGTCTAACCAGTTTATGAAAGATTTAAACTTATTTGCAACTTTATAACTAAAATAAATATATCGGTAAGAAAATAATAATGCAGCAAAGAGAAACAAAAGAATCAACATCAATGCACACCATAACACATATATTTTGGTGAGGAAACCTGGTAAGGGAAAAACCTCGATGGGATTTGTGGCCCACAATATTTACTCACTGGCCAATATGAATAAATATTACTTAGTACAATAGGGGCCTGCACATGTAGGAAGGCCAACTACCTAGAGCTCACTGCTCAACAACAAAAATGGAGTCTCACTGACTACAGAATTAGATGGTTAAATCCAATAACAATGTATTGCTTCAAAATAACATCTGCAATGCTGGATTCAGTACCGGTTTAAGCTCTGTTTGATACCTCTGCCAAAAATCTTTGCTGGTAAATGATTCTTATTACACACAAGAGTCTTCAATCTACTTTTCTCTTATTCACTCCAAGATAAACACATCAAAGTGCATATACAATTATTTGCTATCATATCTCTATCCTATCTCATATCATCGCTTTCATGCATACATACCATACCTTTGAAATGACCTACAAGATCTCATATATATATGAGTCTTTACAATATAACATGTTGGCCATATAATTATAATTTACATTACAATACATTTTGCATAAACAATACTATTTCCAAGTCAGCTTAGAGTGTCGGTAGGTGAAGTCTATTGCTAGTTGAACCTGTAGAACCTTGTAGAACCTTGTTGCCATCAATGACAACATCTACCTCTCTCATCTGAGTGTCTAATGCCAACAAGTAGTTTGCATATGAGACACTTGGGTGTTTGTGCCACATTGGGATAGTGTGTTGTAGGAGATTTCCACCTTTTTATGGTGTGATCTTGTTATTACTTTATCATATGCACTTATTGTGGGATGATAATTCCACCTTCGGTGGGTGATCCACCTCATGTGGAATATTTTATTGTTTCTCCTACCTACCACATGTATTTCCTACCTACCCTTGTTTCTCATTGAGCCACATGTCATGTTTGTGTGCTCACATATCAATATGGCCTTGCCTATATAAGCAGGCTCATATTTATTGTATGTAACTTTGATGATCTATCTATTGATGAGAATAAAATTTATTCTTGTACTATATTTTGTCTCTCTATTTTGTACTTTTCATTGAGCTCTTGATCTTGGAAAAATCTCACAAGCTGCCATATGTCCAAACACATGGATCTTAACAAGCTTGAATTCATAGAGTCAACTACCACTAGTCGATGTATTGAAATTAGCTGCAACAAGCAACCTTAAGCCAATGACACTTGAACTTGGAGAGTCTCCTTCAATTGAATGCAATTCATATAATGGGTGGGAAGCATTTTGTGACTAAGTGCTTCTATATTAATGGCATGCCTATAGCCATCGATGAAAATTTTGTCCCAGTGCAATCATTTATTAAATTCAAAAACATATATGAAGTTGTACAACATGTGAATGCTTAGCGATATAGATTGGTAGTGAGAGTGTTTACTAAGAGTTTAGTCACTTCCAACACTCCCCTCGTGGATTACACGTGAGACTATTTGGATTGATTTCTTTGATACTTTAGATTGGGCTACACCTTTTGGTGGGTATAAAATGAGTAGCCAATTAAAAGAGGAGGGTTGAATTTGGTGGGAAATTTCATTGTATTCTCATTCAAAGTGCTTATAATTTTGGTGTAGTGTAAATGGATTTATTTTTTCTTCTGAAAGTTATGTTATCAGAAATGAGAAATACAATAGTGGTGACAACATAATAGAAATTGGATATTTAAAAAATTGCTAATAAGAAATGTTACATATACATATACAAAATTAATTTTAAAAATTAATACATGTGCAAAATAATTCAATCATTGATATAAACTTAATGATTAAAAAATAATGAATAACTGTAGAAATCTATAGTTTACTCATTAAAACTATGAATAACATGGGCATATTGCATTTTAATAATTATAAAAACCAATGGTTAACTCATCCATACTTTAATCCCTCTTTTATCAATCAGAACTCACCCATACTTTTTTCACATCTAACGACATAGTTGGTAGATACAAAAAGTCAACAATCATTTATTGCAATTATTACAAAACCGATAATTAATTTTCTACTCTTTAAAATTTTTATGAGTGTGAGAATTGCTTCTACCATGCTAAATGTGCTGGACACTTTAGAAATGGTCATTTGTGATGGGGAAACGTGTTTCGATCATTGAAATGCAAAATAGCATTCTCCTGTCATGTTTCTGGAAACATAGGTAGAAAGGGAATGGGAGGCTTTATATTCAATAGAAATAATCATTGTTGTTATGTCAACACTTTATTCAAAGAGGTTTTTTTTTAGTTTCTTTTTTATGATAACAACCTCTTTTTTCTTTTTCATGGTATCTAGGTGTTTTGGAGTCTTTATCCTTCTATTTTTGGATAAATTTAATTGTTTCTATCATTTATTTTATTCAAGAGATTTATGTTGTTGGCAATTGACACTCATTTGGTGGCTTTTGATGATTGATTATTGGTTTAGAGTTGTCATTGATGGAAACTCTTCTTAAGATTCCCATCCGGTAATCACGGATCTTGATTTCCAGAAGAGGATGTCAACCGGTAGCCAATTAACTAGTATTTCAGGATGAACAAAGCATTTCTGGTCTAGAAGCTTTTCGGTGATTGCAAAGCTATGAATCATGTTTGGGATGACTGAGCCGACATAGAGACATCATTTTATTATTGTTTTGGTGATCCACATTTATCTTTGGTGATCCAGTCAAGCCGACATATGACTACACGTTACATTAGCAGGCCGACATGATATATGACCTATTTTGTGATTGCGGATATATAAGACCGGTGTAGATGATATTTTTGATGTATGATATGATTGTATATGAGTGAGTGGTGATCAAGAATCCATTTTGGCACAGTTTCACATGCGCAGTCTTGATTCGATAGCTGACTGAGATAGTGAACATGACAAAATAGAGCAGAACAATAGAGGTGATTTAGTCAGTGTATTTGGCACTTAACCGAAACTCATCCAAGAATTGTAGATGCTATTTTGGAGTTAATTTGTTATAATTCATCATTGTAATTAATTAGTAAGGTAGTGATGTTAGGTCTGACTAGGAAAGCTAATGTACTGAGAGGGGAGGGGTGAATCAATATTTCAAAACTTTTCTTGAAAAACAATTTTACTGATAAACACAAAGTAAGTATTGCTGATCTCATAAATATATAATATTGAAACATAATCATAGAAATAACATCCTTCAAAATTTCACTCCATAACACAAAGATTTTTGGTCACGCAGAAACTCTTGGTTAGAGAGAAAAACTGCAGTGGGGATGGCACCCACAACTTCACTACTACAATAATCAAGATTGCTCGGTTAGAGATACATGTTTAGCTATTTCTGATAGCTTACCCTATTAGGAGTATAAAGATCTTTAGATCTACCTTGCTAAAGGATTTTACAAACACTTCTACAAAATGTTGTACCTGGTTAAAGGCTTTACAATTTATAGACTTTATTAGAGTCTTTTACCCTGCTAAAGGTTTCTAACACAACTTAATAATTCAATCAAAATCTTTACAAAATATCTGCAACTTCACATCTGAAATGTTATAGCAGACTCCATGTGTTCAATATAAAATTACCTTGCTCATAGCATTCCTCGATAATGATAAATAAACTCGGTAACCACTTCTGCATACTCTGTCCCTTAAACTGTTCTCTGAAACCTTCTCAATAACCTTTAAATATCTCTGTCAATCTTCTTCCTTCACACTTAATTGAATCATCACTTTGTATCTTCTCTCTTGATTGTCATGTCATATCAAATACTCAAATCATTCTGTTTATATAGATCTTTGAGACGGTGACCTGTTCATGCTTCGATCATACAAACATGTTTTATTGAATGAATAAATATAGAAATTATTTCATTGGATATTCTTCCTCAAAATCATACAAAATATTTAAATGCTATTTCCTGTGTAATAATGGTTTCATCTTCTTGAATCTTGTAACACGTTTCACATGTGTGTCCAGGTTCATTGAATCTGGTAATACATTTCCACTCGATTCAGATTAACTCAGTATACCTTCTTTGCTGCTTGGTAGACATATGAACTTTACTTGGCAGACATTTTGTATTCATCTCGGTTCATAGCTCAGTGTATATCATCTCGGTGACTTGTCTCTCTTCTGTAACCAACACCAATAACCTTGGTATTTATCGACTGGACTTTTCGGTAATATAAACCGACTAGTGTATATAGGATGACTTTGGGCATAAAACTAATGACAACTTAGTAAATAGCAACAATCTCCGCTTTTGACATTAGTTTGGTATGTTTGACAAAACTCCTTTCAAAGTCATAACACAAAATCTATATACTTGCAAAATAAATTGAAATGTCAGTATATACAAAATACATACTCCCCTTATCAATATTCTGTACATACTCTGTATTCCATGCTCTTGATGTTCCATTCTCCCCCTGTCAATTTCAACTGTACATTCGGTATATATGATAAAGTCTGTACACTAAAATACTCTGTATACTCGGTACACTCCCCCTTTTTGACAAACATCAAAACTAGTTACCATTTGGTGGGGGCAACTGATCAAAAATAGATTTATACTTTGTACGAGCTTCTATAAGAGCATTGGTAAGTGCATCCTTGACACTTTCCATTATTGTATTCTGAGTTGTAATATTAGCTCGGTTGATCTGCTCTTGAACTGATGACAAATGGGGAATAAATAATGTTTGAAGAGTCATGATATCCATCCTTATTTTATGCTCTTCATTCCAAAGTTCTAACTATTGAGCCATAAGGGTTTGCAGCATTGAATAAAAATTCTGAAGAGAATCTGGCTTGGTAGTCAATTTATTTGAGAGATCGGTAATCTCTTTTTCAATGACTTCAGTCTTATTCTTGATATCTTTGATGAAGAATGAGAATGTACATAACTTCTGGAATAAATAAATAATATGCTTGAGTTGAGGGGACAACTCATCAATGAATTCAATAAGCTTTATTTTACCTATAGCAATTGCTTTCTACACTTCTTCAATCATCTTGGTAGTTAGCTCTTTATCTTTCAATTTACTAAGGTATTTTGATGCTTCTACTCGTAATTCCTCCAATTAAGTGAGTAGTTCATCTAGTTGCACATGGATGGAAACATCTTTATTGATGGTAGCTTCAGGTATCATGTTTGTCAATAATGATTTGACCTTCTGAAGTGCTCGGTTCTTCTGCTGAATAGCTATCTGTCTTTCCTGCTTTGCTTTGGCTTTACAAAGCTCACCGAATTCTATCAGTGCTTGCCCTTTCAATTTTGTAATGTCAACATTCGGTAGCACAATGGGCTTTGACAGATCTATCTTAAAACTGTGTATTTTTGCTTTCTTCCCCTTTGATGATGATGCCTTCTTCGGTTGAATGGGTACAATGGCTTTTGAGGCTTGTCCTTCCTCGGTATGTTGCTCGGTAGAGGCAACACTTTTGTCAGTTCCTGTGGCCTCTATTGTATCCTTCGGTGTTTCCTTGTTTGGAGTTTCAGTGACAATCATCTTGGTTCTTGATGGTACTTGGGAAGTTTGCTCGTCGATGGCCTGAGAGGTAGATTCATCTGGTTTAACCTTTTGATCCTCTATACCTTGATTTGTGTCTTGAAGTTTCTCGGCTATAACTTGTTGGGTGATTGGAGGATATGACTTAATCTGTTCCACAACTGATTCACTTGATATCAGTTTGGCATAGGAGCTTCCTTCTATCATTTCTCCTTCCTATGCTCCAGTGTCCATTACATCCTCATCTAACTGAATAGTGGAAGTAAGATCTTGCTCGGTGATGTCAATTATTTCTACTTCACCTTTTGGTTCTTCAACCTGAATCCTGAATATTTTCTTCCATTTTTCTTCAATTTCTTTTTCAACTTCAAGAAATAGGCCATTCATCATTTTCAAGGCCCTTTGTTTTACTTGAAAATTTGTCTGGTAGTTTTTCAAATGATCTCTTATGTCATCTACCGACATATCTGGAAAGAGATGAACTAAAACTCTTTCTCTTATTTGCTTCTCTGAGTCCATAGCATATTTCCATCTATTATAAATGTGTGAGTACAATGTTGTTGGAAGAAAACCAGTCACTTCCAATGGAACTACTCAAAACTTGAGAAGTGCACAAATTACAGTCTCTTCTATTTGCCTCTTCTCTTCATCTGTTCTTGTATCATATTTTACATATCTAAATGACCCAAATCCACCATATTCCTTTAAGTTTGCACAAAAATTGTCAACACTATGTACATCTTCCTTTGTGCTTTTTACAACTTGAATTTTATTTACATCTTCTGACTCTGTGTCACTTGCCTCTTTATCCAAAATTAGTCTTCTAGTATTCTTACTATAAGTTTTTGTGGCCTTAGGGGTTTCTACATTCTTCTGCTTCTTACCGGGTGATGCAACAAATGATCTAGTGTTCAATCGCTTTGCTAGCTTGGTCGGTGACACCTCAGTTATATCCTTTTTCTTTCTTTTCAAAACTTTGCCCTTTGGCAACTTGGTGCTCAATGTAATTGCTGCTTCTTGAGCTTCAGATTCTTCCTTGATCAAAAATTGATCACTCTTCCTTCTTGTTGGCTTAGTAGGTGTGGAGGTAGAACCTTCTCCAAACTTTTAAGTTAAATCCTTGATCATTTTGGTGGCTTTTCTGGCAGCCTTCGGTACTACAATGCTCATTTTTACTTTTTCTTTCACCTCTTCATAGGTGCCATATCTTTTCTCGGTAGCATGCCTTGGAAGTGCTAAGAAGGCATCTATTTTCTGTTGAGCAATGTCAAAATATATCTCATAACCCATAGGCGGTAATGATTGAGTCCTAAGTTCTACTGCATTGACATAATAGTAATCGGTATCCATTTCAAAACATATAGTATCCTTGTACTTTTCCACCAGCTGAGGTGGAATCCTGTACCTACTATGCATCTTTTCCTGGAATCTGTTGAAGTGATCATCCATTATCATATTGAAATTATCACCTAGCTGATTGATGAAATCATTTATTTGATGGGTGATAGGATGGTGTAAATCCCAAACAATGTTATCGACTGATGGAAAGAATTTATGAAAATAGAAGAACATACACACTAAGAGTGACCCAAACTTTAGTGTGTTTGTAGTATTATTCTTCTTTGGTTTCCTTATTGTATTGAGATTTTCAAAAAGATTCTTCAATAACACTTCACATAAATCAATTTGCATACCCTTTTTAACAATTTTATAAGCCAAATCTACAACTGCACACGGTACACTGTTTTCTCTTGTAGACTGGAAGAAACAATAACCAATAACTCTAATAGCAAAATTTAGTTCTGCATCAGTCACATTGTTCAACTTAAGACCTCTGCTATCAAACTCAACACCTGTTAAAGTTATCAATTCCTTCTATGAAATCATCTTCTGTGCTCGGGCATGGTCAAATATAGGGTATCCGGTTATCATGTGAATAATCTCCTTGGTGATCTTGAAAGGTTGATCCTCCAACCACATAAAATCATCATGCACTCGGCTCAAGACAAATTTGACCCATTAGGGTTTGAAGACTCGAGGATAGGTTAGGGCTTCGGTCAATCCCTTAACTTTGATATGCTCAAACTTGCTATCTAGGTTTCCATTGGTGCACAATTTGCCATACATATCCTTAATCTCAGTATGACCTAGCTCATCAACTTGGCACTTGGTATAAAATCTAACATCTTTGACCTACAGAACCCTGTCCGGAATAAGAGAGAATGTAGTTTTCTCATCGGGTTCAAATGCCACTTTGGGAGGTAAGGTGTATTTCAGTGTAGGCTTCTCAATGCTTTCTAATACAATGGGTTTTTGTAGCTTGGGAGCCATTTCAAACTTGAAATTCTACTTACAAAATAGCTTAGGGTTTCAAATAATTAGAAAATGCTTCCAACTTAGTAAATACTTCACAAATATTCACAACTGACTTTGATCGGTTAACTGCTGAAAATGCGGTTTAGATTATGCTAAATACCTTGAATTCACTCTTGGAAATGTTTGATCGCCTTTTGATTCACTCAACTCTGCTCTTTGAAAACTGGCAAGTGAAAAATGATGATGCAAAATACTTAAAGTACCTCTTTTTGACCTTATCGGGTTTCGTGCGGTTAGGTAAAATAGGCATTAAATGCACTTGGTTCCACTATACCGACTATCTCTCTTATTAGCTTTTACCAACTAGATAGGTTTAATACATTTGCCAACTTCTTTGGTAATTCGAAAGACTAGATAATATTTCAAATTTTCTATTGCATCTTAGCTATGCAGATTTTGGAATTATGTACATGATTATATAGGAACTGTTAAGATCTTACTTTGTGATAATGCAGTCCATCCATAACTTTATTGATTAATTCGAAGTAGATGCACCTAACTCGGTAGGTAAGGTGCTTCCTTCATTAGTTGACACATTTTCCTTCTTTTTCCAAAATTTCTGTAATTTGCTTCTTATCTCCTCAGTATCTCCTCTAGGTTGGTCTCTACAGTCTTTAGCCACGTGTCCAACTCTGTGACAATGAAAACATGCCATTCCGGGATTTCTCCATGATCTCCGATTGTTCATTCCAAACCTTATCATACAGTTTGCACTTATATGTCCATATCTTCCACAACATTCACACCATATCCTTGTATTGTAATCCCACGGTATTGAAGTATATTGTCAATTGAGATCTGTGTGAGTTTGGTAGCTTCTAGTGTTTGCTCGGTGTGGAGTCCACATATAGTTTTTCTGCTTAAACCAACATTTCTCGGTATTGTGTCCATATCTATTGCAATTTTTGCAAAACCCCCTCAATTTTGCCTTCTGATAATTGTTAACAGAATTTGTCCTACATTGCTTAGATGTGTGACCATACTTATTACAATTGTAACAATAACCATCAAACCTAGTAACATTCGGTTGCTTACCTTTTCTGCTCCAACAAACATTAGCAGTATGTCCTTGTTTTCCATAGTAGTTGCAAATAGACTTCTTGTCCTTCATGTTATTGATGTTCTCTTTGTTTCCAGCTTGCTTTGATGATTCTCCTTTCTCAGTGGTGTTGATCCCTTTCTCGGTAGAGTTGTTTCCTTTGTAACCGAGTCCTGCAGTTTTGTTGTGTGTTCTCATATTTCTTAGTTGCTCATCCAACATTCTTGACGATTCATGGCTTTTCCTTAGTGTTTATTTTGACTTCTTTTCTGCTTCTAGTTCATCGGTCAATCATGATAATTCAAGTTTCAATGCTTGGATGTCATTTTCCTTTAGAGTAGCTTCATGATGTGCATAATCCAATTGACCAGATAGATTATGTTGAGCTTCAGTCATCCTTGATATTTCATTATTTTTTGCAGACACCATTGCTTCTAGCTGTTGTTTTTCTCCTTCTATATTTTGCTTATTATCTTTAGCTGCTCTCAATGCTTCAAGATTTTCAGTCATCTGTGTGCTGAAATACTCATGTTCCCTTCTCATTGCTTTTAGCTGTTCATTAAGTGCTTTGTTATTTTCTTTCAATTCTGCAATCATTTCTTCAAATTCTTCTTATATGCTGTTCTTAGATGATGTCTCAATTTGTTCCACCAACTCTTGTGAGTCCTATAAATCATCAGACAACCTTCTTCTAACTTTCAGTGATCTTTGCATTTGCCTCTGCATATCTGCAATCACTTGTTTGCATGATCCAATTCTTCTTGAAGATTCACAATCCTGTGTGATTGTTTATAACCTTCCATTGATAGGATCTTTCTCTTTAGGCTGTTAGTCCCTTTACCAAGAATCAGACTCCAATACCAATTGTTAGGTCTGACTAGGAAAGCTAATGTACTGAGAGGGGAGGGGTGAATCAGTACTTCAAAACTTTTCTTGAAATTTTTTTTTACTGATAAACACAAACTAAGTATTGCTGATCTCATAAATATATAATATTGAAACATAATCATAGAAATAACATCCATCAAAATTTCACTCCATAACACAAAGATTTTTGGTCACGCAGAAACTCTTGGTTAGAGAGAAAAACTGCAGTGGGGATGGCACCCACAACTTCACTATTGCAGGTAATCAAGATTGCTCGGTTAGAGCTACATGTTTAGCTATTTCTGATAGCTTACCCTATTAGGAGTATAAAGATCTTTATATCTACCTTGCTAAAGGATTTTACAAACACTTCTACAAAATGTTGTACCTGGTTAAAGGCTTTACAAGTTATAGACTTTATTAGAGTCTTTTACCCTGTTAAAGGTTTCTAACACAACTTAATAATTCAATCAAAATCTTTACAAAATATCTGCAACTTCACATCTGAAATGTTATAGCAGACTCTATGTGCTCAATATAAAATTACCTTGCTCATAGCATTCCTCGATAATGATAAATAATCTCGGTAACCACTTCTGCATACTTTGTCCCTTAAATTGTTCTCTGAAACCTTCTCGGTAACCTCCAAATATCTCTGTCAATCTTCTTCCTTCACACTTAATTGAATCATCACTTTGTATCTTCTCTCTTGATTGTCATGTCATATCAAATACTCAAATCATTCTGTTTATATAGATCTCTGAGACGGCGACCTGTTCATGCTTTGATCATACAAACATGTTTTATTGAATGAATAAACATAGAAATTATTTCATTGGATATTCTTCCTCAAAATCATACAAAATCTTTAAATGCAATTTCCTATGTAATAATAGTTTTATCTTCTTGAATCTTGTAACACGTTTCACATGTGTGTCTAGGTTCATTGAATCTGGTAACATGTTTCCACTTAGTTCAGATTAACTCGATATACCTTCTTTGCTGCTCGGTAGACATATGAACTTTACTCAGTAGACATTTTGTATTCGTCTTGGTTCATAGCTTGGTGTATGTCATCTCGGTGAATTGTCTCTCTTCTGTAACCGACACTGATAACCTTGGTATTTACCGACTGACTTTTCGGTAATATAAACCAACTAGTGTATATAGGATGAATTTGGGCATTAAACTAATGACAACTTAGTAAATAGCAACAAGTGAGATTTGTGGGGTTGTAGCCCTTATTGTATTTGAGTAGTGAGCTCCAGGCAATGTGTCTGAATGCTTGTGCATTTCTCATATTGTATTATTATTTTGCTACTGGCCATAGTGGAATAATATTGTGGGTTCAAATACCATTGTGGTTTTTTTCCTATTTGGGGTTTCACATAAAAATTTGGTGTTATAATTTTGTGGTTGATTGTTTAATGTTCTTGCATTTCAGTTTGATGCTTATGCTTCCAGTGGTTTAAAGTTAAGTCTAAAAATATGCTAATTGGTAGATCATTGATTCACCTGCCCCCTTTTAGTAATCCCTGATTCCAATAATTGGTATCAGAGCCTAGTTCTTTTGAGGAAGATTAACCACTTGAGGAAGGTCCGAGAGATTGAATCAATGGATTCTAGTTTTCAGAGACATCTCAGTGTGGCACTTGAGGATCTTGATGCAACAAGAAATGAGATCAGTTCCTTGAAAAGAAACTTGAATGCTGCTGATGATATTATTAACGACTTGAAGGATCAAGTGAACACTTCAAGAAACAAGAGGAAATAATTGATGGAAAAGTTGAAGGATAAAGAAGATCAAATCATGGAAAATCAAGGTAAAGCTGATGAAGTTGTCAAGCTTGAGAGAGAGAATGTTGCATTGAAGAATGAGATGAAATCCATTGTGATGAGGTTGAATAAGGAGATTGAGGACCAGAAGAAGAATGAAGAGAATCTTGTACAATAATTGAAGGAAAGAGCTGATGAATGCTTCAGGCTTACCTATGAGAATGATCAATTGAAGTTTGAGTTGACACAGTCAAGGAATAATGGTCAAGAACTTGAAAGATAGATTGCTTCCTTAAGAGATGAACTTGCTACTACTAATGATTACAAAGAAAAATTCAAAGCTAGCTCAACAAGGCTTGATGAGATGCTGGAAAGTTAGAGACATGGAAAGGACATGCGAGGACTTGGATTTGAGAAAGGTGAATCCTCCAGATTTGGACAAACCAATGTAAAAGCTAATAAGAAGAAGAGCAAGAATCCTCTGGTAAGACAACCTAACGTCCATAAATTCAATGGTAGATTCTTTACTTGCAATAAATTTGGTCATATGGTGAGTCAATGCATAAGTAGGATGAATAATGGAATGAACAACATGAATAATGTTCCTACATTAGTGTTTCATATGCAATAATTTTGTTCACAAGTCAAATATGTGTAGAGAAGTAATGAATAACTTGCAAAATAAGAGGTGCTATGCTTGTGGGATGTTTGTCCTCACAATACTAGTTCCCACTTTTTGGTACATTTTGATTTTTGCTGAAATAATTTTTTTTAAGAAAATATAATGATTTAAGCTTTAAGAGGTCCCATTTGAAGTAATTAATTGAAGAGAGTTAGATCAAACACTCTTAGATCAAAATTTCTTGGATAGAACCTCTCTACTTCTAAATCGTACTTACAATGGAGTCTCCTTTGCATCTATCAAATGCTGATAAAAATCTAATTTTACATTAACTTTTGGGGGCTCAAATGAATTCATTTAGAAGTTTTGTTTTCTAAGTATTTAGTCCTTATTATAAGCTTTCCAAATAGAATAATTTTTAATATATTTTTGTTTTATTTCTTATGAATGTAGGTTTTTCACCGAACATGAACTTCTTTGTTCAACACATTGGGAAAAATAGTAAACTAATTCGATTTTTTTTTGAAAAATATCTATGCCCTAGGTATTAATGTCTTATTTCTAAAAAAAATTGAATTTTGATATATATAAAACAAGTTATGTGTTCAAAAGTACACGTATATCTATATTATAATTAATCAAACTTTGAAACTTAATAAAATGAAAGATATTTAGCATATCACTATCAAACCAACTGCATGCCTTGGGTATATGTTACAAACCAAAATTCAAAAGAATTAAACTTTTATCATTTATACAAAGAAAGTTATAAGTTTCAGGATGCACATAACTCTTAAAAAATGTTGTTTGCTGTAAAAAAACAACTTTACGAGGGAGATGGAAAAATCAATAAAATTTTATTCATAAAAATTTGAAAAAAATATATTTAGAATCTATAGACAAGATGTTACAAATCACTTTTTTACATCATCTTGAAATTCTTAACGGTTTAAAAGTTATAGGTATCGGAAAGTGAAGGTTTTTTTCAAAATGTTCATCTAAGTGTCAAAGCTGGTCAAAAAGTGGGAACCAATATTGTGAGTTCACCCTGACATCAATCAACATCAATCAAGCACCAGACATATCTCTAACCAGTGCAAGAGAAGACCAAATCAGATGAGCTTCAGACCTATATAGAATATTGTTTGCTGTGCATGCAATAAAATTGAACACATTGCAAAGTACTGTAGAAGCAGGAATAGTGCTCTGATAGATAAGAAAAAATCAGATGAGAAGGGCAAGGCAAAGGTAGAAGAGATCAAAGATAAACATGAGAAGATGTGGGTTATAAAAGATGAATCTAATGCAGACAATGGATATGCACCTTAATCTGATGCAGGATCTTCATCCGATAACTAGGGCTTTATGCCTTAGGGGGAACTTTTCTTGCAGATTCTAAAAACCCCCTCTTTGGTGATCTGCAATCGATTCCAGAAGGTTACAAAATGCTTAAATCATGTATGCAAATGTTATCCAGAAGTTTTAGAGAATATTTGATGCTCTAGTAAGCGACTCTATGAAAATCAAGGTAACCGGTTGTAAAATTTATTGCAATTAAAAATTAGGTTTTGAAGATTAAAAGGGCATTTCAAAGCTTCATTCGTCACAATGCGATCAAGAGAATAGTGCAAGAAGAGAAAAGCAATTTGGAAATATCAACACCGATTTTAGTGATCCTAAGGATAATTCCAGCACTCGGTTGTGAATTAAGGTATTTATCTATTTTAGACTATTAGTTTCTGCAAACCCTAAGTTTGAAATGGCTTTAGCTTTCGGAATTGCTACCCCATTGGTTGTCGAGATTAAGGATAAAGACATGCTGTTAATCAAGAAACACCCTTTCAAGTCTATTGAAGATGATCTCAAAGGTGCATTTTCTTTGGTACTCTACGATGTCCTTCACAATGAGGATATTAGGGCATACATCCATTGTGATCTTGAGGAGCTTGGCAATGCTAATATGCTGACCCTGTATAATAAACATTTGGCACATAGTTTGGGAAACCTCAAACCAGAATATAAGGTTCTTCAGGAAAAGGGTTTTTTGCAATTCATCCATTTTTCATTGTTCGACGAAGTAGAGTGGATTTGATATATTCTCAGTTGAGTCCATGATAAGTTCATATGGCTTGATAGGCCTCACAAGATCACTATACATGAAATTCAAGTCGTGACATGCCTTAGTAAAATCGGTGAAGTATTCAGCCTAATAAAAGTATCGAATAACATAGTGATAGCAACTACTGGTTCCAAGTTCGACAATAGAGCAATGACTATCAATGATATTTTGGACCATGATGTGAAGTATGCATCAATGATGGTCGGATACAAAGTTTACCAATCAAGCAGACACAACTTCATCTCCGGAACTGCCATATATACAGCATATCAGATGCTCAAGAATGACATGAGGTATGATCTATGTACAGTTCTTCTGAATGAGCTGATGAGTAATTTGAAGAAAATTAAGAAAGATAAGAAGCACAATTTTAAATATGGAACTCTTCTTATTTGCTTGGCCTTATATTTCTTGAATGAGATACCCAGTGTAAATGGAAAGGTCCAATGGGCCTATGATAGACTCTTGGGAATGCAAATCAAAGAGGGATAGTGGGGAATAGGAGATGCCACAATGAGAATATCTTCTCTCTGGGATTATTTCAAAACTTTCCAAACTGCAATGAAGAACAAAGAAATAATCCCTAAGGAGATTGTCGAGAAGTATGAGCAAAATATTTGTTTCATGGTTGATAAAGATCAATGTCAAATGGAATCTGTGGAGCCTAGGATAGTTTGGATCATGCCCATGGGGTATGAAGTTGGCTCTATCACACTTGAGGCATATGCTCAACACCTATTGAGCCAACCGATAGATCCAAAAGAAGAAAGATTTGGAACATTCAAGGAGAAAGACCTTGAATTGCACAAACAGTTCATTGCACCTACTAGAAAAAGAAAAGTTACAAAGATGGCTAAGGAAGTGGCAGTGCAGATGGGATTCACCTAGGAGGAGGTGAAGTAGGCCAAAGAAAAATATGCATAGATGGAGGCCAAAGAGGAAACCAAAAATCCTAAGGCCGACCCGGCTCCCTCCAAGGCTAAACCAAAGAGACCAAGTCTGCCTGTGGTCCAGTGGCACCATCTTCAAGACATAGCCCTTCCAGAAAGGGAGCGTTGAAGAAAAAGGAGAAGGCTAAGAAGACTTATGTTGCTACATCTCTGGTGGCCTCTGAGACAAAATTTGAGGACGAAGCAGGCAAGGGTAAGAAGAAAGGTGAATTTGTAAGAGTGGTGAGGAAGCCGCAGTCCAATGGAGCCCAACAAAGCAAGAAATCCAAATCTGAACCTCCCCCTACCGGAAGACCCAAAAGAGGAAGATAGGTCAGAATTGAACTTGACAAAGACCTTGAGTTTGGTGACCTTCAAGGTAAATACATAATTGTTCCTCCATTGTCAATAGACCAACTAATAGATGAAATAATTGTTGATGGAAACTTGAAGAATCTTGGAGATTATTATGAACATCAGATGAGATAGATCAAAGAAAGGTTGAAGAAGCTATTGTTTTATACTTGCACAATTTTAGTAAAACATTGATTGAGTTGGAGAAGAGCATCCCTAAGGACTTATACAACATTATTGGTGATGCACCTTTATCACTCGAGATGAAGTCAAAATGCTCATTGAGGAAGCTAATAAGAAATAATTTAGAAGCAAAAACAGGGTAAACAGATTGATGATATGCAAGGTGGAAGAGGTAAGAAAGGAAATTGGAGATATATGGAGAAAAATAATTGTGAATAATCCTTTGTGTAAAGATGCATTTAAGTCTTCTCGGCTAGAATAAAAAAAAGTGTTTCTGTTGATCATAATTATGAAACTCAGACTGAGGGACATCCGGAAGATCAAGGCAACACAACTCTTGATGTTGAAACTGGTGATAATCCTTTGATGATAAACGATTTATAAGCCCCTGAGATACAAAAGGATGATACTGCACCAAGTGACAATACCGGTGCACAAGATACAGGGGATGGAGCAAAGAAAAAGGAACCTAAGAGAGAAGATGCAAAGGTTGATGAGGTAGACAAGGAAAAAGGAGTTGTTGATTCGACAATTGACACTCCTACAGTCACAAGGACCCCACCTTAAATCTCTATTAATCTAGATGGTCCTCTTAACCTTGGACAAATGTCTCATGCCAAGAAGCTAACACTTGTAGCAACTGTTCAAGCTCAGGCCAGTCACGATCTAGTAAAATTTGAGTCAAAAGATAAAAAGATCATTTTTTTGTCTGTCGATGTTTTGCAGAAGGTGGCTCCAGGTGTACACTTAGATTCTAATGCTAGCCTCTTCGGTAAATTGTTACAATTGATTAATAGTGTAAATATCAGTTTTGATTCTTTAGAAAAATCTACTACTAAGAGAGTATTGGATAGATTTAAGGAAGTAAGAATGCAAACATTCTGGAAGATGATTGAAGATGATAGAGTGAGATTGAATAAAGGCTTGTAGGTTATTTTAGATGCATTGACAAAAGGTGGTAAATTATATAAGTCTTGTCTAATTTTGCCCAAATTCACTATAGATATAGATAAGCAAATAACTGTTTGTCAGGGAAAACTTGCTACTATTTCACAGTCCTTTGATCCTAATGTAGCTCTAACCAACAGTGTTGAAGGACAAATATTAGCTCTAAATAATTAGATCTCGAGCCTCGATGCAAACAAGGACAAAATTTTGAGGAGAGTTGGTGAACTTCAGAACTTGATTGCCCCCTAGTTGGACACCATGTTAAGCAATAAGGTAGACTATATGAAGGCAATGGCTCAACCTGTGTCATTTGATCTACAGGAAGTAGACATTCATGCAACTATATTTAGTGTGTTCATTACAATTTTGGATAACTTGAAGAGTGGGTGGGACACTCACTTAGGATTTTTGAAGACCATTTTTGCTGACATAGATTCAATTATTTGTAAAGTCTCCGACATGTATCTTTGTATATAAATTTTGGACAACACCCCATCTTTGGCATTGCTATCAAAGAGGGAGAGAAAAGGTGAAAAAATTACAGTATAGAAGAGTGTAATTACAGGTTTCAAAATTCTTTGTCTAAGGGGGAGCCTTTAAAATTCTTTTGATCTAGTGTACAGTTCTCAACACTTAGCCATTTTTCACGAGTGTTGCCATCAATCCCAAAGGGGGATATTGTTGGCAATTGACACTCATCTGATGGCTTCTGATGATTGATTATTGGTTTAGGGTTCTCATTGATGGCAACTCTTCTTGAGATTCCCATCTGGTAATCACGGATCTTGATTTCCGGAAGAGGATGTCAATCGATAGCCAGTTAACCGGTATTTCAGGATCAATAGAGTAGTTTTGGTCCAAAAGATTTCCGATGATTGCAGATCTATGAATTGTGTTTGGGATGATTGAGCCAACATAGAGATATCATTTTATTTTCATTTTGGTGATCTGCATTTATCTTTGGTGATCTGGTCAAGTTGATAGATGACTAAACATTACATTAGTAGGCCGACATAACAAATGATCTATTTTGTGATTGCGAATATATAAGACCAGTGTAAATGATCTTTTTGATGTATGATATGATTGTATGCAAGCAAGTGGTGATTGAGAATCCATTTTGGCGTAGTTTCATGTGTGCATTCTTGATATGGTAGCTGACTGAGATAGTGAACAGGGAAGAACAAAGCATAACAATAGAGGTGATTCAATCAATGTATTTGGAAATTAACTAGAAATCATCCAAGCATTAT
The DNA here is from genome assembly GCF_030272615.1 of Cryptomeria japonica. Lineage (NCBI taxonomy): Eukaryota > Viridiplantae > Streptophyta > Pinopsida > Cupressales > Cupressaceae > Cryptomeria > Cryptomeria japonica. The sequence continues at coordinate 82,570,032 of NC_081409.1, forward strand.
ACATGCTATTTTGGAGTTAATTTGTTGTAATTCATCATTTTAATTAATCAGTAAAGCAGTGAGCCTTCCGAGGTTGTAGCCCTTATTGTATTTGAGCAGTGAGATCTAGGCAGTATGCCTAAATGCTTGTGCATTCCTCATATTATACTATTGTTTTGCTACTGGCCATAATGGAATGATATTGTGGGGTCAAATCCCACTGTGGTTTTTCCCATTTGGGTTTTTGCGTAAAAATCTAGTGTTATGATTTTGTGGTTGATTGTTTTATTTTCCCGTATGTCAGTTTCATGCTAATGCTTCCGATGGTTTAAAGTTAAGTCTGAAAATCTATTAACCGGTAGGTCATTGATTCACCCCCCCTCTCAGTGATCCCTGATTCCAACATATATTGTGTTTTCATGTTTATAATGTGATTTATTTTCCCTTTTCTTTGAATTTTCCTTTCTTTCTTTTTTGTACTTTTTAACTTTTCCTATTCTTGATCATGAAATTATCCAATTATGTTTTTTCATGTAGCTAAAACTATCCAAATGATTTATGAATAGCTTAGGTCCTACCCATCATTCATCTCTATTTTATATGACCTAGGTTCATCTTCCATACATGAACCCCACACTTCCTCCTCCCACCTACCTTGTGAATCTCATTATTAACAAATGTTGGTTTCAATAGTATTGATCAAGCTTCTTTTCCCTTCTTATTACCTAATGAATAGAGATACCCTCCCTACTATATATTGGATGATCCCTATCCCGATAAACTCTTCTTTTAGTTTTGTAGTATGAGCCTTTCATTCAAGTAATTGGTGTTGTTTGTATAGTGATGGGAGAGGCCCTCTAATATTGGGATACTAAAATTGGAGCCTTTTCAAATAGACATGTAGACACCTAAAAATGTCTCATTGATCATGTATTAATTATTCCTCTAATTGATTAAATAATTCTTTAATTCTTTAATTCTTTAATTAATTTAATTAATCTTATTCTTCTAATTTCATATTTCCCCATCATCTTACTAATTATTCTAGTTTCTATCTCAATCCTATCATCATTTAATCATTTTAACCATTTTCTAATGTTAATTAAATATTTATTATTTAATTAATTCTGATTAATTCCCCAATTTAAATAATCTTTATTATTTAAATAAATCAATTCTCAATTTCTATCTCTAATCATCTAATCATTCAACTCTCTTCTAAATATTAATTAAATATTTATTATTTAATTAATTGTGATTTTATCCTTTAATTTAAATAATCTTTATTATTTTAATTAAATTCAATTTCTAAATAATTAAATAGTTTCTTTAAATTATTTAATTAACTAATTAATTCTTCCATTTCCAGATCCCCAAATTCTAATTTCATTTAATTTCTTATTTCTTCTAAATTCTTCCAAATTCAATTACATGTGCATGATTTCAAAAACCAAATTGAAAATCAAAGTCAAGTTCTAAATATATTCAAATACTAAATTGAATTAAATAAATTCAATTATTTGAATTAAACTCTCATGCAAAGATTAAATTGAAAATCTAAGTCTAAATGCAAGCACATGCTAAATTAATTAATTAAATCATTTATCTCTCCAGTCTCTATTTTCATCTTCTAGTTTTCTTTGTCATCAATTAATTTTCCTCCAATCATCCTTTTTCTTCTTTCAGTTAGCTTTTTCTCAATCAGTTAACTCAATTAATCTATTCAATCTATTCTGTTTCACCTCTAAATCAGCAATTCAACTATCAATTAGCATGTGAGCTCACCTGAGTTCCACCTCTTGATCAATCTATTCCATCTTTCAATCAATATTCGCAAAAAATCTATAAATTGAACATTCAATCTCCATTTTCAACAATCACGATCTTTGAATCTTTGTGTCACTTGCAGGTTGCCAACGCAATATCTAAGAGCCATCATATCACAGAGAAGAGAAGAGCAATGGAAGTTATACGTAGTCATGGAATAGGGAGTCTTTAATTGATTTCATTTATAGTTCCTATTTTGTTTGATTGTGTTATTTCATTGTCTGTTTGTTAGAATTCTTTGATTAGATAGGGATTCATGATTTTCGTTTGATTCTAATCGATATTTTATAAGATGACTTTTACACGATCACAAGACATATTGAAACCTTCCCTATCCAATTCATCTTCACCATTTTAATATATTAACAATGTTTATAGAACCCAAGAAAAGACGTTTGGCCTTACCTTTGAATTCTAAGAAAATTACCACAATCTAAACAACAATCACTCTAATTATCTATGCAATCTTGTCATGGATTTTTTAATGATTTCATAGAGTTATTATATGCTAAAAAACAATTATGATTATTTTCACACATAAGCTTATCTTTCTCGTTGTGTTATATAATGAGCTTTCATGCTGGAGTTTTTATAAGATCTACTTTAATGTATTTCTTATTTCTCTTAGTAAAATTTATTCATGTTAATTAGATTTGCAAGAGAATCATTTCCTTGGTGAATTCTATATATAGATTACAAAAATTAAATTTTTAATTGAAATTATGAGCTTTAAGTTTGAGGAACTGAGAAAATAAATATTTATTTCTCTTTGATTGGGTGAAATATGATAACGTGCCTCACTATTGGATTAAGGAGAGGAAATATGGATGAAAATATACATGAAACATATCAAAGTTTGATCTAATACAACCTTAGTTGAAGTCCATTAGATTGAACTCCATCAAGAACCATATATTGCCATCATATTGTAAAGGGCTTCTTTGATGATATCCCCTCTTTTGAGTGTATAAACATAGAATATGAAGAGAAACCCTGAGTAGATAGAGCTAAAATAGGACTAAACACCCCTGGCATAGCTAGGAAAAGATAAGTAAAAAATGGCTAACCCAACCAAAATGATCCAAAAATCCCTTTACAGGATCAAGACAACCTAAACATCCAAACCCTAAGAGTCGAAGCTTAGATAAAGAAATTTTTTCAAAAGAAACTTGGAGATCCACTCGTCCATCCCTTAGTCTTTAACAACGATGTCTTGTAGAGAGATGCCCTTAGCCTGAATGGATCCTTCAAGACACTCCATCAGAATGTAGGATTTGATCCATTCCTGGTTTCCATTGGTCTTCATCTTCATTCAATTTTGCAAGAATTACAATCCCCTCAATGCCAAGTGTCTATTATCCTGGTATTCCTCATCCTCATCGAGAAAAAAATAAAGGGAATTTAGGCACATTCACATGTTGAACACAATATACCACTAAGAGGGGAGTGAATCAGTGGTTTCTAATCTTTTCTCCTTTTTAAGGCAACCTCAGAATACTGATTGTTATCCTATACTCTAAACACTCAAACCGGTAAGACAAAAGAGGATAATAAAAGAGACAATCACACAAATGTAACCCACAACAACAGATGTACAAGGAAAACCCAATATGGGAAAAATCTCATTGAGAAATGCTGCTAGAGACTACTGCTCCAATCCAGCCTCACAAATGAAACACTGAATTACAAAGATTTAGGGAACCAACCCAAGGACCACCAACCCCTATACCAAGCTCCAACTTGGTGATGTATATTGAAATACAATTTTGATACAATTATAGCTTCTTGTTGCAAATGAGTTCTACAACTCTTTATCAAATAGGTTATTGCTAGTTGACAATCTTCTCTTCTTTACTAGATCTCACACTGCCAGTTATGAAATTACTCTCTTTGATTCTTGGCCTTTCTTCTCTCTTTCTCTCTCACATAGCCTCACAATACACTGTGTCACACTAGGATGACTTCTTGATTATTCACACCTCACCGATTAGCTCAACTGTTAGACCTGCTATAGTTTACTAGTACTCTATCACTACTGGTTAAACCCTCTCACAGGTTTGCTTGCTCACTCACTCTGCAAATTTCTTAGAATAAATTCTAAGGGAGATGATCCTTCTCTGCACTCAAGCTCTCTTCACTCTTCTTCTTCTACTGAAGCATCGTCCATTTCTATTTCGAGCTCATCTATTTATAATTTTGGATTCTCGCCAAGAATGCGTTCAAACACTGTCGTGTTAGGTTTTTCCTTCTCCAACTCGATCTGAATTTGATTTGATTTGATTTTATTTTCAAGGATAAGATCTTCATGACATTGATCAATCACCAGCATATTTTCACATTCCAATGTGCATTTTCTAAATCTGGAGGTTTGTACCACGCTTTTCTGCTTTTGTCTGTCATTCACCATTAATGGCTTTGATGTATCCTTCACTAAACGAGCATGAGGATCAAATATTCTTGCAGGATCAGTTCAGTCCCTTTGCCAATTGCCTTCCTCAAGCCGCAAACCTTTGACATCCTCCGTGACTTGCAGGTTCATCATAAAAGTCGATCTACTCGCAGATTTATTACGTAGATGCACACTCCACTGACCTATGCAATACCTCTACCTGGCATCCAGCTGTCATGCTTGCTGACATCCACCTTTGCTTAGATTCCTATGTTGGTTTGACATTCTTTGACGATCAAGGTAGACTACCGGTTATAGTTCATCTAACCGGTATGACAATCAAACATCCTCTCTGTTCTGCTCACTGGTTGTTGTGCCTTCAAAATAAACAAACAACCTTCACCCCGGTTTATGCCTTACCGGTAGGCCTGCTTTACCGGTAGATGACCCAAGTCATGTGTACCGATAGTCCTCCTTTTGTCTTGCTCTTCTTATACCAGTCACCTCTTCTTACTTACCGGTGACTTTGCCAAACTAGTTTGACATCAATGACAACTTAATGCCAATAATACCAACATCACAAACATCTTATAAAAATCCTTGGGGATAGGAATGCATTTGTGTTGGTCTATATTCAACAAGACATCATCAAGCCCACCTAGAAATTTTCCTTTGAATATTCTAATGCAGAGCATTCTTGCCTTATTTTTATTCAAGCACAAGTCCAAGGTAATGGCTAAAAACATAGAAGAAATATCTGTATTCACTCGATATTTGTGGTCGGTCATCTTGAAGTCATCTCCTAAAATCGTCTTCACAACATGAAGAATGATTAGATGATCATAATAGAGAGTGACCTTCAACTGCTTATCACCAATATCCCCAAGAAATGACATCTACCTTTTCATAGAGGTTCAGTGGATAGGAATGTCCATGGCCAAAACTGTGACCACTGGTCCTGCAAAAGATATCCACCATCCAAAAAATCTGAACAAATGCCCAAAAGTCCATATTTTTCTTAATCTATTATTTATAATTTAATAATTTTTATAAAGTCTAGACTTATTATTTTTAATTAAATTAATAAAATTAGTTTATAAAATAATAAATAATTGAAATTAATATCAAATGGTCAAGTTCAATTGATTAAACATTTTATATTAATTAAACAATTTTAGTTGTATTGATAAAGAGTAGCACATTTTTTTTAGTTGAGGATCTCATGAACCTATAGTTACTATAATCTAGTGCTTTAACATATTTATGTGGCAATTCAACGCCTAATCCAAGTTATATTTAGTAAAATAGAATGGTAAATAAATTTCTTTCAAAGTAGCTTAATATATGTTTTATTTTAACTATACATTATTAAATTATAATCATATAAATAAATTATAATTTTTAAATTTTTATTTATAAATTTAATAAACTTTTTGTTTGCAAGTAATTGTGATGTTAAAGATCAAGTTCAAAGCAAATAAAGATTGATTAACCACAATAACCGTAAATACTCAAATAGTACATTAGAAAATAAAAACAACACAAATTGCTTCATAAAAATCCATCTGAAATATTTCAAGTTACACAAATGTTAATTTTCCTATTGGTTATGGAAATATTAGTGCTCAATGTACAACATAGGTTTTCTTTCAAATTCATCTCTTGAAATGGCTTAGATGAAGGCAGTTTTATAGATTTGATATGCTTTGATTTTGAATGACAAGTGGAAAAGGGTGGCTTGTTTGAATTTTCTTTTGGGCTCCACTTGTCATACCAATGCAAGATAAGTGGTACACTAATGTGTATTAGACTTGAGATTAATTAAAAAATAATAAGAAACAATTTATAGTGGAGGAACTAAATAAATATTTTTATTTACTTAATGTTTGGAAGGGACAAGGTAAGGTTAGGAAAGAATAATTATTAAATAATTATCTCGATGATTTTGGATGATGAAAGGGAAATTATTGAAATAAATATTAGCAATATGAAAGAGATCCAAGAAGGTTTATTCAATGTTATATTTAGTGAGCCTATTGTGGTATATGCTTCCATTTATATTATCTTATTCTTCTCAAAAATACTATTAGTGTTACCAAAATTAAAGCCCTGCATGTTAGTAAATTTAGAAGTAGAAGGACAATAGAATTGTCGTGGCTTTCCAAATTTATTCATTCAAGTGATTATTGGGAGATTATACATCCAAATATAAATGATTTAAATAGGGTCAAATTGAAATAAGTATGTTGTAGGAATCAATTAAGCTATATGATATCCTTTGAGGTGGAGAACAAAAAGGTAAAGCATGTTAACAGGATATGTCAAGCACTTTCTTAAAAAAAAAAAGATTTAAAGAAGTGAGTTTTAACTTTCAAGCTTGGTATTAGGAAATATTATTGCTCAACCAATGCAAACAAGGAGAAAGCCTTACCATCAAGCTTAATGGATATGCTATGATTGTAGGTTGAAAAGGAATACTTTCACACATTATTTGTATGTAATATTGAAGTTTTCTCATAAATGACTTTATTTTGCAGTTGTAAGGAAACCCAATAGATAAATACCATGTAAGATTCAAAGCATTGGTATTTCATGGAAGATATTAAAGGGAAATTATAAGATTTTTGTAAAGAGGTGTTGAAATTTATTTATTTTGGATTTAAATCATTATAAATTTATGATTTGTTTAAGAAAAATCACTGAAAAGGAAGGCATATAAATTTTTTGATAAAATGATAAAATTGCGTTGCTAATAATGTTAGACCTAGATCTTTCATCTAAAATTGTGCTGCTAACTAAAATTTCAAATATCAAATCATTCTAAATTTCCATTTCCAATAAACAACATATCATCCACATTTAAGACTATGATGAGAATAAGATCATTTTCAAAATTTTAATAAACACAATGGTCAAATTTAGATCTTAGAAACCCTAAGGACAACACATAGCTATCAAAATTTTAGTACCACATTCTAAGTGTCTATTTAAAACCATACAAATATTTCTTCAATTTACAAATGAGGTTCAATTTACCTTTTTATGAAATGCTCTGGCTACAACATAGATTTCCTCCTCCAAATCACCATGAGGGTGATCCCACAATAGTGGGTTACACTTTTTGTCACAAACAAAACGTGTTGGTTACCAAAAATAATTTACAAGGCTCTTCAAATGAAGGGGAACCTTTTCTCAAACCTTTTTTTGTGTTCATTCAAATACCCTCCTTCGAAGGGACACCTCAACATTTTAGGGGGGTTCATTCAAAACCTCCTTCATTTGAATCCCCTTATTTTCCACTTGCCCCTCTCCATCTACAATTGTATATATATATTTTTTCTTTTGAGGTTCAATTTAAGGATGAAAATGGAATTAACTTGACATACCTAGTTGTAGGATCATAGTCCTCGAAATGAGCTTTCCAACAAGTATAGTTTTAATATATTTTGATTTTATTATGATTTAATTAATTTCTACTAAACATAGGTTTTTTACTGAACATCAAATTCTTTGTTCTACATAAAAGGAAAAATAATAAATTAATTAAAAAATTTGAAAAATATGTACACACTAGGTATTGATGTCGTTGTCCAACAAAAAAAAATTGAATTTTCATACATACAAAATAAGTTGTGTATGATGCCATACAGCTATGTCTAAATGATAAATAGTTTGACTTCAAAGCTTAATAAAAAAAAAATGCAACAAAATGTTATGAAACCAAATGAAAACATTGCATATCAATATTATAAATCTAAATTTGAAAGAATCATAATTTTATCCCTTGTAAAATAAAACTTATACATGACAACATGCAAATCACTCTTTAAAAATGGTGTTTTCTATTAAAAACTAGTTATTGAAAGCAATGGAAAAAGAAATGTAATTTGATTCAAAAAAAAAAAGTCTATACAATTTTTTCACAAATCACTAGTTTTCATCATCTTCAAATTCCTCACAGTTTAGTGGCCATAGGTGTCAAAAAGTGAATATTTAGTTCAAAATGTTCATTTCAATGTCAAGTTTGGCCAAAAAATGTAACCCACTATTGTGGAATCACCCATGAAGAAACATTGTCTTCACATCGATTTTCTCAACTATTATGTCATAAGCTGCTAGAAGTGATGACAAGAATCAATGGATTTCAACTTTGCAAGAAGACAAAATATTTCCCATAATCTATTCCCTCCAATTGGGAATATCCCTTCATGACCAACCATTCTTTATGCTTCTCAACAAGACGATTCAGACCTAGTTTCTTCTTGAACACCCATTTACATCCAATGTGTTTCCATCTCTCAAGAAAAGGTACCAAAGCCCAAGTAGCATTCTTCTTCCAATCTCTTCATTTGTGGCTTGCATGAAAAAATTTGAATCATCCATACCCATAGTCTCTCTAATATTCCTAGCCTCATTAGTGTCAACAATCAAAGAAAATATACAACTTGAATGTAACAAGGAATGACCAACCTTTTTTGTTTCCACATAATATGTGCAAGCATCCTCAATTGCTAAGGTTAAGGTTCTTTCTCTTATTTAGAACTTTTAGAGCTACTAGAGATCTCCTCATCATTAGGTCCAATAGGAGTTCGTAGTTCATCTTTCTTTGAAGCGGGTAGAACTTTAACTACCTCCTTTTATTTTTCTTCTTTCTCTAGTTGTAAATCAATAATAGAAGGTTTCAACTCTCATCAGCTCACACTTCTACTATAGAAAACGTTCTCTGCAATAGGATCCCAAACCTTATAACCATTTACACTAACACCATAGCTGATGAGGATACACCCTACCTCCTTGTTCTCTAATTTTGATCTTTTCTCACTCGACACATGATGAGGATACATTTAACCACCTTGTTCTCCAATTTTAAGGATAACACATCTAGCTTCCATTTGAACAAAGAATAATTAAGTTTAAACTTTGCTGAGAGTGAGACAACCCTCTAATATTCCAATACAATGTTTTTCAATTCATGATGGACTATAGTAGATAATTTCATCCTCTTGTGCTAAAATTCCTAAATGGTTAGAAGTGAAAATTATAAATTATTCATTACTCAAACTATCATTTTAAGAATTTGAAAAAGATATTGGTCTTTACATAGCATTAGGTAGAAGGTAAATAGACCAGTTAGGGAGTTTGAATATCCCTTGACAATGAAAAGGAGATGGACCCCAATTTGAATGATGAGAAATGGAAGCAGAGGAAGAGAATTCCTCTTCCTAATAGTTCTCCACTCAAAAGCCACAATAGTATCTTTATATGAAGATTATTCCAGTGGAGTCAAAACAAAATGTAGATAAGACTCAAAGGAAGAATGGACATTGTTAACTTTAGAGGGAACCGATGAAGGAACTTTGAGATTACAATAAGTACGACATTTTGGTTTAATGAGAGATTTATTACCTGCATTTGGAGATTGGGAAAATTGTACCTTGTATCCTAATAGAAAAATTATGAATCAAATGACCTTCTTGTCAATAGTAGAAATATGCATTTGGCTTGTTCAAGTAAAATATTGGTCAATCTCGTTCAAAGCTAAGCCCAAGCAACTTAATATTCTTAGGCAAGGGATTATTCAAATCCACTTATACACACACCCTTAGATGAACCTTTAAACCAGAAAATTTGTTTGAACTTTATTCATGCCAAATTGCATAACCAACTTGGGCCACATTATCCTTAGGGATAGGTTTGAATGCCAAGCACGAATTGGCAATTCTAGCCACATGGGATAGTGAGAGCAAGAAGGTCCTTTAGGGTGAGAATCAAAGGTCTAAGCTTGAACATAGAAAAATTTACCACAATTAATCCATTAACCATCTTGTAAAACAAATTGAGCATGTTCAAAATATCGCCCTCATTCAAACTCCTTATTGTTTCAAATTTCCATCCTCCATTTTCTCAATTCATTTTTTCTGGTTTGTAAAAATATAATTTAAAAGGAATTCCTCTTAAAATAAAACAAGATAACATTTTTGCTTTGATTTTTTGGAATGAAATCCACAACATCATTAGGAAGCTAAAACTCTAATGATTTTCCTTGTTCCTCAGTTACAAGAGCTCAATTATTTTCTTGTTTTTCAGTGTTTGGAACAAGGATATTTTTTGTGTTTCATTTCTTGGTATAAATAAGTGGAATGTGAATGCACACCATATCTTTACTAGGTCCTAGTGCTTTGACCTTTTCCTTTCTGTTTAGCTTCAGATTTCAGCCTCATATACAACCATGCCTTCAAACACTCCCTAGTAATTCACCTTGGTAAACAACAACACCAAAACATTGAGAGTAATTTTTAAAATGAAGGCACGCTGAAACAAAGGTTTCAATATCCTCCTCTAAATGTTACCTCAAGGTAAAATAGATCTTAGAATATGAAAAACATCCCCCAAAAAAATAAAAATTGTCATTGACCTCAATAGAAAGAATGTCTCTATGTGGCCATCCAAAAAAACAAAGAATAAAATTTTCAGTTGTTCACATAATTGATATGATGAAACCTTAAATCTTTTATTACTCTTGACCATCCAAAAAAACAAAGAATAAAATTTTCAGTTGTTCACATAATTGATATGATGAAACCTTAAATCTTTTATTACTCTTAAACATTTGTTACGTGTTTCCACCACATGTTTTCACTCTTCCCACATACCTATAAAAAATAAACTAGTGTAAACTTTGAAAGTAGATCTTTTACCACCAACCCTTATATACGTGTTTCCACCACATGTTTTCACTCTTCCCACATACCTATAAAAAATAAACTAGTGTAAACTTTGAAAGTAGATCTTTTACCACCAACCCTTATAAAAAAGCTCTTTTTAATGTTAAAAAATAAATAACATCATGATTCATAAAATCACAAATGTGAAACTATTAATCTAAGGATGCGATACATTGGATTGTACTGGAGATTTTTCTACGATACATATTATAACTACAATACTAATATTTCATTTAACCCTGTCTACAGTCCATTATTTCATTGTAACACGTCTCTTCATTTGTAATACTTCCATCAATGTCTGAAGTCAATTGGCAGGTGCTATCCGTCCAAGAAAATCTGCCTTCCACGCAGTTGCCACCACAGATTAAAGATTAAATTTGCGTTACATCCGAGAAGGATCTGTTCGAGTTAGTACATCATTGAATAGCTCAGAAGTCAGTCGCATATACAACTTCGCCCACCGTGTTGGGAACCGCGTATAGGGGAGATTTTTCTGGCGTGAAAGCAATTGGTGGAAGACCTTTCTTCGACTTGGAATATAAAAAAATGATAAGACGTGGAACAGATTAATGACTTTGAAACATTCAAATTAACTAGTCAGTTCAACTTAGGAAATGTGCATGAATTTGGCTGAGTTTTGAAACCAAAATAGACACGTCCTTATTGTAACACGTCTCTTCATTTGTAATACTTCCATATTCAATGTCTGAAGTCAATTGGCAGGTGCTATCCGTCCAAGAAAATCTGCCTTCCACGTAGTTGCCACCACAGATTAAAGATTAAATTTGCGTTACATCCGAGAAGAATCTGTTCGAGTTAGTACATCATTGAATAGCTCAGAAGTCAGTCGCATATACAACTTCGCCCACCGTGTTGGGAACCGCGTATAGGGGAGATTTTTCTGGCGTGAAAGCAATTGGTGGAAGACCTTTCTTCGACTTGGAATATAAAAAAATGATAAGACGTGGAACAGATTAATGACTTTGAAACATTCAAATTAACTCGTCAGTTCAACTTAAAATTCTTCCAACCGTTTCCACACGGTGGGCTTGTTACATTGCTGAAAAACCGATCTCTCAGCTATTAACTTTAATAACTCTACCAAAGTCAGGCGGAGTCTTCTGCGATGTAACACCATCTTTAACTTTAATTGGTGGTGGCAACCACGCGGAAGGCAGATTTTTTCGGACTGAATGTAAGTGGCTATTTACTTTAGATATTTGTAAGTCCGAAAACATATAACGAATGAGGAGACGTGTGATAATGAAATGGCCTTGAAATGTTCTGCTGTAGAAACGCCAAGTACCAACCCAACGTATATCCGTATACTAAGCTTATGAAGTTTGTGTTGTTATGAATAATCCTGTTATTTTTTATTTTAAAAAGACAATAATATAATTTTTTTTTTTTAAATAGGTGCTAGATGATCAATGGTAAAGTTTACATGAGTCAAATTTAAATTTGTATTTTTTTTCATTTGTCTATATTTTAATAAATTAAAATAAATTGAATGTTCAACAAATATTTTTTGATATTATGTTGAAATGATGTAAATGAAAAAGAACACTCAATTTATATAAATATATTTTTAGTTGAGAGTATATCTAGGGAATAAAAATAATATATCCAAAAACTTAAATATAATTAAATGGATAAATTTAACTGCCTGAACATTATTCTTGCATTAATTGATAGTTAAGATTATTAAATTCTAGACAATATACATAATTCTTTAACTCCTATTTGAATTCTTCAATAATTGGATCTCTAACCTCTAGACAAGATAATTAATAATAGCTTGCATTTATTTGATGGAGAGAATTTGTGCTCCCTTGAAGTAGAAAACAATTTGTGTTAACATATGAGAAATGACTAAAACTTTGTTACACGAAATAAGTAAAGTGTCAATAAGAAGGTAAAATCTATATAAAGTGGAGAAAAATGATTCTAAAACAAAAAACACCTTTTGATAGTTTGGATGAGTTTGTCTAATTTAGAATTAGGACAAAATGGTTCCACTAAGTGTTCAACTATGCATCAAGGTGAAAGGAAAGAAATTTTTATAAACAACTTTAAGAAGGAAAAGTGTGGCTTTCTCCTCATATGCCATGCCAAGTACTTATAAATTTTGCATTCATAAAAGGTGGATTGCTAAAGTTGTAGGGAAGGAGAGACTATAGACTTTTATTATTGATCATATTAGGAAGTAAGAGGACCCAATGTTCAAAACTAAATTTGAAATTGGAGATGTAATAAGAGGATCAGGATTTAATCCTAAGTCAAAGATACTTGCTGCTTGGTCTTTGGCCCCTTCCACTCAAAAGCCCCACCTTCTAAATATCCAAGTAGAAAAGAAAGCTGACAGAATGATCTGGAACTTGCGAAACACAACTAACACGGAGATTGCCTCTTTTTTGACTCAAGTTTCTTTCATGAATTTATCAAAAACAGAGGATTTGTCAAGAAGATACACAGAAACATATACCCAATTGATTACATTGAATAAAAAATATGAAGAGACACTGATGAAGAAGGGCACTCTGGAGGAAGAGTTAGTGGATTTGAAAGAAAAATTTGCAAATGAGCCCCCTCCAATACAGATTACAGAACAAGTACAAGAAATACCAGCTGATGTGATAGCAAAAATGGAGGAATACATGGGGAAAATTGAAAAGCTTGAAAAGGAACAAAATGTCAAGGCTATCTCTGTTGTGTCAGGAATTCTAAAACACAGGATTAATGTATTGAAAGGAAAATTGATGGTAGTGCATGATTTGCACATTTCTTTGATAGAGGCAAGTAAAACATCCTTAGAGGTTGTCGCTTTTCTTGGACCTTTGTTCAATGTTTGGTCAGGAAGAAGCAGATTAATGGATAAGCTAGATACTGCAATGATGTATAGTGACGAGTTCCCTCCCAAGATCAGTGACACCAAAGACATGGTGGAGGTAATGGATGCAGCTTATGCATTTTTCACAAGGAAGGATGTGCTTATAAATGAAAAATTGCAGACATTTGGGGAAGGTTATAGTAAATTGGTGCCTTCAATTTACCCTAGTAATGGACAGTTGAAATCAATTTCTGATTGGACCAGCAAATTTGATTTGATTCTGGAGCAAGAAGAAATAATCAAGCATGTAAATGAACAGGTTGATGCTAATTTCCTTAACGGTATGCTTGATTTACTATTCAAGGTTGAGGTTGACCATGCAAAATTTATTGTTGAGTCCAGGGCAGTTACAGATGCCAGATGGACAGATTCAGTTGCAAAGTTGGAAGAGGTAAAGGCATTCAGTTGGTCAATAGACAAAGAGGTGGACAAGTGGCAAGCCATGCTAAAGCCAAAGACGAAATCTTAGGTTGAGGTTGCTACCCAAGATTACTCACAGTAATCTTTTTATTTTTGATCGGTAGAGAGGGATGGCCAGTTGGCCACTTTTATTGATGTTGAACTTGAAAACTCTTATATAGTTATAAATTTATAATAGCTCAACTGTTCAAGAATTTGATAAGTGCATAGTTGAAAACTTGAATCGCATTGTGAATTTACTTTCTGATATCATTATGAATATAATATCAATATCATTTGCAGTTTGAGATCTTCACATAATTGTCTTTGTGTTGAATTTATGTTTTCACTGTGAATTGAATGGTCAAGGGTTTTTCAGTTTACATATGAATCTGGGTTGTGTATGTAATGGCATTATTCATTATTGAAGTTTATTATCAGGTTGTCTTGAATTGTAAGTTTAAAGTGACTCTAGAGTCTATGCCCTAGGATAAGGCACCGGTCTATTGTCTTGATGTTTTACTAATTATGTTGTATAATGTATTCCTATCTATTGTGGTGTTTAATAGTAATACTTTCATTCTTAATACTCTTGAGTCTTATGATTTTATATGCTATGGATGTTTATGTAATATATATGGAGGTATTCTATGACTGTCTATAATCCGCCCACCAATTACAATGAGGTGAATCCTTAATATGTATTATGATTCCAGACTAATAGAAAATTTAAATGAAAAATTACATACACCATAACAATGCAACAAATGAAAAAAGTTAAATCTCATGATTCTGATTATTTGAAAGAGATACAATCATACACAATAAATTTAATAATTTATATATAACTCCTTCAAGAACCTACACAAAGCTTGACACTAAATGCTTTTCATTTGCTATATAAATGACTATATAGTATACAACTTGCTCCCTTCACCTAGAGTCTAGAATGAAGAATCGCTACTAGAATTAGAAAAGGAACCCCAATGACTATACAACTTGCAAAATTGCTTGAGCCATGCCATTATCACCCTGATGCCTTCAGATGGAATGTGAGATGTTACGTTCTGTGCAACAGATCATTTTCAAATAGAGTAGGAAGCCTTCATGCCCAGGAATAGAGACAATGGAAAGAGGAACTTGAGCCTTCATGCCCACGATTAGGGAAAGTGGAAACAAGAGCTTTAGGGTAAATGTAATCTATTGGGGAGGGGTTGCAGCTTTCATGTCATCACAAAGATGACTGGCTGCCACTCCCCATCCAAACAAATCCTTCTTTCATTCCTCTGCGGGCTCCTTCTTCAAACCCCTTTCCATCCTATGGAAGAGTAGAAGCAGAGGATGTGCCATGCTTGGCCCTTCTTGACAAGAAAAGGCTTTCACACCCCCTCTGGCAATCCTTCTCACTTTCACAACCCCTCTGACAATAAACAAACTCACATAGAAGAAAACAAAAAAACACCCATCCGGTATCACAGAGCACACAACAAGTGCAACTCCATGCACGATCCTGCTCAAACATCATCTTCCTTTCTGAGGAAAAAAACCACTCTCAGAAAATGAAAAATGTTTATTTTCTCTTCTACCAATTAAGTCACCACTCCATTGTATTTATAACATTTTCACACTTCATTTGGTGATGCTCATTCTGCATTCACGTGAAAAATTATCATTTTGGTGGTTTCCAACATGACTGTAGACTCTAGAAGTCATCATCATGCCTATCAAATCCACTGTATCTTGCTAAGGCTCATCTATTGTGAACGATTTTGTTCTGATTTTATTCCTCCTTGATTGGACAAATTTTGCTTCAAAATCCCTGACAACAAGCAACCCAAGCTCTTATTTCTCAGAGAAATCCGTGATCTCCCATCTCTAACTCAGAAGCTATCAAATCCTTTTATGCCTCTGAAATCGTCGTCCTTGCTTGTCTAATCAACCTCGACTCAAGAGAAACCTTCAAACTAGTCCCTCAGGAACGAGTTAGCATCCAAGCCTTATGGTTATTGCTAGCTCGCGAGGTAAAATGTCTGAAGACATGATCAAGCCGCAAGCTAGTGACCAGATAGTTTGTGGTTAAGTTTTATGGTTATCGCTAGCTTGCGAGGTAAAATGTCTGAAGACGTGATCAAGCCGTGAGCTGGTGACAAGTTGGTTTGGGTTTACATCACGAGGTCTCAAGCTTTTTATCTGCAAATGAATCTTATTGAAGTTTATTATCAAGTTGTATTTGAATTGTAAGTGACTCTATGCCCTAGGATAAGGTATTGGTCTGTTGTCTTGATGTTGACTTGGTGAAGTGACCTTCCAATTATAAAAGTTGATTCATTGTGGGTGAATATGTTTTCTTGTTTGCCTTTGATTATGAAATTGTGATTAGTCTATAAAATCTATCATGGAATTGGATCCTCAAAAGATATTCCTTTTGAATGAGTTGCATGCATGTTTTACTAATTATGTTGTATTCCTATCTATTGTGGTGTTTGATACTTTCATTCTTAATACTCTTATGATTTTATATGCTATGGATGTTTATGTAATATATATGGAGGTGTTTTATGACTATCATGTACATGTTTTCCCTCCCCCATAAAGTTGGCATTTAATCATACCTATAATCTGCCCACCAATTACAATGAGGTGAATCCTTAATATGATTCCAGACTAACAAAAATTTTGCCTTCCTGGGCATAATAGGAAGCATCAAATGAAAAATTACATACACCATAACAATGCAACAAATGAAAAAAGTTAAAACTCATGATTCTGATCATTTGAAAGAGAGAATTATACACTGGAGAGAAATAGATCAAAATTTAATTTCTATTGAATAAAATTACCACTTCCGTCGATCATCACAAAATAAATTTATATATAACTCCTTCAAGAACCTGCAGAAAGCTTGACACTAAATGATTTTCATTTGCTCTGTAAATGACTATACAACTTGCTCCCTTCACCTAGAGTCTAGAATCACTACTGGAACCAGAAAAGGAACCCCAATGACTATACAACTTGCAAAACTACTTGAGCCATGCCATTATCACCCTGATGCCTTCGAATGGAATGTGAGATGTTACGTTCTGTCCAATAGATCATTTCCAAATAGAGGAGGAAGCCTTCATGCCCAAGAACAAAGAAAATGGAAAGATGAGCTCGAGCCTTCATGCCCATGATCAAGGAAAGTGGAAAGAGGAGCTTTAGGGTAAATGTAATATGTTGGGGAGGGGTTGCAGCTTCCATGTCATCACAAAGATGACTGGTTGCCACTCCCCACCCAAACAAATCCTTCTTTCATTCCTCTGCGGGCTCCTTCTTCAAACCCCCTGCCATCTTGTGGCAGAGTAGAAGCAGAGGATGTGCCATGCTTGGCCTTTCTTGATAAGAAAAGGGTTTCACACCCCCTTTGGCAATCCTTCTCACTTTCACAACCCCTCTGACAATAAACAAACTCACATAGCAGAAAACAAAAAAACACCCATCCAGTATCACAGAGCACACAATAACTCCATGCATGATCTTGCTCAAACATCATCTTCCTTTCTGAGTAAAAAAACACTCCTGGAAAATGAAAAAGGTTTCTTTTCTCTTCTACCAATTAAGTCACCACTCCATTATATTTATAACCTTTTAACACTTCATTTGGTGATGCTCATTCATGTGAAAAATCATCATTTTGGTGTTTTTCAACATGACTATAGACTCTAGAAGTCATGCCTATCAAATTCACTACATCCTGCTAAGGCTCATCTAGTGTGAACGACTTTGTTCTGATTTTATTCCTCCTTGATTGGACAAATTCTGCTTCAGAATCCCTGACAGCAAGCAACCTAAGCTCTGATTTCTCAGAGAAATTCGTGATCTCCCATCTCTAACTCAGAAGCTATCCAATCCTTTTATGCCTTTGAAATTATCGTCCTCGCTTGTCTAATCAACCTCGACTCAGGAGAAACCTTCAAACTAGTCCCTCAGGAATGAGTGAGCATCCAAGCCTTAAAAATTCCTCATACATATTAACTTGCCACCACAGTTGTCGCTAGCTCTCATGTTTGTTTAATGTTAGCATTTTTAGGTTGCGAGCTAGCGACCAGATAGTTTGTGGTTAAGTTTTATGGTTATCACCAACTTGCGAGGTAAAATGTCTGAAGACGTGATCAAGCCGCGAGCTAAGGACAAGTTGGTTTGGGTTTACATCATGAGGTCTCTAGCTTTTTGGGTGTTAGCATTTTATGTTACCGAGCTTGTTGGCATTTTTGATGATTATGTTGTGATTGTCATTGATGGACACACACTTGTATTGAGATCCCCTTTATATGTATGAGCTTGTGCTCAACCAGTATTTGTTGCAACCAGTATGTTGTATACTAGTCTCTAGACTAGTGATTTTGCAGAATGTGTTTCCCGGTCTGAAGCGGCATGTCGACCCCAAGCGGTTCACAGATCACAAGCAGTATGAGGGAGCAAAGCGGAACAACACATTCTTACCAGTCTTCATTTGTGACAAACTGGCAACCAGTATTTTGTATGAACCGGTAATACTCTGTGATGAGTTACTAACTGACATTTTGTGATGAGTTACCAATCCACCGATTGTTTGATGGTGCCGACACATTGACGGTGATTCTTGTGTCGTGTTAATAAGTTTGTCTAGATTCATTGAACCTAGGAAATTGTAATGTAATCCTATTGGACCGACATGAAATCAGATTCCTTTAAAAGGACATCATGTCTAGGGTTTTAAGTTGTTGCTGAAAGGGTTAATGTTGAGTTAGGGTTTGAGGTGGAAGTTGAGTTGTTGTGTGAACAATCTTATTTGAGAAGATCAAGTTGTAACTATGAGAGAGAGAAGACTGAAGTAATGCTGGAATGCATTAGCTGTGAGCAATACTGGATCTAACCAAGCAGTTTGTGCTATTAGATAGATCAAACACTTGTTGATTACTCACATCTTTGACAAGTCTGCAGCCCTTAACTGGGTAGGCCTCAAAGCCTTTGTAAAATCCTCTAACAAGGTGGTTCACACATGCGAATCTAAAATCCTCTAACAAGGTAGTCTTTAATCAGGCTTATCTCCTAATAGAGATTGAGATTCCTAACAGGATCTGTTCTGGTGAAGAACATTGTAAGACCTTAACCGGTCTGACCTTAACTGGTCTAGTTTCTATTCTGTAGATAGTGACTTGTGAGTTCCATCTCACCGTGGTTTTTCCTAGTTGGGTTTCCACGTCAAATATCCTGTGTTATGGTTGTATTGCTTTTGTGGGTGAATGCTTTATTCACATTTTGGTTTGCATGTGTGGTAACCGGTTTGATTGTCAGACTGCTTTATTGATTTATCTTTAGACTGTGTAAGTGTTTTTGTGCAGTAGTTTTTGGCATACTAATTCACCCCCCCCTCTTAGTATTCATCAATTGGTATCAGAGCCTACCTTTCTATAAGTTTAACCACTTGGAAAGAGATATGGGGGAATACACCTTGAGGGAACTTACTCAACGGCTCACTAAGTCTGAGCAAGCCTATGATGATCTTATGGTCAAATACAAGGCATCTCAAGCAAAAAGAAGAGAACATGGAGAGAGGCTGATGGAACTATCTGAAAGTAGTTCTGAAGATGAAGCTAACATGGAAGCCATGATTGCTAAAGTGAATAAGTTGAATGATTCAAACTCCAATCTAAGAAAGGAGTTGGAAGGACTGACTATTCAATTTAGTCAAGAGCTTGAGAACCGAAGAAAAGCTGAAGATCTGGTAAAGGACAGAGATCATGAGATCTCCAAGTTGAAACATGAGATTAGTGCACTAACTGCTCACCTTCATGAGAGCAGAATGGAAAAAGAAGACATGCAAGGAGAACTGAACATTGCCATCTCTGAAAATGCAAGTCTTATGGAGACAAACACTACTATTTCCAAAGAACTCTTTGATTCAAAGGAAATACTTGCTAAGTTTGGCAAAAGTATAGTCAAGCTAGAGCAAAAGCTTGAGTCATCTAGACCGGCAAAGAATACCAATGGTCTTGGTTTTTCTGGACATGAGGAAGGAGAATCCTCAGGAACAAATGTTGAAGCATCAAAGAAGCAACCGACACTCAAAGGAAAAGGTAAGCAAAAATTCAAACCTGTTTGCTTTAACTGTCTTAAAGAAGGACAAACTACCAATGTATATAGGAGCAAAGCCTACAATAATTTTCCTTATTTTATCAACAATGTACCTAGATCCAATAAGTTCAATGGTCATTGTTATGCATGCAACAAGTTTGGGCATATAGCATTTGAATGCAGGTCTGTAATGGATAACACTGGAAGATATCCTCAGAGGACCCAAGGAACTGGTCCTGAACCTTTTATGAACCGGAACCACAACCGGTTTAATATCTTCAATCATCAATCAAGAAGCGGTGGTCATCAAGCGGCAACCGGATGGAGAGAAAGTTGTATGATCTGTCATGGTCATGGTCACACTGCTACAACATGCAGAAGGAAGAATGGAGACATGTACAATGGACCTTGGAGAGCACCTGGACTTGTTTGCTATCACTGCAACAAACCGGGTCACATTGCAAGATTCTGCAGAAGTAGAAAAAGTATATCTGATGATATACCGGTCACTCAGGAAGGAGAAATAGATGTTGAAAAAGTTCAAGGAGACATGAAGAAAACATGGAAGAAGAAACTAATATTGTCAGAAAAGGAACCGGTTTCTGCACGTAGTGTGGAAATATCGGAATCAACAAACTAAGCCTCAAAGGCTTAGGGGGAGCAAACAGCGAAATGCTTTCGAACCCCCGGTTGACACCGGTAAAAGACCTTAACCGGTATGTTATTCTTGTCGCTTGGCAAAAGACTAGAAATGGTAAAAAGGCAAATTAGGGTTTATGCCCTAATAGAGGAGCATTAATGATGGTAGGTGAGAGACATGTATAAATGCAATTTTCAAATCATTTCTCACTATCTGTTTTTGAGCGAAGAAAAGTTTTCAAGTGCAGAGCAAAGAAAAGGCGACTTAAGCTTAGATTTCAAGAAATTGCATAACCTTGAAAGAGATTCAAATCTAGTTTGCAAGCGGTAGTGGAGAACTCAAAGCGGTGATTTGGCATCCGACGAAGAGCGAAGTGAAGTAGAATCAGGAAGCCCTAAATTCACGTTTGAAAGGTATTTTTCATGTTCTTGAAATACTCTTCAATGGCTTCCGCATCTCATACCAGTTCAAGTACATCCATTGAGTCAGAAAGTTTCATTCAGAGGAAGTCCAAGTATAATGCTTTATCACAAGTTCTAGCTGGAGTCATAGTCGAAGAAGGAATTTCAGATTATATTGATTGCAAAATAGAAGACCTAGGGTCTTTAGCCATTCATACACAGTTAGGTCTATTTTGCGGAAAAGACAAAAGGATCAAACCAGAATTTAGTGTCATAGAGAAGAAGAAATTCCACAACGCAGTCTGTTTCCTAGAAGACTTCACAGAGGATCACATCAGGATCATCTTGAGTAGAGTCCATGGTGACAAGATGTACCTGGAGAGGACGCATGATATCACGCCTTAGGCAATTCATGCAGTCACCGGTTTCTACAACACAGGGGAAGTGCCAGCCCTGAGAAAAGTGAGCAAAATAGAAATGACCAAGCTCACCGGTTCAACAAGTGATTCACGGGGCATGACAGTCAATCCTATCAAGGATGATCTAGTGAAATACGCATGCATGGTGACTGGATATAGAACATTCTCAGCCAGCATGATTAATTTTGTATCTGCTGCAGCGGTAAATGCCGCTTACCGAATGATAAAAGAGGATGCATCTTTTGACTTATGCACTGGCATGCAGAGGCAACTCCTGCTAAATCTCAAGGCAATCAAGCAGGACAACTCACTGAGGTTTAAGTTTGGACAACTACTGGTAGGGTTGTTCTTTTATTTCCAAGACTACTTTTTGGGTGTAGGAGATGTCCAGTGGTCACCTGACCAACCGGTAACCAAGCAGATAAAGGAAAGCATGCAAGCCATTGAAACCGGCTACCCTGAGGTACTGAACAAATACTTTGATGAGTTTAGAAGAAAGATGAGTCAGAGGGTAAGAATCTCAGGTGACATAGTGAAGAAATACGAAGATGACATCTATTTCACTATTCAGGTGGACAAATGTCTAATGGAGGCTGTTGAGCCTAGAATGGAGCAAGTGGAGCCTATGGAGTATGAGGTCATGTTTGACATGCTGGAAGGGTATGCTTCAACCCTTATTGCCTCGCCTCTTGATCCAAAGGCTAAGAGGACCGGAACCTACTTGGAGAGGATCGCACCGGTTGAAGAACCATTGGTGAAGAAGGGAAAAGAACCGACAGATAAGAAAGCTAAGGCAGTGCCTGTAACATTAGCACCGACTACCACTGTGACTCCAAGAGTGACCAAGCGGTCACCGACAAAGAAGAAACTAGAGGTAACATCGGCAAAAGTCTTCGAAAGAAAGAGGAAGACTAAGGCAAATGAATCAGACTCCAAAGAAACTGAGTCTGATGAATAGCCAAAGAAGGCTAGACAGACCAAGAAGATGAAGAAGAATGAACCGGCAACATCTGCACTAGTAAATATAGATATCTCCTCTTACAAACCTTTGACACATTGTCAAATAATAGTAAAGAATATTAGGAGAAAGTTACTTCATGATTTAATAGATTATTATGATGAATTCAATAGTGAGGAAAAAGATGAAGTACTATAGGAAATCATTCTTTATTTATGTAAAAATGACTGGTCACCATCAGAGATTATATCCTAGACACCCGATTCATTATTTAAAGCATTGGATAATAAATGACGCATTGCCATTGAAAAGGAACAAGAGATTAGGGAGAAAGTTTTTGCATAGTACTTCCTCGAACTCTCAAATTCAAAATTGTTTGATGCCCTGGATCAAAATAAAGGTCTCTTCTTCACAAGGAGAAGAAGACTCTGGTTGTTGGAGGGGAGAGTTGATGATGTAGAAAAAGATACACATCAGCACACGGCCCATGCTATCAGCTCTCACAAAGCACGAATGGCCAACCTCTAAGCGGAAAAGGAACCGGTTATTTCCAAACCAGATGAGGTTTTTGATGAGGAAGGAAACTTGGTGGAAGAACCAATCGACACCATAGATGTTGATGCCTTGGATGTAGAAGATGTCACTTAGGACATACCTTTTGAGGGAACTGAATAGGGGCAACAGGCCGATCAGGGTGGTGAACAAGCTATGGACACACAACAAGCGGCAAAAGAACAGGAAGAGAAAAGGAAGAAGGATGAAGATGAGAAATAGAGGAAAGAGGAAGAGAAGAGAAAAGAGGAAGAGGAGAAATAGAAATATGAAGAAAATAAGAAGCAAGAAGATGACAGGAAAAAGAAAGAAGAAGAAGATACGGAAGAAAAGAGAAAGAAGGAAGAAGAGGAGAAGAAAAAGAAGGAAGAGGAGGAGAAGAAGAAGAAGGAAGCAGAGGAGAAGAAGAAGAAGGAAGAGGAAGAACAGAAGAAGAAGGAAGCAGAAGAGAAGAAGAAGAAGGAAGAGGAGGAACAAAAGAAGAAGGTAGAAGCAGAGCAGAAGCAGAAAGAAGAAGAAGACAAGAAGAAGATGGAAGAGGAAGAGAAGAAACAGAGAGAGGAAAAGAAAAGGAAGAGAAGGAGAAGAAAAAGAAGGAAGAAGCAGACAAGACCATTGAAGCAATGAAGACCACACAGATGGAAACTCCCAAGGCAACTGGTAGCCAAGCCAAATCGACTGCTATCTCGAGCCCCATTGATCTCCAATTTGCAAGTGAGTCTGAGCTTATGCAGAGCATCAAGGTTGCCCAAGAGCGCCTTGAAGGCATTCAAAGGAAAAGAGAACAAGATATTATTCAGGCGGCTATAGACACACTTACTGGTTTAATCCCCGGTACTAATCTTCCTGACACTGATTCATCACTAGCACAACTCAAACTTTTGTGTACTGTAGTGGATGATCAAGTACAGAGTCTAGAAGAAGCAGCAAAGGCCAATGTAAAGAAAGAGCACCAAAAGGCTCTTAATGTTGCTCTAGTGAAGAAGCTGAATGAGCTTAGGACTGAACTACTAAAGGATCAAAAGGACATAAGGAATGCCTTGGATGATGGAAACTTGCTACTCAGCAAAATCTGTCAACCTCATCTGTTCTGTGATGATGTGCTAGCCAAGAAGCAACAGCTTCAAATGGACTTACAGTCCTACTTGAGCACATTCAAGACTCCTTATGACTCCTTTGCAGCATATGGGCAAACCGTTCACCAGTTCCAGATCCAGTCAGCCAAGATGGAGCAAGAGATCAGCACAAGGTCTAGGGATTTGCAGGAGCTTCAACTGGTATTACTTCCATGACTACAAATTCTTCAAAAGTGTTATCTGAACTTGGATGCCCTGACAGTCACACAAGAACTGAGCACAATAGATGCCATGGAGGAATAGGTATCACAGATGTAGACAGAGAAGGAAGTGGCAACTTCCCTACTTGAGTCCTGGTCCCTTTCCATGAAACAATTTTTGCAGGACTATAAAGTGGTTTTTGACAAGTATCATTCATTATTGTCATAAACTCTTTTATATATATATGGAAACAGGTTTTTCAGTGGTACTTTGTCATTGTTGGCAAAGGGGGAGAAGTATATCTAGTTTTTGGTTTTAAAATTTTGAAATTTTGATATATCAGGGCAGAAGTATATCAGAGGGAGAAGTATCTGTTTTGAAATCTTGATATATGCTATGCTATATGTTATATGCTCTGAATGCAAAATTACTATACACTCTGCTGATTAAGGGATAGTGTATATGCTTAGGGGGAGCAATTTTGTTAATGACCAGTTTTTGTTGTAAAACAATTAGATGTCAAAATTTTATTTTTCTAAGTGTTGCCATCAATGCCAAAGGGGGAGATTGTTGGCATTTTTTATGATTATGTTGTGATTTTTATTGATGGACACACACTTGTATTGAGATCCCCTTTATATGTATGAGCTTATGCTCAACTGGTATTTGTTGCAACCGGTATGTTGTATACTAGCCTCTAGACTAGTGATTTTACAGAATGTGTTTCCCGGTCTGAAGCGGCATGTCGACCCCAAGCAGTTCACAGATCACAAGTGGTACGAGGGAGCAAAGCGGCACAACACATTCTTACCAGTCTTCATTTGTGACAAACTGGCAACCAGTATTTTGTATGAACTGGTAATACTCTGTGATGAGTTACCAACCGACATTTTGTGATGAGTTACCAATCCACCGATTGTTTGACGGTGCCGACACATTGACGGTGATTCTTGTGTCATGTTAATAAGTTTGTCTACATTCATTGAACCTAGGAAATTGCAATGTAATCCTATTAGACCGACATGAAATTGGATTCCTTTAAAAGGACATCATGTCTAGGGTTTTAAGTTGTTGCTGAAAGGGTTAATGTTGAGTTAGGGTTTGAGGTGGAAGTTGAGTTGTTGTGAGAACAATCTTATTTGAGAAGATCAAGTTGTAATTGTGAGAGAGAGAAGACTGAAGTAATGTTGGAATGCATTAGCTGTGAGCTATACTGGATCTAACCAAGCAGTTTGTGCTATTAGATAGATCAAACACTTGTTGATTACTCACATCTTTGACAAGTCTGTAGCCCTTAACCAGGTAGGCCTCAAAGCCTTTGTAAAATCCTTTAACAGGGTGGTTCACACATGCGAATCTAAAATCCTCTAACAAGGTAGTTTTTAATCGGACTTATCTCCTAACAGAGATTGAGATTCCTAACAAGATCTGTTCTGGTGAAGAACATTGTAAGACCTTAATCAGTCTGACCTTAACCGGTCTGGTTTCTATTCTGTAGATAGTGACTTGTGAGTTCCATCTCACCATGGTTTTTCCCAGTTGGGTTTCCACGTCAAATATCCTATGTTATGGTTGTATTGCTTTTGTGGGTGAATGCTTTATTCACATTTTGGTTTGCATGTGTGGTAACCGATTTGACTGTCAGACTGCTTTACCAGTTTATCTTTAGACTGTGTAAGTGTTTTTGTGCAGTAGTTTTTGGCATACTAATTCACCCCCCCCTCTTAGTATTCATTAAGCTGGAGATTGTTAATGAAATTGCTTTGGTCGCGAGGTCTGAAGTTGGTCTGATGTCATACATTATAGCCACGAGAGATAGCGAGTAACTCATTTCATACAGTTGTCGCTAGCTCTCATGTTTATTTCATGTTAGCATTTTTAGGTTGCGAGCTAGCGACTAGACAGTTTGTGGTTAAGTTTTATGGTTATTGCCAACTTGTGAAGTTAAATGTTTGAAGACCTGATCAAGCCGCAAGCTTGCGAGTGAAGTGCTAGCAGTTACGAGATAAACAGTTTTATGTTGGTGAGTACGCGACAAGGGTTAAAGTTACCACTATCTCCAAGTCACTGCGGTGATGAGGACTTAACATTTTGTGGTCGAGAATTGGCGAGTGGTAATTCAGTTTCCCTCAGTCACTAGATCTTGAGGTTATGAAGGCTTAGCATTTTCTGCTTGCGAGTTGGAGATAGAGTCGTAAGGGCTTGTTGCTAGGTCGTGAGATTTTCTAATGGGCAGTCTTTCAGGCAGAGAGTTGACGACTGTGTGCCACGTGTTTTAATGACTTAATATCTTGAAATCGCCAATATTTTTTTTTATGGTTTGAAAATAGCTTGAAGTCGCCAATATTTTATTTTTATGGTTTGAAAATAGGTTGAAATTGCCAATATTTTTTTTTAATGGTTTGAAAATAGGTTGAAATCGCCAATGCAAATATTTTCTGGTTTTAAAAACATTACAATTCGCCCATGCAAATATTTTTTTGGTTCTAAAAACATTACAATTCGCCAAGATTTTTCACAAACTTTGAGCTATCATGGCTAATTCGCCAATGGAGATTATTATTTTTTCTTCGTAAACCACAAAAATTTGCCAGTAAAATTAAAATTTTCCTCGAGAATTATACAGCTTTCGCCAGGTTTTTACACCTTGTTCAAGGGGGGGGTTGCTTAAAGTTTTCCCTAAGATGGATCTTAGTCTCGAATTAGAATTCTATTTTCTAGTTATGGGAGGGAATGTTCCATGTGTCCTAAGAATTTTGAATCCCTATATTAAACAATCAATTTTCATAAATTTGGTTGCAAACTACAACAAGATGGTCATTCACTCATATCAACTCATTCCCCTAAATAGATGAAACAGGAAAGTCACTAAAAAAAAATGTATGAGTTTAACAAGGGAGAAATAATTGTCAGGCCTTCCAAATACACTTGGATTGAGCTGAAGCATGTGAATACAACAAAATGAAGATGCAACTAACATACTTCTTTTATGCCCATTTTACCCATAGAAAGCCTCTAACTAATTGAGTAAGCTTATTGTAACAATATTTGGAAGACAACAACCAAGATGAGACATAAACATACTTAGAAAGGAAGATTTTGTTAGTTAATTATATGTATATCTCAAGAAAGAGGACCTGTCTCATTCATTACAAAATTTTCACTTATAGTTTATTGTAGTACCACTTCCATATATCTACATAGGACACAAGACCAAAATGAATGCCCAAGTATCTAGACACCACTTCATACTTAAGTTGGGACTAAATTGATTCCACTAAAAAACAATCTAAAATGAGGGAGGGGCTACAATTTTTTTTTTTTCATAGTTGTTAGAAGCCTAGAGGACTATAATAAATCTTTGGAACAATATTAACTACTTTTTTATCCCTAGATTTTATAAAAATCAAATTATCATCAATGAAATATGATTCACTATGATTGCCCCATTAGAGAGAGCGATGCTACAAATAAGATATTGCATGTAGAAAATTCTAAAGTAACCAAAAATATCAATAGAAAGAACATGGAGAAAAGGTGCTTGAAGGAAGCATAAAAATGTTGTAAATAAATAGAAAAATCCACTTCATTGATACTAATTAATTAAAAGAAACCACTCTTTTAAACTGTGTTTAACATGTTTTAAAGTTGAGATTCTTTTCTACACAAAATAATTTTCTCAATTTTATTTTTTAATATGGAAAGTTCAACTCCATCCATTGTAGTTCTCTTTGTGAAATTATTATGAAACTAATTTAATATCATTAAGTTTTGTGTTTCTGAATTGAATTTGTTTTGTTTAATATTTGAAACTACTAAAGGAGAGGGCCCAATGGCGGTGAGGGCTATGTTGTGCAAGTGGTCCATGTTAGTAGAGGACATGTCAACAAAAACTAAAAAATGCCATGTTGTAGAGGGTGTAGTTGGCAACTCAAAAAGAGAAACTCAGCCAAATTCATGCACATTTCCTAAGTTGAACTGACTAGTTAATTTGAATGTTTCAAAGTCATTAATCTGTTCCACGTCTTATCACTTTTTTATATTCCAAGTCGAAGAAAGGTCTTCCACCAATTGCTTTCACGCCAGAAAAATCTCCCCTATACGCGGTTCCCAACACGGTGGGCGAAGTTGTATAAGCGACTGACTTCTGAGCTATTCAAAGATGTACTAACTCGAGCAGATTATTCTCGGATGTAACGCAAATTTAATCTTTAATCTGTGGTGGCAACTACGTGGAAGGCAGATTTTCTTAGACGGATAGCACCTGCCAATTGACTTCAAACATTGAATATGAAAGTATTACAAATGAAGAGACGTGTTACAATGAGGACATGTTTATTTTGGTTTCAAAAGTGATTTGTCGTATCAACGACATGCATCGACATATCTGTCGGATTCATAGAATATGACGTGGACTTGTTGTGTTGTTATGAATAATCCTGTTATTTATTTATTTTATTTTAAAAAAGACAATAAGATAATTTTTTTTTTTAAAATAGGTGCTAGATGATCAATGGTAAAGTTTACATGAGTCAAATTTAAATTTGTATTTTTTTTTCATTTGTCTATATTTTAATAAACTAAAATAAATTGAATGTTCAACAAATATTTTTTGATATTATGTTGAAATGATGTAAATGAAAAAGAACATTCAATTTATATAAATATATTTTTAGTTGAGAATATATCTAAGGAATAAAAATAATATATCCAAAAACTTAAATATAATTAAATGGATAAATTTAACTGCCTGAACATTATTCTTGTATTAATTGATAGTTAAGATTATTAAATTCTAGACAATATACATAATTCCTTAACTCCTATTTGAATTCTTCAATAATTGGATCTCTAACCTCTAGGCAAGATAATTAATAATAGCCTGCATATATTTGATGGAGAGAATTTGTGCTCCCTTGAAGTAGAAAACAATTTGTGTTAACATATGAGAAATGACTAAAACTTTGTTACACGAAATAAGTAAAGTGTCAATAAGAAGGTAAAATCTATATAAAGAGGAGAAAAATGATTCTAAAACAAAAAACACCTTTTGATAGTTTGGATGAGTTTGTCTAATTTAGAATTAGGACAAAATGGTTCCACTAAGTGTTCAACTATGCATCAAGGTGAAAAGAAGAATTTTTTATAAACAACTTTAAGAAGGAAAAGTGTGGCTTTCTCCTCATATGCCATGCCAAGTACTTATAAATTTTGCATTCATAAAAGGTGGATTACTAAAGTTGTAAGGAAGGAGAGGCTATAGACTTGAATCATTTAGATACCCTAGTCATAGAAAGTGAAAGATGGATCTTAGTCTAGAATTAGAATTCTATTTTCTAGTTAAGGGAGGAAATGTTCCATGTGTCCTAAGAATTTTGAATCCCTATATTAAACAATCAATTTTCATAAATTTGGTTGCAAACTACAACAAGATGGTCATTCACTCATATCAACTCATTCCCCTAAATAGATGAAATAGGAAAGTCACTAAAAAAAAATGTATGAGTTTAACAAGGGAGAAACAATTGTTGGGCCTTCCAAATACACTTGGATTGAGCTAAAGCATGTGAATACAACAAAATGAAGATGCAACTAACATACTTCTTTTATGCCCATTTTACCCATAGAAAGCCTCTAACTAATTGAGTAAGCTTATTGTAACAAGATTTGGAAGACAACAACCAAGATGAGACATAAACATACTTAGAAAGGAAGATTTTGTTAGTTAATTATATGTATATCTCAAGAAAGAGGATATGTCTCATTCATTACAAAATTTTCACTTATAGTTTATTGTAGTACCACTTCCGCATATCTACATAGGACACAAGACCAAAATGAATGCCCGAGTATCTAGACACAACTTCATACTTAAGTTGGGACTAAATTGATTCCACTAAAAAACAATCTAAAATGAGGGAGGGGCTACAATTTTTTTTTTTCATAGTTGTTAGAAGCCTAAAGGACCATAATAAATCTCTGGAACAATATTAACTACTTTTTTATCCCTAGATTTTATAAAAATCAAATTATCATCAATGAAATATGATTCACTATGATTGCCCCATTAGAGAGAGCGATGCTACAAATAAGATATTGCATGTAGAAAATTCTAAAGTAACAAAAAATATCAATAGAAAGAACATGGAGAAAAGGTGCTTGAAGGAAGCATAAAAATGTTGTAAATAAACAAAAAAAATCCACTTCATTGACACTAATTAATTAAAAAAAACCACTCTTTTAAACTGTGTTTAACATGTTTTAAAGTTGAGATTCCTTTCTACACAAAATAATTTTCTCAATTTTATTTTTTAATATGGAAAGTTCAACTCCATCCACTGTAGTTCTCTTTGTGAAATTATTATGAAACTAATTTTGTGTTTCTAAATTGAATTTGTTTTGTTTAATATATGAAACTACTAAGGGAGAGGGCCCAATAGTGGTGAGGGCTATGTTGTGCAAGTGGTCCATGTTAGTAGAGGACATGTTAACAAAAACTAAAAAATGCCATGTTGTAGAGGGTCTAGTTGGCAACTCAAAAAAGAGAAACTCAGCCAAATTCATGCACATTTCCTAAGTTAAACCAGACAATTTCAAAAAACACCTTTTTTGAGGCAAAACATATCATTGACCAAAAATAGCCACATGATGTTTGGACACATGCTTATTGCCATACCACTCTCTGCAAACATTAAGCACAATAAATGCCCATTTACTTGCCAATTATTGTTTGTCATTGGCCCTTTCGTAACCACTTTGGTACAATTCAAAAGAACTAGGATTTCCTAAATGTTATTTGCACTTCAAGACCAAATACTAAGAGGTTCAGAGACACTAGTGGTGATAGATTATTCACATATTCCACTATTTATCATCACTCTCAATTTGTTAGGAAAGAAAAACACTTTGAAACAATAGATGGGGATTGTCTCCCAGCCTCACAATGGCAATGATCCTCTATTATATGTGTATTTTAATTGATTTTGAAATTTTCTTTATGGTTTTGCAAATCTTGTTTCATGACAATCTTTAAGTGTTATATATATATATATAGTCATCTATTAAAGGTTTCATACACCTATCTATTATTGTTTTGTATTTAATGCAAATATTATTATCAAATTTAGAAGGACTTAAATATTAATAATGAAGATTGCATGATTTGATAATTGAACACTCTTATTGTCAAAATTATTATTATTATGCATATCACTTTAATGAAAGTTGTTCAATTATGCCGAGAGGCATCTACAATGACATCAAAATGTCCGTAAACAAAAAAATGATTTTGAATAAATTTAATGTGTAAATGACATATAAATGCATGCATGTTTCAATTTCTCTATAAGTATTATTTTATTAATCTGAATAAAATGGAATTATTGCCACTTGTCTCTAAGTATATGAAGTTGTTACATATTTAATGAGAGTGAAAGAGTGCAACATTATTCAACTCCATGTCCTTCTTGACAACTAATAAACATGCAAGAAAATTATGTGATATCTCTCCACATTATTTTAGATATATTTAAAAAAAAAATAGATATAGTAGTTATTATACTATTAAAGCTATGAGATTTCCACAATCCATGTTATATTCTTATGAATTTTTCTGGATTCGATTGTGTGTATTTTTTTCCCATCAACGTATTGAATCACATTCCATGATTCATCATCAGGATGAAAAGAATTCCAAAGACATGAAAGATGTTGAGTTGTAGATTTGAGATAGAATATAAAGAGATGTGGGGTAGGGGAGGAAACGAGGATCAAGGAAAAAGAAAAAGAAAAAGAAAAAAGACCATCTAAAGATTAGATGACAAAAAAGAAAAAGAAAAAGAAAAAAGACCATCTAAAGATTAGACGACAAAAAAGAAAAAGGAAAGCCTAGCAACACAAACAAACCTATTAAAAACAAAAAAGAAAAAGAAAAAGAAAATATATATATATATATCTTACAAAACTCTTGGATGGAGTCATTAAAACTGTGTTTGCATATGACTAAGGTAGTCAATAAATTTAGAAAGAAATAAAGATATTTGAGAGGTGTTAAGAAAGTGTTTATGAGCTTGCGACAGTTACGTAACGTGATTGGATGAGTGGTAAGAAATACACCCAACTCTTGGTATTCATCATTTATTTCTTGTAACGAGATGGTGCGAGGCCGTTATGGAAGGGGATGCCAAGCTTATATTAAGCATTGCTTGTAACGAATACATCTCTTTTGTTCTTGGTAGATGCATACTACACGAGATAGAGAAAGACTTAGAATTAGGGATGACAAGAAAAGGGTGCAGAGCTAAAGTATCGCATGGTGTTAAATTTTCTGCAAAGCAAAAATAGAGATCTAGCTAGGAAAGAGAAAACAAAACTTGCAGGAGAAATCAGAATAAAATAAAGAACAGAGGAAAATAAACTCTATTAATTCATTGTATTAACCATTGTGCAAATGCATGATTTATACACTGCTTTCAAGGAAGAAAGTACAGAATATTGAACTAAACTAGTTGATGACGAAAGAGGTGGAGTGTGAAAAATAACTAGTATTGTTCCCTTTGTTAGCCTTACGCTAACATCATGCAATCATTAGTGATGCCCATGAATCACGAAGAAGACTGCAAGAAACTTGAGTTAACTATTGCTAGCCATTGCACGATTTACACCACTAACACATGGATGATTGATGGATACATTATAAACTTTACACTAGACGAACGTTCTATTGAAACATTGAGGCCAATACTTGAGATAGTTTTTTTTACGTGTTTATCTCCTTTAGTTTGAATGTATAACATATTTAAATCTAGAAATCAAACCTTAATGTATGTGATTTAAAAAATCCGATATAAATATTATTATCTTTATCACATAAATTACATATGGATCATGAATTGATCTCTTCAAGTCCGACAATCTGCACATCATAACCACTCATAATATGTCTTTAAAATAGGTGCTTCATGAAGTCTTTAATGGGATTGATTCACTTATAGTAGGCATCTTCGTCCTTATTTGCATAGTCTTTTTATTATTATTCTTATTCAATCATTATGCTCTGCATCGTCTCTGTGGAATGAATTGAGTATGCTTACATCTTGTTTGCCATGGTCGATTTAGATCTCTCAATTTTTCTTTCCCCTAGGTTGTGACTTACATGCTTGATGACTATAACATTTTCTAGAAAGTTTCTAAATTCTCTTATCAACCATTATCGTGTTGGCATGATATTCTTGGCACAGTAGTATTATTATACCGTTAGGAGACACTAGATTGCATGCACCAACCTCAAACCTCTTCTTTTTGCAAGTAAATTGCCTACAATGCTTATCTCCTTACACTTACGTAGAGTTAATGCTCTTCTTTCTTAATTATTCAAGTGATCTATATTCTTAAGTTGGATAATTTACGAATAATGAACACTTTCCTTTATCGGTTAAATATCATTATAGTAATCACTTGTAACATTTGGAGGATATACTTATGTATTATTGTTTCATGAAGCTAGAAGCCTCTCTATTAGATGGACACAAGGATAGAAAGTTAATAATTATTGTTAGGAAAGATCTTACAAACTTCTTGATCGTAACCTAAAACTAATTTATTTCGCATATGAAAAGACTTATATACGTTATAATGTATACATCTCAATATATATTATGATTATATATATTATTTATAATCATAATATATATTATTTATATATACATGGGATATACCTTCTTTTTAATAAATATTGCTTATTCTTTAAATATTAAAATTGTTGAACACTATTAGATATTGATAGGGGTGAATTAGTATAAACTAAAATCTAATCAAATCAAACTGTTTGAAAAACAATATCCACTCAAACCAATGTAGGAAAGGAAATAATAGAAACAATAAATGCATCCAGACATGAACACCAAGATTTTATATGTAAAACCCAAATAGGGAAAAACTACATTGAGAATCAAACTTACAATATATATATTAACTGATTACAATGTTTAGGGCCACTCGCAAAAGAGCTCACTGGTCTGAACTTGCAAACTAAGGTGCACAATTTTAGGCAAGATACAAAAGAAGACTTGCACAACTAAAGGCCACTTCTCCAAAGTAAGATACAAATAACTATACAGATACAATATAAGAAATAGTTTGTACTATACGAAGAAAAGCATCTATCAAAATGTAGATAACAGTTCATAGTTTAAGCACTCATCTAGCTAAACTAAAGGACTTTGAGAACTCTATCTAATGTTTTCTTCGCATCATATTCATACTGTATATCTTCCTATCTCAACATCATTTCATGCACACTATTACTCAACAATTTTGACACATATATATCATCAAGATCAATAGTATTCTTTATAAAGTCGGCCTATAGAAGATGTAACATTTATTTTGCTATCAGCCCAAAACAATCGATTCCAACAATCTGGAGCACACAAAATCGTGTAGAGACCTTCACACTATCGACTTCATTATCCAAAAAGAGTTCTATCCATTCCATACAAAACAACATATCCACAAACATCTTCAAGGGATAGATTGTCACATACTAATCCTTAATCCAAACCAAAATTAAGATAAGCAGATCTTCACAACAAGAATTAGGAATCCTAGATCGAACAATATGTATCATTCTTTGCATACCAACAAGACGAGGAATGTAATGCATTCCTTCACATCACCCTGAACTTGTATAACCTTTGTATTTAACCATCCAACTATATCTCTGATACTAATTGGACCAAATACAGTCTTGATATATTATGGAAATACATTATGATAACGTTATTTAATCTTCTTAACATATTTAAATAGATTTTGATCATTTGGATGATCTCTGACACATATATACATAAACTATGCTTAACTAGACTATACTGAATACCACTGGACTACTTTCGGATCTGAGAGTTGACATCAATGAAAAGATGAAAGCATATTTGCAACAAAAATTTCTTTGTTACTTCTATATCATTATTATGACTTTTATTTAGATTTCATTGCATTAGGAAAAAGATGATTTATGAAAATACATACTTGGAGTTTAATATGCACATGAATGATAGAATGCTTACCATTGTACTTATTATCATTAATCATGTCATCATAGTAAAACCATGTAGCTGATTCAAATGGTGTTTGTATCTGTATAAGACAATGAATTGATACGTTAACCTTCATTCTTTTATGTGATTATGTTGTATTCTTTGGATTGCATTGGAAATCATATTTACATTCACATTGGAGATAGATTTTGGAATATATAAATTATTGTTGTTACAATAGATTACCACACTCTTCTATTACTCTAGTCAGCATTACTTGGCTAGTATTTTTTGTGTTGGGTTGGGAATCCTTCTTTTTAGGAAAGATTTTGAGGAAGTGTAATTGTTAGGTCCCAGGGAGGACTGAGAGGGGGCAGGGTGAATCAGTTGTCTAAAACTTGAAACCAAAAACAAATTAATCAATTACTGCTTTAATACTAGTGAGATGGTCTGTTATACCGGTGGACAGATTTAACATATAAATGCAATACCGGTAAAGATTAATGCATGAAATCAAAACATAAAATCATCCACAACACACGACACCAATATTTGTACGTGGAAACCCTGTAAGGGGAAAAACCACGGTGGGAAACCTTACCCACAATCAGATGATACTACTACAGATAGTAAGTGTACATAAATGGGGTCTGCACATGCAGAAAGGCCAAGCGCCTAGAGCTCATTGCTAAAACACAAATGGGAGTGACATTGACTACAATTTGGATGGTTAAATCCAATAAGAATGTACTGCTTAAAATAGCATCTTCATATGCTGGATTCAGTACCGGTGTAATGCTAATATGCCTTCACAAAACCCTAGCTTCACCTTCAAATGATGTCTTCGTGTATAGCTCTGCTTAATCTCGCATATCCCTTCACAATATACCTTTTCCGCATTCCACACTTGATCTTACAATTAAGATCTTACATTTATACCATAACCTAAGACCAATTTTAGTAGGTTGGCTCTACAAGATATTACAATAAAAACATTTTACAAACAATATAATATCTGATGCAATAACCAATTGAACATGTTGGCTTAATGCATTTACAACATTAATTAATCATCTCCATAGCGTGCCATGCTGATCTGGAAAAGATAAACCTGCCGGTGTAACCTTGGATAACCCTGGACCTATTTGCCGGTAAAAGCAAATATGCAAATGTGAATATACCAATGATTAATTCTCCAAGATAAGATGTCCACATGATGTCTTTGACATTACCAAATGTTTTCCATGCCATATCAAGTGCCGGTGATCATTATATCCTATCGATGTACCATATACCAGTAACTGTGCAATAGTTACTTGCTTGTTGGTGAATGTTTGCTGGATCTCCAGAGTGCTTTTAGTAGGTGTTGACATCAATGACAAAACCATACCAAAATACCAACAATCTCCCCCTTTGGCATTGATGGCAACACAAGATGGAAAAACCATCAAAGTGCCAAAATAGAAATGACAAGTACCAAAAACCAACAATCTCCAAAAATATCATAACCAGAAATCAAAATCTCTCCTAAATAACAATCTCTCCCCCTGGGAGTAACATGTGACTTCCAGAGTTTTCCCATACCAATCTTTCTTCAAAAGATAATGTGTTTTTCCATAGATATCTCTCCCCCTTTGACATCAAATGCCAAAGTTATAACATACCAATTGTTTTATACAAAATACCAACCAATTTCACTATACCAACTACTCCCCCTGAGAAGTAGCTTCCTCATCAAAGCCGAAGTAAGAATATATCTTTGTTAATTCTGCTGGTTGATGATAGACATCAACTCTCTAAGTATCTACTGGTGGGGATGTGACCCCAAGCTGTTCTCTAAGATATTCAAAGGTCTTCTTAGGCAAAGGTTTAGTAAAAATATCTACAAGCTGTTCTTTAGCATTCACATAAACCAGTTGTATTTCTTTTGCTTCAACTTTTTCCCTTAGAAAATTCAGTTTGATAGAGACATGTTTTGTTTTAGAATGTAATACCAGATTCTTAGATATATCAATTGCTGCTGTGTTATCACAATAGATAGTTATAGGTTCTTTGCATTCTATCTTTAGGTCTTTCAACATTGTTTAAGCCAAATTACCTATGTATAGTTAGTTGTTTCTGCAACATATTTTGATTCTGTTGTTGATAAAGATGTACAACTCTATTTTTTACTCAACCAAGAAACTAATTTGTTTCCAAGAAAAAATGCTCCTCCGATGGTGCTTTTTCTGTCATCATTGTCTCCTACCCAATTTGCATCTGTGTATGCACATAATTCAAAGTTTTCATCTCTAGGATACCATAAACCAAGATTTGGGGTGCCTTGTAAGTACCGAAAAATTATTTTTACTGCTGATTCATGATTTTCTCTGGGATTACTCTGAAATCTTGAAACAATACATACTGCATTCATGATATCAGGTCTTGTTTGTGTTAAATACAGTAAACCTCCTATCATAGATTTGTACCTTGTTGGATTAACTAGTGTAGATTCATCTCTTAAAGATAGTTTGTCATTTGTATTCATAGGTGTGCTTACCAGTTTAGAGTTTTCCATCCCAAATTCCTTGAATAACTCCTTTAAGTATTTTGATTGACTAAAAAATATACCTTTTTCAGTCTGTGAAATTTGCAATCCTAAAAAGAATCTTACTTCACCAATCATAGACATTTCAAATTCTTGCTACATTTTGATAGTAAATTCTTTACACAATCCATCTTCTCCTCCAAAAACTATATCATCACCAAAAACTTCAATAGCCAAGATGTCATCATTAGTCACTTTATAGTATAAGTTAATGTCAACATTACCTTTAGAAAAACCAATTTTCAAAAGATACTTATCCAATCTTACATACCAAGCTCTTGGAGCTTGCTTCAATCCATATAAAGCTTTCCTTAACTTGCAAACCATATCTTTGTTATCTGTCAAAGAAAATCCATCAGGTTGTTCAATATAGACTTCCTCTTCAAGATTTCCATTCAGAAATGCACATTTAATATCCATCTGATATACTTTGTAGTTCTTATGTGCTGCAAAAGCCAAAAATAATCTAACTACCTCAATTCTAGCTACCGGTACAAAGGTTTCATTGTAGTCAATTCCTTCTTCCTGAGAATATCCCTTACACACTAGTCTTGCTTTATTTCTGATAACTTTACCATCTTCATTAAGTTTGTTTCTGAATACCCATTTGGTTCCAATTACATTTTTATCTTTAGGCCGAGGAACTAATGTCCAATTATTGTTTTTCTCAATTTGTTCTAATTCTTCTTCCATAGCTTTAGTCCAATACTTATCTTCACATGCCTCATTAACTGATGATGGTTCAATTTGAGAAATAAGACATACCTCTTCATTTTCCAATCTTCCTCTTGTCATAACTCCTTTGTATTTGTTTCCAATTATCTGATCTTCAGAATGATTCAATCTTATATACTGGGGTGTCTTTGTTTGTTGTTGTTCCTCAGTCATAGCAAAATTTTCAGATGATACTGGTGTAACCGGATCTTCACTCTGTACCGATGGATTCAGTGTAGGTTCATTTATTAGAATTTCTGTTGCCGGTTCAAAATCTATGTACCTTGAAGTTCCTCTGAATTGTTCATCAATCTTTACATTTGTACTTTCAACAATTTTCTACAATCTCTTGTTAAAACATCTATATGCTTTACTCTTAGATGAATAACCAAGAAATATACCTTCATCACTTCTAGGATCAAATTTCCCAATATACTTATCTCTTCTAATGTAACATTTGCTTCCAAATATTTTGAAATATTTAAGAGTAGGAGTAATACCAAACCATAGTTCATGAGGGTGGACTTTGTTGAATTTATAGACCGCTGTATTGACTGCTTCTCTCCAATACACATGTGGTAAATTTGCTTCTGATAACATACTTCTTGCTGCATCCAAGATAGTTCTATTTTTCCTTTCAACAACTCCATTTTGCTGAGGTTTTCGAGGTGCTGATAGCTGTCTTCTGATTCTATTCACTTCACAGAATGTATTAAACTCTTTAGCTATGAATTCTCCTCCTTGATATGATCTTAAACACTTAATTTTCTTACCGATTTCATTTTCAACCATTGCTTTGAACAGTTTAAATTTTCCAAGTGCTTCTGATTTTTCTCTAAGAAAAGTAACCCAACACATTCTAGAATAGTCATCAATGATTAGCATGAAATATCTATCACCTTGTAAGCTTTTAGTTCTAGCCGGACCACATAAATCAGTGTGAATCAAATCAAGAGCATTATTTGATTTTTTAGGAATACTTTTGAAACTAGTTCTAACTTGTTTTCCAAATTGACATTCCTTACATATTATATTATGAGGTTTGACAATCTTAGGTAAATCTCTAACTACCTTAGGAGTACCGATCTTTACCATGCAATCAAAGTTTACATGACAGAGTCTCTTATGCCATAACCAAATTTCATCTATATGTGCAATCAAGCATGTCTTTTCACTATTATTCAAATGAAAGATATTACCTCTAGTCTGCTTACCGGTTGCAATTTCTAAGCCAGTTCTGTTCATGATTTTGCATTTTCCATTCTTAAATTGTAACTAAAATCCTTTCTCAACTAATTGACCAACACTCAAAATATTATGCTTTAAACCTTCAACATAGTAGACATTGTCAGTGTTATGTTTACCATCAAGAGATATTGAACCCTTACCTCTGATTTGACAAGCTTTGTCATCTCCAAATCTTACTAAGCTGCCATTGTATTCTTGAATGTTTAAGAATTTACCTTTATCACCTGTCATATGATGTGAGCATCCAGAGTCAATTATCCATTCATCTTTTACCTCAATTTTAGCTGCCAAGGCTTGTTCTACTGGTTGCACTGTAGGTACCAGTTGATCTTCTGCTATAGCAACAAAAACCCATCCATTGTCTGCCGGATCTTCTTCAGAATCATCAGCCACTCCTTCATCATCTACATAACAAGATTTGTCCTTATTTTTCTTGAATCTGTATCTTTGATATTCAGGGTTAGGTTTGTATGTCCTTCTAGCTTGTTCTCTTAGTCTAGCATGTCTATCAGGGCATCTTGAAGCCATATGACCAATCTTATTGCAGTTAAAACATTTAAAGGGTGCTTTACCTTCATACTTACTTCCAACTGGACCTTTAGGCTTTTTTCTTGCAAATAGTGCTTCAAGTTCTTCAAGTTCTTTCCTACTTTCTTCAAGTTCTCTTGCATAAAAGGCTTTCCAATCAGATTTGTCAAATGATGATGCAGATGATGTTGATGCTTTGAAGGTTAAATCTGTCTTTATAGTAGCAACAAGAACAAATTCCTCAATTTCAAAGGCTGAAAATTTTCCAATCAGTGTATCCCTAGTTACTGATGTATTAGGCATTGTTCTTAATTCATTTATAGCAGTAACCTTCATTTTGTATGCCGGTGGCAATCCTCTTAAAATTTTTGAAACAATTTCATCTTCACTTAGAGTTCCTCCACAACATTTTATACCCAAAACAATTTCATTTACTCTTTCCATAAAAGTAGAAATTCTTTCATCTTCTTCCATTTTCAGATTTTCATACCTGACCCAGAAGCTTTCAAGTTTTGCAATTTTGACTATAGAATCTCCTTCATTCAGTGTTTCCAAATGATCCCAAATAGCTTTAGCAATAGACCTATCTGATAGTCCCATGATCTGCTGATCTGATAATGCACTCAAAAGTGCTTCTCTTACTTTGGAATCATTTTCTTCATCTTTAGTCAAGTTAGCTGGAGTAAGCTGACCTAGAGTAGCAGTAGTATAACCATTCTTTGTAACATCCTAGATGTCCTTTCCAATGTAATTCAGATGTGTCTCCATTTTGATCTTCCATATCCCATAGTTGGTTCCATCAAGTTTAGGACTGTCCTTCCTAAAATAATTAGTAGACATTGGATCTCCTCAAGCTGTTAAACTTTTGCAAAAGAGGACTTAGCTCGCATACCAATTGTTAG
The DNA here is from genome assembly GCF_030272615.1 of Cryptomeria japonica. Taxonomy (NCBI): domain Eukaryota; kingdom Viridiplantae; phylum Streptophyta; class Pinopsida; order Cupressales; family Cupressaceae; genus Cryptomeria; species Cryptomeria japonica. The sequence continues at coordinate 82,611,608 of NC_081409.1, forward strand.
GTCCCTGGGACAACTGAGAGGGGGGGGGGGGGGGGGGCAGGCGGGGGTGAATAAGTTGTCTAAAACTTTAAACCAAAAAACAACTTAATCAATTACTGCTTTAATACGGGTGAGATAGTCTGTTATACCGGTGGACAGATTTAACATATAAATGCAATACCGGTAAAGATTGTTGCATGAAATCAAAACATAAAATCATCCACAACACATGACACCAATATTTGTATGTGGAAACCCTGTAAGGGGAAAAACCGCGGTGGGAAACCTTACCCACAATCAAATGATACTACTACAGATAGTAAGTGTACATAAATGGGGTCTACACATGTAGAAAGGCCAAGTGCCTAGAGCTCACTGCTCAAACACAAATGGGAGTCACACTGACTACAATTTGGATGGTTAAATCCAATATGAATGTACTACTTAAAATAGCATTTTCATATGCTGGATTCTGTACCGGTGTAATGTTGATATGCCTTCACAAAACCCTAGCTTCACCTTCAAATGATGTCTTCATGTATAGCTCTGCTTAATCTCACATATCCCTTCACAATATACCTTTTCCGCATTCCACACTTGATCTTACAATTAAGATCTTACATTTATACCATAACCTAAGACCAATTTTAGTAGGTCGGCTCTACAAGATATTACAATAAAAACATTTTACAAACAATATAATATCCGATGCAATAACCGATTGAACATGTCGGCTTAATGCATTTACAACATTAATTAATCATCTCCATAGCATGCCATGCTGATTTGGAAAAGATAAACCTGCCTGTGTAACCCTGGATAACCCTGGACCTATTTGCCGGTAAAAGCAAATATGCAAATGTGAATATACCAATGATTAATTCTCCAAGATAAGATGTCCACATGATGTCTTTGACATTACCAAATGTCTTCCATGCCATATCAAGTGCCAGTGATCATTATATCCTGCCGGTGTACCATATACCAGTAACTGTGCAATAGTTACTTGCTTGCCGGTGAATGTTTGCTGGATCTCCAAAGTGCTTTTAGTAGGTGTTGACATCAATGAAAAAACCATACCAAAATACCAATAGTAACTACTTTGGGGTAGGGTGGAAATGCACTCTGATAATGTTCTTGTCTACAATAGGTCCTAGGTTTTAGGAGATCCTGGGGAGGTTTTCTTATTTTGTGCTTATGTAATCAACCTTATGGTCAAATGTAAAGGATTATTATTCGTTATGTAATTCTTTGTAATGAATTATGATAAATAATATTATTTTAATTAATGTAATATGACTTTGATGTATGTATATTGAACACACATCATCAATTTATGCTATATTATATAATTTTGTAAATTGTGTAATTATTTAAATATGGAGGATGTTACAACATAATGAACTATTAAGGGTTTCATGCAATAATTTTTCGGCTGACTGTGTGTCCCCAACTATTGAGTAGCCATCACACAACATTAATCTCAACACCATCATCCTCTCTACACTGTAAATACTACATGATATTCATCATAAGTAATTTCTTCATCACCATTGGTATCATGCAGAATATGAACACAATTGAAGTATTATGCTATACATTTATGGAACCCTCAATACAAATTTATTTATTATTGTATACCTGAAAGAAGGGTTAGTCCATTAAGAGCATAAGCAAACAAGTATACCAATGAGACATTACATGAAGATGATCTAACAAATAAAACAAGTTACATGCACCACCCTCTCAACCCGTTCCATTGTTCTCTCTCTCATAGGATTCCTAGAGTCATGATTGCTCCTAGATCATTGAACATTTGACTCTTGGAATGACAACTCCAAGAATGAGTGATGTGTGATAAGGTGATCTATATGCAAAGAAACTAAGATCTATATGATGATTAAAAAAGCTTACTAAGATGAGATATTATACTATGATAATGAAACTAACTATGCTATGATCTAGATATTAAGATATACTAACATGCTATACTAACATGAATATGCTATGCTAATGATATGAATGTTTCTAAATGTTAAAGATTACGATTAAACAAAGAGAGGAAAAGCTTAAGATTTGATGAAGTAGACTATAATCTAGATGCATGAAACTTGAATGATGGATAATGAGAGAAATGAGGCCTATTTATAGAAGAAATGGGCAATTGGATGGTTAAGATTCAATTATCTTAATAAGGGCTAGGATTGAAGGATCTTCAATCCATGTGATATTTTCAACCCAATCCCATGTTGACAAGTGTCAATATGAGAAGGATGAGAAGGTTTGAGAGGGGAGATGGAAAGATCATGGTTACCAAAGTAGAGTTTGGTTAGGGTTGAGTAAATGGATAAAGATTTTATCCAAAGGATAAACTATTGTTTAAGAGTTAAAGGGATAACTATGGTCAAAGCAATGAATGATTGAAGAGACCCATGAGTTAAAAAGGATGGTTAAGTTAGAGGAAAGCCTCTAACCTAGGGTAGAAGGTGAATTAACCATTAATGGTTATGTAAGAGCCTTTAATGTTTTGAAAGACTTTAGAGGTTAACCATTTGAAGACACAAAGCCTTAATGGTTATTGAGGACTTTGGATGTTTTTGACAAGTGACCTTTTTCTTAAGGAATTTGTAAATGTTTATGAGGGGGATTAGGCTAAATTGGAATTGATTAGAAGAATCTAGAAGGGGGTTTAGGCATGCAAGTGGATTTTGTAGGAGAATGCAAATGGGAGGGATTTTGGGATTTTCAACTAAAATAAAATCATTTATTTCAATTAAATGGTGCAACTTGCATTTGTAGGAAATACAAGTGGGTGGGGGGTTTATAAATAAATATTTATTTATTTGAATGAGAGAATAGATTTAATTAAATGTAAATTGAATTAAATGTGGCAAAGGAGATTTAATCAAATAAATATGATTTATTTAATTAATAGAAGAATTTGGCTAGGTGAATTAAATCAAATAAATTGAATAATTTATTTAATTAATAGGAGAATGGTGGAAGGGGTCTAATTAAATATTGAATTTAATTAATAGTTGGATAAATGATAATTAAACAAATATAAAATTCATTTAAATAAGTGGATAGAAATAGGTGTCTAGATTTTGCCCCTCTTGAAGCGGTGTGTGTCCACACGTTGATTCAAAGCAAACTCGCTTGATGATGCTGCCAAAATTCTTTATTGTTGTTTTTCCCTAGATGTTGATTGTCGGATAATGATATTGATTATTGGATAATGATATGATGATGTCCCATTGGGAGATAAATTGAGAAAAAATTGATGATTTTGCAATTTTTTGTATTTTTTATTTTTTTTATTTTTGTTTAAAATTTTTCGATATTGATCTACCGATAAAAATGATTTCTTTTGGAAAAATACAGTGCAAGCACAACACACATATTTCCCACACACTCCTCTAGGTAGCACACCTTCTTACATCACCACTTTATTTATAAACTCTTAGGGCTCACTTTCCAGCTCATTTGGGCACTTGTCATTTTGTGATTGGAGCTTGGAGAGAAGGGGAGAGCTTGGAGAAAATGGTGCCTCCTTACCACACTCATCGTTTTGAGAGGGTTAGATGATTCCAGAAGCCAATAGCATATGGAATTTCGGTAAGTGGATTTCCAACCTTGCCTTTGTGATTTCGAAGCGTTTTTGCTAGAGTTTTGTTGTTTTTGTGTGTTTTTCATGCTTTTTGGGCAGGCCTTAGTTTTTAAGGTTTTTCTGGCGCATTCAATTTTTTGTGTGGTGCATTTGATTTTTTGAGTAGCGCATACGATAATTATTGTAATGCATTTGATAGTTATTTCAATGCATTTGATTTATCTTTTGGCGCATTGGATAAGTATTGTAGCGCATTTGATATGATTGTTGTAGCGCCTGTGAAAAAAGTTTTAGTGCATTTGAGATAGCGAGGGGTTTTGGATAGTTTTTTGAATTTTTGAAGGGTGAAAATGTTATGTCGTTGATTTTGTTGATGTTTGATGTTTATTTTTATGATTGATAGAGCTTGATTGATCTAATAAATTGATGTATGTCAACATTTATTAAAATTGAGATTTGAGGATGATAGGTTTGTTTGATTGGATGATGTTTTCATTGATAGGATAGGTTTTGAGGAACCTTGTTTTGATAAGAGTTTGTGATTAAAACTCTCAATTTGATAGATTGTGTGATGTGCATCACTGATAGGATAGGTAAGATAGACACTCCTTTTTTTGTTGATAAGAGTTTATGATAGAAACTCCGGATTTTGATAAATGGTTGTTGACTTGCGTCACTGATAGGATAGGTCGAGATGAACCCTCTTGATGGATAACAATTTTATGATAGAAACTCCAGGTTTGGATGATTACATGACTTGTGTCACTGATAGGTTAGGTGTAGATGAGCCCTTCTGATGGATAAGAGTTTATGATAGAAACTCAAGGTTTGGATGATTGCATGACTTGTGTCACTGATATGATAGGTAAGATGAACCCTCCCGATTGATAAGAGTTTATGATAGAAACTCCATGTTTGGATGATCGCATGACTTGTGAACTACTAATAGGATAGGTAAGATGAACCCTCATGATTGATAAGAGTTTATGATAGAAACTCTCGATTTGATGAGTGTGTGACTTGTGTCACTAATAGGTGCTCAAAGAGATTAATTAAGATCTCTTGCGAGCAGATAGGATAATTGAGTGCTTCAGTGATGATGTCAATTGGTTGAATATAGAGCTAACATTATGTTGACATCTTGTTGTAGGAGTATGCAAGTGTTCTAATGTCTCAGGAGCGATACCCGAAGACCTTTTCCATGAGGGGAGACCTTACTGACACTGACAAGATGATCATTGTTTCGTGTGGGTTGTCTCATATCCTATTCATGCCCCCTTTCCAAATGAATAAGACTTTGGCGACTACACTAGCGGAGAGGTGGCATAGCGACCACAACACCTTCTACCTACTTATTGGAGAGATGACAGTGACCTCGAAGGATGTATACATGATTCTCTAGATTTTGATTATAGGAGATTTAGTACAGTATGATCTACAGTCAACAGTAGGTGTAGTGGCATGATGATGAGTCTTTAGGGATGAGGATATTGATAGACTCGACAACTTGTGGGAGTACAGGGTGGAGTTTTTCTTGCCGTTGTTGTCAATATTGGTAGGTTTGATAGGAGGGATTCTTTTGTCAAGATAGGAGGTCACATGGGTTTGCAGTGGGATGGGGTCATGTGCTATAATAGATGGTCACACGGGGGACCCGATATGCTTGGGGTATTTGTGTGTTGGCCCACCTCTATCATGATTTGTACTAGGTGGTATATGACTAGGCTGCCAACTTATCTATGGGGGTGACATTACTACAAATCTAGGCATGGGAGCACATAGCAGTGACACGACCTATTGTTGAGAGATCCCGAGCACTAGGGAAGCCATACTTGTAGGCATAGAAGTATGTAGTTTCCTAGCCTATTCTTGGGAAACTAGCTTATTGGAGACGAGTATTGGACAATCTAGATCAGGTGATTTGGAGGCCATACCTTGATTGCAAGGTGTGGCAAGAGTATGTGAATTAAATCCCCATTTTTATACATAGCTGATACTTGATTGGGAGGACCCCATATATGATAGAGAAATTCATTTTGACTTGTGTGTTTTGATAGTTTGGTCAGACCTAGGGGATGCCTCAGGGTTTGACCCTGTATGCTCATACGTACAAGGATAAGGCAGATTGGGGTTCGTCATTGGATTTTGATACCGCTCATGTAGAGTTCTATGCACTACCCTGGTCAGCATGGGATATGGCATTGTGCATCATGGATGTGGGAATGACTCACAGTGCACGATGAAGCATCTGTTTCCTCGATTGATAGGGCTAGGAGAGATGATGCCACCTTTAGAGGAGGTGGATGATGATGAAGATCATCCAGATCCACGAGGGCTGAGAGAAGATGGTGGTTGAGGGTGGGGGAGAGGTGGGGGTAGGATTGGGAGGGTCAGAGGAGGAGTTGGCAGAGGTAGGGGTGGCAGAGGAGATGTAGGTGAAGGGAGAGGTGTGATTAGTAGAGGTGGAGGTTGGAGGGGTATAGGAATAGGTGAACCCTTGCAGATGGATGAGGATAACGGTGGGATTGGGGGTGATGAGGGAGAGGCTTCAGACTTCGATGAGATTGAGGAGGAGGATGAGAAGGAGGAGGTGCCTTGATTAGGAGGAGAGTAGAGATGGCTCCACCCTTAGCTCTAATATAGGCTATCCCAGTACAGGTTGCACAAGATCCATAGCCTCCATAGTGGTTGATAGTACATATTAGAGTGCCCCTCATCAACAACGGGCATAGATAGCAACTTTTCCATCTATGGTGCAGGGTTTATAAGGACAATTAGCCCAAGCATAGGCACAGATTAGGGTATGTGCACAGATCAGGGTATGTGCACAAAGATGGTGGTCAGAAAAGTGGACACCACCCAAAAAAAACATAGAAAAACAAGAAGCGCGTATGCGGTTTGAAAATTTGAAATTCTTGCGTACGCGCTTAGGTTTGTTCTTCCCAAGCCTAGAGAAGATAGCACGTACGCACTACTTTTGGGAAATTGAGCGCGTACATGCTACGTCTAGAAAAATGAGTGCCTACACACTACTCATAGGAAAATGAGCGTGTATGCGCTAATAATCCAAATATAACCGCATATGCAGTGCCTGGTACAAAATGTTTAAAAAAAAAACTAGGTCTCATTTACCCATGAATAGCGCATTTTTTACTTCATTTTTTTTCCATTTCCTCTCCTAAACCGCAAACGGGGTGCTAGATTTGTCCTCTAAGCTATGGATCAAGGTTAGTTTTGTTTATTTTTGTCTTTCTTTCTCGTTTGTTCAATTTGTTTTACATTTTGAATTTAATTTCATTAATTTTGATTAGGTTTTTTCATTTTTTTTTCAAAAACCAGATTCTTCTAATCCAGAACAAGAACAACCAAATACACCTCCTGAAAGCGCACAAGAACAACCAAATGCACCTCCTAAAAACACACAAGAACAACCCCCAATTCCTCCTTTTGACTTCTCACCCGAAACACATGATCAATTAATTAATCAGTTAGGAAAAAATACGTCTAAAATCAATAGACTGATTGTTAAATTGAAAACTTCTAAACTTGAGCATCATCAATCCCTTGCCACTAGCCTAGAAACATTAGCTAGTGGTGCCATAGCTGTTTCCACACAAATTACTAAATGGGGAAGCTTTAGGGATAGGTTTCATCAATTCTATGCCGATGGGCTATCATACGATAGAGTAAAAAACAAAAATATTAGTAAACAACAAATATGCGCCATTTTCATTGATCCCAAAAATGATCAGTCATTACCTCTTAATGCTAAGAGGTTTCCCATACATTGGTGTACCAATGTGTAGATGAAGGATCCTTTTTGGCAGAGGTGGTGGATGGTCTTTGATGATCCACCTTGTAATAATTATGAGGTGCCATTATATTTTTTGAGAAAAGTATATTGTGAGTTTGTGCTCAATGTGCACCCAAACTATTTTGACATGAGAGAGTTCCATGGTAGAGGTGGTGGCTCTGCCCAAGATAGACCTGGAGCCTGTAGGCGATTACCCATGGAGAGTCACTGCCTCCTAGCAGCCAAACCCAAGGTGCATCAGGTTGTCCTAGTAGAGCTGAAAGAGTCGATGGAGCTACAAACTCTTCAGGCAGCCACAACATTGACTAGTGCCATCATCCAACATGGGATGTCATTAGCACACCCTATTGTATTAGATGATGAGCCATTAAGTGGTGACAAAGAGCCCATCCAACATATGTTTGTCAGTTTCTCGGGGATATGATCAGGGATAGATGATGCAGCCGGTGCAGATGGATCCTCATCTCATATGTGCATGATTTGCGGGAGTAGATGTCAGGCCAACATGGTTGAGGATTTCACAATGATAGATGAGTTGATGGACATGGTGTTTTCCCATGAGCCATAGACACATGTGTATTTATTTAATTCATAACATTGTATTTATCAGTCACTTTAAATTTGTAATTACATAAATGAATTTTCATTTATACATCGATTTAAATTGAGACAAATAATATGCATTTCAGGATGCAGCAGCGGTATCCCATACTCCTCCCCCAGTTACTGTAGCTGCAACTTTGATGCCTGAGGTATAAATTTTGTAACATGTTAAAGTAGAATAGTACACTTTGAATTCAAAAAAAATACAAGATATACTAACTATCTTTAATGCTTGGTCCAGTTTCTGGTTTGTAGGTGTTGACAGGGGACAAAATGTCCCAAATTGATGACATCACGCTCTTAGCGATCGATTTTGGCCTACAAGGCTATACAGTATCATATTTTGTACAACCCTTTTTATTTATTGTTTTGATGGAATATGAAAGTCATTTCATTTTAGATTTTTAAAATTATGTTTAATTTATTATCTGTACTAATATCTCATGTTAATTTTTTTTTTTAGGGTACCCCCTCCACGTCTAGGGCTTGTCCTAAGAAAAAGAATTCCTTGAAGACGCCAAAATGTAGGAAGAAGTTAATTGAACACATTTTTAGTTGTACAATTGTTTGAAAATGTTGAAATCAAGTATTAGTTGGGGTTTGTAGATTGATTAGTGGTTTTTGTCTATTTTACATGTACAACGACCATTGAGCTATGTTGATTTGTTGAATGCACCTGATTCGCCCATGGATCAAGGGAGGGCAGAGCTATGTATCTCTACTTTATTTTCTTTATTTCATGATTATATGCACACGTACATGCGAACTTGTGATATAATATAATCTTATATTTTTTCATACAGGAAATATCCATACCTATTTCATCAATGGCGAACCCTCCTCCTTGCACTAGAGAAGCATCTCAGGATTTGGTACACTTTTGTTTGATATGTAAAATTAATTGTTTTTAACCTTCAATACTTATCATTTTATTAATCGTATTTAATCTTTGAACATTGTTTGTATAGGTAATAGTGACAGTTTCTACATCGATGGTGAGCCATTCTCAGTCCATCGGAGAAGCATCTAAGGCATAGGTACGTCATTGTTCTCTAGAATTGATCACACCAGTATAGAATTGAGAGCATCTAGGTGGGAAATTTTATGCTAGGCATGCCCCTATCGTGCATTCCAAAGTGCCGGAACGTCAACAATCATACCATACCAATGCGATCTCTCAGGCACAGGTACGTCAACAGTCATTGAAAATTTGACGGACTGTTTCTTGAAATCCAGAACACATATGGTCAATCTCTATGACCCCGTGGGGTCATGTGAGGCTCCTCTACAATGTCCTATCTCAGTTTTTGACGAGTCAGAGCCATTTTTAATTGGTAGCATTTTTTGCCTGCTGCAAAAACCGTCAATTGCATGCATTTCAAAGTTGCCATATTGGATAGAATTGATTCGGTTCGTCATGTGCACAAATAGACATCGCAAGAATGTTTGGGTGGGAAAGTTTACAATAGGCATGCCCCTGTCGTACATCCCAAAGTGCCGGAATGTCGAGAGTCATACCGTATCGGTGCGATCTCTCAAGTGCCCTGAGTCCAAAAAATTGTCAAAATTTGACAGAATATTTCTTGAAATCCAAGACACATATACTTGATCAATTTGAACCCATGGGGTCATGTGAGGCTCCTCTACAATGGCCTATCTTAGTTTTTGACGAGTCAGAGCCATTTTCAATTGGTAGCATTTTTTCACCTGCTGTAAAAATCGTCAGTTGCATGCAATGCAAAGTTGCCAGATTGGCTAGAATTGATTCAGTTCATCATGTGCACAAACCGACATTGTGAGCGCATCTGGGTGGGAAGGTTTACACTAGGAATGCCCTTGACATGCATCCCAAAGCATTAGAACGTCGAGAGTCATACCGTACTGGTGCGATCTCTCAAGTGCCTTGAGTCCAAAAAATTGTCAAAATTTGACGGACTATTTCTTGAAATCCAAGAGACATATGGTCAATCCATTTGAACCCATGGGGTCACGTGAGGCTCCTCTACAATGGCCTATCTTGTTTTTGATGAGTCGAAGTCATTTTCAATTGGTAGCATTTTTTCGTCTGTTGCAAAAACTGTCAGTTGCATGCCATGCAAAGTTTCCAGATTGGCTAGAATTGATTTGGTTCGTCGTGTGCATAAACCAACATTGTGAGCATCTCTAGGTGGGAAGGTTTACACTAGGCATGCCCCTATCATGCATCCCAAAGCATCGAAACATCGAGAGTCATATCGTACCAATGCGATCTCTCAAGTGCCCTGAGTCCAAAAAATTATCAAAATTTGACAGACTATTTCTTGAAATCTAGGACACATATTGTCGATCCATTTTAACCCATGGGGTCACGTGAGGCTCCTCTACAATGGCCTGTCTTTATTTTTGACAAGTCAGGGCCATTTTCATTTGGTAGCATTTTTTCACTTGCTGCAAAAACTATCAATTGCATGCAATGCAAAGTTGCCCGATTGGCTAGAATTGATTCAGTTCATCATGTGCACAAATAGACATCGCGAGCATGTTTGGGTGGGTAGGTTTACACTAAGCATGCCCTTGTCATGTATCCCAAAGCACCGAAACGTCGAGAGTCATACCGTACTGGTGCGATCTCTCAAGTGCCCTGAGTAAAAAAAAATGTCAAAATTTGACGGATTGTTTCTTGAAATCCAGGACACATATGGCCGATCCGTTTGAACTCGTAGGGTCATGTGAGGCTCCTCTATAATGGCCTATCTTGGTTTTTGACGAGTCGGAGCTATTTTCAATTGGCAGCATTTTTCGCCTGCTACAAAAACCGTCAGTTGCATGCAATGCAAAGTTGCCAGATTGGCTAAAATTGATTTGGTTCATCGTGTGCACAAATCGACGTTGTGAGCGCATCCAGGAGGGAAGGTTTATGCTAGGCATGCCTCTGTCGTGCATCCCAAAGCACTGGAACGTTGAGATTCATACCACAACGACGCAATGTAGAAGTTGCTTGACAATGTTTTTGACAATGTTTTTGACAACAATGACAATTTATGCTCAAATTGTATCTAGTCTCAATCTATGACCCCTATGACCCGATAATGACTCAAATAATTCTCCATGATTATACAAGAATCAAGAATGCTCATGATTGACTAGGGACACATCACATATACTCAAAACATAGTCACATATTATTCAAAAATTTGCCTCTAAATATGGTGAAATCAGCTCTTGGCTATTTGGTTATACAAAAAAATGTCTTACAAATCATCTCATGGGCTTTTACAAAATTTGGCATTAAAATATGTGCGATTCAGCTCATTGCCATTTTAATATACAAATCATCTCATGGGCTTTTATACAAAATTTGGCATTACAATATGTGCGATTCAGCTCATCGCCATTTTAATATACAAAATTTGGCATGTACATATGTACAAATCAGCTCATTGCCATTTAAATATACAAAATTATGCCCCTAAACATGTAAAAAATAAGCTCATGGGCATTTATATATACAAAAAATGAATATAGAACAATTCATCGATGATTTATACAAAATTCTCAAAATCATTCTACTCTGAACCGTAGTATCAATCAAGTGAGCCTTCAGGATCGAATCTAACCCATCTTGTGTCAAGTATTGGCTCATGGTCAGATTCATGAACTTTCCATAAAATCTTGTTATGAGTTCTGCCACGATACTTCATCAAATGAATATTTGTTGCACAAACAACGTTAGAGAAATAAAGAATATGTCTATGTGTTTCAAAGTCCTTGAACAACCAAACATCAGAACTCTTGATAGGGTATCTTCGAAACCATGTTCCTGTCATGACAACAGACCCTATTGGGTACTCAATACCCTCTTCATCAATGATTGTGCTTGTCAATTTTCTTTTAGGCTCAACACAATGACACAAATAGTAATATATTCCTTCTTCATTGTTCTCTTCTGCAACAACTGCATACACATGACTTGCATTTTATAAAGTGTTAATTAATACCAATAATAAAGTATGATGTACAACAAAATGAACCAAAAACAATACTTGCAAAAAAATTAACTCAAAAAATCACCTAAATCTACTAGGTTGGATACATGGTCAAAATCCACTGATGTCTCCATTTGGCTCAATTGTCGTGCTTTGGGAATTTGATATGAATCAATGGGAACCAACAGTCTACAAGACCATTTGTCAACCCACTCTTGTGATTCACATTCTTCCCACAAACAATACATGCATGAAGAGAAAAAACATACCATATGTCTCGTATAAATTACGAGTGAACTTGAATTTGAACTCATAAATGAGTGCATGTCACTCGATTCTACAACTGTACAAAAATCTAGATAGTTTTCAATGTTAGATTCAGTGATCAACCAAAAATATTTACGAACCATTGACGTACCTAGACTACCTGGACCCATCATATACTTACACCATCACACAATTGTTTTTGCATCTATCAACTCAGCACCACCTCTGTACTTCAATTCTTCCCTAGCTAGGGCTCTTTTCACACATGCTCCTGCACCATCGTTCTCTCCCTTACCATGTCCAGCCTCAGTGAAATTCCAAAAATATTGTACATCGCTTGTCATATGCGTCCTTGTCAACGAATAAAACATCCTTGCATTCTTGAATTGTGCGGTGCAATTATCTGATCATATTAAGTGTTGATTGTATCATATGTTCCTTTCCCTTAAACTATCATAGAAAAATTTAAAGCATCCTTATACAAACTCCGATGAATGAGTATGATCATCACTTATGTAGAAGTGATACTCTCTTACATCCTTTCTATCCTCCTCTGTGCTATCATCTGCATGCATGAATGCTATGTGTACAAAAATAGAAACTTGTGTAGAGTGATAATACATGGATTTCACTTCATTTTGAGGTTGTAGTGTATAATTTTCAGCGAAATAAATGATAGAGACAATGGTGAAAAGAGGAAATGTGTCCTTACATAACTTGAATTGCTCATCTAACCATCGAGCTCTATGTGTATGCATTATGTACTCATAAAATAGTTTCTCTTGAAACATTTTCATAAATTGAGCTACACATATATCATTTTTCACTAGCTCACATCTCTTCAAATCTTTTCCATCTTTAGCTCCATATGTGACTGTCTTGTATTTTTTGAAAGAAACTAGTTTCGTACCAATTTCATGTGTGCTCTCCAAATGTACACATCTTGGTAAATGTTGCAAACCACCACATATAGCACAAGAACCTTCCAAACAAGGTATCTTATAATAAATGCAACCATCATGTCTATTACATAGCACACTTAAAATAAATTCTCTTACCAACTTAGGAGGTGCTTGTATATTGCATTCCTGCAAAACATCATTAGTGTACAAAGTAGAACAAATATGATGAAAAATATCATAATGCATGGAAAATTCAATATGCATCCTAAAACAACACGTGGTGCGTACGTGATTAATCTTAATATAAAAAAGTTTTGTCATTTCAAAAAATCTTTGAGAAATTCTTATTTGAGGAAACTTTTGAAGGAATCTTTCATAGAATTTAGTTTGAGTCATATCCAAATAGTGTTTAGCATGTGGCTCATGATTTTTAGACCCAATTCGCCTTCTAACAACATCTCTTTGGCTGGGCGAAACTCTTGTGTTGTCTTTCTAAATTTTTTCAATTAATGTTTTTAGTACATCAACAACAACCTTGTCTTTGTGTGGTAGTCTACCTGAGAATGCCCAAAAAGAATTATTGTTAAGTTCCTCTATTTTTTCCCGCCTCTTTAATGCTTTACTTAATGTTGTTCTACTAACGTTTAATGACTTAGTTATTTTGCTTATCAAACGATCTTTTTTTATTTTCTTGCTCATTATGGTTGATGTAATGACATGTTGAGTAACATTATAATCTTTAGTACATGATTTTGAACCAATAGCTTGATATGCATCAAATATATTTCTCACAATAGTTCTTTCACTGTTACTTTTGGATGATCTTAGGCCTAGAATTTTCATTGTCTCTCTAAAATTCAATTTTTTAATCATTTGAACAATTAATTGACATCTTGTGATTTGATTTAAGTTATTAAAATAGTTTTGCCATATTCTTTTAGCCATTCTCCTACAAGTTCGTTCATTCATTTTATTGGGCATTGAATTCAATATATTCTCATCAATGTTAATTAGATACTTTGGTTTTCTACGAGTGATTCTAGGAGGTGTTAACATCGGTGCATTATGTACATTCAATTCATCAAGTAGAGAAGGTGTAATATGTTCATCATTTAATTGATTATTTAATGCGGTATCTTCTTCAGTTGCATTAGGTTCAAATGGTAAATCAAATGTCTCTTCTTCAATTTCATTAGGGGCATTATATTCATTTGGTAAATCGAATTGAGATGTTGAGGATGACATACCTTCTTCTCCCATTGTTCTTATGTCACACAATTTCTTCATACATTGCCTTTGTCTTTCTTTTTGAGCCTCTCGTTGTTCCATCGTTCCTCGCTTGTTCTTTCCCATGGTTGATATCGGTTATCCTAAATAGAATCATATTACATATATATGTAAACAAAAGTTCATAAACAAACAAACAACAATAAATATGCATCTTATCACTATTTTTTGGAATCAAACTATTAAACAATCACAATACTATTGACAAAAACTAATAAGAACAACAATTCAATCATTTGAAATCATGCAAAAAAAAAAAATTCACTTACTTCTATGTATAAAATAGTGATAGAAGTGCAGACATAGTTCCAGTGGGGCCTTCAACGACCTCAAAAAATTCTTTTGAGGCCCTTGAGGGTCTTGGGCAACTAAAACTATGTCTATAAACCGTGTACACGCTACATTAATAACCGCATACACACTGTTAGTCCATAAAATGTTGACAAGCCCAATGATATTCTTTTTTCCCATTCTGGACTAATAAGTACCGCGTACGTGCTCCTAAGCCTAAAAAATGTTATCGTAGGGTAACGAATAATGGGCTCCTTACCCCATACGCGCTTACAAGTAAAAAGTACCATGTGCATGTTCCTTTTCCTTTAAAAAGTTATGGTAGCGAAGTGAACTAATATTTTCAGTACCCTGTATGTGCTATTGGTAGTAGAAAAGATGTGAATTAAAAGGGAGAGAGAGAGAGAGAGAGTAGGGTGAAGGGAGAGAGGAGGGGGGATGGAAGGGAAGGAGGGAGGGAGAGAGGGAGAGAAGAGGGGGGAGGGTTGGAGAGAAGAAGGGGTATGGAGGAAGGGAGAGGGAGAGTAGGGGGGAGGGAGAGAGAGGAGAGGGGAGAGGGAGATGGAGAGAAGAGGGGGGAGGGAAGGAGGGAGAGGGATAGAGAGGGAGAGGGAGAGAGGAGGGGGGATGGAAGGGAAGGAGGGAGGGAGAGAGGGAGAGAAGAGGGGGGAGGGTTGGAGAGAAGAAGGGGTATGGAGGAAGGGAGAGGGAGAGTAGGGGGGAGGGAGAGAGAGAGGAGAGGGGAGAGGGAGATGGAGAGAAGAGGGGGGAGGGAAGGAGGGAGAGGGACAGAGAGGGAGAAGGAGAGAGAGCGGGAAGGAGGGAGAGGGAGAGAGAGGGAGAGAGAGAGAGGGAGAGAGGTAGAGGGAGGGAGAGAGGGAGAGAAGAGGGGGGATGGTGGGAGAGAAGAAGGAGTATGCAAGAAGGGAGAGGGAGAGTAGGGGGGAGGGAGGGAGAGGAGAGGGGAGAGGGAGAGAGATAGGGGGAGGGAGAGGGAGAGAGAGAGGGAAGGAGGGAGAGGGAGAGAGAGGGAGAGAGAGAGAGGGGGAGGGAAGGTAGAGAGAGGGAGAGAGGTAGAGGGAGGAAGAGAGGGAGAGAAGAGGGGGGAGGGAAGGAGGGAGAGGGGGAGAGAGAGAGAGAGAGCGAGAGAGAGAGAGAGAGGGAAGGAAGGAGGGAGAGAGAGAGAGAGGGAGAGAGAGAGGGGGGAGGGAAGGTAGAGAGAGGGAGAGAGGTAGAGGGAGGGAGAGAGGGAGAGAAGAGGGGGGAGGGAGAGGGAGATGGAGAGAGAGAGAGAGGGAGAGAGAGGGAGAGAGAGGGAGAGAGAGAGAGGGTGGAGGGAAGGTAGAGAGAGGGAGAGAGGTAGAGGGAGGGAGAGAGGGATAGAAGAGGGGGGAGGGAAGGAGGGAGAGGGAGAGAAAGGACACATGACACCATATGACTGATCTCGACACCATATGAGTGATCTCGATTGTGACTATAGGAATTACAAAAGAAGAGAAAGAGGGAGGGAGATAAGAAGGGGTATGGAGAGAGAGAGAGAGAGAGAGAGAGAGAGAGAGAGAGAGAGAGAGAGAGAGAGAGAGAGAGAGGTGGGAGAGAAGAAGTGGTATGGAGGAAGGGAGAGGGAGAGTAGGGGGAGGGAGGGAGAGGAGAGGGGAGAGGGAGAGAGAGAGGTGAGAGGGAGAAGGAGAGAGAGGGAGAGGGAGAGAGAGAGGGAAGGAGAGAGAGGGAGAGAGAGGGAGAGAGAGAGGGGGGAGGGAAGGTAGAGAGAGGGAGAGAGGTAGAGGGAGGGAGAGAGAGAGAGAAGAGGGGGGAGGGAAGGAGGGAGAGGGAGAGAGAGGGAGAGGGAGAGAGAGGGAAGAAGGGAGAGGGAGAGAGAGGGAGAGAGAGAAGATAGAGAGAGGGAGAGAGGTAGAGGGAGGGAGAGAGGGAGAGAAGAGGGGGGAGGGAATGAGGGAGAGGGAGAGCGAAAAGACACATGACACCATATGATTGATCTCGATTGTGACTATAGGAATTACAAAAGAAGAGAAAGATGGAGGGAGAGAAGAAGGGGTATGGAGAGAGAGAGAGAGAGAGAGAGAGAGAGAGAGAGAGAGAGAGAGAGAGAGAGAGAGAGGGCGGAAGGGAAGGAGGGAGGGAGAGAGGGAGAGAAGAGAGGGGAGGTTGAGAAAGAAGAAGGGGTATGGAGGAAGGGAGAGGGAGAGTAGGGGGAGGGAGGGAGAGGAGAGGGGAGAGGGAGAGAGAGAGGGTGGGGAGGGAGAGGGAGAGAGATGGAGAGGGAGAGAGAGGGAAGGAGAGAGAGGGAGAGAGAGAGAGGGGAGGGAAGATAGAGAATGGGAGAGAGGGAGAGGGAGGGAGAGAGGGAGAGAAGAGTGGGGAGGGAAGGAGGGAGAGGGAGAGATAAAGGACACAGGACACCATATGACTGATCTTGATTGTGACTGTAGGAATTACAAAAGAAGAGAAAGAGGGAGGGAGAGAAGAAGAGAAAGAGGGATGGGGTATGGATGAAGGGAGAATGGGAGAGAGCGAGAGAGAGAGAGAGGGATGGGGTATGGGGGAAGGGAGAAGGGGATGGGGTATGGAGGAAGGGGTCATAGGGTGTCCTAAGGGGTCATATGACATTATATTATCCCTTAGCACACCATAGGACCTGTAACAACACCAAATGGTGTCCTAAGGGGTTATAGAACACCATAGAACCCTTTAGAACACCATATGGTATTGTTATGGGTCATTGGTGTCTCGAGGGGTCTTAAGGGGTCACCAGACACCATATGGCCTCTTAAGAAACAATACGACCTCTAATGACACCTAAGGAGTCATATGGTGGGCTACTAAAATAATATATTAAATTTAAAGTTATGAATAGAACATCATACAATGAGACTCAAAGCGAACAAACAATGGTGTAAGAGCTTGACCTAACCCTAAGAGTACTGCCTAAGTTCTAAAACATATGATGCTATTAAATTTGCAAGGTTATAAGACTAATCTCAATTGTGACTATAGGAATTACACACTTGATTTCTTTCATGGGTATGTACCATTCCAAGCTATTTGACAAGTGATGATCATCATATACTACCACTTCCATGTATACAACAAACTTTAATTTCTTTAGTTGACAGGCATTGTGTAACAACATGGGAACTCTCGCATACCCACCACTTGTTGGCATTTTTGTTGTTTATGTTGTGATTGTCATTGATGGACACACACTTGTATTGACATCCCCTTTATATGTATGAGCTCATGCTCAACCAGTATTTGTTCCAATTGGTATGTTGTATACTAGTCTTTAAACTAGTGGTGATTTTGCAGAATGTGTTTCCCAGTCTGAAGCAGCATGTCGACCCCAAGTGGTTCGTAGATCACAAGCAGTACGAGGGAGCAAAGCGGCACAACACATTCTTACCAGTCTTCATTATTGTCAAACAGGTAACCAGTATATTGTATGAACCGGTAATACTCTGTGATGAGTTACCACCCGACATTTTGTGATGAGTTACCAATCCACCGAGTGTTTGACGGTGCTTTTTGTGTCGTGTTACTGAGTATGTCTAGATTCATTGAACCTAGGGAATTGTAATGTAATCCTATTGGACCGACATGAAATCAGATTCCTTTAAAAGGACATCATGCCTAGGGTTTTAAGTTGTTGTTGAAAGGGTTAATGTTGAGCTAGGGTTTAAGGTGGGAGTCAAGAATGATATTATCTGAGAAGATCAAGTTGTAACTGAGAGAGAGAGAGAGAAGACTGAAGTAATGCTAGAATGCATTAGCTGTGAGCAATACTGGATCTAACCAAGCAGTTTGTCCTATTAGATAGATCAAACACTTGTTGATTACTCACATCTTTGACAAGTCTGTAGCCCTTAACCGGGTAGGCCTCAAAGCCTTTGTAAAATCCTCTAACAAGGTGGTTCACACATGTGAATCTAAAATCCTCTAACAAGGTAGTCTTTAATTGGACTTATCTCCTAACAGAGATTGAGATTCCTAACAGGATCTGTTTTGGTGAAGAACATTGTAAGACCTTAACCGGTCTGGTTTCTATTCTGCAGATAGTGACTTGTGAGTTCCATCTCACCGTGGTTTTTCCCAGTTGGGTTTCCACATCAAATATCTTGTGTTATGGTTGTATTGCTTTTGTGGGTGAATGCTTTATTCACATTTTGGTTTGCATATGTGGTAACTGGTTTGACTATTAGATTGCTTTACCGGTTTATCTTTAGACTATGTAAGTGTTTTAGTGCAAAAGTTTTTGGCATACTAATTCACCCCTCCCTCTTAGCATTCATCAATTGGTATCAGAGCCTACCTTTCTATAAGTTTAACCACTTGGAAAGAGATATGGGGGAATACACCTTGAGGGAACTTTCTCAATGGCTCACTAAGTCTGAGCAAGCCTATGATGATCTTATGGTCAAATACAAGGCATCTCAAGCAAAAAGAAGAGAACATGCAGAGAGGCTGATGGAACTATCTGAAAGTAGTTCTGAAGTTGAAGCTAACATGGAAGCCATGATTGCTGAAGTGAAAAAGCTGATTGACTCAAACTCCAATCTGAGAAAGGAGTTGGAAGGACTGACTATTCGGTTCAGTCAAGAGCTTGAGAATCGGAGAAAAGTTGAAGATCTGGTAAAGGATAGAGATCATGAGATCTCCGAGTTGAAACAAGAGATTAGTGCACTAACTACTCACCTTCATGAAAGCAGAATGGAAAAAGAAGACATGCAAGGAGAACTAAACATTGCCATCTCTGAAAATGCAAGTCTAATGAAGACAAATACTGCTATTTCGAAAGAACTCTTTGAGTCAAAGGAAATACTTGCTAAGTTTGGCAAAAGTACAGTCAAGCTAGAGAAAAAGCTTGAGTCATCTAGACCGGCAAAGAATACCAATGGTCTTGGTTTTTCTGGACATGAGGAAGGAGAATCCTTGGGAACAAATGCTGAAGCATCAAAGAAGCAACCGACACTCAAAGGAAAAGGTAAGCAAAAATGCAAACCTGTTTGCTTTAACTATCTTAAATAAGGACACACTACCAATGTATGTAGGAGCAAGGCCTACAATAACTTTCCTTATTTTATCAACAATGTACCTAGATCAAATAAGTTCAATGGTCATTGTTATGCATGCAACAAGTTTGGGTATAGAGCATTTGAATGTAGGTCTGTAATGAATAATATTGGAAGATATCCTCAGAGGACCCAAGGAACTGGTCCTGAACCTTTTATGAACCAGAACCACAACCAGTTTAATGTCCTCAATCATCAGTCAAGAAGCAGCAACTGGATGGAGAAAGTTGTATGATCTGTCATGGTCATGGTCACACTGCTGCAACATGCAGAAGGAAGAATGGAAACATGTACAATGGACCTTGGAGAGCACCTAGACTTGTTTACTATCATTGCAACAAACCAGGTCACATTGCAAGATTCTGCAGAAGTAGAAAAGGTATATCTGATGATATACCGGTCACTTAGGAAGGAGAAATAGATGTTGAAAAAGTTCAAGGGGACATGAAGAAAACATGGAGGAAGAAACCAATAATGTTGGAAGAGGAATCAGTTTCTGCACCTAGTGTGGAAATATCAGAACTGACAAACTAAGCCTTAAAGGCTTAGGGGGAGAAAACGACGAAATGCTTTCGAACCGCTGGTTGACACTGGTAAAAGACCTTAACCGGTATGTGATACCTGTCGCTTGGCAAAAGACCAAAAATGGTAAAAAGGCAAATTAGGGTTTACGCCCTAATAGAGGAGCATTAATGACGGTAGGTGAGAAACATATATAAATGCATTTTTCAAATTATTTCTCACTATCTGTTTTCGAGCGAAGAAAAGTTTTCAAGTGCAAAGCGAAGAAAAGGCGATTTGAGCTTAGATTTCAAGAAATTGGATATCCTTGAAAGAGATTCAAATCCAGTTTGCAAGTGGTAGTGGAGAACTCAAAGCGGTGATTTGGCATCCGATGAAGAGTGGAGTGAAGCAGAATCAGGAAGCCCTAAATTCGTGTTTGAAAGGTATTTTTTCATGTTCTTGAAATACTCTTCAATGGCTTCTGCATCACATACAAGTTCAAGTACATCCATAGAGTCAGAAAGTTTTATTTAGAGGAAGTCCAAATGTAATGCTTTATCACAAGTTCCAGCTGGAGTCATAATCGAAGAAGGAATTTCTGATTATATTGACTGCAAGATAGAAGACCTAGGGTCTTTAGCTATTCATACTCAGTTTTCTATTTCCAAGGCTACTTTCTTGGTGTAGGAGATGTCCAATGGTCCCCTGACCAACTGGTAACTAAGCAGATAAAGGAAAGTGTACAAGCCATTGGAACCAGCTACCCTGAAGTACTAAACAAATATTTTGATGAGTTCAGAAGGAAGATGAGTCAGAGGGTAAGAATCTCAGGTGACATAGTGAAGAAATATGAAGATGACATCTGTTTCACTATTCAGCTAGACAAATGTCTAATGGAGGCTATTAAGCCTAGAATGGAGGAGGTAGAGCCAATGGGCTATGAAGTTATGTTTGACATGCTGGAAGGGTATGCCTCAACCCTTATTGCCTTGCCTCTTGATCCAAAGGCTAAGAGGACCGAAACCTACTTGGAGAGGATTGCACCGGTTGAAGAACCATTGGTAAAGAAAGGAAAAGAACTAGCAACTAAGAAAGCTAAGGTAGTGCCTGCAGCATCGGCACCGGCTACAACTGTAACTCCAAGAGTGAACAAGCAGTCACCGGAAAAGAAGAAACCGAAGGTAACACCAGAAAAAGTCTTTGAAAGAAAGAGGAAGACTAAGGCAAATGAACCGGACTCTGAAGAAACCGAGTCTGATGAACAGCCAAAGAAGGCAAGACAGACAAAGAAGATGAAGAAGAATGAACCGGCAACATTCGCACTGGTAAATATAGATATCTCCTCTTACAAACCTTTCACACATTGTCAAAGAACAGTAAAAAATATTAGGAGAAAGTTACTTCATGATTTAATAGATTATTATGATGAGTTCAATAGTGAGGAAAAAGATGAAGTACTACAGGAAATCATTCTTTATTTATGTAAAAATGACCGGTCACCATCAGAGATTAAATCTCAGACATCGGATTCATTATTTAAAGCATTAGACAATAAATGGCGCATTGCCATTGAAAAGGAACATGAGATTAGGGAGAAAGTCTTTGCACAATACTTCCCCGAACTCTCAAATTCAGAATTATTTGATGCCTTGGATCAAAATAAAGGTCTCTTCTTCACAAGGAGAAGGAGACTCTGGTTGTTGGAGGGGAGAGTTGATGATGTTGAAAAAGCTACACATCAGCATATGGCTCATGCTATCAACTCTCACAAAGCACGAATGGCCAACCTCCAAGCAGAAAAGGAATCGGTTATTTCCAAACCGGATGAGGTCTTTGATGAGGAAGGAAACTTGGTTGAAGAACCAATCGACACCATCAATGTTGATGCCCTAGATGTAGATGATGTCACTCAGGACATACCTTTTGAGGGAACTGAACAGGGGCAATAGGCCAATCAGGGTGGTGAACAAGATGAGGATACACAACAAGCAGCAAAGGAACAGGAAGAGAAAAAGAAGAAGGATGAAGATGAGAAACAGAAGAAAGAGGAAGAGAAGAGAAAAGAGGAAGAGGAGAAATGGAAAGATGAAGAAAAGAAGAAGCAAGAAGATGATAGGAAAAAGAAAGAAGAAGAGGATAAGGAAGAAAAGAGAAAGAAGGAAGAAGAGGAGAAGAAAAAGAAGGAAGAGGAAGAGAAGATGAAGAAGGAAGCGGAAGAGAAGAAGAAGAAGGAAGAGGAAGAACAAAAGAAGAAGGAAGCGGAAGAGAAGAAGAAGAAGGAAGAGGAAGAACAGAAGAAGAAGGAAGCGGAAGAGAAGAAGAAGAAGGAAGAGGAAGAATAGAAGAAGAAGGAAGCAGAAGAGAAGAAGAAGAAGGAAGAGGAAGAACAAAAGAAGAAGGAAGAGGAAGCACAGGAGAAGAAGGAAGAAGAAGCAAAGAAGAAGGTAGAAGCAGAGTAGAAGTAGAAAGAAGAAGAAGACAAGAAGAAGATGGAAGAGGAAGAGAAGAAAAAGAGAGAAGAGAAAGAGAAGGAAGAGAAGGAGAGGAAAAAGAAGGAAGAAGCAGACAAGACAATCAAAGCGATGAAGAGCACACAGATGGAGACTCCCAAGGCAACCGGTAGCCAAGCCAAACCGGCTGCTATCTCAAGCCCCATTGATCTCCAATCTAGAAGTGAGTTTGAGCTTATGTAGAGCATCAAGGTTGCCCAAGATCACCTTGAAGGCATTCGCAGAAAAAGAGAACAAGATATTATTCAGGTGGCTGTAGACACACTTACCGGTTTAATCCCTGGCACTAATCTTCTTGACACTGAATCATCACTAGCACAACTCAAACTTTTGTGTATTGTAGTGGATGATCAGGTACAAAGTCTGGAAGAAGCAACAGAGGCCAATGTTAAAAAAGAGCACCAAAAGGCTCTTAATGTTGCTCTAGTGAAGAAGTTGAATGAGCTTAGGATTGAACTGCTAAAATATCAAAAGGACATAAGGAATGCCTTGGATGAGGGAAACTTGATACTCAGCAAAATCTGTCAACCTCATCTATTCTATGATGATGTGCTAGCCAAGAAGCAATAGCTTCAAACGGACTTACAGTCCTACTTGGGCACATTCAAGACTCCTTATGATTCCTTTGTAGCATATAGGCAAACTGTTCACTGGTTCTAGGTCCAGTCAGCCAAGATGGAGCAAGAGATCAGTACACGGTCTAGGGATTTGTAGGAGCTTCAACTGGTATTACTTCCATGACTGCAAATTCTTCAGAAGTGTTATCTGAACCTGGATGCCCTGACAGTCACATAGGAACTGAGCATAATAGATGCCATGGAGGAACAGGTATCCCAGATGCAGACAGAAAAGGAAGTGGCAACCTTCCTACTTGAGTCCTGGTCCCTATCCATGAAACAATTTTTGTAGGACTATAAATTAGTTTTTGACAAGTATTATTCATTATTGTCATAAACTCTTTTATATACATATGGAAACAGGGTTTTTTAGTGGTACTTTGTCATTGTTGGCAAAGGGGGATAAGTATATCTGGTTTTTTGTTTTAAAATTTTGATCTTCTGTCATATGGTGGAGAAGTATCTATTTTGAAATTTTGATATTTGCTGTGATATAAGTTATATGCTTTGATGATTATGCTTTGTATGCAAAATTTCTATACACTGTGTTGATTAAGGGATAGTGTATATGCTTAGGGGGAGCAATTTTGTTAATGGCAAGTTTTTGTTGTAAAACTCTTAGATGTCAAAATTTTATTTTCCTAAGTGTTGCCATCAATGCCAAAGGGGGAGATTGTTGGTATTTTTGTTGTTTATGTTGTGATTGTCATTGATGGACACACACTTGTATTGAGATCCCCTTTATATGTATGAGCTCATGCTCAACCGGTATTTGTTCCAACCGGTATGTTGTATACTAGTCTTTAGACTAGTGGTGATTTTGTAGAATGTGTTTCCTGGTCTGAAGAGGCATGTCGACCCCAAGCGATTCGTAGATCACAAGCGGTATGAGGGAGAAAAGTGGAACAACACATTCTTACCAGTCTTCATTTTTGTCAAACCGACAACTGGTATATTATATGAACCGGTAATACTCTGTGATGAGTTACCAACTGGCATTTTGTGATGAGTTACCAATCCATTGATTGTTTGACGGTGTTGACACATTGACGATGCTTTTTGTGTCATGTTACTGAGTATGTCTAGATTCATTAAACCTAGGAAATTTTAATGTAATCCTATTGGACTGACATGAAATCAGATTCCTTTAAAAGGACATCATGTCTAGGGTTTTAAGTTGTTGCTGAAAGGGTTAATGTTGAGCTAGGGTTTAAGGTGGGAGTCGAGAACGATCTTATCTGAGAAGATCAAGTTGTAACTAAGAGAGAGAGAGAGAAGACTAAAGTAATGCTAGAATGCATTAGCTGTGAGCAATACTAGATCTAACCAAGCAGTTTGTGCTATTAGATAGATCAAACATGTGTTGATTACTCACATCTTTGACAAGTCCGTAGCCCTTAACCGGGTAGGCCTCAAAGCCTTTGTAAAATCCTCTAACAAGGTGGTTCACACATGTGAATTTAAAATCCTCTAACAAGGTAGTCTTTAATTGGACTTATCTCCTAATAGAGATTGAGATTCCTAACAGGATCTGTTCTGGTGAAGAACATTGTAAGACCTTAATCGGTTTGGTTTCTATTTTGCAGATAGTGACTTGTGAGTTCCATCTCACCATGGTTTTTCCCAATTGGGTTTCCACGTGAAATATCTTGTGTTATGGTTGTATTGCTTTTGTGGATGAATGCTTTATTCGCATTTTGGTTTGCATATGTGGTAACCCATTTGACTGTTAGACTGCTTTACCGGTTTATCTTTAGACTGTGTAAGAGTTTTAGTGTAGAATTTTTTGGCATACTAATTCACCCCCCCCTCTTAGTATTCATCACCACTATCATTCTACAGGACATCATCTATGTTACTCTCCCTCTTTCTCTTCCTACCTGTTGTTTCCTTCTGAAAAACATATTGCAGGTACTCTGACTCATCATGTTGCTTTATTGACACTATTTTCTACATCTGCTCTGCACATTAAAAACACATTCGAGAAGAATATTGCTGCAGGTTTCCTTGTTTGTCACGGTAATACACCCATGGTTCAATTTCAAACCCTATTCCTCCTATTCAATATACACACATAAGTCCATCAGTAAATTTTCTTAGGAGAGCATACATGATAAAAATCAAATAGGAAGTTGTAGACAAGAAATAAATTCACTTACTTCTATAGAAGTGCAGACATAGTTGCAGTGGGGTATGGAGGGAGGGAGGGAGAGAAGAAGAGAAAGAGGGATGGGGTATGGAGGAAGGGAGAAGGGGAGTGAGCGAGAGAGAGAGGGATGGGGTATGGGGGAAGGGATAAGGGGAGAGAGGGAGGGATGGGGTATGGAGGAAGGGAGAAGGGGAGAGAGCAAGGGAGAGAGAGAGGCATGGTGTATGGAGGAAGGGAGAGAGAGAGAGAGAGAGAGAGAGAGAGAGAGAGAGACCTTGTATACGTTTGAGAGGGGGAGACAATACACTTACATGTGTATATATGTTTAATATATTATATATATATACATATATTATATATTATATGTATATACACATATTATATATACAATATCATATTATAGACATTATATATTACATATATTATATGTATATACACATATTATATATAAAATATCATATTATGCAAGAGTGCGTATGCGCTGTTTATAGGAAAATGAGCATGTACGCGCTTCTTACACCATAAGTACCTCGTACATGCTTTTTAGACTTGTAGTACCCCGTATGCACTTTTGACTGTTTAGGCTTGGAAATAGGCCTAGATGACAAAGCTACGGTTTTGAAGTTTGATTTCCCACCATTTCTCTCATTTTTGACGTGTTTTATTTTATCAACTTGGTTTATCAAATTTGTCACCATCAGGTTTACACTTCATCAAGTGGGTATTTCTAAAATTTCCACCATATTTTCACCCATATTCTCAGCTTTCTAACCATATAATTTTTTTTCAATTTGAACAACAATAATATATTATTATTGAATTTCTTTTACCAGTGTGTCCATAGTTCTCACAGACATAGGTGCACAATTTTTTGAATAACTTTTGATATAATTATCCAAATTTAAAAAAAATTATATATTATTGTAGTGAACTTGATTCTTTACAATTTCAAAAAAAAAAAATTCATTTTCGATTTGTGTAGTGCAACTTATTCTTCATGCACAAACAAGTACCTAATTTTCAGGATGTGCTCAATTGGAAAAATCATTAAAAAAAAATACTCAACAAAAAATTACAAAAATACACATCTTCTAGTGCTCAATATTAACTATCTTTCTACCAAAGGATTTGTCAAAATACTAAATCTAACTATGACTTTTTTGATGCGCACGTCAGACACTATGTTATGTTTTTCAGAAAAAATCAGGGTCAATTTTTCATCCGTGAAGGATTTGACCCCATTAATCTTATCGAATTTTGAAAAAGTTTAGTAGTTTGAAAACTAGATTCAGAGTACTAAAATATTGATTCTTTGATTATCTTCATATCTTGAGTGGATGACTATCAAATTTTGCCTCCAAGTTTAGGTTCACCTTATTTCAGAAAAAAAGTGTCTAGTTATACCCCCCTTTTTGACCACCATCTTTGTGTACTTACACATCACTCAGTTGATGGCTGAGTGGGATATAATGATAAAGAGATATGGCCATGTTGAGGCATTGGTAAAGACTCTACAATAGACAGCTACCCAGGGGATGACCAGAGAGATGATGAGTGAGCTGGTATATCAAACAAGACAAGCTGATTATTATAGGGCTCTCTACTTCCAGGTCATTCCTCCAGAGAGATGGGCACATACCTATGCACAAAGATCGAGGCATGGGGATCATAGAAATGTACAAAGACTTGGGGTGTTATGGGACCCAAGAGAGATCCAGATAGTGGTAGTGCAGGTGTTGGTACCTTAGATGCAGGTGGAGCGAGGCCTACGATCTCTAGGGATAGACACGGGTTGATTAGTGTGCCCCAATACTGTATCATTTTGATGTATATATTAATTTTTCTAGATGTTTATATGATTCCTGACCCTTTGGGATGTATCTCATATTTTGATATGATATGTAGGTACTATTGACAGTGATTCTTTTTGATGATCATATGAGATGCAACGACAATTTTCTTTTGGATCCATATATGGTACTCATGCTTGATGATATGATGTTAGATATTCTTACACATGTTATGGATGTTGTTGTATGTGATGGATAAATTTACTTTATACTCTAGAGGCCTATATGCATATATATATGATTTTATGTTTATGGATGCTTATGATGTCTATGTGGTGTGTATTTTCTATTAGATGAGTGATTTCAAGATGATGTGCTCTATATGTTTGAAGGTGATATATGATGAATATGCCTATATGATGATTTGTTCATTTGTGTTAATGTTCATGTATGATGATGGATTATGCAATAATTATGTTTTATGTATGATGATGATATGACTATTAATAATTTTAGGGATTAATGCATGTGATTTTGCTTACATAATGTGATGTAATGGATGTAATGTATATGTGATGTGTATGTTTATATAATAATGCACCTTATATGCAAATGATTCTATGTGAGATGATATGGATAAATGTAAATGTGATGTAAATGATGATAATGATGAATGCAATGATGATAATATGATGGTACTAATATGAAGGATGCCATAATATGCAACTACATGCAAGTCTAATTGTGCCACATCATTTTGTGGGTCAATTGTTTATGCCCTTTTTATCATCATTGAGGTTTTAAATTGTTGAAAGTTAGTATAACATTGATGGTATAATTCAACCATGATGACCTGAGTATAACTTACATGGGTTTTGATATTGCAAGATGACACAAGTGTTGAGGTATAATTTGTTGGCATTTTGATGATGTTGTGATTGTCATTGATGGACACACACTTTCTTGATGTATGAGTTATGCTCATCCGGTATTTGTTCTAACCGGTATTATGTATCATAGTCTTTAGACTATCAGTGTTTTGTAGAAGATGTCTACCGGTCACAGATTGACTGAAGACCCAAGCGGTATGAAGACCCAAGTGATATGGAGACCCCAAGCGGTTCGAGGATCTCAAGTGGTATGAAGGAACAAAGTGGTAGTTAACATTTTTCCAGTCTTCATTTTGACAACTGGTAATTGGTAAATTGTATGAACTAGTATTACTCTATGATGAGTTACCAACTGGTATTTCTGTGATGAGTTATCATCCACTGACACTTTGGCAGTGATTTTGTGTTGTGTTACCAAATGTGTCTAGATGCACTAAACCTAGGAACTTGTAGTTTAATCCTATTGGACCAACATGAAATCAGACTCCTTTATAAGGACATCATGTCTAGGGTTTGTATGTATGAGAGATATGAGTGTGGTTATGTGTGATCATTTAAGAGAAGATTAGGTCTATGTGAAGAAACTGAGTGTTGAGATACTGAAGATGGAAGTAATTCTAACGTGCATTAACAATGAGCTATCAAGGATCTAACCAAGAATATTGTGCCAATATCTAGATCACCTACTTGTTGATTACGTATATCTTTGACAAGTCTGAAACCCTTAACCGGGTAGCCCCAACAAAGCCTTTGTAAATCCTCTAATAAGGTGGTTCACAATTGTTAATCAGAAATCCTCTCACAAGGTAGTCTTTAACATGACTTATCTCCTAACAGAGATCTAGATTCCTAACGGGATCTGTTCTGGTGAAGAACATTGTATGACCTTAACCGGTCTGGTTTCTATTCTCCAGATAGTTACTTGTGAGTTTCTGCTCACCGTGGTTTTCTCCCATTTGGGTTTTCATGTCAAACATCTTGTGTTATGGTGATTGTGCTCTTGTGGGTGAATGCTTTGTTTTCTATTTATTTTGCAGTTATCTTAATCGGTTTGTTAGTGAATCTGTTATAGTGGTTAACTGCTAAATTGTTTAAGAGTTTGAGTTCAGTATTTTTTGGGATACTAATTCACCCCCCCTCTTAGTATTCATCAATTGGTATTAGATCCAACCTTTCTATAAGTCTAACAACTTGGAAGGAGATATGGGGGAATACAGTGTGAGGAAATTTACTCATTGTCTCACTCAGACTGAGAGAGCCTATGATGAACTGAAAGTCAATTATAAAACCTCTTTGGCCAAAAGAAGAGAGCATGCTGAGAAACTGATGGAACTTACTAAAAATAGTTCTTCTAATAAAGTAGACATGGATGCCCTAGTTGAAGAAGTTGAAAAACTGAATGAATCTAATGCCAACCTGAGAAGGGAGTTGGAAGGACAGGCTATCAGAATGTGTCAAGAGCTTGAGAACAAAAGGAAAGTTGAAGATCTGGCAAAAGACAAAGATCTTGAGATCTCCAAGCTAAAGCAAGAAATAGGTACCCTTACCACTCATCTCCAAGAGAGTAAAGTGGAAAAAGAAGAAATGCAAGGTGAACTAAACATGGCTATTTCTAAGAATGCAACCTTGAAGGAATCCAATGCTTATATTTCCAAATAATTTATTGAGACAAAGGAGATACTTGCCAAATTCAATCAGAGTGCTGCTAAGCTAGAACAAAAGCTTGAATCGGCAAAACTGGTAAAGAATACCACTGGACTTGGTTTCTCCGGTTATGAGGAAAGTGAGACCTTTGGAACAAAAGATGTAGCATCAAAGAAGTAACCAAAATCAAAGGATAAAGGTAAGCAAAATTTTAAACTTGTTTGCTTTAATTGTCTCAAAGAAGGACATACTGCTAATTTGTGTAGAAGCAAGGCCTACAACAATTTTCCTTATTTTCTAAATAGTAAGCCTAGATCCAATGGATTCAATGGAAACTGTTATCCATGCAACAATTTTGGCCATAGAGCATTTGAATGTAGGTCAATTATGCAAAATAATGGGAGATATCCTCAAAGGACTCAAGGAGTTTTCCTGGAACCCTCTGTGAATCGAAATCCCACCCAGTACAATACCTATGACCATCGGTCAGGTGGTTATCAAGTGTCAACCAGTTGGAGAACAACCTGTATGATCTGTCATAGTAGTGGTCACACTGCTACAACATGCAGAAGGAAGAATGGTAGTATAAATAATGGACCATGGAGAACACCTGGAATGGTATGTTATCACTACAACAAACCGAGACACATTGCCAGAGCTTGCAGAATGTGGAAGAACCTATCGAATGACATACCGATCACTCCAAAAGGAAAGATTGATGTTGAAACCATTCAAGAAGGAATGAATAAAACTTGGAAAAAGAAATCTGAAGAAGTGTCACAGGATGAACCAGTTTCTGCACCTAGTGTGGAAGTTTCTGAATCGACAAACTGAGCTTCAGAAAATCTTAGGGGGAACAAATTGGTGAAATGTTTTGAACCCCTGGTTTATATCAGTAAAGAACTTAACCGATATATGTTACCTGTCAATTGGCAGAAGATTGGAAGTGGTAAAAGGAAAAAATAGGGTTTATGCCCTAACGGTGATGCATTTATTATGGTAGGTGAGAATTTGTTTAAAAGGGATTTTCAACGTCATTTTCACTTATCAATTTACGAGCGAAGAATTTTTAAGAGAAAAGCGACAAAGGGTGATTCGACTTGCGATTCAGAGAGAATTAAAATCTTGTAGAAGAATCTAGAGATATTTTTAATCTATCAGTGAAGAACACTAAGCGGTAATCGAGCAACCGAAGTGGTGTGTTGTGAGTTGCATTGGCAAACCCTAAATTTTGAAATTGTGAAGGTATTTCTCAAAATTCTTGTTTATTAGTTAATCATGGCTTCTGCATCACACTTCAGTTCTAGTGTACCTGTGGACTCAGCTAAATTTATTCAAAGGAAAATGAAATACAATACCCTATCCCAAATACCTGCCAGAGTCATTGTTGAAGAAGATATTTCAAGGTACATTGACTATAAATTGGAAGACCTAGGATCCCTAGTGATTCACTCCTAGCTAGGTCTATTTTGTGGGGATGACAAGAAAATCATACCGAAATACAACATGCTAGAGAGGAAGAAACTGCATAATGTTGTTTATTTTCTTGAAGAGTTCACTAAAGCTCACATCCGCATCATCCTGAGTAGAGTACATGGTGACAAAATGTATCTTGAGAGGACACATAACATTACACCTGAAGAAATTCATATCGTCACCAGTTTTTGCAACATGGGTGAGGTGCCAGCCCTAAGGAAGGTCATCAAAGCTGAAATGACTAGGCTCACTGGTTCTCTGAGCGACCAATGAGGAATGAATGTCAATCCCATCAAAGATGATTTGGTTAAGTATTCTTGCATGGTGATTGGCTACCGAGTGTTTTATGCCAGCAGAATAAACTTTGTCCTCGCTGTTGCGGTGAATGCCGCCTACAAAATGATCAAGGAAGACGCCTCATTTGATTTATGTACCTGTTTGTAGAAACAACTTCTATTGAACATGAAGTCCATCAAACAGGACAGTGCTCTAAGGCTCAAATTTGGAAAACTTTTGGTCGGCCTTATTTTCTACTTCCAAGGCTATTTCTCGGGAGTAGGTGATATTCAATGGTCTATTGACTAGCCGTTCACTAAGCAAATTAGGGAAAGTCTCCAAGCAGTGGGAATTAGATATGCTGAGGTTTTGAACTAATATTTTGATGAATTCAAGCAGAAAATGAGCCAGAGGATGAGGATATCTGGAGATATTGTAAATAAATATGAAGATGACATCTACTTTACCTTAAAAGTAGATGAGTTCATAATGGAAGTGGTACAACCAAGAAAAGAAGAAGTAGAACCTATGGGGTATGAAGCGATGTATGGCATGTTGGATGGGTATTCCTCTACCCTACTTGCCTCACCTCTAGACACTAAGAAAAAGCAAATTGGCACCTACTTAGAGAGGGTAACACCGGTTGAAAATCCTACAGTGAAAAAGGGCAAGGCAGTATTGACGGTATCGGCATCGGTTATCGCAACAAGTCAACAAGTGACCAAGCAGTCACCTGCCAAGAAGAAACCAGAAGTTTCTCCCACTAAAGTATTTGAAATGAAGCAGAAGACCAAAAACAACTCATCGGAGTCAGAGGATACTGAACCAGAAGTGCAACCTAAGAAGACTAGGCAAACTAGCAAGAAAGAAAAATCTACTGGTAATGCACCTACATCATCAGCACCAGTAAATATAGACATCTCTTCTTATAAGTCTATGACACATTGACAGAGGACTATTAAGAATATTAAAAAGAAAATGCTTGATGATTTGAAGGAGCATTTTGATGACTTTAGTGATAGTGAGAAAGAAGAAGTAGAGTGGGAAACCATTAATTATTTATGTCTTTATGACCGGTCGCCATCAGAAATTAGATTAGTTACACCTGATTCTTTATATAATTCTTTGTATAATAAATGGCGCATTGCCATTGAGAGAGAACATGAGATCAGAGAGAATATTCTTGCAAAATACTTCCCTGATGCTTCAAACTCTGAATTATTTGAAATCATGGGTAGGTATAAAGGCCTTTTATTCATGAGAAGAAGAATACTCTTGCTACTGGAAGGCAAAGCCTCTGAAGTGGTGAAACACACACACTTCCATGCTAAAGCCACTGTGAAAATGCACCAAGTAGCTGAAGCCAATAGAAAGGCTGAACAGGAACCTGAAACCGACAAACTGGATGAGACATTTGATGGTGAAAGAGAAAGAGCTACAGAACAAGTTGACACTATTGATGTGGATGCATTGGATGTTGAAGATGTCACTCCAGATATAGTGCAGGAGAAACTAGATAAAGAAAAAGCAAAGAAGGAGAAACAGGACAAGGAAAAGGCCAATAAAGAGAAAGCAGAGAAAGAGGAAGAGAAAAAGAAAGAGAAAGACAAGAGGAAACAAGAAGAAGAGAAGAGAAAAGAAGATGAAAAGAGAAAAGAAGAGGAGAAGAGAAAAGAGGAGGAGAAGAGAAAATAAGAAGAGGAAAAGAGAAAAGAAGAGGAGAAGAGAAAAGAGGAGGAGAAGAGAAAAGAAGAGGAGAAGGGGAAAGAAGAGGAGAAAAAGAAAGAAGAGGAGAAAAAGGAGGAAGAAAAGAAGAAGCAAGAAGATGATAAGAAGAAGGAAGAACAAAAGAAGAAACAAGAAGAGGACCAAAAGAATAAAGAAGAAGAAAAGAAAAGAGCAGCAGCATAGAAGGAAATAGAGAAAGCCAAACAAGTAGAGACTCCAAAGGCAACCGGTGACCCAACCAAACCGGTTGACATCACCAGTCCTATTGATCTCCAATCTGCAGATGAATCGAAGCTGCTTCAAAGCATAAAGCTTGCACAAGAAAGATTAGAAACATTGAGGAGGAAGAAGGAATAGGATGTCATTCAAATTGTGGTCGACACCCTTACCAGTTTGATTTCTAGTACTAACTCCCCCAGTACCGATTCCTCTCTGTCCAAATTGAAACTTCTATGTACCATTGTAGAGGACAAGGTACAATACCTAGAATAATTTGATGAAGTGGATGCAAAGAAGAAGCATGAAAAGGCACTAAACACCGCCTTAGTCAAGAAACTGAATGAGTTCCGGTCTCAAGTTCAGAAACAACAGAAGGATATAAGTGTTGCTATGAATGAGGGCAAACTATTGTTGAGTAAAATCAACCAACCCCATCTATTTGGTGATGATGTGCTCTTACAACAAGATAAACTCCAATCAGAGTTGCATGCATACATAAGTAACTTCAAGATGCCCTATGATTCATTTGCTACATATGGGCAAACTATTCATCACTATCAGCTTCAGCCTTCCAGGATAGAATTGGAGATCAACAACCGGTCGAGAGATTTGCAGGAGCTTCAACTAGTCTTATTACCCAGATTGCAAATTTTGGTGAATGTTATGTATACTTTCATGTTACCTCTTTTAAGGGAGTAGTATACATTGTAATTTCTACAAAAGGGATAGTGTATATGCTTAGGGGGAGTAATTTTGCTTATGGCATATTTTTGTGGTAAAAACACTTAGATGTCAAATTTTTCCTAAGTGTTGCCATCAATGCCAAAGGGAGAGATTGTTGGCATTTTGATGATGTTGTGATTGTCATTGATGGACACACACTTTCTTGATGTATGAGTTATTCTCAACCGGTATTTGTTCTAACCGGTATTATGTATCATACTCTTTAGACTATCGGTGTTCTGCAGAAGATGTCTACCGATCACAGATTGACTAAAGACCCAAGCGGTATGAAGACCCAAGCAGTATGGAGACCCCAAGCGGTTTTAGGATCTCAAGAAGTATGAAGGAACAAAGAGGTAGTTAACATTTTTCCAGTCTTCATTTTGACAACCGGTAATTGGTAAATTGTGTGAACCGGTATTACTCTGTGATGAGTTACCAACCGGTATTTCTATGATGAGTTATCATCCACATATACTTTGGCAATGATTTTGTGCTGTGTTACCAAATGTGTCTAGATGCAGTGAACCTAGGAACTTGTAGTTTAATCCTATTGGACCGACATGAAATTAGACTCCTTTATAAGGACATCATGTCTAGGGTTTGTATGTATGAGAGATATGAGTTTATGTGAGAGAGACAAGGTTATGTGCGATTATTGAAGAGAAGATTAGGTCTGTGTGAAGAAACAAAGTGTTGAGATACTGAAGAGAAAATTAATGCTAGGGTGCATTAATAATGAGCTATCAAGGATCTAACCAAGCATACTATGCTACTATCTAGATCACCTACTTGTTGATTACTTATATCTTCAAGAAGTCTGAAACCCTTAACCGGGTAGGCCCAACAAATCCTTTGTAAATCCTCTAACAAGGTGGTTCACAACTGTGAATCTAAAATACTCTCACAAGGTAGTCTTTAACAGGACTTATCTCCTAATAGAGATCTAGATTCCTAACAGTATCTGTTTTGGTGAAGAACATTGTATGACCTTAACCGGTCTGGTTTCTATTTTGTAGATAGTTACTTGTGAGTTTCTACTCACCATGGTTTTCTCCCATTTGGGTTTCCACGTCAAACATCTTATGTTATGGTGATTGTGCTCTTGTGGGTGAATGCTTTGTTTTCTATTTGGTTTGCACTTATCTTAACCGATTTATTAGTGAATATATTATACCGGTTAATTGCTAACTTGTTTAAGAGTTTGAGTTCAGTATTTTTTGGGATACTAATTCACCTCCCCCCTCTTAGTATTCATCATAATTGAACCAAGATGACCTGAGTTTTGCTTGCATAAAATAGGCAAGAGTTAGCCTTCATCCTATGTAAATCCAAAATATACTCGATGATACGTTACCGATCACTTCTTGAGACACATTTGCATAGTATTAAGGATTCACTCACAAACTATAGATAATTAAAATATCAAACTCCCTCCTTGCATCTCTAGTTTCAAGACATCCTTGAGTCATTTAGGATATATGATAACCAAAAATCAAAACTACCACAGATGAACATTCATGCTTATTCCTGCCACTTGTTAGATGAAAACATATTGCTAATGGATCTTTGTTTGGTTTTTCTTTGGATATCACCCATGTGTTTGGATCTTGTTTGGAAGTTCATCATTGATTTTATGATCTTGGTTTTGCGAGGTATGTCTTTGTTTGTTAGATTGTCTACTTGTTTAAGCTCAAAAAGTGAGTTTCCCCACTAAGTTTAGGATTTTTCCCCCAATCTTAGACACAAATTTTGATATGGATATATATAATTAATTACCAAGCCATGGTGAGCCATTATGTGGATGACTATTTTAACAATTAAGGATAGTGACTATGCTTAGTGTATCCAATATTGTACTTCGTTAAAAGCTTCATGAGTTACGAATACTTGCTGATGGCTTACATGAAATAGATGCAAAAGGTATGACATATGTATCAATAGATTCAGGAGCTGATCTATCACAAATAGAACCTATTGCCAGGTTTTCACTACTTTCTTTTATTGCACTTTTTTATTTTTATGATATTTTTATATTTTTCTTGATTTTTCTCTTTTTTTTTTGCTTTTTTATGCATTGGATGACTCATGTGTAGAACCTTTTGAGATATATGTTGTTGATAGGTTCATCAAATAAGTCCCCTTCTAATGGAGATATCTAATATGCCCCTGATCCATATGCTGACATGATGACGAAAAGACCTAGCTAGTTTGGTACAAACTTGCCTTTCTTTTCCCAATCCTGTTGATTGCGAAGATTTTCTTTTAGTACCAAGTCACCAACCTGAAATATTCTTGGATTCACTCTATGGTTATAGCTTCTCGACATTCTTTGCTGATATTATTTTAGATGATCAAAAGCATGTTGATGGCGTTCGTCTAGCAACTCCAACTCTTGTAGTCTATTTACCCGATACTCCTCATCAAATGAGTCCTTTCAATGATACTTTGAGTGAAGTTATTTTGACCTCGATAGGTAAGATGGATTTTGATCCATATACAAGTTCATATGGTGTGGCTCCTATAGGTATGTGGATTCTAGTGCAGTATGCCCATAAGGCAGGATTTAATTGGACATGCCAATCATGGCTAGCATTGTTCATTATCTTCTTTAGGATTTTCAGGATGGTTTTGTTTGAAGCCTCCACTTGGTGATTCCCTTGAGAATAATAAGGTGTGGAGAAGAAATGCTGGATATGAAATCTTTCTCAAAGTTCGTGCACATCTTAGTTTTTGAAAGGTCTACCATTATCGTTGATAATAAAACTGGGAATATCATACCGACAAATGATATAGTTCAGGATGAAGGAGGATATTTGCTTGCCGAGAACAACAGTCAATGGAACAACCTCAATCCACTTTGTAAAATATTCGGTGGCTGTGATTATGAACTTGTGTCCATTTGATTAGGAGGTATGGATCTTACCCATGAGGTCAAGTCCCCACTGATAGAATGGCCATGATGTAGTGAATGACTGTAATTCTTGTGCTGGTGCATGTTTAAGATTGCCATGGATTTGGCATTTCGGGCCCCATCCTTAGATGTTTCTTGGCTATAGTAGGACCACTTGAATGTGTTCCACAAATACCTTTGTGAAGTTATTGCAAGGTGGTTTTAGATTCATTACTATCAAGACACCGAAGGAGAGTACCATCAAGACCTCGTCGATAAAGTGTATTAGCGGTTAGGGTATAACAGGCTACTTGATGTATAAAGTTGTGTTTCTAGTTTTGGGATAGATATGGTTGAAGGGTATTAGCTTTTAGGTAGGTATAGATCTTTCCAAAGAGTGGTGAGTTAGAACCGACTATGTGGCATATGACTTGGGATTTGGGATTGTCATGAGCAGGGGAAAATAATTGCTCCACTAGGAACTCATAAGGATTCTATTTTTCTAGTATTTGTATGAGTAAGGAAATGGTTGCCATGGAATCCACAAATTTGTTATCTAGCCTTGGAATTTGCTCAAATTTGATATCCACAATGTATTTCTTAAAGTCATCCACTATTCTTTTGTATGACATCAACTTGTCATCCTTGGGTTGATAGTCACCATTTACTTGACTGATGACCAATTGAAAGTCTCCATAGACCTATAACTCTGTGATCTTCCACTCTACTAGGACTTTGATTCATGTGACTAGAGATTCATACTCAGCTATGTTGTTTGTGCAAGGGAACATTAATTGGTAAGATCTTGGGATGTTGTGTCCTAATAGGGTGACGAATAGGATACTGACACTTGATCCATGCTATATGTATGATCCATCAAAGTACAAGACCCATGGTTGTATTTTGACTATTAAGACATCTATGTCAGGAAATTCAATACGAGAGACTTGACACTCTTCTTGACCAAAGTCTAGTCTTGATTTATCTTTATCACTTTGAATAGGAAGGTGTATGGGTTATAGAATACCTTCTTTTCTTTTGTCAATAGGACCTTTTCCTGTGTATCCCATTCTTTGCATGATCCTGAACCTGTTGCCATATTGTTCTATTGCAATTGTGACACTTAATGTTGTTGCTCTTATGTCCTCTTCATCCTTGTATAACCAGTTCAAGATATCTTTGTCCTTTGTTTCATATGCTAATGTTCTTGTTTGGATAAACGCGCCATCAAAGAGTTTCATGGGTTGTGAAATTTTTTGCTTGGATGTTGATGGTTGTCCATGAGACCTTGGTGAAATTGGCAACTTTGATAGATATAACAATGATTCAAAAGAATATTCTCCCATGCCTTTATCCTTTAACTGCATATTTTTCTCAAAATCTATGGATAGATATTTGAGTCGGTTTTCATTGCTTGATGATGTGGAAGCGAGAGATTCCCTATTGTGAGCTTCCCTGTTGTGTGGTACTAGGACATTTTGAACCATTTTAAGGTTGTTGTAGTATTGAAAGGGATTAGATTTTGTTGATAAGTATGATATTTTATGTCCATTGTAAGGAAATTTTAGGCATTGGTGGTATGCAGATGGTACCACTTGCATCTCATGGATCCAAGGATGGCCAAGTCTATGTCCAAGACTTGACAAATAGTGTCCCTTTGAACTGATCCCTCTTGAATGGGTAGTACCACCAATCCTTTTGATGATCTTTCTTCCTCATCATAAGCTTTTATTGTTATATTTTTCTTAAGATCAATTGTCGTTTATGAGAAACCCAATGCATGGATAAGTTTTAGAGTACATAGATATTTAGGCTGGCTCCTCCATCTATTAGTACACATTTTACCCAATGTTTATAGATTAGAACTTCAATATGTAGTGGGGAGTTATGCGGATGACTCAAAGAGATGTTATCATGTTAAAAAAAGGATAGATTATGAGGCATAGTTAAATTCCCCACCATCACTTGGAATTGATCAATATCCAAGTTGTTTGGAGCTGTATTATCTACAAGATCTCTCTTGAATATCCTTGTGCACTGGTGAAATTTTGAGTAGCTCTAATATTGAAATTTGGGCCACTGTTTTTTGTAATTGATCTACCAAACTATATTGACTTTTATGAGGAATGGATGTTTTGGATGCATTTCCTTTCAATACATACTTGGATTGGGCTCATGTGGTCACATTTACAGGGACATGCTCTTTTTTGTCCGTGATCTTAATGACATTGATTTGGTTATCATATGTCGAGATGTGATTGATAACATTGTTGCAAATGTGATTGATACTGGCCCCTTTGTTGTTTTATGAAGACGATGCTCCCTTGTCATAATTAGGAAGGGGATTTTTGAATGCTTCATGATAATCGTTGTTTTTATGTTCGTTTGTTGTTATGTCACCTTTGTCTAGTAGATCTTGAACCAATTTCTTCAATATTTGGTAATCATTAGTCTATTGACCCTTTCTTTGATGATACAACAATATGCATCATTCCACCATGATGTTTTGACTTGTGGTTCAAAATATCTAGTGTTTGGTTTATTTGCCAAAAGTTGTCTTAATGTCGATTCAAGTGATTTCCCCAAAGGTGTGAACTTCCTTCGATATGGTGTAGGGGTTGGTTTTAGGTTGTTTTCAGGATTGTTTGCTGGTGTAGTACCTAATAATTTTGACACTGGTTGTTTTGGTTTGGCACGTTATGGGTATCAATTACACCATCATTGATGATATTATTGTTTCTCATCAAGAATTTGGACTTGTCTGCGTTGTTGTTGGTGTTATTTTTTTTGTTGTTGTAATTGTTTGAAAAATTGGTACCGTAGAGAATTTTAATATTCCCCTTTTAATCAAGGCTTCTTCAATTTTGATGCCATTATCGATCAATTTTCGGAAGCTAGGTGGACATTGCAATTGGAGTTGATAACTCATCTCTCTACTTAGATTGCCAATAAAGATATCCATCTTTTCCTTGCAGGTATTGGATAGGTATATCTAGAAAACAATCATCTCCATATTTGTAGAAATGTCATGAATGTCTCATTATATTTCTATTTTTTATTGCAAAGATCGAGCATGGTTATCACATATTGGATATTGTAAGAGTATTGTGATACAAATTTATTCAGTAGCTTCTCAAATGAACTAATGCCTAGCATAAGATTTGATAACCACTCCATGGTTTGTCCACTTAAGCTTCTTGGAAATAATCTCATTAGGTAGGTGTCATTGTGTGCGAATTCCAAATTGATGGTGCAAAACTCCCTTACATGATCGTGGGGGTCAGTTTTGCCATTATATTTGTCATACTTTGGAATTTCACAATTGGGTGGAAATGGTATCATGTTTAAGCTTCGATCGAATGGATAGGGGCAAATATCCTCTAAGGAATATCTCCTTGTTGTTCCCTGTTGCATGTCTTGCATATGTTATTGAAGAGATTGGATTTGTTACGTTAATGTGCTCAAGGGCATGTTATCATTGTTCCTTGGTTCATCATTATTATTATCATGGTCATTGGTATTGTAGTTGTGTGTTCTTGGCTCTTCTCTTATTTCATGGTGTTGTTGTGTTAGCCTATCCATATCAAAATCTACAGGAATCTTAATTCCTTTGCTTGCTACCATGAGAAAGTATTTTTCCTTATCGGATTCTATGAGTTTTTGCACATATTTTTGGAAACTAGGGTTTTGTTGGGCCTCTTGAAGTAGGTCATCAGTTACTCCATTTTCACCAGCATCTAGATACGTGTTAAAGGGGATTCTTCCTCTACATCCCATGATTGGTTGTGATTGTATTTTTTAGATAGTTATGATACTGGGAGAAAACTGAGAGGGGGGGTGAATCAGTTTTCTATCAGGTATAACAGTTAATTTAGATTATAAAATTTATACCAGAGCATAATGAAACCAACACAATGAAAGATAAAGCATTAAAGCACAGTACACACATAACCAAAAATTTTAATGTGGAAAACCTGATAAAGGGAAAAATCATGGTGGGAAACCCTACCCACAATCAGATAATACTTTTGCAGCAACATGTGAAATAATTACAATGGGGATTGCACTTGAAATTAGGCCAACCTCCTAGAGCTCACTTCTCATTACAAAAGAGAAGTCTCACTGACTTACATAACTATCAGATCACAATCCAGAGAAAATAAACTATGAAAGTAGCATCTCTTAATGCTTGATATAGTTCTGGTTAAGCACAAATGTGTGCCCTACAACACCAAGTCCTTCATAATCTTTGGCTGAATGATCTATCTTTGTTTGCACATAGCCTTCCTCTAATAAAGAAAAGATTACATTAATAGGTCACTTATAAATATAGATCATCAACCTTATTGATAAGGTTGGCTAAACCCTAAACCCATAAATCCATAATTACAAAAATTACATTACACGATATCAACAGACCAATATTATTATTTACATTACATAGAGTGGACCTAATTCAAATTCCAAAACAATTACACCCATCAGAGATCACACTAAGACCAATATCCAACAAGTTTCACCAACTGGTAGAAACCCTCAATGCAACATCACAGAATATCTAACCAGATCTAAATAGGACCACCATATCAGCACGCCAACCAATGAAAAGTCACCAAATAGTTAGAACATGTTCAAGAAGAACCTTCAACACGTTAGAAACCATTTACATAAGCTGAACCAAAAATACTTAACCATATCATCAAATATTGCCAACTGGTAAAGCTAACTAGTACTAAGAAATATCATCTGGGAACATAAGTGATAGCTTTTGGACCACCAAATAATGAAACAACACAATATGACAAGAATATAGCCATCCTGACTAACCATCAAAAACCAAATCCAAGGATTTGATCATACCGAATTAGAATCACAGCCAAAACTAGGACAAACACCAAGTTAAACTGGGATAGGTCCAACCGAGAAAGAAAAAACCATATCTAGCTTGGATACAGTGTTGAAATCAATGACAACACTTAACCAAATCCAACATATTTCCAACAATCTCCCACTTTGGCATTGATGACAACATTGAATGTGAAAAACATCCAAGTGCCAAGGAATTCCAACAATCTCCCAAAGACTGATCTGAAATATATCTCCCCCTTTGATTAATTGATGAACACATGAACACCATATTTTTTTTTCACATGAACACCATCTCCCCCTTTGACATCAATAACAAAGGATGGATACCAAACCCCAAAAAATCTAAACCAAATAGCTGAATACTTCCCCTGAGCAATAGTATCATCTCATCAACTCAGATCAGAAAATATATCTGATAGGCTCACCGAATTGATGCATTAGCACATCTCTAAGTTTCTTCTAGAGGGATGGTGACCCCTAACTAATCTTTGAGATATTCAAAAGTATCTTTAGTCAATGGTTTTGTTAGAATATCTACAATATGTTCCTTAATAGGAACATAAACCAATCTGACTTCCTTTGCTTCAACGTTTTTCTTCAAGAACTTATACCTTATAGAAATGTGTTTTGATTTGGAATGAAATATTGAATTCTTTGACATACCAATATCAATAGTATTATCACAATTAATGACAATAGGACAATCACAACTTACCCTTATATCTTTCAACATCTGTTTCATCCATAAAATCTGAGTACAGTTAGTTGCAACAACTACATATTCAGCTTCAATAGTAGATAATGAAGTGCATGATTGTTTCTTTATAAGCCATGAAACCAATTTCTTCGCAATAAAGAATGCACCACCTATAGTTCTCTTCCGGTCATCCACATCTCCTACCCAATCAGAGTTTGTATAGGCACATAGTCTGAAATCATCATCCTTTGGATATCATAGCCCATAATCTGTTGTAACTGTTAGATATCTGAATATCCTTTTAACAACAATATCATGAGTTCCTCTAGAATCTGATTGAAATCTAGAAGCAATAAAAACAACATTCATTATATCAGGTCTAGTATGAGTTAATTACAACAATCCATCAATCATTGATTTGTATGTACTTGGATTCACTCTAGGAGATTCATTGTCCTTTTACAATTTGCAACCGATTATCATAGGAGTACCAACAGGTTTAAATTTTTCTAATCCAAATTTCTTAAGAAATTCCTTCACATATTTGGTTTGACAAATGAAAATACCTTTATCAGTCTGAGTAATGTGCAAACCTAAGAAAAATTTCATCTCACCAATCATAAACATTTCAAATTCATTCTTCATATCATCAGCAAATTTCATGGATAAACTTTATTCTCCACTAAAAATGATATCATCCACAAATATTTCAATTATAAGTATGTCATCATGCTCAATGTTATAATATAAGTTACTATCAACATTACCATTGCTAAAACCGACCTTAGAAAGATATCTATCTAATCTAGCATAGCGTGCTCTAGGGGCTTGTTTCAATCCATATAAAGCTTTCTTCAATCTGCAAACCATGTCTTTGTCTTTTGATAATGAAAATCCAGAAGGCTTCTCAATGTAGACTTCCTCTTCAAGTTCTCCATTCAAAAATGCACATTTGACATCCATCTGATATACCTTGTAGTTCTTGTGTGCAACATAGGCAAGAAATAGTCTTATCACTTTAATTCTTGCAACCAGAGCATAAGTCTCATCATAATCAGCTCCTTCTTC
Source organism: Cryptomeria japonica (assembly GCF_030272615.1). Lineage (NCBI taxonomy): Eukaryota > Viridiplantae > Streptophyta > Pinopsida > Cupressales > Cupressaceae > Cryptomeria > Cryptomeria japonica. The sequence goes on from NC_081409.1 coordinate 82,655,466, forward strand.
CCGTGAGTAACCTTTGCAAACTAATCTAGCTTTATTTCTCACAAATTGACCTTCCTCATTTAATTTATTCCTGAAAACCCATTTAGTTCCAATAATCATTCTTATCTTTAGGCCTAGGAACCAATTCCCAAGTCTTATTCTTTTCTATTTGATCTAGTTCCTCTTCCATTGCTTTCATCCAATTCTTATCTTTACTTGCTTCAATAAAGGATTCTGGTTCAATTTCAAAAATTAAACATACCTCTTCAGCAACTAACCTTCTTCTTGTGATCATATCTTTCCTTTTGTCTCTAATGATTTGATCTTTAGAATGATTTAGCTTCACATACCTAGGAGTTTTCGGATTGTCTTAACTTTCTAATTCTTTCCACTCTTCATCAGTCACAATATAATTTTTTGATGTTACCCCAGCAATTGGATCTATGCTCTGAACTAATTCTTGCACTACCAGTTCTAATCTGACAAATTCATCTTTCGTTCCATAATCATATGATCTAATCTGATTGTTACCTTGCTCATCCACCTTGACATTTATGCTTTCCATTATCCTATTCAATATTTTGTTATAACATCTATATGCTTTTCTCTTAGTGGAATATCTCAAGAATATACTTTCATCACTTCTAGGATCAAATTTTCCTAATGCATCATCTCTTGTAATGTAGCATTTACTTCCAAATTTTTTGAAATATTTGACAGTAGGAGTATGACCAAACCATAATTCATAAGGAGTCTTACAGGTATCACCTTTTATGTGTACGCTGTTGAAAGTCTACCGCAGTATTAACAACTTCTCTCTAGTAGATATTAGGCAATTTGGCTTCAATCATCATTGTTTTTTGCATCATCTAAGATAGTTATGTTCTTCCTTTTCACTATTCCATTTTGTTGTGGGGTTCTACGTGTAGAAAATTATTTTCTGATTCCATTCTTTTTACAAAAGTTGCTGAACTCACCGGATGTAAACTCACTACCTTGATTTGATCTTAAACATTTTATCTTGAATCTTGTTTCTATCTCAACCATAGCTTTGAAAATTTTGAATTTCTCAAGAGCTTCTGATTTTTCTCTCAAAAAGACAACCCACATCATTCTAGAATAGTCATCAATAAGTAACATAAAGTATCTATCACCTTGAAAACTTTTAGTCTTTGCCATTCCACACAAATCAGTATGAACAAGATCAAGAAGTTCATTAGATCTATCATGTATTCTTCTGAAAGAAGTTCTAATGTGCTTACCCATTTAACATTCTCTACATACCGGATTATGAGGTTTAACATTCTTGGGAAAATCTTTGACAGCCCGTGTTGAACTAATATTGACTATGCAATCAAAGTTGACCTGACATATCCTCTTATGACATAACCAACTCCTCTTATGACATAACCAACTTTCATCAATCTGAGCAATCAAGAAGTCCTTCTCACCGAAGTTCAAATGAAAGATGTTTCCTTTGGTTTGAATTCCAGATGCAATCTCCAATCCAAATCTATTGATAATCTTGTATTTTCCCTTTAAATTGCAAATGAAATCCTCTATCCACCATCTGACCTACACTCAAAAGATTATGCTTCAATCCTTCAACATAATAAACATTATGAGTATTAGTCTTACAATCCAGGGATATTATTCCTTTGCCTTTGATCCTGCATGCCTTGTTGTCTCCAAATCTGACTAGTCCACCATCAAATTTTTGTAAAGTTATGAATTTTCTCTTGTCACTGGTCATGTGATGTGAGCAACCACTGTCTATAACCCATTAATCCTTTTCTTCTATTTTTTGTAGCTAAAGCCTTCTCCTCAGTATGAGTTGCTTCAATGACAGGTTTCAAAGAATAATTCTTGAGAGCAATAAAGACCCAATCTTTACCAGAGCTTGCATTATCAGAGCCACTTATAGGTTCATCATCATCATCATCATCATCATCATCATCATCATCATCATCATCATCATCAGTAATACCAAAATCATCATCACCAACATAATAACATGATTTATCCTTATTCCTTCTAAATCTAGATCTACTATGATATTCTAGATTAGGTTTATAATTTCTCATAAATCTTTCATGATTCTTACTAGCTCTTTCAGGACATCTAGAAGCAAAATGACCAATCTTATTGCATGAAAAATATTTAAAAGGTGCTTTTCCTTCATACTTACTTCCAATCAATCCTTTAGGGATTCTTCTAGAAGTTAGGGCTTCCAACTCTTGAAGTTCTCTATCTTCTCTCTCAATATCTTCCAAATGTTTAGCATATAACTCTTTCTAATCTATCTTCTGCTTACCGGAGGCAGATGCTTTAAATGAAGTTTTTGTCTTAGTAGTACTTTGATCTCCAAGTTCCTCAAGCTCAAAAGTAGTCAATTTCCCAAGTAATGTATCTCTAGTAACATGGGTACTTGACATTGTCCGAAGTTCTTTAATTGCAGTAGCCTTTATCTTGTAAGCTGAAGGTAGAACTCTCAGAATCTTTGACACAACCTCATCCTCATTAACTGATCTGCTGCAACATTTGATTCCAATGACAATCTCAATCACTCTATCCATGAAAGAAATTATCTTCTCATCTTCTTCCATCTTCAAAGTTTCATATCTCACCCGAAAACCTTCAAGTTTTGTAATTTTAATAGCTTGGTCACCTTCATAAAGAGTTTCAAGCATTAGCCAGATCTGCTTTGCATTCTCCAACTCTATGACATTCAATAACTTCTCATCAGATAGGGCACTTGACAATTCTTCTTTCACTCTGACATCATTTTCAACTTGCTTCTGTTCATCAGTAGGTGTCGGTGTTCCAAAATTAGGATCATGAGGTATATAACCTTTCTCCACTATCTCGCGAACTTAATCTCCAAGAAATCTCAGATGAATCTTCATTCACTCCTTCCATATTTTTTAATTTGTGCCATCAAATCTGGGACTCTCCTTTCGGTAGGGATTAAATATAGAACTTGATGCTGATGCCATCGGATCTCTGCAAGTGGTTAAGCTTCTGCAGAGAGGACCAGACTCTGATACTAGGAGAAAACTGAGAGGGGGGGGTGAACCAGTTTTCTAGCAAGTATACCAGTTAATGCAGATTATAAACTTTATACGAGAGCATAAAGAAACCAACACGATGAAAGATAAATCATGAAAGCATAGTACATACTACACCAATATTTTTGATGTGGAAACCCTGATAAAGGGAAAAACCACGGTGGGAAACCCTGCCCACAATCATTTAATACTTATGCATTAGTATGTGAAATAATTAAAATGGGGATTGTATTTGCAATCAAGCCAACCACCTAGAGCTCACTGCTCATCACAAAAGAGAAGTCTCACTGACTTAAATAAATACTGGATCATAATCCGAAGAAAATGAGCTATGAAAGTAGCATCTCCTAATGCATGATAGTGTTCTAGTTAAGCATAGATGTATTCCCCGCAACACCAAATCCTTCACAATCTTCCGCTGAATGATCTAGCTTTGTTTGAACATAACCATCGATACCAAGATTACATGAATAGGTCACTTATAAATACATATCATCAACCTTATTGATAAGGTCGGCTAAACCCAAAAAGCCCATAAACCCATAATTACCAAAATTACATTACACGATATCACCGGACCAATATTATGATTTACATTATATAGAATGGACCTAATTCAAATTCCAAAACAATTACATCCGTCAGAAAACATGATAATACCAATATCCACACGTTTCACCAACTGGTAGAAACCCTCAGTGCAATATCATAGAATATCTAATCGGATCCAAATAGGACCACCATATCAGCACACTAGCCAATGTGAAGTCACCAAACAATTAGAACACAATCAAGAAGCACCTTCAGCATGCTATAAACCATTTCCACAAGGCAGACCAAAAACAATTAACCATATCATAAAATATTGCCAACCGGTGCCAAGAAATATCAACCGAGAATACAAGCAATAGCTTCAGGAGTGCCAAATCATGAACCAATAAAATATGAAAAGCATATAGACATCCTGAATAACCATAAAAAATAGACTACAAAGATCTGATCATACCACATCAGAATCATAGCCAAAACCAAGACAAACACCAAGTTCAATCGGGATAGGTCCAACCGAGATAGAAGAACCATATCCAACTAGGATATAGTGTTAACATCAATGACAATAGTTAACCAAATCCAACATATTGCCAACAATATTTCCTATTCTCCATGCATTTGAGCTTGAGTTAAAACTAGTATGTGAATGATTAGTTTGTAACTCAATAGGTGATTAATTGTTGAGGAAAATAAGCTAAGTTGATCTCTCCTCCTCTATTGAGACGTTGTGATAATGCAGATCTTTGTTGGAAGATACATGTTTTCAATGACTCTTCATCAAACTTGATTCTATGACTGTGTAGATAATTATGAAAATGATGCAAGAAGGTACGATGCTTTAGCAAGAGTTTGTAGTTTATGTAGAGAAATTTCCTTCTCTTAAAGATTTTCTTTTGACTAAGCTTTTTCCTCTTTAAGTGATGAGGGATGGTCATACATGTGTTCAAATTTGTATTGATAGGCTTGTTTTAATAACAAATACTTTGTTTGATTGATTCAAGTTTTACTAAGTCAAATAGGAGGTTCAATATTCCCCTATTGATATGACTAAGTGCACCAAATGATTAATGAAGTTTCCCAACGGAGGATGATAGATCTTGATAAGGAAACTAAATTAATTTGATTAACTTTAATAAATAAGCTAGGTATTTGATTTTGATATTGTTAAAACGTGTACTTAGATCACTATTTTAGATCACTCTAATTTTGTTGAAGAAAGCTTGTCTGTGACAAATGAGTCTAAAAGAATTCCCAAAAGGGTATCCAAAATAGTTTTTGGATTCTGTAAATTTTGTCTAGAAGTACCCACTATCTCAAATGTGTCAAAGTAAATGCACTGACACCTTTGTTGAATGCACCACTTAAGATGTTGAATGCCCTAATACACTAATCAAGGGTGCTAAAATATATGTTGAATGTGTTGGATATTGTTGGCATATGGGGAAATCGTTGGATATTGTTAGCATATGCTAAACCGGTATGTTGATATGATGATAATGTATGTTGTCATTGATGTTAATAAGTATTGGTGAACTAGTATGAGGAGGCATATAGAAATGCAGTGAACCCGTGTCAAGGTTTCACTTAGTGTGACTACTGGTTGGTAGTCTCACCTCAATGGTTATCGGTTTGGTGATCCAGCTTGTGAGATGCAACCGTTCATACTCTATGATGAGTTAGCTAAGAGGTATGAGTAGGATCAAGGTGCCACGTCATCTTTTTGCACGTGAAGGATTTCCTTGAGGATCTTGCATAAGAAGATCGACCATGTTTGAAGTCTACCTCAGGAATGGTCATTCTTCTTAGTGGTATGAGAAGAGAGCATGATGGTTACTGATTCCTATGTGTGTTGAAGAATGAATGATGCAGATTGTCTTGTGATCTGTTAGAAACTGTAATGCTCTATGCAATGTGTTTGGACAGTTAGGATTGGACCACCTGTGTTGTAAACCTAAGCATTTTAGGGTTTAGGGTTTATGCTAGCAAACTATCTGTTGTCTATAAGGTTGATGATGTTTGTTATTGTAAAGTTTTTGGCAAATGTTGTGTGTATCTCAGTGATCAGATACTTGCCATACCAATGAGTGGAAAACTACAAAGTGTGATTGCAGAGTAGAGAAAATGAAAAGAATCTGCCTTGGCATGTAGTGTTGTTATCAGATCAGAGTTTTACCTGTTGTCTTCTAACCATTTCAACAGTTGGAAAATCCCTTTACCGGATGGCTTTATCAGGCTTATTGTAAAACCTATAACCAGGTGATTCAAGATCATTGAGTTCTTTAAATCCTCTAGCGAGGTAACCTCTAACAAGGTTTCAACCTTTAATAGGGTATATAGCCATCCCTTAATCGGGTGATCTCTAACAGGATCGGTTCCTAGCAAGACCTTAGTGTAAAGTCTTTAACCAGACTAGGCTCTTAACATGGAGAGCTTCAAAAGAGTTCAAAAAAAGATTGTTGGTATTCATCCCCACCATGGTTTTTCCCATTTGGGTTTCCACATGAAAAATCTATGTGTTATGTGTTATGCATTTTTCATGTGATAACTATGTATTATTTGGTTGAAAGATTATGCATGCAGAGTTATTAGTTTATGGTATTAATGATATACCACATGCATATGTTTATGGGTGAAGTTGATGTCAAGAATTGATTGTATTTGAAGTGTTCAAACTTATCAGTTTATGGTGTCTGATGTCTTACTGTGTTTAACCGGTTTTGCCATGGTTAAGTTCAGTAATGGTAACAACTAGTTGGTATTGCTTTAGCTAGATAAGTTGTTGAGAGTTTTTATCTGTACTGATTCACCCCCCCCTCTCAATATCAGTTAGGGTATCTATTGTTCATCATTATTCATCAATTGGTATCAGAGCCTCTCCAAGTCCTCGGTGATATAAGCTTAACCGCTTGAGGTAAAAGATCCTATTGTAATGATGAAGAGGGAAGGTCCTATGTTCAATAGAGATAACTTCAAGATATGGAAGGACAGAATGAAGATTTACATCAAGAGTATGGGTGCTCAACGTTGGAGCTATTTTGAGAATGCCTATGTGATTTCCACTGGCAATCTGACCGATGATCAGAAGAGAGAGATTCAGGAAAATGGGCAAGTCATGGAAGACCTTATCAATAGCTTGTCACATATTGAGTTTATTGATCTATGAGACAAGGACACTCCTAAGGATGTATGGGATGCACTGGAAACTATTTATGGTGGTGATGAGCATGTAAAGCAAGCTAAGGAAGAGAGCCTTAGAGGAAAATTTGAGGACATGAGGATGGTTGAAGGAGAGACCATTCAACAATATGGCATAAGGATTAAGACTGTGGATGGAGATATCAAAAGCATTGGTGGAACGATTGAGGATGCCACCATTGTTAGTAAAGTCTTGAGATCATTTTTACTGATCTATGAAATTAGAGTTGCTGCTATCTAGGAACTAAGGTCTATTGATAAAACCAAGGTATCCTTAGACTTTATCATTGCAAAGTTGACTGCATATGAGTTGAATGTTATGATGGTAGTGTTCAAAAGATTGAGTCAGCCTTTATAGTATCTACTACACCATCTAGAAAAGGAAAAGAAACTAGTACTAGTTATGAATCTAGACAATGGAGATATATGGATGATGAAGAGATTCTGATGGAGTTTGAAGCTCTTCTTGCTAAAAGACTTCTGAAAGGAACTGGTAAATATAGAGGTAAGATTCCTTTAAAATGTTTTTCCTACAACAAGATAGGAAATATAGTTGTTAATTGTCCCAATAGTGATAATAAGGATAAACCAGAGAGGTTTAGAAAGTATAAAGGAGGAAACATAAGAAATTGTCTAGTTGTGGATGAAGGTGTCACTGATGAAGAATCAAAAGATGAAGAAAATGAAGACATAGCATTTGTAGAAGTAAAGGAAGAAGTGTCTGACAATAAATCTCTTGTCTCTCACATTGAAAACTCTAATGAGTGGATAATTAATAGTGGTTGTTCTCACCACATGACTGGTGACTGGAGAAATTTTCTATTTCTGGAGGAATATGATGGAGGTGTTGTCAGATTTGGAAATGATGCACCATGCTTGGTGAAAGGTAAAGGATCCATCTCATTGAATGGAAAGAACAGTGTAGATGATGTCTATTGGGTAGAAGGTCTCAAGTATAACCTATTGAGTGTTGCTCAATTGAATGACAAAGGACTAATTTTGGAATTCAAAGGCGGAGTTTGCAGTATAATTGGGAAGAGTGGTGAACTTATTGCCACTAGTAAGCAGACCAGAGGTAACCTATTTTAATTGAATGGCAAGATAATTCGGTGTCTAATGGCTAATTTTGATGATAGTTGGATATGGAATAGGAGACTCTATCATATAAACTTTGACAATATTGTTAAAGCTAGTAGGATCAAGGCGGTAAGAGGATTACCTTTGGTGAACAAACTGGAGAATTGTTTGTGTAGAGAATGTCAACTTGGGAATATGTCTTCCTCAACGTTTAAAGGTAATGCTTTCTCAGCTGAAAATTTACTTGATCTCGTGCCTACTGATTTGTGTGGTCCTATGAGAACTAGAAGTATTTAGGGAGATATGTATTTAATGATTCTTACTGATGACTGCTCAAGAATGATGTGGATCATAGTCTTTAAAGACAAGTCTGAAGCATTTGGAAAGTTCAAAGCTTTCAGAGCATTAGTAGAGAACGAAAGTGGTAAAAAGATAAAATGTCTGAGAACTAATCAAGGAGGAGAATTCACTTCTGATGAATTCAATAAGTACTGTGAAGATAATATTATCAAGAGGCAGTTGTCTGCCCCAAGGACACCACAATAAAATGGCATAGCATAAAGAAACAACAAGATTGTAGTTGAAGTGGCTAGAACAATGCTGATCCAAGGAAAGGTTGCTCACACTTTTTGGAGAGAAGTGGTGAGCATTGCAGTCTATACTATGAATCAGGTACTCATCAAGAAAGGAAAAGATAAAACCCCTTATGAGTATTGGATAGAGAAAACTTCCACTGTGAGTTACTTTAAAGTGTTTGGTAATAAGTGCTATATCAAGAGAGGTGAGCATTTGAGCAAATTTGATGCAAAATGTGATGAAGGAATATTTCTAGGATATTCCACTAAGAGCAAAGTTTTCAAGTGCTACAACAATAGAACTCAGAAAATTGTTGAAAGTATCAATGTCAAGGTTGATGAATCTTCTGAGGAACCTGAGGAAACATGTAGCGAAGAAGTGGAAGATGAACTGGGTATAACCTTTTGGGAATCAGTTAAGAAAGAAACTTGTAAAGATCTCAATGTTCTTGTACTGGTAGAAGCTACAGTAAGAGAAGAAGAAGAGGTTAGTGATGATGAAGAAGAAAAGCTAGTAGATCAAGCTAGAGTCATTCCTAGATATGTGAAGTTGTATCATGATCCGAAGCAAATTATAGGAGATAAAGATGCAAGGATACTCACTAGAAGAAAAGTAAAGGAGAACTCTTGCATGATTTCTAAATTAGAACCCAAGACTTCTAGAGAAGCTCTTACAGATGAAGATTGGATTAAAGCAATGGAAGAGGAGCTAGACCAGATAGAAAAGAATGCAACATGGTCTTTGGTGCCCAGACCAGAACATAAAAATTTCATAGGTACCAAATGGTTCTTCAAGAATAAGCTAAATGAAGAAGGCACAATTGTAAGGAACAAGGCTAGGCTTGTATGTAAGGTATACACTCAGGATGAGGGAGAATAGTATTAAGAAACCTTTGCTTCTGTAGCTAGATTAGAGGGTGTTTGAATGTTACTTGCATTTGTAACATTCAAGGATTTAAGGTTTATTAGATGGATGTGAAGTGTTACTACTTATCAGATTGCCTTAGTTTTATGTCAAAGTTATACTATATACTCTAGTCGGTTACTATTACCGAAATATTCAGTCGGTATGCACAGTCTAGTCGGTTACAAAAGAAAGCAGTCATAGAATGCAGTATACACCGAGCTGTCTATTGAGCAGCAAAGATGACACACCGAGTTGATTTACACCAAGTGAAACGTGTTACCAGATTCATTAAACCTGGACATGCACATGAAAATGTGTTACAAGATCGAGGCACATCTAACTGTTATCACATTGGAAATTGCACTAGAAGATTGTGTATGATTTCGAGGTCATTTAACCAATGAAATATTTTACATGGTTATAAATCGTGTTTGTAAGATCGAAGCAATGAATTGGATCACTATCTTAAGAAGATCTATTTATACAGCATGAGTTAAGGGTGTGTGCAAGAGTGTAAGAAGACTGTTACAGAGACATAGAGGTCAGTGAGAAGATTTTTAGAGAACAGTCGAAGAATAGAGTAAATAGAAGGGTTTACCGAGTTACTATATGGGTTACCGAGGTATTCTATAAGTAAGGTAATCTATTCTGAGCACATAGAATCTGCTATAACATTTCAGATGTAAATTTGCAGATATTTGTAATGATTTTATTGTAATATTGTGAAGTTTTAAGAGAAACCTCTAACAGGGTAAAAGACTCTAATCAAGTCTATAAATTGTAAAGCCTCTAACCAGGTGCAACATTTAGATGAAGTGTTGTAAAATCCTTTAGCAAGGTAGATCTAATAGATCTTGTTAATCCTAATAGGGTAAGCTATCAGAAATAGCTAAACATGTAGCTCTAACCGAGCACTCTTTATTATTGCAGTAGTGAAGTTGTGGGTGCCATCCCCATCACAATTTTTCTCTTTATCCAAAAGTTTCTGCATAACCAAAATATATGTGTTATGAAGTGAATCATGTATGATTGTTATCTATTTGTTTTAACTTTATTTTATGTTATTGCACTATTCGGTTTATGCATAACAGTAAAGTTATTATTCAAGAAAAGTTTTGGAGTACTGATTCACCCCTCCCCTCCCAGTACATTAGCTTTCCATATTGGGCCTAATAGTGAAGTCTGCATTCTTGAATGGAATCCTTGAAGAAGAAGTGTATATAGAGCAACTGGATGGGTTTGCCTTATCAGAAGATAGTGACATGGTGTCTAGATTACACAAAGCCCTATATGGACTGAAACAGGCACCTAGGGCATGGTATGAAATATTACACTCTCATCTTGTGAAGATTAGATTTTAGAGAACAAGTGAAGATAGGAACATCTACTTGAAATCAGAAGGTGACCAGATTCTGATCTATGAAGTGTTTGTGGATGACATAATATTTGGAGGAGATGATAAAATGAGTCATGCATTTGCAGATGAAATGAAGAAAGAGTTTGAGATGTCTTTGATAGGAGAGATAAAGTTCTTCATTGGTTTACAGATTTAGCAAATGAAGGAGGGTATCTTTATTACCCAGTCCAAGTATGTCAAAGAAGTATTGAAGACTTTTGACATGGAGGAAAGCAAACCAGTTGGTACACCGATGTCGACTGGCTGTAAACTAACTAAGGAAGATGATTGAGCACTGGTGAATGAGAAGGAGTACCAGTCAATGATCGATAAGCTGCACTATGTGGTGCACAACAGACCAGATATTGCTTATGTAGTGGGCATAGTAGCTTGTTTTCACAAATGTCCAAGAGAATCCCACTTGGTAGCTGTCAAAAGGATTCTTAGATATCTGAAAGGAACAATTGATTGTGGATTGTGGTATCCATATAATCGTGACTATGATCTCAAGGTCTATACTGATGCCGATTAGGTAGGTAATGTGTCATGCCCAAACTTTTGGGCACAAACGGGATAATTTTTTTTTTTGTTTAAATTACTGAACTTAGAACGACTTAATTAAAATAATGCAACTCTAGTTTGGTCTTAACTATATTTTGTGTGAATCAAATAATTAATTTAATTTGGTGATAAAGTTAACTAAGTCATCAACGAGCTAATATCTCTCCCAAAAGAGTTATCCCTAATCTTCCATTAATAAATAATTAAAATCTCAAACCTAACATTTAATCTCAAATTTAAATGATGAATAATTATCTTATAGTTCTTAAATTACAGTGGGTCTAAAAATTAATTTACTCTAACTCTTTGATTAAATTAACCCCTTAAGTAAAATATCCATTAATAAAAAGGTGCCTAATAAATTTCAAAATAAAGGGGGGCCAACTTGACACACATGGGTCCTTTATTTTAAACCTCCTAGGTTAATCCTACCAAGAGTTCAGGAATAGACCTTCTTATTAAAATCCTTCTACATTTGACAAATAATTAAAAAAAAAAAATGCAAAACTTAGCTTTACAACTAACAAATTTAATTCCAAATATATATAAAACTTAATCTACTTTTATATATATATATATATATATATATATATATTTACTCATAAATTATATATATATGTTTATGAATACATTCTAAAGATATATATATATATATATATATATATATATATATATATATATATATATATATATATATATATATATATATATATATATATATATATATATATATATATATATATATATATATATATTTACTCATAAATTTTATATATATGTTTATGAATACATTCTAAAGAGAAGGTGGGGCTTTTATTTTATTATATTAATTTACCCCTTTTTAACATTCCCACCCACATACCTATTTTAAGAAAACTAAATGTGTTTGCCCTAACCCGAAAATAGGGTTAGGGCATGTGTGTAATACATACAACATTCACACTTTCTTTTATTTTTGCGTGTCTGTGTGCTGTATGTGTATGCTCCATTTTTTTTTGTGTGTGTGTGTGCAGGTGCGGGAATGGTGGCCCGAGCTCTAACCCTTGGCTGAGCTGAAGGGAGGAAGGCAGAGGGAACCGAGCGGCCAAAGGGACGGTGGCGAAATTTGGGGGATGGCGGTGGAGGTTTTTTTTTTTGTTTTGAGTGGGAGTGAGTGGCAGTGGGCGGGGGTTTCCCCTGGGCGCCACTATGCTTACCCAAAGTGCGACCGAGCGCCATCCACTGTGGGTAGTCACAGTGGCGGGCCGGGAGCGGACCCAGTGCCGTTCCACTGTGGTTACCCATAGTGGCGGCGTCGAGCTGTCCACTGTGAGTAATCACAGTACGGCCAGGCTGCGCTGTCCCCTGTTTTCACAGGGGTTCGGCCCTTTGGGACTTAAATTTTTTTTTTTTAAGACGTGGTATAAACAAAAATACATTTATATATATATATATATATATCCCCTTTTCCTTTTGTTAGGAAATTTAACATGAATTACATCACTGTTTTTTTTGTTTGTTTATAAACAGAATTATTAGAATACTATTTAAAGGAATAAAATATTTAAATATATATATATATATATGTATGTATATATTTTGCTATTTGTTTTTTTTTTTTAAATCTAAAACCCATATAGGCTTTTTTTTTGAGTTTATTATTATTTTGTTTATCTCTAAAATGCCTGGAAGGATTTCCTAATGATTATTTGCAGATTGATTAATGGGGAAAATATATATATATATATATTTTTCTAAAAAGGATTGCAGTAATATATGTTGTATATTCTTTTTTTTAAGACTAACATTCTATAACAAATAACTACAATGCAATCTAACAACAACTAAAAATATAATCTTTTTGGTGACAAAATAATTCTAAAACTAAATGTTAAAATTTTTTTTTCTTTGAAAAGAATTAGACTAGTTATAATAAGATTTATTTCTACTTTCGATGGAAAAATAGTGACAGTTTTATTTATTTTGCAGCAGCATAAATAACAAATAATCATGCAGTAATAACTAGATTTATTTGCAGAATTCACAAGAATGCACAACTTCATATATATTTTTTTTTTTTTGAGAATTTAATCACATGCTAATACATTTCACATCCTCCTTTTTTTTGAAGATTAAAATACAAACTAATTTCATTTCTCCTTCCCTTTTTGCAATACTAACACAAGTAGGAAATATATACTTCTTTTACAAACTTAAGTACAAGGTAAATGAGCTTTACAATTAGGTATGAAACCCCAACAAGTATTTTCCCTTCCATAGTAATATGGATACAACATATACAATTTTTCTTGAAAATAGATACAACAAAACACCCCTTTTTTTTTACAAGCTAATTTTGAATAAATTTTCTTCCTAAAACTTTTCTGCAACACAAAACAACAACCTAGCTCTTTATTCCTTCTTTTCCCATCCAAAGCAACCTGCAATAAAACATAACTTGACCATGGAGAGCTCACCTCGTAGCCTAGGTTTACTAGAAGCCACCCCCGAGCTTGGAGAACCAAGCACTAGACGGGTTACAAACAAGCAAACAACACAACAAATAGGGCAAACACTCAACATTCATCTTCCCATCCCAAGCTAAACTTTCACCACATCTTTTGATGATCTTTCCATGGGTGGAAGTGGACCAAGTACCATTGGGGAGATTGCAAGCCAAAAATCTCAACTCAAGCCACCTCATGGCAATAAAAAATACAACAAGATACATCTCCATACCTTATGCCCCCCCAAAGACTCAAAGGCCATATTTTCTCCTCTTATGACCCCCAAATGCATACACAAGGGTATGCAGCAAGGGTCACAAAGGACACCCTTGAGATCACTCTCCATAACGAGAGCCTCTCACCCAAGGCTGTCATACTCCTTCCACCCCAAGATTATCCTACTCCCCCAAGAGTAGGAGGTCTTGGACACTCCCAAAACAAGAACACATAAAAGAAAACATAGAAATGAAAGCTTACACTTTTTTTTTTCAACAATAATTCACATAAACACAACTCTTTCAACAACCTTTTCTTTCCTTCAACAAAACAACATAAACAACATAAATAAGAGGAAATAAAACCAACCTTATTCTGCCAATAGGTATGCTAGATTTAGTTGGGGATGAGCTGCCCAAATCCACACAAACTTTTCTCCAATCCTCCCAAAAATTCTATTCTACAACTAATTTTCAAACAAGTGCATAATCTCCAACAATGGAGAGTGGGTGATTACTCACTAAGTCTCTAATTCTTGCCTAAGAAGGCCTCTCACACACTTCCCAACCCCTTGGGTGAGGTGAGAGTTCCCATTGGTTGCTCTTCCCAAACTCTTACACATTACTAAAACTGGAAAGGGAAAAGATGAGAGAAGATGGGGAAGAGAGTTTGACATCAAAAGGGAAGGTTGTCTATCCTAGGAGGAACTTTCTAAGTTGAATTTTCGCTCACCTTGGAAAAACCACTTTTTGAGGTGACTAAACAGTCACATGGGAGTACTCACATGTTTCAAAATACCCCTAACCCATAGGTATACCCTTTGGACCTTTGGAAAAGCCCTAAAACTGACCCTAGGAGTCCATTTAACCCCTTAGAAACCCAACTGAAGTTTACCTACGGGTCAAACCTGAGTTGACCACTCCCAAGACTCCCTACCCAAGGCAAATCTGGGACCACACTCATGTTTTTGAATGGATTTGGTAGAAACAAAACTCCCTCCAAGAGACAAGTCAAAATCAATGACACTAATCAGCACATGTGTCAAGTGACACAATAAAATACAATATAAAAATCACACATGGAATTTGTCTCTTGTAGGATTACACATATACATAAAAATCAATTTTAACACTCAAGCATCATACACTTCACAAATAAAATACATTACAAATGGGGTGTTGTCTCTCCAAATAGACAACTTCCGGCTTAACAAACGTACATTGGTCTAGGTTTGGTTCTCCATATAAATTCCATGGTCACATGGATAATTTTCCTGCGCATCTCAATTAACACATTAGTAATTCCAAATAATCACAATTATACATAATTAAATACATGGATTTCATTGCACATCAAACACTCATACATTGGCAACAATAATTCAATATCTCATTCAATTAAATTCGATTTCACATAAGCAATTAACATAATTCTCAAAATTGAACCATTCATAAAATAAGCATCATTTTTCTATCTTCAAAATGAAGTCTTGCAATTCCAATAATGACATTCACCATTTCAAAATAATTCTATTCTAGCAACATATAAAGTTTCATAATCATCAAGCATAAAATAGAGCATCATCATATGTCAATGTGATCCAAATCATGGAATCATATAGTTTCTAAATCCATAAAGCATTAAATAAAGCATCCAAAATAGTCTCAATATGCAAATAACTGAAAATGTCAAACTGAGTCGGGTAGGGCCTCACACCCTCCCCCTCTAGGCATGAACTTCCTCCTGGAGTTCATCAAAAAGGTGGGGGTACTGTGATCTCATACATGCTACATCCTCCCATGAGGCTGTGAGCTCATCACAGCAATCCCACTGGACCCTAACCTGGTCCAGCTCTCGACCTCGAAGGCCCAGTGTCCGGCGTGCCAAAATGCGAATGGGCTCCAAAGCTAGCTGCCTGTCCGACTCCACCTGCAAGGCATCCCAATCTAGAATATGAGACTCATCATAGATATACTTCCTCAAAATTGAAACATGAAACACATCGTGGATGCGTGATAGGCTAGGTGGCAATGCTAGACGGTAGGCAACTGGTCCTATCCTCTTAAGGATCTCAAATGGTCCTACAAATTGAGGTGCGAGCTTAGAACCCTTTCCATATCAGATTGGACTCTTATGCGGTCACACTCTCAAGAAGACTCTATCTCCAACCAAGTAGCTACAATCTATCCTCTTTGCATCTGCATATTTCTTCTGTCTATCCTGTGCCTCTCTAAGATGCTGCCTAATCAATTCCACCTGCTGCTCCATATCCTGAACTATCTCAGGACCAATCACAACTCTGTCCTCTATGCGGTCCCAACTCAGAGGTGTCCTACAAGGTCTGCCATATAATACCTGATAGGGTGGCATCCCCGAGGACGTGTGATGCCCATTGTTATAGGTAAACTCCACTAAGGGAAGGTACTCTTCCCATTTGGTCTGGTGATCCATGACATACATGCGAAGCATATCCTCTAATACCTGATTAACTCTCTCTGTCTGGCCATCCTTTTTCGGATGATAGGCTGTACTGAAATTGAGCTTGGTACCCATAGCTGCCTGTAATGCCTTCCAAAAAGAAGATGTGAAGAGGGAATCCCTATCAAAAATGATCTTGCGTGGGACACCATGAAGTCTGACAATGTCTCGCAAAAACACCCGTGCTACTGCTAGTGCTGTGAAGGTGGTACGAACTGGTGAAAAGTGAGCCACTTTGGTCAACTTGTCAACCGTCACCAAGATGGCATCATGGCAACGAGATGACATGGGAAGACCAATGATGAAATCCATGGATATAGTATCCCACTTCCACTCTGGTATAGCATGAGATTGGAGCAACCCACCTGGATGGCGGTGCTCCGCCTTGACTCTCTGACACTCAAGGCATCAGGCTACCAACTCGGCAATAAGCTATCGCATTCTTGGCCAATGGTATAATTCCCTCAAGTCTGCATGCATCTTCTTGACCCCAGGATGTGCTGCATAAGGAGCTCTATGAGCCTCTGTGATAATGAACTCCTGCAATCCCTCGGAAGAAGGTACATAGATGCGCCCTCTATGGCGTAATAAACCATCAGACTCTAAGGAATAATCCACATATTTTCCTTCTAAAATTTTCTGACAAACCTCTAAATACCATCTATCCTCTGGCAACTGCTGCATGATCCGATCTCTCACATCCGTGCTCATAGATATGGTGTATACCTCATGACGTCTCCTACTCAAAGCATCTGCAACTACGTTTTCTTTTCCTTTGATGTAGTGAACGTCAAAATCATACTCGCACAAGAATTCCATCTATCTCCTCTGACGTGCATTAAGATTCGGCTGAGTGAATATGTACTGAAGGCTCTGATGGTCTGAGTGCAACTCAAAATGATGACCCAAAAGGAAATGTCTCCATCTCACAAGTGCATGCACTACTGCTGCAAGCTCAAGGTCATGAGTAGGGTAATTAAGCTCGTGAGTCTTGAGTTCCCTAGACTCAAAAGCTATAGCTCTGCCACCCTGCATAAGCACTGCTCCTAAACCCTCTAGCGAAGCATCTGTACAAACCATGAAATCAGCTGAAGGATCTGGTACTATAAGGATAGGTGCGGTAGTAAGTGCCTTTTTAAGTTCCTGGAAAGCCTTCTCGCATTTCTCTGTCCACTCAAATTTCTTCCCTTTGCGCTGAAGAGAAGTAATAGGATGAGCAACTCTAGAGAATCCCTCAACAAAACGTTGGTAATATCCTGCTAAGCCCATGAAGCTCCTAACCTCTGTCACACTGGTAGGCGCTGGCCAATCCATAATGGCTCTAATCTTCGATGGGTCCACTGAGATCCCATCACCGGATATAACATGACCAAGGTACCTGACCTCTGTTCTAAAGAAAGCACACTTCGACAAACTGTCATACAACTGATTATCCCTCAAACATTGCAAAACCTGTCTCAAGTGCTCCTCATGCTCCTCCTCATTCCGTGAATAAATCAATATGTCATCGAGAAACACAATCACAAAATGGTTGAGGAATGTGCGGAATACTCCATTCATGAGACTCATGAAAACTGCTGGGGCATTTGTAAGACCGAATGGGACTACGGTGAACTCATAGTGGCCATATCTAGTCCGAAATGCGGCCTTGTGGATATCACTATCCACTATCCTCAACTGATGGTACCCTGACTTTAGATCAATCTTGGAAAATACTTTGGCACCCTGAAGTTGGTCAAACAGATCATTGATCCTGGGCAACGGATAACGGTTCTTGATGGTTACTTTGTTCAACTAACGGTAATCCATGCATAATCAGAGGGATCCATCCTTCTTCTTCACGAAGATGACTGGTGCACCCCAAGGGGATACACTAGGGCGAATGTGGCCCTTCTCTAGGAGTTCCTCAAGCTGCATCTTGAGCTCATTAAGCTCATTTGTGGTCATTCTATATGGTGCTCGATAAATTTGTTCGGCTCCTGGAACAAGGTCTATATGAAAATCAATCTCTCTACGGGGCGGCATACCTGGTAACTCTGAAGGAAATACATCTGAAAATTCCTTAAGGATAGGATGGTCATCAATAGATGGTTACTTTTCCTCTTCTTCTTCTCTATCACTAATGGTGATGGCAAATAACTGACACCCCTTTCACATGCTCCGCTTAAGCTGCATGGCAGAGATCATACGAAGAGACACGGGTCTCTGAATTCCAATGATCACTATGGGAGAACCATGATCGTCCTCACACTCGATCCTTTTCAGGTGACAATCCATCTTGGCTCTGTGGGCATAAAGCCAATCCATGCCAAGTACGATGCCATAAGACATGAGTGGTGTAACTCTAAGGTCTACTAAGGTGGTGGTATTACCAATTTGAAGCTGACAACCCTTAACCTCTGATTCCACTGACACTCTAGCCCCTGAAGCTAATTCCACTTCCCAACTGACCTCTTGTCTAATTGCCACTAGCCCGCAATGCTCCACAACCAATGGAGAAATAAAAGAGTCAGTAGCTCCTGAATCAAATAATATAGATACATTACTACCTCTGATCGTACCTGCTACCTCAATAATCGTGGCCTGATGCTCTGCCTGGCAGTTGTCAACCGCTGCGAAGACCCTATGGGACTTGCCCATATCCCCAACTGTCGGCTCTGATGCTGCCATCCTTTGGTTTCCTGCCATCTGACCCTGAGGACACTCTCTCGCCATGTGTCCCATGGCTCTACATGTGAAGCAAGCGCCACATGCCTAAAATTGCACTCCCTATGGTCTGGAGAAAGACTGTCCCCCTGTCCTGCTAGAACCACTATACCCACCTCTAGAGGACTGCTGAGTCCTCGTTGTAGGTGTGTAAGGAGCCTGAGATCTCTGATCTTGCCTCTAACCCTGTGACTACCACTGCTTGGGCTTCGCACCCTACTGACTCTGCGGAGGCCTTTGCCTCTTGTTTTGCTGTGACTGCTGCGGAGGAGGGGGTTTGGAGAACCTTGATGAGTTTCTGTTGTTACCTTTCCAATGGGGTTTTTGAAACCCATAAGTTTGTGGTGTAGGGTTACGGTTCTGGAACCGATCCTTCGAGTCCTGGGGTCTGACCTGAATCTCCTCGGCTATCAAAGCCTTCTCCACGGCAACACGAAGGCTCCTTGGAGCAACCATTCTCACTGGTCCTGCTATGCCAGAATTCAATCCTCTGATAAATCAGTTGACAAGAAGCTTCTCATCTTTCAGGTAGTCTACATAAGGTAAGAGTTCAAAGAACTTGTTCTCGTACTGGGTCACTGAAAGACCCTTCTACTGGAGGTCATGAAACTCATCCACCCTACATTGTCTGAAATGCTTTGATAAGTACCTCTCCCTGAATCTCTCTGTGAAAATCTCCCAAGTGAGGGTCTCTATCTCTAAACCACACTTATATTCTTCCTGTCTCTACCATGTGGAGGCTGTTCCTCGCAATAGGTGAACCGCTGCACGTGCTTTTAGATTGCTCTCATAAGAGCGCAATGCAAAGCACCTATCTAGGCTTAAAAGCCATGCCTTTGCTTCTACCCCGTCGGTAGATCCCCCAAAAGATGGTGGCTGAAGGTGCATAACCTCTCTGATTAAATCCCTTGGATCCCGACATGCCCTCTCAATATACACTGGTGCTATGGTTGGAGGTGGTGCTAGTAGGTGAATGGACTCGGGCTCATGCCCAGCCCGACTCTCTACGGGATTAGGAGGTGGACTCCTACTCCATTCTCGTTCTACTGTTCTATGGCTTCCTGAGTTCTGGTTCTGAACATTATGATCTACTATTGGAAGCCTATCCTGAACTATGCCAATCAGGTTCTGTAGAGCTACCAAGATATCTCGGTTTGGGTCAACTGATCGTTCAGGAGGAGCTGCTGGGTTCACTTCTTGAACCGATTCCTCCCTAACGACCTCTTCATGTGCCATGCGTTCACGCCTAGGGCCTCTACCACGTTTGCGAGCTTGTCGCGTAGTTGGAGGCATCCTTTTTAAGAAAATAAAATAAAATGAAATAAATAAATATTCTAGGAGAAATATTTTAGCTAATTTAAGAAATAAATGTAATAAAATTAAATATAATTTAATTAATTAAATAATCATAGCGAAACGTAATGGAGTAAGGTTCTTAGTGTTGGTAACCTTGCTCTGATACCAAAATGTCATGCCCAAACTTTTGGGCACAAACGGGATAATTTTTTTTTTGTTTAAATTACTGAACTTAGAACGACTTACTTAATTAAAATAATGCAACTCTAGTTTGGTCTTAACTATATTTTGTGTGAATCAGATAATTAATTTAATTTGGTGATAAAGTTAACTAAGTCATCAGCGAGCTAATATCTCTCCCAAAAGAGTTATCCTTAATCTTCCATTAATAAATAATTAAAATCTCAAACCTAACATTTAATCTCAAATTTAAATGATGAATAATTATCTTATAGTTCTTAAATTACAGTGGGTCTAAAAATTAATTTACTCTAACTCTTTGATTAAATTAACCCCTTAAGTAAAATATCCATTAATAAAAAGGTGCCTAATAAATTTCAAAATAAAGGGGGGCCAACTTGACACACATGGGTCCTTTATTTTAAACCTCCTAGGTTAATCCTACCAAGAGTTCAGGAATATACCTTCTTATTAAAATCCTTCTACATTTGACAAATAATTAAAAAAAAAAAAATGCAAAACTTAGCTTTACAACTAACAAATTTAATTCCAAATATATACAAAACTTAATCTACTTATATATATATATATATATATATATATATATATATATATATATATATATATATATATATATATATATATATATATATATATATATATATATATATATATATATATACTCATAAATTTTATATATATGTTTATGAATACATTCTAAAGAGAAGGTGGGGCTTTTATTTTATTATATTAATTTACCCTTTTTTAACATTCCCACCCACATACCTATTTTAAAAAAACTAAATGTGTTTGCCCTAACCGGAAAATAGGGTTAGGGCATGTGTGTAATACATACAACATTCACACTTTCTTTTATTTTTGTGTGTGTGTGTTGTATGTGTATGCTCCATTTTTTTTTGTGTGTGTGTGTGCAGGTGCGGGAATGGCAGCCCGAGCTCTAACCCTTGGCCAAGCCGAAGGGAGGAAGGCGGAGGGAACCGAGCGGCCAAAGGGACGGCAGTGAAATTTGGGGGATGGCGGCGGAGGTTTTTTTTTTTGTTTTGAGTGGGAGTGAGTGGCAGTGGGCGGGGGTTTCCCCCGGGTGCCACTGTGCTTACCCACAGTGCGGCCGAGCGCCGTCCACTGTGGGTAGTCACAGTGGCAGGCCGGGAGCGGACCCAGTGCCGTTCCACTGTGGTTACCCACAGTGGCGGCACCGAGCCGTCCACTGTGAGTAATCACAGTGCGGCCAGGCCATGCCGTCCCCTGTTTTCACAGGGGTTCGGCCCTTTGGGACTTTAAATTTTTTTTTTTGTTATTTTTTTTTTAAGACGTGGTATAAACAAAAATACACATACATATACATATACATATACATATACATATACATATACATATATATATATTTAAATATTTTGTTCCTTTAAATATTATTCTGATAATTCTGTTTATAAACAAAAAAAAAAAACAGTGATGTAATTCATGTTAAATTTCCTAACAAAAGGAAAAGGGGATATATATGTATGTATATATTTTGCTATTTGTTTTTTTTTTTTTTTAAAATCTAAAACCCATATAGGCTTTTTTTTTGAGTTTATTATTATTTTGTGTATCTCTAAAATGCCTGCAAGGATTTCCTAATGATTATTTGCAGATTGATTAATGGGGAAAATATATATATATATATTTTTCTAAAAAAGATTGCAGTAATATATGTTGTATATTCTTTTTTTTAAGACTAACATTCTATAACAAATAACTACAATGCTAAATTTTTTTTTCTTTGAAAAGAATTAGACTAACTATAATAAGATTTATTTCTACTTTTGATGGAAAAATAGTGACAGTTTTATTTATTTTGCAGCAGCATAAATAACAAATAATCATGCAGTAATAACTAGATTTATTTGCAGAATTCACAAGAATGCACAACTTCATATATATATATATATATTTTGAGAATTTAATCACATGCTAATACATTTCACATCCTCCTTTTTTTTGAAGATTAAAATACAAACTAATTTCATTTCTCCTTCCCTTTTTGCAATACTAACACAAGTAGGAAATATATACTTCTTTTACAAACTTAAGTACAAGGTAAATGAGCTTTACAATTAGGTATGAAAACCCAACAAGTATTTTTCCTTCCATAGTAATATGGATACAACATATACAATTTTTCTTGAAAATAGATACAACAAAACACCCCTTTTTTTTTTACAAGCTAATTTTGAATACATTTTCTTCCTAAAACTTTTCTGCAACACAAAACAGCAACCTAGCTCTTTATTCCTTCTTTTCCCATCCAAAGAAACCTGCAATAAAACATAACTTGACCATGGAGAGCTCACCTCGCAGCCTAGGCTTACTAGAAGCCACCCCCGAGCTTGGAGAACCAAGCACTAGGTGGGTTACAAACAAGCAAACAACACAACAAATAGGGCAAACACTCAACATTCATCTTCCCATCCCAAGCTACACTTTCACCACATCTTGTGATGATCTTTCCACGGGTGGAAGTGGACCAAGTACCATTGGGGAGATTGCAAGCCAAAAATTTCAACTCAAGCCACCTCATGGCAATAAAAAATACAACAAGATACATCTCCATACCTTATGCCCCCCCAAAGGCTCAAAGGCCATATTTTCTCCCCTTATGACCCCCAAATGCATATACAAGGCTATGCAGCAAGGGTCACAAAGGACACCCTTGAGATCACTCTCCATAAGGAGAGCCTCTCACCCAAGGCTGTCATACTCCTTCCACCCCAAGACCATCCTACTCCCCCAAGAGTAGGAGGTCTTGGACACTCCCAAAACAAGAACACATAAAAGAAAACATAGAAATAAAAGCTTACACTTTTTTTTTTTTCAACAACAATTGACATAAACACAACTCTTTCAACAACCTTTTCTTTCCTTCAACAAAACAACATAAACAACATAAATAAGAGGAAATAAAACCAACCTTATTCTGCCAATAGGTATGCTAGATTTAGTTGGGGATGAGCTGCCCAAATCCACATAAACTTTTCTCCAATCCTCCCAAAAATTCTATTCTACAACTAATTTTCAAACAACTGCATAATCTCCAACAATGGAGAGTGGGTGATTACTCACTAAGTCTCTAATTCTTACCTAAGAAGGCCTCTCACACACTTCCCAACCCCTTGGGTGAGGTGAGAGTTCCCATTGGTTGCTCTTCTTAAACTCTTACACATTACTAAAACTGGAAAGGGAAAAGGTGAGAGAAGATGGGGAAGAGAGTTTGACATCAAAAGGGAAGGTTGTCTATCCTAGGAGGAACTTTCTAAGTTGAATTTTCGCTCACCTTGGAAAAACCACTTTTTGAGGTGACTAAACAGTCACATGGGAGTAGTCAAATGTTTCAAAATACCCCTAACCCATAGGTATACCCTTTGGACCTTTGGAAAAGCCCTAAAACTGACCCTAGGAGTCCATTTAACCCCTTAGAAACCCAACTGAAGTTTACCTACGGGTCAAACCTGAGTTGACCACTCCCAAGACTCCCTACCCAAGGCAAATTTGGGACCACACTCATGTTTTTGAATGGCTTTGGTAGAAACAAAACTCCCTCCAAGAGACAAGTCAAAATCAATGACACTAATTAGCACATGTGTCAAGTGACACAATAAAATACAATATAAAAATCACACATGGAATTTGTCTCTTGTAGGATTACACATATACATAAAAATCAATTTTAACACTAAAGCATCATACACTTCACAAATAAAATACATTACAAACGGGGTGTTGTTTCTCCGAATAGACAACTCCTGGCTTAACAAACGTACATTGGTCTAGGTTTGGTTCTCCATATAGATTCCATGGTCACATGGATAATTTTCCTGCGCATCTCAATTAACACATTAGTAATTCCAAATAATCACAATTATACATAATTAAATACATGGATTTCATTGCACATCAAACACTCATACATTGGCAACAATAATTCAATATCTCATTCAATTAAATTCGATTTCACATAAGCAATTAACATAATTCTCAAAATTGAACCATTCATAAAATAAGCATCATTTTTCTATCATCAAAATGAAGTCCTGCAATTCCAATAATGACATTCACCATTTCAAAATAATTCTATTCTAGCAACATATAAAGTTTCATAATCATCAAGCATAAAATAGAGCATCATCATATGTCAATGTGATCCAAATCATGGAATCATATAGTTTCTAAATCCATAAAGCATAAAATAAAGCATCCAAAATAGTCTCAATATGCAAATAACTGAAAATGTCAAACTGAGTCGGGGTAGGGCCTCACATAATGTTGATGACCGGAAGAGCACAACTTGTGGAGCGTTATTTCTAGCTGGAAGATTAGTATCATGGATGAGTAAGAAGTGGAGTTGTATTTCCCAATCTACAGGTGAAGCATAATATGTGGCAACATTTATGAACTACACTCAAGCAATTTGGATGAAGCATGTATTGGAAGGTTTGAAAGTACCTATATCTGAACCGCTGAATATATTTTGTGACAACACAAGTGCAATAAATATTTCCAAGAATCCAGTATTGCATGCTAGAACTAAGAACATTGAGCTTAAATATCACTTCTTGAGAGAGAAAGTTCAGAATAAGGAGGTTGTACTACAACATGTTTCCACTAAGGAACAACTAGTAGATATATTCACTAAGCCCTTACCAAAGACTACATTTACCTATTTGAGAGGTGAATTAGGGGTTCTACCCCTTCATGAAATCAATTAAAGATGTGTGCTCCATATCAGTCAAGTACTATAGTGACAAATCTTTCAGGATTGATGTGATGAAGGATGCTACTCCTTTTGGGGAGCAACATAGTAGATTTTGGAAGCTTGTGCCTCCACTTTGACATTGTTGTCAAAAGGGGAGAAGATATTTGATGTGTGGGGAGAAGATATTTGATGTTGAAGATACATTGGTCTATGATATTTTCAGTTGCAATGCTACACTAAGTATTGCCATCAATGCCAAAGAGGGATATTGTTGGATATTGTTGGCATAGGGGGTGATTGTTAGCATATGGTGAACTGATATGTTGATATGATGATAATGTATATTTTCATTGATGTCAATAAGTGTTGGTGAACTGGTATGAAGAGGCATGTAGAGATGCAGTGAACCGATGTTAGGGTTTCACTTAGTGTGACTATCGGTTGGTAGTCTCAGCTCTATGGTTATTGGATTGGCGATCCAGCTTGTGCAATGCAACCGATGATACTCTATGATGAGTTAGCTAAGGGGTATGAGTAAGATCAAGGTGCCATGTCAGCTTTGTGTACGTGAAGGATTTCCTTGAGGATATTGCATAAGAAGATCGACTGCGCTTGAAGTCTACCTCAGGAATGGTCATTCTTCTTAGTGGTATGAGAAGAGAGTGTGATGGGTTATTGATTCCCATGTGCGGTGAAGAATGAATGATGTAGATTGTCTTGTGATCTATTTGAAACTGTAATTCTCTATGCAATGTGTTTGGATGGTCAGGATTGGATCACCTGTGTTGTAAACCTAAGCATTTTAGGGTTTAGGGTTTATGCTACCGACCCATCTATTGTCTATAAGGTCAATGATGTTTGTTATTGTAAAGTTGTTGGTAAATGTTGTGTGTATCTGAGTGATGAGATACTTTCCAGACCAATGAGTGGAAAACTACAAAGTGTGATTGTAGAGTAGAGGAAATGAAAAGGATCTGCCTTGGCATGTAGTGTTGTTATTAGATCAGATTTTTACCTGTTGTCTTCTAACCATTTCAACAGTTGGAAAATCCCTTTACCAGGTAGCTTTAACATGCCTATTCTAAAACCTGTAACCAGGCGACTCAAGATCATTAAGTTCTTTAAATCCTCTTGTGAGGTAACCTCTAACAGAGTTTCAACCTTTAACAGGGTATATAGCGATCCCTTACCCGAGTGATCTCTAACAAGATCAATTCCTAGTAGAACCTTACTATAAAGTCTTTAACTGGACTAGGCTCTTAACATGGCGAGCTTCAAAAGAGTTCAAAATAAGCTTGTGGGTATTCATCCCCACTGTGGTTTTTCCCATTTGGTTTTCCATGTGAAAAATCTGTGTGTTATGTGTTATGCATTTTTTATGTGATGACTATGTATTATTTGGTTGAAAGATTATGCATGCAGAGTTATTAGGTTATGGTATTAATGATATACCACATGCATATGTTTATGGGTGAAGTTGATGTCAAGTATTGATCATATTTGAAGTGTTCAGACTTATTGGTTTATGGTGTCTAATGTCTTACTATGTTTAACTGGTTTTGCCATGGTTAAGTTTAGTAATGGTGACAACTAGTTGGTATTGCTTTAGCTAGATAAGTTGTTGAGAGTTTTTATCTGTATTGATTCACTCCCCCCCTCTCAGTACCAGTTAGGGTATCTATTGTTCATCATTGTTCATCATAATGCAGCAACAAAAAAATCATAAGTGCTAGAGAAATAATCAAATACACCACAAAAATGGTTAAATGTGCCACTATGTTGGATTTCCAGAATTTTTTTCAAATTTTAATGTGATTCCTATTTTGTTGGTTTTTTAGCAAGATTTTTTAATGATAGCTGACAAGAACATAGAAAAAACTCATGAACACAGTGGAAAATTTGTCTCTAATTTAAACATGAAGTGTATGTTCTTAAGGATCTTTTCAAATCTCTCTTTTGTTTTCATTGATTTAGAATAAGAAGACACATCAATCAGACTCTCTAATCTCAAGGGTCATCAATAATACCATAGCTCACAATCTGATACTCCTTCATCTCAAAAAACCTTGTCACACCCTAAGGTGCACTTGATTTTTTGCCTTTTTCCATAATTTGAACCAAAGAGAATTGGTCCTCAATTGGCTCGTTTTCCTAGGAGATGTATGGTGAGTGTCATGGGGGCAAATTCTTCCCCACCCTGCACTATGATATTAAGGATGTTTGGATAATTGACTCATTTTGGTTTCTATTTCTTAAATCTTTCTAATATGGCTTCCATTTGAGTGGTCATAATTAGCAGCATTTTCCACTCTGTTAAAGGAGGTCTCCCATCTTGTAGAGGTTACATTCTACAAGTTTTCATGCACCATATAGGCACTAAGGAAGATATAAAACCATTATGATAGCATGCAACACTCATCTCTTGCATCTTTCATCACAACTGCATTTTTTTTATAGTGGCTTGGATTACTTGGCTTTAGCCATTTCCACTTAGGTCGTTGCCCTATCACTGACCTTATGGGATTCTTGAGAGGGCAGGCCTACTAAAGGTTTTATCTTATTTTCAAGAATGAAAGAAAGCAAAAAGAGTGAGTTTGGATTTTTGATCACCCAATTAAGGGGAGAGCATATACCTATCACTTTTGAAACACAATAAACAAGCTTTCTTTTTATGCCAATATCGCAATGTGATCTAAATTATATTTGGGAGATGTTGCTCCAACAAGCATGGTGTTCTTTTTATCCCAAATATCAATGATGAATTGTTCTTTTTAAACCCAAAATCACAATGTTTTAACTTTTTTGAAAATCCTTTTTGGAAATGAAACCTGGTCAACAAAATAAAATCATGAATTAAAGATTGCAACGATGAACTTTTGAGAAAATAAGAACTTGAACTTTGAAAATTTCTTGTTCTTTTTACCTTGCAAAATGAAGTGTGAAGTGTTTCTTTTTACCACTTTGTAACAAAAAGTAAATTTTTTTTTTGTTCTTTACTTTGCACCAATGAGAAGTGTGAACTAATCTTGCAAAATGATAAAGGTTTGTTTTGTGGTTCTTTTTAGCCTTTTGCAAGAAAGTGAATGAGGTTATTTTCTAAAGCCCCCCCAAAAAGAGAATGTGATTATTTTTACTTGCACCAAATGAAATAGGAAGTTATTTTTAGTTTTTTGCAAGAAAGGAAATGTGAATTATTTTTACCAACTCTCAAAAAGAAAAGAATTTTTTTTATTCTAAGTCCTTTAGAACTCGGAACAAAGATTAGTACTTGCAAAACCCTTTAATAAGTTACTCACTATGGTGGGTTTACAAGCCTAAAATTCTTCTTGATGTTACAAATTTTAACTCTTTGTCTATCTCAAAAGCTCTACAACAGAGGGCAAATGTGCTACATAAATGATTAAAAGTGCTACAAGAATGATCAAAAGCACTATCAAAGATATTAAATGCGCTAGAGAAGATATTGAAGGCACTAGAAGATATGTCAAAAGTGCTAGAATAGAGGTTGAAAGTTCTATAAGATAGGTCAAAATCTCTAAAACTTTGGTCGAATGTGCTAAAACTCCTGCGTTCTAGGCCTGTGTAAAACCTGTGAAAAAAATATTCAAAACATGGGTCGCCCCATGGTGGGCACCAAACTTGTATACCTAAAAGAAGGGTTAGTCCATTAAGGGCTTAATAAAACAAGTATACCAATGAGACATTACATGAAGAGGATCTAGCAAATAAAACAAGTTACATGCACCACCCTCTCAAACCATCCCAGTGTTCTCTATCTCATAGGATTCCTCGATTCATGATTTCTCTTAGATCATTGAGCATTTGACTCTTGTAATGACAAATACAAGAACGAGTGATGTGTGTGTAGATCAAGAAATTGAAAATCATCAAAGCAATAGCAAATTAGGACAACCACAAAACCTAAAGCAGCGATGAAAGCAATCCCAATCCAATCAACAAAGACATAAAGACAAGATATTCAAATCAAATGAAATTGAAGCAAACCGATGCAGATATCTCCTTCATGTGGCTCCATTGTTCTTCTTTCACCTTCAAATTTTATGTGGATCTCACCTACAAGTGCAAAATGAAAGTAGAAAGCAAGTTGTTGAGAGATGAAATTCATAGTGTAAGGTTACTCAAAAATGTGATTGATTCATCCCTTGATCGAAGAAAATCATCCAATTTATAGACAAATTGGAGAGAGGACAAGATTAGCATGAAGAGATTTGAAAGGAAATTCAAATCAAAAATGGCAAAATTATGACAAATGTATGACAAGTTGCTATGCAAGATGTATGACGAAATATGACTAGTTATGGCAAGTTGCTATGCAAGATGTATGACAAATTATGACAAGATTGAAATGCCATTCCCATGAAATTAGGGGAAATATTAGAAAAATTAAAGAAAATAGGAGAAATAGAAATTAGGAATTAGGAGAAATTAGCAAATTAGAAAATTGAGGAAAAAGATGAGATAGAAATTAGGTGAATTAATTAATAGGTTTTCATCCATTAATTAATTCATGAAAGAGACCTAGGACTAAATAAATAGATTTATTTAACCCACAAAGAAGAAGAAAAGGATTAAATGAACAAATCATAAAACCCTAGAAATAAGAGGACAAGGAATTAGGTCAAGACAACAAGAAATTAATGTAGGTTCGATCATGATTTTGATTGACAAAAGACCAATGTTGATAAATGATTGAGATTGGTTGACAAAAATCAATGACAAATTGACCAAGATTGACAAGGAGATCAAATTGATAGGTGCCAATTGATGAGGAACAATGAATAATCGGTCCAAATTGACATGATTGAAAAGGACAAGGATCGATGACGAATTGATCACAAAATGACAAGATTGACAAGGACAAAGATCGATGACGAATCGATTACAAAATGATGAGATTGACAAGTTGATAATCGCAAATGATTACGAACAAGCTAAAGATGATTGAAAGATTGACAAGAGGACAAAACCCTAATTCTATCATCAATTAGGATTGACGATGTCCAAAATGACGATAAATGAGCATGCACGATGATGTGACAGGATAAGATCGACCAAAATCATGACTGAAAATTGCTATCGACAAGACCTAATTCAAAAGTGATAAAAATGAGAAATGCAGAAGAAGGACTTGATGCTCGTAAATGATAAAGACCAAGTGCGCAACATAGAAAAAATGTTAATGCTACGCAAGAACCCTAAAATAAGGCAATGCGCAAATGTTAAAGTATGACTCCACAAGCGTTGACCATTTTTAGACGTCTACCTTTTGCCCCTCTTTGAGACAATGTGATTCTAAGCGTTGTTTCAAAGAACAATAATGAAAATGCCCCAAATAATAGCAATGACATATGCATGCCCCCTCAAGGAATTGGCTGGAAAAATCTAGAAAAGAGGCCAAGTGATTGATAAGAATGACAGAAGACGATAGGTTCGAATGCATCAAAAATCGAAGATCGGATGCACAAAGGACAAGCATTGGAAGGTGCAAAAGACCGCGACCATCATAAGATGGAGAGCATGCACGTCCATCTAGGTACTGACAAAGATCTATATAAGAGATAAGGAGAAGGAAAAGAGTTCATTTGCACTGGCCAAAGTGGAGGAGTTGTTGCTCATGAAAAAGGACCCTTGCAGAGAGATGGCGAACATTCCAATGGTAGATCACCTTGGGGAATGTGTACGCACCTACAGACGACCGGACGATGTGGGAGTAGTGGTATATAGCTCAAAAACCCATATGTTCAATTTCATGAATTTCGCTTGATTGCGGGACATTGCGGGGCCCACAGGGGAGGGAGAAATGTAGATCTGTGCCTGTGTTTATGGGTTCTGCGCCTGTGTTGAGATGTTATGTGCTTGTGTAAGGTGATTGAAAGTAGTGCACAGATGATCCTGAAAAGAGGGATAAGGGTAGGATAGGTGAAAAATAGATAAGAAAACCCTAATTGGTGCATGAAACAAGGAAATGCCTTAGGAGAAAACCCTAAAACTGACAAATTATGCCCCAATTGTGATGCAGAGTCAACAGTATCCATTGATCGTGCGGGAGAACAGACCCGATTGCTTCATGTTGCGATACAGACTCAGGAGTACGGACAAAGACACATTAGCAAGACTTGGATTATACTATATTATGTACATGTCTGAGATGAGGGCAAACATAGGACTTATCACTGCATTGGCCGAGCGATGGCATTTAGAGACTTCCTTGTTTCATCTTTCGACTAGAGAGGCGACTGTGACATTAGAGGACGTGTGGCATATCCTCTGCATTTCAATTCATGGGGAGATGGTAGTGTACGACCCAACGACAGGGAGAGACTCTTTGTGTAGATTATTCAAGTGCGACGCAGATGACCTTGATATCATAAAGAGGGAGATCCGCTGGGAGACCATGGCAGCAGAGTATGATCAGTGGTATGTGGTGATAGCAGTGGTTATGGCATGCCTATTAGTAGGTGACAGATGAGGACATGGATTCCCTATTGGATGGGGAAGAGTGCTAGAGCGGAAGGTGACAGAGGGGACTGTATACACATGGGGACCATGTGTGCTTGTCATGCTATATTTTTAGTTGCATTAGATAGCATATCAGAGGGTACAAACTTTGAGCTATGGGGTCACACTTTTACAGGTATGGGCATTTGAGCACATAGCCATATGTAGGCCGATTGCAGAGAGACAAGTAGTATCACATCGACCATATCTGTACTGCTATGGGGGAGCACTGAGACAGGGTCCATTTGAATACATATTGTATTGGCGACATGAGCTAGATAGGTTGAGAGATTTCACATGGAGGCCATATCATGATTGCTCTGGATGTTCAGATGATAGTGATGAGCTATCGTATTGTAGATAGGAGAGATACCTGATTGGACAACCAATGAATCACTAGAGAGTGATTGAGATGTATCTACCAGAGAGAGTCAGACGATAGTTTGGAGAGAGGCAAGATGTATCGATAGGCACTACACACTTTGCCCGATCCCATAGAGAGATGAGTCAGTGGGGGAGGATGACTCAGCCACACATAGCATATACTGACTTCACACAGCTACAAAAGAGATAGTGGGATTGGAGATCAGATGTTGTAGATGTCAGGATGATAGAGAGGTATGAGCGATGGTTTGCATGATAGCGGCTAGTGCCATTGACAGATCTTGATATTTTGGTACCTAGGAGACATGAGGACTTCCCACTCACTAGAGAGGAGGAGGATGACAACGAGGGAGAGGAGGAGGCTGAGGAGGATGAGGGGGATGAGGAGGCTGAGGAGGACAATGAGGGAGAGGAGAGTCCTTGGTGCACACAGAGAGATGAGCCAGATCTAGCAAATCATGAGTCATTGCAGGATATACCCATAGGGCAGGAGACAACTAGCATAGAGGAGATGCATATATGTAGGGCCGCCATAGCGAGTCAACATGATCACATTGCTACATTGGAGAGATAGAATTCTATCTTGAGGATAGAGCAGGATCAGTGGTCAACTAAGAGGGATAGGTACAGAGCAGAGATAGCCAGACTAACAGTGGCTTGAGATACAGCAATAGCCTAGACACAGCAAGCAGAGTAGAGAGTGACTGAGTATGTTGGGTCGATTAGGGATGCTAGTGCACATGAGATGGCATAGATGTTATTAGAGGCAGGAGATGAGATGCGTCATTTGAGGACCCTATATGAGAGTGCAGTTCCACTAGAATAGAGAGTAGCGTCATATTGGTCACGATCAAGGATAGAGAGCAGGCCATGCTCTCGGAGGTCAGTGAGCAACATGGGGGTGAGTGGACCTATGAGACCACTATAGCCAGGACCAGGGACAAGAGGGGCTTCATCCTTGAGACATGGCAGGGATGAGGAGGACAGAGGGAGAACCCAGTGATAGAGGCATGTGCTTTGTATGACAGAGACATATATAGTTTGACATTATGTACTCAGCCTGTGGGCCATACGTAGGACAGGCAGTCCAATTTTGTACTCCAATATTTCTCTCTTTGTTTTGATATATGATATGATATGCAACAATATGATGAGATGCAATGTGTTATGGCTTATGTTTACTTTCCTTGTATGGATGTCTGATGCACTGTCTATGTACTATTTGTGTAACATGTATGAATGTTGTTTTTGTTTTTGATGCATTTATAAGATGAAATGGATAAAATGCTTTGTATGGGCTTGATATAATGCAAATGTACTAACCAATGAATGTAGGATGCAGCTTATTTTTATGATTTTTTATAGATTGGAGAACTAGACTAAACTGATTGCCAAGACTGATGGAAGAAATGTTAGTAAGAAGAAATTAGACAGAGGATAGTTAGAGATGAAGGAAAACTTGCTTTCACAAATGAACATAAATAGGTGAGAACCTTTATTTATTGTAGCAAAGCGGATGCAGAGCATCATGGCATGGAAGGCCAGAGCTGAAATGCAACCCTTTTTGCAAAAGATAGACACATCGCACACAAGGAATGAGTGAAGCATCCTAGGGTGCATACATCAAGGGTTGAGGTCTGTGCGACATTCTTAAAGTGAACGTACTTATCACAGACACCCAATGATATAGTTGCCCCAGTTTGTGACAAACATTCCACAAATAGAAAACACAACAAAAAAAAGAGGAAAGGGACCATGAACCATCCCGATCACTCTAAATCACTCAGTGACATCATCGAGCAACATAGAAACATGATTGAAGTCAAAGATAAATTAGTAAAAAGATAAGATGCACCAATTCAACCAAGTCAAACAAACAGTCTGATCGTCAGTGTCAAAAGTGGAAAACAAGAATGATCATGTTGTCTCGTTGCAGGGAATGCGGTACCCCATCGAAGACAGGACACAGTCTGGTTTCGAGTATACCACACCCTATATAAGACCCATGATAATAGTGACAAGGACAAATGATATTGATGTTGAGTGATTGATATGACAATTTTGATCAGTTTGAATGCCTAGTTTGATTGAAAAGTTCATCTATTAATGCATGATTTCATTAAAGCACAATGTTTGATTGATTGTCATTAGATGTATGCTCAGCGATCTATCTATGCACAGAGGGGACCATTTATTGACAAAATGCAAAATGCCAAATTGTTTTTGGATTTTGATGTTTTTCACTTTGTAGGAATTTTGAGTTTTTACAAAAAAAATTTGTTTGTTCATTTTTTAGGACTTTATTTGACTTTTTAGGGATTTTTTCAAGACATTATTTGAATTTTAGGGATTTTTTCAAGACATTATTTGATTTTTAGGGATTTTTTCAGGACATTATTTGATTTTTAGGGATTTTTTCAGGACATTATTTGATTTTTAGGGATTTTTTCAAGACATTATTTGATTTAAAGCTCCAGTCCGCACGCAACAATAACTCCAGTAATTGATCATGACAAGGGGCGCGCACCTAATGAAAATTTGAAAGACATATACAGCGACCAGGACCAAAACATATGCACAAGGACTGGAAACCTGAGTATGCAAGACAATAATGTTGACCAATCATAGGCCTAGAACAGAACATTGGGTTAGGGCAAGGATCGCGATAAACCTGCGAGGAGGAAAAGTACAACTAGGAGTCATGATAGATAACAGAGCAATAGTCTTTTACACATGGTGCCTGTTTGCCAGGTTTTCACCATGGTACTTTCCTAAAGCGCCTGTTTGCCAGGTTTTCACTAGAAGGCGAATTATTTTTCTTTACTTACTTTTTTCTTTTTTCCATCTTTATGACTTTTTTTATTTTTTTATATTTTTTCAGGATCATATTGAAGAACTGGTGACAAAAAGAGTATGCCCAGTACTTTCGAAGGTGCATGCTATTTACAAGATCTGACAGAGGTTCACCGTCTGGGGTTGCAAGCTGATATGCCCCCGAACCATAGGCTGCAGTAACTATGAAAGGCCAAACCCAATTAGGCTCAAATTTTCTTTTGATGATGTCAGTAGATTGTGTATTCTTTGGGTTCACCTTTAGGACCAAATCTCCCACTTCAAAGTGTCACCCTTTGACCTTCTTATTATAAGAGCGACGGAGATAGTTTTGATATGCTTGCAAATGTGTTAGGGCTATTTAACGTTTCTCATCTAACATCTCAAGCTGATACAGCCTAGAGACTTTGTGCATCTCATCATCAATCAAATGTTGCAGGGAAACATGCAAAGAGGGAATTTCCACTACCAAGGGTAAAATGGCTTCCGCACCATACACCAAGGAATAAGGTGTTGTGCCAGTAGGTGTGCGGATGGAAGTGCGATAAGCCCATAGTGTTGGATTCAGCTATACATGCCAATCTCGACCAGCATCATTGACAACCTTTTTCAAGATCTTAATGATGGTTTTATTTGATGCTTCAGCTTGACCATTACCTTGTGGATAGTAAGGACTGGAGAAACGGTGTTGGATGCGAAACTTTGCATAGAGTTCCTTGACATCTTCATTTTTGAATGGACAACCATTATCTGTGACTATTGCAAGGGGAATCCCATATTTGCATATGATATAATTCAACAGAAACTTTGAAATTTGAACACCAGTGATATAGGTCATAGGGATAGCCTTGATCAATTTTGTAAAGTATTCTGTGGCTGTGATGATGAATTTGTGTCTGTTTGCAGATGTCGGGTGAATCTTGCCAATAAGATCCAATCCCCATTGAGAAAAGGGCCACAGAGATATGATAGAGTGAAGTTCTTGAGCTGGTGCATGAATGTAATTTCCGTGTATTTGACATTTGTAGCATTTCTTGACAAAATCATGAGCATCCTTTTCCATAGTGGGCCAATAATATCCAGCATGAACCAACTTTTTAGCTAGACTCAGACCATTGAAATGGCCCCCACATATACCATCATGAACCTTGCATAAAGCCATTTATGCCTCGTTAGAATCCAAACACCTGAGGAGGGTGTGGTCAAATAAACAATGATAAAGGGTGTCTGCGATGATGACATATTTGGCAGTTTGGCGTATGAAGTCTCGGCGTTGGTTAGAAGAAAGGTTAGGTGGTAAGGTTTGGGATTTCAAATACCGATAGATGTCATTATACCACGGGGAATTGGGATCGAGAAGAACACACATCACATCTGCTGTCAAAATTTCAAAAGAAGGCACCAACCACTGTTCGACCAAAAATTCACATCTGTCCATATTGTGAGGCATATTTAACATGGAAGCAATAGTTGCCATAGCATCTGCTGACTTGTTTCGAATTCTTGGAACTTGACTGAAATGTATATCAGTAAATTTTGTCTTGAAGAGATCCACCATATGCTTGTAGGGAAGAAGATTTTCATCTTTTGTTTCATAGTCATCATTCACTTGATAGATGACTAACTAGGAATCTCCATAGACTTGCAGATGTGTAATGTTCCATTGGATTGCTATTCTGAGTCCTATGACCAAAGCTTCATATTCTGCAATATTATTGGTGCAATGAAACGCGATCCTATATGACTCTGGGATAGCATCTCCTTGAGGGGTGACTAACAATATACCTGCTCCTGAGCCATACTTTGTGTGAGATCCATCAAAGTATAATTGCCATTCCTTAGAAGAAGTAAGAGCAAATACTGATTCATCAGAGAAATCTGTCAACATTGGATGATCATGATCAATAGGTGCCTCTGCAAGTTGATATGCTATGATTTTTCCTTTTATTGCCTTTCTCTCAATGTACTCAATATCAAACTCACTTAGGATCGTAACCCAGTTTGCCAGGTGACCTGTCAAAGCTGCCTTGCTAAGCAAGTATTTCAAGGGATCAATTTTTGCAACTAACAATGTCTGTTGATTTAACATATAGTGTCGAAGCTTCTATGTTGCAAATAACACTGCTAAACATGTCCGTTCAATAGTTGAATAATTCAGTTCATAGCCCACTAGTGTCCGACTGATATAATAAATAGCTTGTTCTTTGTCTTTCTCATCTTGTTGGGCTAAGAGAGCTCCCAGTGTCGTTTCAGTTGCAGAGATATACAATATGAATGGCTTCCCTACTATAGGAGGCATTAGAATAGGTGGCGACATTAGATAATCCTTGAGAGTTTGAAATGTTGATTGACATTGCTCAGTCCATTTAAAAGTGACAACTTTATGCAATAAATATTGGAAGGAATGACATTTGTCTGCCAAGTGAGCTATAAACTAGTGGATTGACTGTAACTTCCCTTCCAAACTCCTTAGTTGATGGAGATTGGAAGGAGGAGGCATATCCATTATTGCTTTAACTTTTTTTGGGTCTACTTCTATGCCTCTATGAGAAAAAATGTACCCTAATAATTTGCCGGCTGTGACACCAAAGACACATTTCTTTTGGGTTGAGTCTAAGCTTGTAGGTGTTGAAATGTGGTGACTGATCAGCAAAGTACTGTACACTCAGCACGTATCCTGTTGAAATTTTTTTGCCATTTTTTGTTGATGAAAATCGACATTGTAATAAAACCCCTAAAAAAGGCCGACTTTGTTTGTTGCCATAAAACACATGTTATAAGTGGCTGGGATGCTTAAGGCATTGTAAGGTTGATGTACTATTTTTGTTGGATAATAAGAAAGATTGGACGATTGTGTATGGTGGATGTAACCCATTCTGGGTGAACCACGTTAAATCTTTGTGTTATCTGTGTCCTGTTTTATTTCTTTATCTTTTGTATTTAAATCTGCATATAATTGTTAGTTCATATTTGCTTCAAATCTGCTTGAAACCCTAACAATTGGTATCAGAGCGAGGTTTTCTATAAATTGGTAGGACTTTCAGATTTGAGTGGGAGCAATGGAGGATTCCAAATTCAAGGTCGAAAAGTTTAACGGCCAGAATTATCAATTATGGAAAATGCAGATGGAGGATTACCTATATCAAAAGGATTTGTGGTGGCCATTGGAAGGAAAGGCAAAGAAACCGACCACAATATCAGATGAAGAGTGAGACATTTTAGATAGAAAGGCACTAGGATCCATTCAATTGTGCCTTGCGTCATCTGTAGCATTCAATATAACAGAAGCAAAAATGACTATAGATTTGATGGCAACATTGGATAAGTTGTATGAGAAACCCTCGGCTTTGAATAAGGTATTTCTTATGAAGCGTTTGTTTAATTTGAAAATGAGTGAGGGAGGATCTGTAGTGGAGCACTTAAATGAATTTAATACAATTACCAGTCAATTGTCTTCGGTAAAAATTACCTTTGCAGAAGAGGTTAGGGCTCTCTTGATTTTATGTTCTTTGCCAGAAAGCTGGAATAGCTTGGTTATGGCTGTAAGTAACTCTGTCTCTAGTAAAAATACTTTGGTATTTGATGATATTGTTGGTGTTATCTTAAGCAAGGAAATGTGAAGGAAAAGCACAGGTGAGACTCCAACATCATCAGGTAGTGTTTTGAATGTGGAGAACAGAGGAAGATCAAAGGAAAGAGGAAAAGGCCCTGTGAATGAGAAGTCACGAGGGAAGTCAAAGAAAGGACGCTCTCAATCTAGAGGAAAGAAAGATTGCTGGTACTGTGGAAAGCCTGGTCATCTAAAGAAAGACTGTTGATCTCAGAAAAACAAAGAAGGAAACAAAAATGAAAATGATAGTAAGGAAGCTAATATTGCAAGTAATACTTTACAAGATGCTTTAATCTTATGTTTGGATAATGTTAATGATTCCTGGGTAATAGATTCTGGGGCTTCATTTCATGCTACACCCCATAGAAAATATTTTCTAGATTATGTTCAAGGTGATTTTGGACAGGTATATTTGGGTGATGATGAGCCCTGTCAAATTATTGAAAAAGGAAAGATAAAGATCAAGTTGCAGAATGGTAATGATTGGTTTCTGCAGGAGGTAAGACATGTTCCTAATTTAAGAAGAAATTTAATTTCTGCAGGGCAACTAGGTAGTGAAGGTTGCATAGTTACCTTCTTAGATAGTATGTGGAAGGTCACTAAAGGATCATTAGTAGTAGCTAAAGGTGCGAAGGTAGGCACATTATATCTATGTACTGGTAACACTTACTCTACCTTAGCTGCTACAGATAAAGTTACTGTAGGGATAACAACAATAAATGTTGCAAGAACAGATTCGATAATGTGGCACCATAGGCTTAGGCACATGAGTGAGAAAGGGATGAAAATCCTTCACTCCAAAAATCTATTGCCAGGACTAAAGAAGATTGATTTAGAGTTCTGTGAAAACTGTGTTTATGGTAAACAGAAAAGAGTCAGATTTCTCAAGGTTGGGAAAGAGAAGAAGAGTGAGAAGTTAGAGTTTGTACATTCAGATGTATGGGGACCGGCTCAGGTATCATCTCTTGGTGGCTCTTGTTATTATGTTATTTTTATTGATGACTCAACTAGAAAAACATGGGTATATTTCCTAAAACAAAAATCAGATGTTTTTGAAACTTGTAAGAAATGGAAAGTTTTGGTTGAGAATGAGACAGGAAAAAATTTGAAGTGTCTCAGATCGGATAATGGAGGTGAGTATTGCAGCAAAGCATTTGAATATTACTGTTCCTTAAATGGGATTCGAAAGTAGAAGACAGTTCCAGGAACTCCACAGGAAAATGGTGTGTCAGAGAGAATGAATAGGACCATTATAGA
Organism: Cryptomeria japonica; assembly: GCF_030272615.1. Lineage (NCBI taxonomy): Eukaryota > Viridiplantae > Streptophyta > Pinopsida > Cupressales > Cupressaceae > Cryptomeria > Cryptomeria japonica. The sequence goes on from NC_081409.1 coordinate 82,695,493, forward strand.
ACGTGCGAGGAGCATGAGATTGCATGCTGGATTGCCCTTACATTTTTGGGCAGATGTTGTACATACTGCCGTCTATTTGATAAATAGAGGACCTTCAACCCCTTTGGATGGTGGTATTCGAGAGGAGGCATGGACTGGTAAAAAGGTAAATTATTCTTTTCTAAAAACTTTTGGTTGCGAAGCTTTTGTCCATGTTGATAAAGAAAACAGAACCAAGCTTGATGCTAAATCTCAGAAATGTACCTTCATTGGATATGGGATAGATGAATATGGCTATCGGTTATGGGATTTTGAAAATAAGAAAATAATTAGAAGTAGAGATGTTATATTCAATGAGAAGGTTATGTATAAAGAATAGATGCAGGAAAAGAAGCATGAACAGGACAAACAAGAATATGTGGTGTTGGATGAGATTCCTGAAAATGAAATGCCACAGGTACTTGATGCTCAGCAACAACAGATTGTCCCACAAACTCCTGCAAGTGTTAGACATTCTATGAGGACAAGTAGACCCCTTGAAAGATTTTCTCCTTCTTTGTATTCTATTTTATTAACAGATTCTGGTGAACCAAAAGAATATGAAGAAGCAATGCAGGTGGATGCCAAACAACAGTGGCAGCTAGGCATGAAAGAGGAGATGGACTCCCTGATGAAAAATAAGACTTGGGACTTAGTTCCTTTACCTGCAGAAAAAAGAGCCTTGCCTAACAAATGGGTTTATCGACTGAAGGAGGAGGAAGGAGGTCAGAAAAGATATAAGGCTAGACTTGTGGTAAAAGGTCTTGCACAGAAAAAGGGTATAGATTATGATGAAATATTTTCTCCAATTGTAAAAATGACTTCAATTAGAACTGTACTTAATCTTGTGGCTGCAGATGATTTACATCTTGAACAATTAGATGTCAAAATAGCTTTTCTCCATGGAGATTTGGAGGAGGAAATTTACATTTTGCAACCATAGGGATATGAGGTCAAAGGTAAGGAGAACTTGGTGTGCAGGTTGAAGAAAAGTCTGTATGGCCTAAAGCAAGCACCCCGACAATGGTATTTAAAATTTGATAGTTTCATGGCTAAACATGGTTATCATAGATGTCATTCTGATCATTGTGTATATTTTAAGAGATTTGATAATGGCAGTTATATTATCCTGTTGCTTTATGTTGATGATATGCTTGTTGCTGGGTCTAACATGCAACATATAAATGATCTTAAACAGAAATTAGCTAGGTCATTTACTATGAAGGATTTGGGTGTAGCTAAGAAAATTCTCGGTATGAGGATTACACGGGATAGGAAAAATAGAACCTTGAATTTGTCCCAAAGTGAGTATATAAAGAAGGTGTTGAAAAGATTTAACATGTAGGATGCAAAAGCAGTTAGTACACCTTTGGCTAGTCATTTCAAATTGACTAAGGAGATGTGCCCAAACACACAGGAAGAGGTTAATAAAATGTCTAACATCCCGTATTCATCAGCTATTGGTAGTCTGATGTATGCAATGGTATGCACAAGGCCAGATATTGCACATGCAGTGGAAGTTGTGAGCAGGTTTATGAGTAATCCAGGTATGGAACATTGGAATGCTGTGAAATGGATTCTTCGGTATTTGAAAGGAACTATTACGAAGGCATTATGTTTCAAAGGATCTACTGCTGCTCTAAGTGGATTTGTTGACTCTAATCTGGCGGGTGATATTGATTCATGGAGGAGTACTACAGGGTATGTTTTTACTATAGGGGGAACTGCAGTTAGTTGGATTTCTAGGTTGCAAAAGGTTGTTGCACTTTCAACCACTGAAGCTGAGTATGTCGCTACTACAGAAGCCAGCAAAGAGATGATTTGGTTGCAATGTTTTCTGAAGGAATTGGGTCAGACACAAGAGGATAGCCCATTGTATACTGATAGCTAGAGTGCCATTCATCTTACAAAGAACTCTGCTTTTCATTCAAGGACAAAGCACATTTAGCTCAGGTACCACTTCATCCGGACTATTTTGGAGGAGGGTCAATTACGGCTTGAGAAGATTCACACAAGTGAGAATCCTGCCGATATGTTCACAAAGGCAGTTCCACAGGAGAAGCTGATTTCTTCATCAGTTTCTGTTGGTCTTCTTGATTGATAATTGTGGAATTTATACCAGTCAAGTCCTAGTGTTTTATCCAGCGGATGTTGCATGTACAGTGGTGTTGTGTAGTATCAGTCTCCAAATGGGAGGTTGTTGAAATGTGGTGACTGATCAGCAAAGTACTGTACACTCAGCACATATCCTCACCGGGGTCCGGGGCCGGGCCGGGCCCCGGGCAGGGGTTCGGAGGTGGTAGTCGCCGAGAAAGCGGGGGTTCGGGGGCGGCAGCCCCCGAGAAATTTTTTTTTACCATTTTTTGTTGATGAAAACCGACATTGTAATAAAACCCTAAAAAAGGCCGACTTTGTTTGTTGCCCTAAAATGCATGTTATAAGCGGCTGGGATGCTTAAGGCATTGTAAGGTTGATGTACTGTTTTTGCTGGATAATAAGAAAGATTGGACGACTGTGTATGGTGGACATAACCCATTCTGGGTGAACCACGTTAAATATTTGTGTTATCTGTGTCCTGTTTTATTTCTTTATCTTTTGTATTTAAATCTGCATATAATTGTTAATTCATATTTGCTTCGGATCTGCTTGAAACCCTAACAATAGGTTTCCATTCGATCAAAGATTGGGCCAAGGATGGCTAGATGACTATCTCTTGTGATGGATTTGCATAATAGGTCATCAACATAGTATTCCATCAAAGTATATAAAATCATGGAAAATTGTTGTCATAGGTCTTTGATATGTTGCTCCAGCATTTTTAAGGCCAAAGGGCATCACATTCCAGCAGTAGGCACCCCAAGCACATGTGAATGAAGTCTTATGTTGATCTTCAGGAGCAATGCAAATTTGATTATATCCAGAAAAACCATCCATCAATGATAGCATCTCATATCCGATAGTCATGTCAACTATGATGTCTATATTCGGTAGTGGAAAGTCATCTTTAGGGCATGCTTTATTGAGATCCCTAAAATCCATACAGATTCGGATTTCCCCAGTTACTTTGCTAACTGGTACCAAATTTGAAATCCAACCTACATAATCAATTGGCCTGATAAAGCTCACATCTAATAATTTTTTGAGTTCTAATTTGACTAGGAGAGCCACTTGGGGATGCATCTTTCTAAGTTTTTGTTCGATGGGCTTGACATCTGGTTTTAATGGTAAGTGATGAAGGACTAATTCTGGATCAAGGCCGGGCATATCTACATAAGACCATGCAAAACTGATCTTCTTCTCGAGAAATAAATTACCAAAATCTATCTTTTCTTATTTTGATAGAGAAGCAGCGAGATGAATGACCTTAGGGTTATCAGGTGTACCCAAATTTATCTCTTCGGTCATTTCCACAAGAAATGTTGATTTATCCTGACTTGACGAGGGTATGTCCAATCTTCCACCTTTGGGCACCTCAGAGAGGTTTTCACCTGTAGGTACGTCTTTTATTTTTACTTTTCCATGGTCAGAGAGTGCCTTATGGTTTTCACTCAAAGACGTATTCTTTTGATTTTGTACTTTTTCTTTTTCTTTTTCATTTTTATGACTAGAAGATGGAGTTGACTCCCCAAAATATGCTGTGAAAGCTAAATCAATAGCAAACCCTGCCTTATGATCACCTCGTGGTATGCCTTCCCATAGTCCAAGGAATTCTGCAATGGCTTCATCATTTTGAAAACAATCCAATTTGAGTGGTTCTTGTTGGTCATGTTGGATAAGATGTGGATAGACAAGGGGCATGTCATCATCAGTTTCAAGGAGAGTTAGGGCTGAGATGGTAAGGATAAGAATGTTCATGGTATCACTATCTGAACTGCTCATATCTGATTTGGAGCTTGGGTCCCAGAATGACTCTATCCAAGCATTAGGACACGTTTTGGAAGGGGGAGTTATTTCATGTTTGTCTTCCATGGGCAAATCATTAGGGTCAAGGAAAACATTTTCAAGGGCATAGGAGCTAGAAGAAAAGGAACTCCACTCCCATGCATTGGAATCAATTTCAGGTTGGGTATCCTCAGGTGTTGTTTCATCATCAGAGTCACGCCCCTTTCCACAGGAGGTTAGTTTGGTAGATGAGTGTCCAATTCGCAATGGTACAAAACCTAGCCCTAAAGTTGGATGTCGCATCTTAGGTATAATAGGTTCTAGTCTTCCTTTCTTGTCAGGGCCCAAACCACTGCAGCCATCATATCCCTTTTTCTACATTATAGTAAACCCCTTTCCATACCGCTCCACTAGCAATTTGACAGGTGGTGTATCAGTTTGGTCCTTATAAATCCAATCCATTACATCATCATCCAAAGTTTCCTCGTTAAGTTCACCCCATTTTGTAAATGTAGTGGGTGGTTGATATTGAATGACTGTCTTAGGTTCCTTTTGCAACAAATGTGGTTTGCCATATGATTTTGGAGATATTGGTAAATTCCCAATGAGGAATGTTTGAGCCATTGAATACTCTCCGCATCCTTGGTCCTGTATCTTTAATTTTCCTTTGACAACATCTAACAACTTATTAGGATCCACATAATTATGTGAGTGGGCCTCTCTATTGACTGGGACTTTTTGTTGCGGGGAATCCTTTAGATTAGCGCAAAATTGAAATGGATTACGATCTCCTAGAATTGTTATCTCATTCTCATTGTAAGGATATTTTAAACACTGATGATAAGTAGATGGAACTGCTTTCATTGCGTGGATCCACGAATGGCCAAGAATCATATTGTAAGGGAGATCGAGGTCTAGGACCTACAGGAAAGTGTTTTCGGTCACTGGACCTACTCTGATAGGCAATGAAATTACCCCTTTAGATGGGCTCTCAACATCATCATATGCTTTGATTGTTATTCTTCTGGAAGAGTCAATGTCATTTTCTATATAACCAAGACCAATAACTACTCTCAAGGTATAGATGTTAAGACCTGCTCCGCCATCTATCAAGACTTGTCAGATCTTGCAATTATGGACAAAGACTTCAAGACGTAAAGGATCATTATGAGCGAGCTTATCAGGGGAAATATCATTATCAGAAAAGGCAACGTGTTGGGAAACATTGAGATGTCCAATTTGGGCTTGAAACTGGTCAACATCAATGTAAAGCTTTATCTAGGACTGCGCGATGCATAGGGGACATTTTCAACAACTCAAGAATTGATATTTGTGCAGGTGTCTTCCCCAGATGATCTAGGAGATTATACTGACTCATAGGAGTTGATTTGGGAGGAACTGCAGGAGCTCCTTTTAGGACTATTTTGGATCGATGAGTGGTGACTACGCAAGAAGGACCTTGTCCCTTTATTCTGATGGTGGAAACATACTCACTGGACACTCGAAAACAATTGATGACATTGTTATAACCAGTATTTGCATAATTAAGATTCACTGTTTGGGTAGAGTTTGAAGAAGATGCTTTGCCCTTGTCATGATCAAGCAAAAGAGTTTTGAAAATTGTATGATCAGTGTTAGAGGTCATGTTGGGTGGGTCTACCTCAATTACTCCTTGATCTAACAAGTCTTGAATCATATGTTTCAATTGAAAACACGATGCGGTTTTATGTCCTTTTGACTGATGGTATTCACAATATGCATTATCATTCCACCAATGCGGCTTTACCAATGGTTCTTCCTTGACATCTGGTAACTTGATAAAATTTGCTTGTATCAATTGTTTCATTACTGATTCAATAGGTTCTCCCAATGGCGTAAACTGTCAAGGAGGCCCATCCCTTGATCTAAAAGGTTTTCATTGCTGGTTTTGTTGCTGACCTTGTTGTTGATTATACTGTTCGTATTGCGGTTGTTGAATAACATTACTTGCTTGGGTCTAATTTTGTTGCATATTCGACATATTAGGAGAACTTAATTTCTTTATCGTGAACTTGGGTTGATCTGCATTCACTTCTCTTGCGTTGACAACTCCATCATTAGTGACATTCTTGTTTCTATACCAAAATCTATTTTTGTCCCCTGAATTGTTTCTGTTGTCACTGTCTTTGTTGAGCTTAATGAGACCCTTAGCTACAAAAGCATTTTCAATGTTCATCCCTTTCTTGATGAGCTTCTCAATGGTACTAGGACTCTTTATTTTAAGCTCATATATCATTTCTGGGACCAAATTTTGAATAAATAAGTTCACTTGTTGTTCTTCAGGTATATCTAGGGAAGAACGACTATACAAGATTCGCCATCTTTGTAAGAAAGTCACTAATGGTTCACCTTGCTTTTTCTTTGTGTTGCATAAATCTGACATGGTCACTTCATTATCAATGTTGAATGTGAAGTGGGATATAATCTTTTGAGCCAATTCGGGCCATGTCTTTATGTTCCCTGGCAAATGCGAATACCAATCCATGGCTTGTCCTGTGAGACTTCATGTGAATAAGCGCATCAAATATGTTTCCTCGTAGCTCACTTCAGTACATGCTGTGAAAAATGCCCGAATATGGTCTCTTGGATTGCCTTGCCCTTTATATTTCTCAAAATTAGGTGCCTCAAAATGCTTAGGAAAGGGAGGCATGTACAAGCTCTTGTCAAATGGATTAGAACATAAATCTTGATTTGTGTATAATTTCTTTGTCCCTTTTATTTGCAATGCATTGATTTGTCATTGCAACTTCTCAAGCTATTGTGCAATTGTGTCAGATAGCGAAGATTTTGGAAGCTCATCATTCATTCTTGGGTGTACTCTTTTTTGATACATCATGCTCTCCATTGGCTGTTGATGCTCTAAAATTTCTATCTTTGATGTCTCTTGCATATAAAGTTCTTGATACAGCTCTTGTTGTTGTGGTTGTGCCATGCCTTGACATTGACCCTTTTGCTATGCTTCTTGTGATGGGATCATCATTTGTAGCCTTGGTTGATATTGCGATTGAGGTTGTTGTTGATATTGCATGGACATCAGTTGTGGTTGTGATGTATGATAAAATGTTTTTCCTGGCACATATTGAGGCACATGTTGTTGTTGATGCTGACAAATCAGAATTTGCTGACTTTGTGCCAATTGTTGTTGTCCGAATGTAAATCCCATCATTTGCAAAAAACTTTGTTTGAGAGGTTTCTGTTGTTTCCCATTTAGATGGGGTATGGCACTTGCATTGACTTGCTGTGTTGTTTGTCCAATCCATTGTGGTGGTTGCAAGTTTGAATTGACTTGTAATGGTGTAGAAGACACTGCAACTTGTTGTTGAATGCGATATTGTTGTTGTTGCGCATTGCTTGTTTGCGCATTCGATTGTGCCTTTTGTGCATTCCTCAATTGTTGCAACACTTCTTGTTGGTGCACACCACTATTTGTGGCTCTTTGTGTTGCCATTATCAAAGGATCTATCACAATATTTTGCATAATGGGTACTTGAGTATTTGCCAAACAGATTGAACTTGATGGGACATATGAACTTTGTTGCATTGTAGAATTGTTTTGAACATTCGTAAGATCAGGCACTCCAGTCGTAAAGATTTCTTGCATCTTAGAGTTGGATCCACTTCTAGGTATTCGAGGAATCACATTTGTTGAGGGACACCTATCAACATTTGTGTGGCCATCATTTGATCTTGTGTTAAAGGTGTTGCGTTAAACAATGGATTGTTTATTGTTTCGAATGTTGGCTTTTGTGGAATAGTCACTGTCAAAGTTTGTGAAGCACGCTTACTCAACAATGTGTGTTGATGTTCTTGTTGCACATTTTCTTCATTTAGATGTGGAGAGAAACTTAACAGATCACTGCCTTGTTGTTCTTGCACATTATTTTTCTCATTTGAGGAGGTCACATTACTCATCATATCATGATATTTTTGTGGAAACATCTTAAAGACCTTCTTCAAGAATTTATCCATCTTTTTTGTCAACTTCGGATCTTTAAGGAACATATCAACATCATCGAAAGCATTGGAATCTGATGAAGAATCTAGTAAAACATTTGGATTTATTTCTTGTTGAATGCCTTGATCTGAACCAAATCCTTGTGAAAGAGTTTGTTCCTCATGTAATGTTTGAATTTGAATTTCATGTTGTAGGTTCAGCTGATTCCAGTCAAAAGGTGCATTTTCCCTTGGCATTGGTGGAACACTCCCATATCCTAGTTTCATGGGTACAAACACTGGCTCATATAATGGAGGTGGTCCAAGTTGAACCATTCCATATTGTGGTAATGATGTGTTTGACGAACCTTCAATTTGTAATGTTTGACTAGGTTGAAACTGTGAGTTTGATACATTGTCAATGGGTTGATATGTTGGTTCGCCCATCTTCTTAGATTTTGACCTTGTTTCAACAGGCATGTCACTATGCAAATGCAATATCTTTGGGATTTTTTTTTTATTTTTGATTTTAAAAGGATGATGTATGATATGCAACTAAATGCAACCAAAATAGATGAAAATACAATCTATGGCAAGAATGCAACCTATGTTTCTGTTGTTTTTTTTTAAAGATTTGGACAAACTTTTTGGAATGCAAACCTAAAGACTCAACCTTGGGAAGTTGAAATGAAGCCAAGACCTTAAAGGACAAAGGACCAAATGACAATAGGACAAATTGACAATGTCTCACCTATATGCTTGGATACTAAGTTAGGTTTGACAAAAATGATATTAATGAAAGGACAAATTTTAGACAAGGTCAAGACTCACTAACAACAACTTAGGATATCATCCAAAGTTTTGATTTTTCAAGTTTGACAAACCAAATTTTTGAGACTAAATGCAAGAAGGCAATCATTATGACAATGACTTAGGATATGACATGAAAATGATCTAAGGATATGATATGCCAAGATGATGCCAGGACAAGATGACAATACAATGATAAGGATATGCAAAGACCAATGACTTAGGATATGCAAAATGCAACCTAGGCAAGACCTAATTTTAGCATGACAAGGATAATGCATGAATGTCACCTAAATGGAAATCTAGCTTGGATATGACAATGAAATGCAAACTTAGGAAATGATTTTGAACCTAAGTGCAAAATGAGGATGCTTGCAATGAAAAGGACTAAAATGAAGGGAGATGACAATATGTCCTAGGACTTAAGTTGGACTATGCAAAACCTAGCCTAAAGTGACATGAATTTTGAAACAAAGACATTCAATGTTTTGACAAGCCATTTTCAAATGTTGGATGAATACTTGGACAAATTTGGACTTTTGTTTGGATTTTGTTTTGAATTGAAGGTTGTTGATTTTGAAAACCCAAGTTGATTATGAGCATTTTTGAAAGTTTGTTTTTGATTTAACTTTGGACAATCATGGAAGCCAAAATATTCATTTGACTTTGACTCAAGACAATCAAGCACATACACAACAAATCCTATGGCTGGCAAGGGCAATATTTGTTGAATCCTCTAACCATAAAATACAACACTCAGCTGGATAGCTAGATGCTTGGTAGCACTGGCTCCCCCTTATAGTCCACTCACTTCTCGGGCATACCAAGATTTGAGTTCAAGGGGCATCAATTCCCAAGAACTTGCTATCTCTAACTGAGGAGTACATGAGAGGTGTCTTCGGCATGCATGTATCACAATGCCTGAGCCAACAGATAAAAGGATTTTGGCATCTAAAAACAAGAGATTCTAGTAAGGGCATCCGTTTGGGTGGGTATTGATCCAGTGGATAAATCATCGCAATACCATTCCAGCACCCATTGTCTACAACTTTCATTGCATCCATAGTTATTTAGAGTGGTTCGGAAGAGCTTGGCTTTAGCCCGTCACCACTTTGGGTCGTTCCCTCTCACCAATGCCTGTGCAAAGTGCCAGGCAAATCGGGAGGTAGGCCTAGTTCTAAGGGTTAAAACATGCAATCAAATTAAAAATAGACAAAGCATGCATGGTGTTCATTAACCTTTAAGAAATGAAATGTGCAACTATTTTAAAAAATTGCAAGAAAGATGTTTTAATGAGAGTCTTTGATTGCATCCTGCATAAGATCATTAGGAGTTGCATTTTTAGTCTTCATCACACGTAACGCCAAGATGCTGCATAGAGAATTAGCACCAAAGAAAAACCAGAATGCAGAAAACAGAATGAAAACAAACAAATTTGCAAGTAAAAACCACTGATTTCACCTCTGTTTCTGGCCTTGCACAGGCGCAGAATGCCTCAACACAGGCACAGAACCCATCAAACAGGCACAAAAGTATTAACACAGGTGCAAAATGCCTCAACATAGGCACAGAACCCATCAACACAGGCGCAGAAGTGCCAAGAAAGCTCCAAGTCGCCCTGTTTCTTGAGTTTTTCACCTACAAACAACTCAAAAGCACTCAAAACATGGTTAAGGGGTTAGTTCACATCGGATTCACCAAAATGTAGATCAGGAAATTGAAAATCATCAAAGCAATATTAAATTAGGACAACCACAAAACCTAAAGCAGCTATGAAAGCAATCCCAATCCAATCAACGAAGACATAAAGACAAGATATTTAAATCAAATGAAATTGAAGCAAACCGACGCAGATATCTCCTTCATGTGGCTCCATTTTTCTTCTTTCACCTTCAAATTTGATGTGGATCTCACCTACAAGTGCAAAATGCAAGTAGAAAGCAAGTTGTTGAGAGATGAAATTCGTAGCATAAGGTTACTCGAAAATGTGATTGATTCATCCCTTGATTGAAGAAAATCATCCAATTTATAGACAAATTGGAGAGAGGACAAGATTAGCATGAAGAGATTTGAAAGGAAATTCAAATCAAAAATGGCAAAATTATGACAAATGTATGACAAGTTGCTATGCAAGATGTATGACGAAATATGACAAGTTATGGCAAGGTACTACGCAAGATGTATGACAAATTATGACAAGATTGAAATTCCATTCCCATGAAATTAGGGGAAATATTAGAAAAATTAAAGAAAATAGGAGAAATAGAAATTAGGAATTATGAGAAATTAGCAAATTAGAAAATTGAGGAAAAAGATGAAATAGAAATTAGGTGAACTAATTAATAGGTTTTCATCCATTAATTAATTCATGAAAGAGACCTAGGACTAAATAAATAGATTTATTTAACCCACAAAGAAGAAGAAACAGATTAAATGAACAAATCATAAAACCCTAGAAATAAGAGGACAAGGAATTAGGTCAAGACAACAAGAAATTAATGTAGGTTCGATCATGATTCTGATTGACAAAAGACTAATGTTGATAAATGATTGAGATTGGTTGACAAAAATCAATGAAAAATTGACCAAGATTGACAAGGAGATCAAATTGATAGGTGCCAATTGACGAGGAACAATGACTAATCGATCCAAATTGACATGATTGAAAAGGACAAGGATCGATGAAAAATCGATCACAAAATGACAAGATTGACAAGGACAAAGATCGATGACGAATCGATTGCAAAATGATGAGATTGATAAGTTGATAATCGCAAATGATTACAAACAAGCTAAAGATGATTGAAAGATTGACAAGAGGACAAAACCCTAATTCTATCATCGATTAGGATTGACGATGTCCAAAATGATGATAAATGAGCATGCACCATGATGCGATAGGATAAGATCGACCAAAATCATGACTAAAGATTGCTATTGACAAGACCTAATTCGAAAGCGATAAAAATGAGGAATGCAGGAGGACTCAATGCTCGCAAATGATAAAGACCAAGTGCGCAACATAGAAGAAATGTTAATGCAATGCAAGAACCCTAAAATAAGGCAATGCCCAAATGTTAAAGTATGACTCCACAAATGTTGACCATTTTTAGACATCTACAGTGTGATAAGGTGATCTATATACAAAGCAACTAAGATCTATATGACGATTAACAAAGCATACTAAGATGAGATATTATACTATGATAATGAAACTAACTATGGTATGATATGGATATTAAGCTATACTAACATGAATATGCTATGGTAATGATATAAAATACTTCTAAATATTAAAGATTATGATTAAAAAAAGAGAGGCAAAGCTTAAGACTTGATGAAATAGACTATAATTTGGATGCATTAAACTTGAATGATGGATACTGAGAGAAATGAGGCCTATTTATAGAAATGGGCAATTGGATGGTTACAATTTAATTATCTTAACAAGAGCAAGGATTGAAGGATCTTAAATCTATGTGATACTTTCAACCCAAACCCATTGTTACAAGTGTCAATATGAGAAGGCTTGAGAGGGGAGAGAAGAGGCATTAAATTTCTGAGGAGACATGAGGGTTACCCTATTGGAAACAACAATGAAGGAAGACTGAGAGGGGGGGTGAATCAGTCTTCACCAGATCTACAAACTTGTAGCGTCCTAAAATTGCAACACTTGCAATTTCGACTACATTTCGGTCTTCACGATGGTGACGCAACACGCAACTTGAATGGAGACCCCGAAACCTGATTACGACACTGAAAACTGCATTTTTCAAGTACCCTGGCCTGAACCTCCTTGCACCCTGATGTCCCGGGAGGTGGGACCAGAGCGCCCAGCGCCCTGGTCCCTCAGGACCAGGGTGCCCAGCGCCCTGGTCCCTGGGTCCTATTTTGGGCCCGGTCTCCTAAGGGGCTCAGGTCTTTTTGTTTGCAATTTGGAAATTAACTTTCCCTGGTCAGCCTAAGGTCGGGAAAATCAGTCTATCAGCCCTAATTGACAAGTATATAAATGAAATTTTCCTCTTTCATTCGATATGATGGAAAAGGCATGGAAAATATACTCAAGCATTCAAGCATTCAAGCATTCTTTCAAGCAATTGATCATTTCAAGTCTCCATTCAAGGCTACGTGTTGCATTCAAGACAAGGATTCAACCATTGAAGAGGAGATCACATACAACATATTACTACAACATACAACATACAACATCTAAACCTTCGCACATAAGGATACCAACATCCTTAGAACAAGGTATTAGTACTTGTTTTACAGTCATTTACATTTACAGCTCTTGCTCATTTCTTGGTTAATTCCAAAACCGGGGTTTGACCTAAAGGCAAACCCCCAATCCCTAACCCCCCAATCGTCTTCACTTTTCTGTGTGTAGGTTGCAGGTACGCGGCTGAAATTGAAGATCTAGAATCCTTGTGCAGAGACGAACAGACCCCCTTCGTTTCGCGGATTTTTTCAGAGGACCGTGGCGCCGGGCGCCATCGTCCCGACAACTTTTGCTCAAATTTGCAGGACAGCGCCGTATCGACATTTTACTGCTAATTCCAGGTCCGCAGCTTCATCTTATAACCCGAACTCAGTTTATAAGCGAATCTTTATGACTTTCTATGCATGCTTAGCTTAATTTCCTTAACAACATTCTTTACAAAAGAGGGTAGCCTTGCTTTCCTAACCCTTGAAATTCATTTAGCATCCAATCTTACATTGTGTGGGATTGGATCTTATGAGTTTCAACCCCTCTTTTGAATGTAAAGTCTCTCCCCTAAGTGAAAAACCATCGAATCCTAGCGAACCTCCTTTCTCTCTCCTTGGAGTCGGAAGAGGGGAGACCAACTAGGGTTCGATCGCGATTTTTCCGCTTTACAAAACTTAATCACAAATATAGATCTAATAAACTACAACAATAACAAAGATAAGAAAATTGAAAGCACAACCCACAACATCAAGAATTTTGATGTGGAAAACCCGGTTAAGGGAAAAACCACAGTGGGAACCTACCCACAGTAAGATGATACTTTGCAGTAGTATGTGAAAATATTACAATGGGGAATGCACATGCATTTATGCACATTGCCTAGAGCTCACTTATCAAAAGATGATGCCCTGGAAGGCTACAACCCTCAAGGAAGTCTCAATAACTTATAGCAAGATTCAGACTACATTCCAAAAGGAATGAACTGAAAGAATAGCATCTCCAAATGCCTCATGATAGTTCCGGTTAAGCACAAATGTCTGCCCTGCAACACCAATCTCTGCTAAATCATAATACTAAAGGATTAATCCTTGTTCACAAATGATGCTTATTCTTATAATATAGACACAATGTCTATCACTAAATTACTTGAATATATCACCTATATATACAATTCATCAACCTTGACAAAAAGGTCGACCAAACCCTCAACTCACAATTACAAAATTATATCACATGATAAAAATATGGACAAACAGACCAATCTAATGATATACATGACAAAAAATAGACCTAATTCAAATATCCAGATGCTCAACTCTATCAGAAATCATGCCAAGATCAACCACAACATGCCACACCACCAGAAATACCGCATAACATTAAAATCATCACTGGTTCATGAAAATCACCAATAAATAGCACAAAGATTAATGCATATCATCAAAACAAATAGGACACAATTAGGAAACACTAGCAAGCATGTTAGAATCATCAGTAACAACTACACCAACACTACTTATCAAATCTTCATCGATCAACATTTAAAACTCAAGAATACAACCAATCATCAATTGTCACTAAGACAGATAACTTGCAGAGCACCAAAATACGATCCATCTGAAATGAAGATACACAAGACCATCCCAAACAATATCCCAAGAAATCAGATCAAGACCTAGTCGTACCGAAATATAGCAGATGAAATACCAAGCTTTGCAAAGCACCAACACAACAAAACAAAACAACAAAACTTGATCATAAGATCTTCCCAATCTGCAATCACCAGAAAAAATCACAAGAATATGTTGACATCAATGACAATAACATATCCTAGCTGAAACAGTGCCTGACAAACTCCAACAATCTCCCCCTTTGACATTGATGGCAATATATGAATGTGAAAAATAGTCAATGCAAAGAAAGAAGATATCTCTAGCAAACTCCCCCTAAGATCAATATATATAAAGAAGTTTTTCACATGATCTCTCTCCCCCTTTGAAAACAATGCCGAAGATCTCAAATTAGAAAATCAAACTCTCTACCCCTTAAAATATGAAATATAAATCTCAATAATCTCTCCCTCTAAAACACAGACTACTCCACCAAAGGAGCAACACCAACTCACTAATCGAGATAGAAAGATAAGGCTTTGAAGTGCACCAGATTGATGTAAATCAATGCATATAGTTCTCATCAGGAGAGGTAGATACCCCTAAATTGTTTCTCAAATAGACAAATATATTTGCAGGCAAAGGCTAAGTGAAAATATCAGCTATTTGTTCCTTTGTAGATACATACTCTAGGTTCACTTTCTCTTCACTGACTTGTTCTCTCAAGTAATGATATTTGATTGACAGATGTTTAGTCTTTGAATGTTGCATCAGATTCTTTAACATGTTAATAGAACTTGAATTATCATAGTATATGACAATAGGATCATCATAGATAAGTCTGATATCCTTCAATATTTTCTTCATCCAAATTACTTGAGTGCAATTACTAGCAGCAACAATGTACTCAACTTCAATAATAGATAAGGATACCGAATCTTGTTTCTTACTATCCCATGAAACTAACTTCTTACCTAAAACAAATGTTCCACCAATAGTGCTCTTTTGGTCATCTACATCACTAGACCAATAAGTACTAGTGTAAGCACATAGCATGAAATCAGCATTCCTCGGATACCACAAACCATAGTTCACAGTTCCCTTCAAGTATCTAAATATTCTCTTAACAACAATGACATGAATCTCTTTCAGATCAACTTGATATCTAGTAGCCATGCACACAACATACACAATGTCCAGTCTAGTTTGAGTAAGATATAGCAGTCCACCAACCTCAGATCTATACAAACTCTGATTAGCTTGCGAAGATTCATCATACTTAGAGAATTTACAACTAGTCACCATAAGAGTTCCAATAGGTTTAGAGTCATCTAACCCAAACTTCTTTAGCAATTCCTTCACATATTTAGTTTGAGATATAAATATACCTTTTCCAATCTGTGAAATCTGCAAACCTAAAGAAGAATTTCATCTCACCAATCATAAACATCTCAATTTTTTTCTGCATATCACTGACAAACATCATGCTCAATTTATCATCTCCTATAAAGATTATATCATCAACAAAGACTTCAACAATAAAGATATCATTCTCAATCTTAAAGTACAAATTACTATCGACAACACCTTTATTGAATCCCAGTTTTAACAAATATTTATCTAATCTAGCATACCAGGCTCTAGGGGATTGCTTCAATCCATAAAGAGATTTCTTCAGCTTACATACCATGTCTCCATCATTTGATAATGAAAATCCATTAGGTTTCTCAATGTACACTTCTTTCTCAAGATCACCATTCAAAAAGGTAGATTTGACATCCATCTGATATACCTTGAAATATTTATAGGAAGCATATGCAAGCAATAGTCTAATAGCTTCAAGTCTAGCCACCGGAGAAAAAGTCTCCTCATAGTCAATTCCTTCTTTCTGTGAATATCCTTTGCAAACTAGTATAGCTTTATTTCTAACAACTTCACCAACTTCATTCAATTTGTTCCTGAATACCCATTTAGTACCAATTACATTTTTATCCTCATGTCTAGGCACAAGCTCCCAAGTGTTATTCTTTTCAATATGATATAATTCTTCTTCCATAGCTCTCATCCAATTTTCATCTTTGCAAGCTTCAACATCTTTAGGTTCAACTTTAGAAATCAAACATACTTCTTCAACAACAAACCTTCTTTTAGTCATCACACCTTTATTTTTATCACCAATAATTTGATTTTCTGAATGATTAAATCTTGCATACCTCGAGGTCTTTTGATTGTTCTGATTTTTTAGGTTCCTTTACATTTTCATTGGCAGAAATAACATTTGGATTAATAGTCTCTACTAGATCATTCTTCTTTGGCTCTGCAGTCTGAATAGGGTTTAGAATGATATGTTGACCATCATCATATTTGCATGCTCTGATCTCCTTCCCAAGGTTCTCATCTGATGAATAATGATGAACAACAAATATGCTAATCGGTACTAAGAGGGGGGGGTGCATCAGTACAGAAAAAAAATTTCTTCAACAACTTAACAAGTTAAAATAATACCAACCGGTTGTCTTCATCATTGAACTTAACTATGGCAATACCAGTAAACACAACAAGACTTCAGACAACATAAACTGATATGTCTGAACACTTCAAATACATTCAATACTTGATAACAACTTCACCCATAAACATATGCATGTGGTATACCAATAATACCACAACCTATTAGCTCTACATGCATAATCACTCAAACAAAGAAAAATTAATAATCACATGAAAAATGCACAACTCATGACATACATATTTTTCATGTGGAAACCCAAATGGGAAAAACCATGGTCGGGATGAATACCCAAAAGATTGTTTTGAACTCTTTTGAAGCTCACTCTGTTAGGAGCCTAGTCCGGTTAAATACTTCACAATAAGGTTATGTTAAGAACCAATCATGTTAAAGATCACCCGGTTAAGGGATGGCTATATACCCTGTTAAAGGTTGAAACCCTGTTAAAGGTTACCCTGCTAGAGGATTTGAAGAACTCCATGATCTTGAGTCACTTGGTTAAAGGATTTACAATAATCCTGTTAAAGCTACTCGGTAAAGGGATTTTCCAACTATTGAAATGGTTAGAAGACAATACGTAAAAACTTTGATTTGATAACAACACTACATGCCAAGGCAAATCCTTTTCATTTCCTCTACTCTGAAATCACACTACAATTTTCTCTAGCAAGTATATCATCACTCGGATACACACACCCAACATTTTCCAACACAAACAATAACAAACATCACCAACCTTATAGATAATAATTACATCGGTAACATTAAACCCAAAACCCTCAGCATTTAGGTTTATAATACAAGTGGTCTAATCCTGACCGTCCAATCACTTTGCATAGAGAAATACAATCTCAAACATATCACAAGATAATATGCATCATCCATTCTTCACCGCACATGGGAATCAATAACCCATAATGCTCTCTTCTCATACCCCTAAGAAGAATGATCATTCCCAAGGTAGACATTTAATGCAATCGATCTTCACATGCAAGATCCTCAAGGAAATCCTTCATAGGTACAAAACTGGCATGGCACCTTGATCTCATCCTCATCTCTTAGCTAACTCATCACATGATGTCTTTGGTTTCATTGCGCCAGATGGATTGCCAAACTAGAAACCCTAGAGCTGAGACTACCAACCAGTAGTCACACTTAGTGAAACCACTACATCTCTTCATATAAGTTCATCATCTTCTTCCAATTTGCATACCGGTTCACTTGCACTTATTGACATCAATGACAACATACATTATCATCGTATTATTATTTTGGTTCATCATATGCCAACAATCTCCCCCTTTAGCATTTATGGCAATACTCAGTGTAGCATTGCAATTGTAAGCATCATAGACCAATGTATCTGCATCATCATATATTTTCTCCCCCTTTGACAACAATTCCAAAGTGGAGGCACAAGCTTCTATACTCTACTATACTGCTCCCCCTATGGAGTAACATCCTTGAACACATCAATCCTGAAAGATTTGTCATTGTAGTACTTGACTGATGTGGAGCACACAACTTTAGTTGACTTCATGAAGGGGTAGAACCCCTAATTCACCTCTCAAATAGGTAAATGTAATCTTTGGTAAGGGCTTAGTGAATATGTCTACTAGCTGCTCCTTACTGGAAACATGTTCTAGTACAACCTCCTTATTCTAAACCTTCTCTCTCAAGAAGTGATATTTAAGCTCAATGTGCTTAGTTCTAGCATGCAATATCGGATTATTGGAAATATTTATTGCACTTGTGTTGTCACAAAATATATTCACCAGTTTAGATACAGGTACTTTGAAACCTTCCAATACATGATTCATCCAGATTGCTTGAGTGTAGTTCATAAATGCTACCACATATTCTACTTCAGTTGTAGACTAGGAAATACAACTTTGCTTCTTACTCGTCCATGATACTAATCTTCCACCAAGAAAGAACACTCCACCGATTGTTCTCTTCCGGTCGTCCACATTACCTGCCCAATCAGTATCAGTATACACTTTGAGATTAAAGTCACCATTATATGGATACCACAATCCATAGTCAACTGTTCCTTTCAGATATCTAAGAATCCTCTTGATAACTACCAAGTGGGATTCTCTAGGACATTTCTGAAAATGAGCTACTATGCCCACTGCATGAGCAATATTTGGTTTGCTCTACACCACATAGTGCACCTTACCGATCATTGATCAGTACTCTTTCTCATTCACCAATGCAGAATCATCTTCCTTAGTCAATTTGCAGCCGGTCACCATCGGTGTACCAATCAGTTTTCTCTCCTCCATGCCAACAGTCTTCAATACCTCTTTGACTTACTTGGACTGGGTAATAAAGATACCCTCTTTCATTTGCTGAATCTGTAGACCAATGAAGAATTTTATCTCCCCAATCAGAGACATCTCAAACTCTTTCTTTGTTACATCTGCAAATGCATGGCTCATTTTATCATCTCCTCAAAAGATTATGTCATCTACAAACACTTCACAGATCGATCACCTTTTGATTTCAAGTAGATGTTGCTATCTTCACTTATTCTCTCAAATCCAATCTTCACAAGATGAGAGTGTAATCATTCATACCATGTCCTTGGTTCTTGTTTTAATCCATACAGGGCCTTGTGTAATCTACAGACCATGTTAATATCTTTTGATAGGGCAAACCCATCCGGTTTCTATATATATACTTCCTCTTCAAGGATTCCCTTCAAGAATGTAGACTTCACATCCATTTGATATACCTTGAATCCCTTAAAATCTATAGATGCAAGTAGTATTTGAACACCTTCTAGTCTAGCCACTAGGGAAAAGGTTTCTCTATAGTCTTCTCCCTCTTCCTGAGCATATCCCTTGCATACAAGCCTAGCCTTATTCCTTATAAATGTGCCTTCTTCATTCAGCTTATTTCTAAAGACCCATTTGGTACTGTAGACATATAAAAATGACCATATTCCTAAATGAATATTTTATGTTCATTTCTCTATTTAATTAAATCCAATTTAATTGAATCACCCACATTCTTCTATTAAAATTAAGTAAATTACTCAATTTATTTAAATTAAATTCACTATACTTCTTTTTACCATTTAATGAATAAATCATTTTATTCAATTAAATCCCCCCTATCCACTTTTAATTAAATTCAAATTTAATTAAAATATTTATCCTAAAATTGAATAAATCTAATTTATTTAATTTCCCCAAATTGCAACCAAATTGAATTAAATTACTTTATTTCAATTAAATCCTATTATCCCTCCATCCACTTGTAAAATCCAAAACCCCTTTCTAATCCCTTCTAGAATCTTCTAATCGCTTCTAATTAGCCTAACCCATCATTCTAAATTTGGTCACATCCCTAAGCAAAGGGAAGTCACTTCTCAAACCTCAAAGTCTTTGATAGCCATTAAAGGCTTCCAACCTTCAACCACTTAATCCCCCAAAGTCTTCAATAACCATTAATGGTTAACTCAAACCCTCTTACATGGTTAAAGAATTTGTTTTAACTCAACCTTCACCCAACCCAAGGGTCTCATCAGGCCTTTAATGCTTTGACCATGATTATCTCTTAATCATTTGCACAAAGGTTTATCCTTGGATTAAATCTTAATCCATTGGGTAATCCTAACTTAGAATTGACCATGAGGTCTCCTCAGGCATTTAATACCTCCAACCCCTTCTCTCAACCCAACCCTATGTTGACACTTGTCACCATTTCATTGGTGCAAATTGCAAACATGGATCCCCAACTTTCAAACTCAACCCTTGATTGAATCTTTCAATCCTAACCATCCATTGCCCTGTTTTTGCTATAAATAGAGCTCTCATTCCTCCATTTTGGATATCCTTCAAATTTGTCACACCTATTCTCAAATACATTCAAGCTTTCATATCATTTTTATGCTCATCATTTAGCCTCTTTTAAATCAGGAATTAGTCTAAATATGCATGTTTAGAATACTTTCTTTATCATTTAGCTCAATCATAGACTAATATATATCATGTTAGGATAGTATTTATACTAATCTTGTCATCTTATCATTTAGTTTATTGCATTCTAGAATAGTGCATAGCTACATTTCATTCTAGAATTTATCAAAGCATCCCTCGTTCTTGCATTTGCCATCCCTAAACCATTTTGCTCAGTGATCTGAGAGCAAAAAAATTGGTTTGAGGGACATTGTAAGATAGAGAACCATGGGACCAACCTTGGGAAGCTGAGTGATACATTATTACTCCATAGCTTGCACCAAGAAGTCTTGTGTGTGTGTGTGGACAAGTCATTTAGCAATATTTTCACATATTGAGTTTTATTAGCCCACTTTTCCCGCATACAGGTACCAATGACATTCTTGTGTTCAGGTATGGGTACCAAAGACCATGTTGCATTCTTCTCAATCTGATCTAGCTCCTCTTCCATTGCCTTAGTCCAATCTTCATCTGTAAGCGCCTCCCTAATAGTCTTAGGCTCCATTTTAGAGATCATGCAAGAGTTCTCCTTCACCTTTCTTCTCGTGAGTATCCCTGTATCTTTATCTCCTATGATCTGCTTCAGATCATGATGTAGTTTCACATATCTAGGAATAAATTTTGAAATCTAGAGTGATTCCTTTGTCATTTAGCTGAGCAACACTCAAAAGGTTATGCTTAAGACCTTCTACCCAGTAGACATCATCTGCACTTCTCTTTCCATTCAGTTAGATGGATCCTTTACCTTTCACCAAGCATGGTGCATCATTTCCAAACCGAACAACACCTCCATCATATTCTTCCAGAGACATAAACTTTCTCCGGACACCAGTCATGTGGTGAGAACACCCACTATCTATAATCCACTCATTATAATTGTCAATGCGAGAGACAAGGGCTTTCTTGTGAGACACTTCTTCCTTTACAACTACAAACACTATATCTTCACTCTCTTCATCCTGTTGTTCTCAAATTCTAATTCCCCTTAAAAACCCTTATAATAAAATAATAAACTCTATTTGCAAAGGAGAAATCAAAGAGAAGGAAACTTTAGAGCAACATATGACAAGGTTTTATAACCTTCTACACTTCGAACTTATCCAAAGTTCAGGCGGGTATACCTTAGGTGAATTCCTTCACACTTTTAAACAAAATCCACAGTAACCATTGTCCAAAAAGCCAATGGATCTTATCGCCTCAAAATTAACTGAAACAAAGAAATAAAACTTATGCTCATATTTAGTATCGACCTACAAGATATGTAGAAGATAACCACAAAGAGATACCAGTGCCTTATCCAGGCCACAGAGTCATCTAAATTCAAACAATAATCTCACAATTAAACATCTCCATTAATCCCATCACTTTGGCTTCTATAAAACCCCACATATGTCTGACATACATAAGAATTTACCCTTATCACAACCAGATAGCATTCATCAAATTCAAAGTCTCCCACAAGGAATTTACTGATAGAAATGATTCCTGCATATTTAATTCCCCTCCTAAAGAGAAAAGCTAAGAAACACATCTATTTAAGATTTCCTTACAATCCATATTCAAATGAATAACCCTAGATTACTCAAATAAAAAACAACAAACATTTGCAAGCACACTTGAAGACAACATGGATTCTAGGCTCAAAGTTGATGGTCTATTTATTGATATTTAATTCAAAAAATATTACAAGACACTTAAATGTTCTCCATAAGATTTAAAGGAAGCTCAGATAAATTTCAGCAGCGTTTTCTTACAATTACTTGTGATCCATTTTTAGAAGTCCTGGTATCCATTTATATTAGCATGGATGCATACAAGCTTCAGACCTTTCAAACGAAAGTTTGTTACAAATAACCTGTCTTTTTCAAGAAGCGGTTACAAGTCCTTTTCAACATCTGCGGCTTCCTCTGCTTGTTGTTCTGTTGAAACCTCTTCTAACTTCTCTACATCCATCACCATGTACTTTCTTGTCCACTCCTGGTATACATCTTCAGTAGGCCATGTGAAGTTAATCACTTTTCCCTTCGTCTTGGCTAATCTTTTTCAAGGGTTCCTCATTTTGTTGACCTCTGAATTTAGAAAACCATAATGTAATTTGATTTTCTCTATCTCCTCAATTTTTTTGACAAATAGGGAAGTATCATCTGTATTAATAATTCCTTTTATTTTTAATGATAGGTTGGCTTCTAATTCATTAAGCCATATTTGTTTGTCCTTCAATTGAGTTGGACTGGCAAAACCCCTTGGGAGTAATTCAAATACTTGATCAGTGTACTCTTTCTTGTACAAGTTTATCTTTCTATCTGCATTATCTACTCCTTCTGCTAACTTTTCTAGATCCTTTGTTATGTCACAAGTGGATTTGATAATGGGGTCAACCCCTGCCTCATCATAAGATACACAAATAAATTCTAGATCCTGCTCTCTGGGTTTCCACTTGTCAAAAATAGGCATTAGAATAGCCTTGTCTCCATTGAGCTCATTCCACATGTCCAACATTTTTCTCATGTTTTTGTACATTCATGAGGACCCTATGGTGTCAGTAAAACTCAAAATTGTAGCTCTCACTCTCTCTTCATATTTCTTTGCAAACAGGGCTTGGGCCTGTTTTAGCTTCTCCAATTCATGGGGAGTGATCTCAACTGATTGGGAACTAGAAGGTGCTGAAGATGGCGGGAATTCAATGATGGGGCTAGTAGGTGGAGGCCGTGCAGAAGAAGAAGTGATCATCAATGTTGAGGACTCACCTTGACGGTACTGTCCTGCCAACTAGCTTTTCAACTTGGCAATGATACTATCTTTACCCATTACCTCCTCCTTAGCATTGTTGTAAGATTTTAAAACTCTCTCCAACTTAGCCTGGAGATTTGCCTTTTCCTTTGCTTCTTTCTTTGCACTGCAACACTGAACTTTGTAGTCTCTAGGAATGTTCTTGTAGTCTCCACCACCCCAGTGCTTTGTCCTCTTTTCACTCTCATACCTCTAAGGTAGCTTGACCTTGTGGTGTCCTTTTTCTTTCTATTTTCATCTCTTTTTAGAGACCACATGACTATGGTAGTGTTATCCTTGCTGAAGTTGACTCCTTCCATAGGCTTGGTCTCCTTCCTTACTGCCTCTAGAACCAAGGCATCTTCTATATCCCATTCAGGGAGAATGAGTACACCATCCTTTCCTACCGTGTCTCTTCCTTGCTCAGGAGTGATGGTCTTCAACTCGGTGACCATTTCTTGCTTTATTTCTTCCTCCACCATAGTTGGATCCTTGTGGGGCTGCTCACTTTTCCTCTTCTCAGAGCTAGCATTAAACTGATCAATATTCTACTTCCACACAAATTGCATGAAAGCTCCTGATGTGACAAAGTTGCTATCAACCAAGAAATCCTCACTGGGTTGTTTAATATCAGGATGCAGTTCTTGGCCTTTGAACTCACTGGTGGTTATGTTCATCTCAGCATTAAGGTGCTCTTCCAACATCCCCTCTTCTACTTCATCATAGGTGTAGTCTATCTCCCCAAGATAGCCTAATTGTAACAATTGCTCAACTGTTGCCTGTTCATGTCCTATATGAATAGGGGATTAAGATGGAGAATACAAGGGCTCATCAGATTGCACTTCCTTTCCCACCCTTTGCTTCTTTGGGGAGTCCTGAATGTCAATGACATCTTGTATTTTCCTCTTCCCTCTTGAAGTAGAAGGCTCCCCTATTATTGGCACTAGCACACTGTATTTGGACTTTTTATGTAGCACATAATCACCTGGAGGAATTGCTTTGGCAGATGTAGACCTAGTTAAAACTAATTTTGCCTTCTCAAGGTTATTTTTAATCACTGCCTCCCTCTTCTCTTTCAGTGTCTGCATTACATCTTCAAAACAAAGAATTAAGAATTTTGCCTTTGCTTCAAAGGGGTGGAAATTGGACAAAGGGTCATAGCTGGTGTCAAAAAGGTGCACAAAATCTAGGGCCTTCTTGTAGGCCACCCACTTTTCTTTCCTTAGCTCTTGCTCATCCAAATCGAACTCAATCCTGATGAGGTCTTCATAGAATTGGAATTGGTGAGGTCTGCCTCTGCATACTGCCCATTTTCTGAACACAGTGTTGAAGAAATCTTCAGGGTCGGCACACCTTAATACTACAGTTAATGAATGGTAGGGTTGAAGGAAATCTTCAAAGCCCTTCCAACCCCCTTTAGTTATCACAAACTAAAGTGCTATAGTTATTGGAGGGAAAATGGTCCCTTTACCTCTACCTGTTAGCTCTGCCTCTTGCACACTTCCAATCTACTTGAGGACTTCTGCAATTCCTATTTTTAGTGGGAGCTAATATGGCAACAAAAATGGAGTGCCTCTGAAACCAAACACTTTGAAACTTTGGAAACTGGGTATAAGTACATATCACCCCAATTGTGGACAATTTTGATATCTTTAGCAAACTCCTTTGGACTAAGGAACTCTAAAAGAGCTTTAGGGACTCTTGGATTCTCTGAGCATAAAAGAGTCCTGATCTTGGATGCAAAGCACTTATCAAACCTTAAGTAGCTAGCATCTTCTTTGTCCCATGACAGTATTGTGCTCCATAACTAAATTGGCATCTTTTCTCCATCCTTTTCTTTTACTAGATCCATTCCATTTGCAAAGTAATCACCACCCTTGAATAGAAATAGGTGCATGAGGAGGGAGTACCATCCAAAAGGCCTATCCACTTAGGGAGTAATATACGGGGCATAATCAAATGTCACTACTAGAGAAGGATTTAAATTTTGAGCAATCATTAACATGTAATGAGTTGGCATGTTTGCTTCAGCATCCTCTCCAAAAATCTGACAGAGTGACCAGTATAATCCCTTGGCTCTAAGAGTGAATAGATTTAAGGTGAAAGGATCCATTGTATTAGGTCCTACAATAGTTAATCTGCCTACTTTAACAAAGAATTTTTTAAGAGGCCCATTCCTAAGATGATTCCTCTGTGCATTGTAAACCTAAGCCAATGATTTAAAATTGATGGGTTCCAAATAATTGGACACTTCACTGAGCCCAAATACATTTCTGAACACCTCATCATTTATTACAATGAGGGATTTTCCATTTATGTCCCTAACACTCTTTGTAATGGGGTCATAGTTGTGTGCAATCTGAGTTAGGAGATCCACATCCATGAACACTCCAGGAACCACCAATTTGCCTATATCTAACTCCCAAATACTATTCATTGGGGGTGGGGAGTGTCTCATACTGAATCCAACCTTGAATAAACCCAACCCAGATAATCGTATTTGCGGGTCTCTCAGCCAATTGCCTTTGTCGTACAATCCTTCCCCTATTCTTAGGTGAGGAGCTTTTGGCACCCACTCTTTTACCTTAGCTACCACGTTAGTTGACATGGTTAACTGTTGCAAGAAATCATCACAGATTGCTCTCTCATGGTAATTAAGTTTCCCTAAGAACTCCCTTTTAGGTGCCATCTTAATAATACTATGCAAGTAATTCAATTACTAACCACAACAATTCTATAACATAACGAAACCTCAATTCAAACAAACTGTCAAGTAATTGATAAGCAAAATTACAAGAAAACCTGTTGTTGGCTTGAAGAAATCTACTTTGCACCCGTTTTTTCCCAACAGCTCTTCGAAATTATGCCTACATTCAATTGATGTAAGACCATACACGGTAATCGGGCTCTGAACTGCGACATTGATACCGCATGCTTCGGCCGTGCCTTCAGAATTGAATTCATAGAAGAATTTGAAAATTTGGCTCCAACAGGTCATAACATGTCTGTGTATTCTCTTTTTGCTCTTTCACCATTTCACAGAGCATAACACCCTTTCTTGTTCATGTAGCAAAGTCACGCCAACTGCTAGATCAAATAAAACTTGCATTGCCTTTACCTTCTTACCTTTCCTCATCCGGCAATGGGCTAGAAATCCTTTCGCTATTTCGCAAACGGTAGCTCAAAACTCCTGGTCTTTAACTCTAACTAGGACTTTCAACCTCACTAATTAACCACGCTTCATCTTAATAGCTAGAAAGTTTTGCCATTTTGTAAAGGTTAGGCCGCAGGCATCTTTGGGCCATGAAATAATGAAAACCATTGGATCGACCTCTAGATGGATACCTTTTAACAAGCCTCGAACCTTTTAAGTGGGCCCTTTATTCAAAAATCACTTACCCTACTTGTTCTTCGGTTAACAAATGCCACATGGCATTCGACCATTAGCTCTGGAAGCTCCTTTAGGTTTAGTTCTGAGTCAGCCATGTGTCTTACTTCACTATTCCCACATAACTGCTGGTTATGCCTAGGCGGGCCCTCAACTACCCTTCAAAACCACGTGGCATTTGACACATCACTATTAAACCCTACAAAATGCATCAGCTATCATGCCACATCATGCCTTCGTGTGATTTCCACTTGTCTTTCACCATTTTGCGAACATTAATCTTCATTTAGCTTGCGGCCATGAAACCAAGAGAACCGTTGGATCAAAATAGAGTTGATCGGCTTTTAACATCATGCCTTGCCTATCCTTTAGGCCCACCAGCATTTTCGCCATTTCGTAGGCTTTAATTCACTAGAATCTTACCTTTGTGAATTCATGCGAGCTGTCAGATCTGAAGAAACCCGCTCATTGTTTATTTCTTTCATGACAACCTTACCTGGGCCTACTGCGAACCGCCAACTGAGTGCCTCGTCACTGCTCTTTCATCACCAACTAGAACTACCATCTTCATGACCACCTTTAGCAGGACCCACCATCTTTTCGCTACTTCGCGATTAATAAACCGTGAGCATCTCTAGTCAGTGAATCAATGCGGGTCATTGATCTCTTTCAAACCTGATCGCCTTTTAGCCTCGAGAGAAGACCTCACCTCTAGGTCCCGCCAAACCTTTTTACTATTTCGCGATAGGTAACTTGCTTGCTTATTTTGGCTGTGAATCAACGCGAGCTGTTGGATTCAAAATAAGATGGAGTCTCGTTAAGCTGGCTGCCAATGCACCCGGTTAGGCCCGCTTATGCCTTTCACTATTTCACAGAGACTAACACACTAGCAACTCCACCCAACAAAACAATGAAAGTTGTAGATTTATCTGAGAGTTGCGTGATACTTATGGGGCCTGACAAACATTAGGAAAAGGCATATGAGATAGGCGTAAAATTTTACAAGTATTTAACGACTACCTAGTCAAATAACAATGGGGGGACACTCACATGACTAAGGGACCCATCACTTAAGTGAATGAAGTAACACAAAATTAGAAGCAAAGGGTTTTTATTAGACATTAAAGCGATTAAAACCTAAACCCTAAACCCCTTTGGACTATAAAACAGTTTTGAAGCAACAAGGGCATACCAGACTCAAAACTTCAAAAACTTAGCTAGTTATGGGAAAAGAATACCCATTTTTTAAATAGTGATAACAACAGCTCTGACTGGGGATGGTTGATCGCAAGATCAACACAAGAAACTTGAAAAACTCTGGAGAAACAGACCAAAAACAAGCCCAAAAACAACAACTAAAGCAAACCTAAATATATACAAACAAGGACCTACTATGCATGGACTTTAAGAGAAATAATGCTTCAGGAATTGTCCATGCACTGGAAATTCCTGTATTTCATCATTCATATTCTTTAGAAAGTATGAGTCTTTTCCATTCATGTCACAGACCACAGAAGGACCAATCTATAATGACTCAAACTTCTTATGCTTTCCCTTATCCTGTCCTTTTGCATTCCACTAAAGAACAACATCACCGATTTGAAACTTTCTCAATGATGTCCTTTTATCAAACAGATACTTAGACTGCAATTGGATCTTCAAATTTTTGTTATGGTCTAAAGTTCTAATTTCTTCCACTTCCACCATCTGAATCATTCAGTCCTCCATAGGCTCAGACAACTCCATGTCTTTATCTTGTAGAAACTTATATACTGGAAGAAGATTATTTACTGGCACTCTAGCTTGTGTACCATAAACTAGTTCAAAAGGTGACATCCCAATGCCCTTCTTGATAGTAATTTTGTCAGCCCACAAAGCTAATTTCTATTCGCATTATGTGAATCAGCATGAAGACATAATGATATTGTATGTTGTCATTGATGTCAATATGAGACACAGTGTGAACTGGCACAAGTGAAGAGAGAGGAACCGGCATATGTGTGAGCCAGTTTATATGCCAAAGTGAAGTGGCATATTTGTTCAAAATGAACTGGCATGAAGTTATGGGAACCAACACATGGAAGCACTGTATGACTACCGGTTGGTAGGCAGCTTCCACTTTGAGGTTTCTGGTTGGATTACCTCAAGTCTGTGTGACTCAATCGATGATCTTTGTGTGATGAGTTAGCAGTATGATGGAGGATAGATCATGTTGCCATGTAAGCTCTGTGTGCGTGAAGGATCTTGCATGAAGATGACTATTCCTATCTACCTCAGGAATGTGCGAAGTCTGTCAAACGGTGATAACGCGTGAATGGTTGTCAGCCGCCATGAAAATGGTGGATAATGGATGATGGAGAATGTCTTGAGATTGATTCAAGATTGTTGCATTTAATGTAGTATGATTCAACGGTCAGGATTGAACCATTTAAATTGCTTAACCTAACTAGTTTAGGGTTTAGGGTTTTTGCTACCGACCTATATGTTTCCTATAAGGTTGATGTTGGGTTTCTGTATGAGGTTGTTGGCAAAAGTTGTGATTGTGTATCCAAGGAAAGTGATACGTGATTCTTGCCAGACCAAAGGAGAGAAGAGATACCTGCAAAGTGAATGTGCAGAAGGAAAAGAGGAGCCTAAACGGATCTGCATTAGCATTAAGTTCTATTAACAGATCATTGTAATACTTGTTGACCTCTAACCACTTCAACAGTTGTAAAATCCCCTAACAGGGTAGCCTTAACTGGCTTGATTCAAAATCCCTTAAATCAGGTGGTCTTAACCGGCTTGTTTCAAATCCCTTAACTGGGTAACTCAAGGCTAATAAGTTCTAAGAAGCTAGAGAAGCTTAGGAGATCCTTTCAACTATTGAGTTCTTAAAATCCTCTAACAAAGTGACCCTATTGGGTTTAACCCTTAACTGGGTATCCCTTAACTGGGTGATCCTTAACAGGATCGGTTCCTACCAGAACCTATTGTAATGTCCTTAACCAGACAAGGCTCCTAACAGAGCAGACTTCTAAAGAGTTCAAAAAGTAGCTTGTGGGTATTCATCCCCACTGTGGTTTTTCCCAGTTGGGTTTCCACGTGAAAAATATGTGTGTCATGTGTAATGCTCTTGTCTTGTGATGCTCTATTTTATCTGTTAAGCACATGAAGGTTCTCTGTTTTATGCCTATCTGTAAAACATATTGAACTCACTATTGTGAAGATCTGATGGTTAATTTTACTAGTTTATGCATGAGAATATAATGATACTGTGGTATTGAGCTAAGAGAAAAGCTTATTGAGTGACCGGTTCATGACTGATTGAGCTATACTGGATGTTACCGACTGCACTCTGTTTTACCGGTATCCCTATTTATCAGTCATTTGGAGTATTTGCTGTCAAACCAGTTTTGGACTATATTTGTGTTTGTACTGATTCACCACCCCCTCTCAATACTGGTTTGGTACTAGTGGTTCATCATTGAGTTATCAATTGGTATCAAAGCACTCCAGGTCCTCTGTGTTGTAAGCTTAACCGCTTGAGGAAAAGATCCTAGCCAAATGATGAAGAGGGAAGGTCCAAAGTTCAATAGGGAAAAATTTGGTATATGAAAGGATAGGATGAAGATATTCATCAAAAGCATGGTTGTTCAACACTGGAGTTATGTTGAAAATGTATATGTTGTTCCTACCGGTACTCTCACCGATGACCAAAAGAGAGAGATACAAGAAAATGGGCAAGTCATGGAAGCCCTCATCAGTAGTCTTTTTGACATTGAGTTTATTGATGTTCAGGACAAGGAAAATCCCAAAGAGGTATGGGATGCTCTTGAAAATATCTATGGTGGTGATGAGCATGTAAAACAGGCTAAGGAAGAGAGCTTGAGAGGAAAGTTTGAAGACATGCAGATGGTTGAAGGAGAGACCATTTAGTAGTATGGAATAAGAATCAAAATAGTTGTTGGAGAAATAAAGAGTGCAAGTGGCAAAATAGAAGATTCCACTGTGGTAAGTAAAGTCCTGAGATCCCTGTTGCCGGTCTATGCAATAAGGGTTGCTGCTATTTAGGAGCTGAGATCAATAGACAAGTCTAAGGCGTCATTGGACTCCATCATAGCCAAGTTGATAGCCTATGAGCTGAATAGTTTTGATGGTAGTGTTCAAAAGTCAGAATCAGCTTTTAAAGCTTCTGCTATACCATATAGAAAAGGAAAAGAGGCTAGCACTAGTGGGGAACCCAATTAGAACAGAGAAATGAAGGATGAAGAGTTTCTGATGGAATTTGAAGCTCTTCTTGCTAGGAGATTTTCAAAAGGGATTGGTAAATACAAAGGTAAGCTTCCTTTGAAATGTTTCTCTTGTAACCAGATAGGACATATTGCTATGAACTATCCTAATAGTGACAACAAGGACAAACTAGAAAGGTTCAAGAAATTCAAAGGAGGAAACCGGAGAAATTGTTTTGTGGCAGTTGATGAAGGTGTCACGGATGAGGAATCAAAAGATGAAGAGAATGAAGACATTGTGTTCATTGTTGTAAAGGAAGATGTTGCATACAAGAAGGCTCTTGTCTCCTGGTTTGATGATTCCAATGAGTGGATCATTGATAGTGGTTGTTCTCACCTTATGACTGGTGACCGGAGCAAGTTTCTATCCTTAGAAGAGTATGATGGTGGTGTGGTTTGCTTTGGCAATGATGCACCATGCATGGTCAAAGCTAGAGGGTCCATCTCCTTGAATGGAAAGAGTAGTGCTGACAATGTGTATTGGGTTGATGGTCTCAGACACAACCTTCTAAGTGTTGGCCAGTTAAATGACAGTGGCCTCACTCTGCAATTCAAGAATGGAGTTTGCAGAATCAAAGGTGAAGATGGTAAATTGGTAGCCACCGGCATGCAGAGTAAAGGTAACCTATTTCATCTAAAGGCGAATATAAGTACATGTCTTATGGCTAAGATTGATGATAACTGGATATGGCATAGGAAATTCTACCATATGAACTTTGATAACATTGTAAAGGCTAGTAAGATCAAGGCAGTTAGAGGGTTGCCGGTGTTGAGCAAACTGGATAATACCTTGTGTAGAGAATGTCAATTGGGGAAAATGTCTTCCTCAACCTTTAAAGGTAAATCTTTCACTACTGACAACTTGCTTGATCTTGTGCATACTGATTTATGTGGTCCTATGAAAACTAGAAGTGTGCAGGGTGATAGGTACTTCCTGATTCTCATTGATGACTACTCAAGAATGATGTGGGTCACATTCTTGAAAGACAAGTCTAAAGCTTTTGAGAAATTCAAAGCTTTCAGAGCATTAGTGGAGAAGGAAAGTGGTAAAAGGATCAAGTGTCTCAGAACTGATCAAGGAGGGGAATTCACTTCCAGTGAATTCAACAAGTACCGTGAAGAATTTGGCATCAAGAGACAGTTGTCTGCCCCCTAGACTCCATAGCAGAATGGCCTAGTAGAGAGGAATAACTGAACTGTGGTTGAAGTAGCTAGAACTATGTTGATCCAAGGAAAGGTTGCTCACACGTTTTGGAGAGAAGCGGTGAGCACTGCAGTCTACACTATGAATTGGGTACTCATCAAAAAGGGTAAGGACAAAACTCCTTATGAGTATTGGACTGGTAAGACACCTGTGGTTAACTACTTTAAGGTATTTGGTAGAAAATGTTACATCAAGAGGAGTGAACATCAGGGCAAATTTGAAGCTAAATGTGATGAAGGAATATTTCTAGGATATTCCACCAAGAGTAAAGCTTTCAAGTGCTACAACAATAGGACTCAGAGAATTATGGAAAGCATCAATGTAAGAGTTGATGAATCCTCTGAGAAGACTAAGGAAACCGATAGTGAGCAAGTTGTAAATGAACTGGCTGCAACCTTCTAGGAACTGGTTGTCAGTCAACCTAGTACTAGTAACAGTGTTCCTAAACTGGTGAATGCTGATACTGATGAAGATGAGGATGAAGAAGAAAAGCAAGAACCAGTTAAGACCATTCCTTGGTATGTCAAGTTGAATCATGATCCCAAGAAGATCATAGGTGATAAGGATGTAGGAATCCTTACCAGAAGAAAGATCAGAGAAAACTCATGTATGATCTCTGAATTTGAGGCTAAGTCATTCAAAGAGGCTCATAAACATGAAGACTAGATCAAGGCAATGGAAGAAGAACTTGACCAGATAGAGAAAAATGGTACATTGTCCTTGGTACCTAGACCAGAGCATAAAAATGTCATTGGCACCAAATGGGTGTTCAGAAATAAGTTGAATAAGGATGGCACAGTGATTAGGAATAAAGCCAAACTGGTATGCAAAGGATATGCTCAAGAAGAAGGTGAAGACTATGGGGAAACCTTTGCTCTTGTAGCCAGATTGGAAGGAGTTCGTATGCTTCTTGCATATGCAGCTTTTAAGAGGTTCAAGGTATATCAAATGGATGTAAAATCTGCATTCCTAAATGGTGTACTTGAAGAGGAGGTGTATATTGAGAAACCAGATGGGTTTGCCCTATCTGAAGATAGTGACATGGTATGTAGGCTACATAAAGCATTATATGGTCTAAAGCAAGCACCTAGGGCATGGTATGAGCACCTACATTCCCATTTTGTGAAGATTGGATTTGAGAGAAAAAGTGAAGATAGCAATATCTACTTGAAGTCTAAAGAAGATCAGATTCTGATTTGTGAAGTTTTTGTTGATGACATCATCTTTGGTGGAGATGATAGGATGAGTCATGAGTTTGCTGATGAGATGGAGAAAGAGTTTGAGATGTCACTCATAGGGGAGATTAAGTTCTTCATTGGACTGCATATCCAGCAGATGAAAGGTGGAATGTTCATCACTCAGTCCAAATATGTCAAAGAGGTGTTGAAGACTTTTGGCATGGAAGATAGCAAACCGGTTGGTACACCGATGGTGACCAGTTGCAAATTGACAAAGGAGGATGATTCCACACTGGTTGATGAGAAGGAATACCGATCGATGATTGCTAAGTTGCATTATGTAGTGCATAGCAGACCGGCTATTGCACATGCAGTTGGCATCACT
Organism: Cryptomeria japonica; assembly: GCF_030272615.1. Lineage (NCBI taxonomy): Eukaryota > Viridiplantae > Streptophyta > Pinopsida > Cupressales > Cupressaceae > Cryptomeria > Cryptomeria japonica. The sequence goes on from NC_081409.1 coordinate 82,729,664, forward strand.
GCAAGGTTCCAGAAGAGTCCAAGAGAATCTCACTTGAGTGCAGTCAAGCAGATTCTTAGGTATCTGAAGGGAGCAGTTGACTATGGATTGTGGTATCCATACAACAATAATTTCAATCTAAAAGTATTCACAGATACTGATTGGGCCAGTAATGTGGATGACCGGAAGAGCACAACCGGTGGTGCATTCTTTCTTGATGGTAGACTGGTCTCATGGATGAGTAAAAAGAAAAGTTGCATCTCTTAGTCTATAGCAGAAGCAGAGTATGTTGCAGCTTTCATGAACTGCACTCAGACAATCTGGATGAAGCATGTACTGGAAGGCTTCAAGACCCCTATATCTGAACCGGTAAGTATATTCTATGATAACACAAGTGCTATCAATATATCAAAGAATCCAGTTTTACATTCTAGAACCAAGCATTTTGAGCTTAAGTATCATTTCTTGAGGGAAAAGGTTCAAAATAAAGAGATTGCACTGGAGCATGTGTCCAGTAAGGAGCAGTTAGTAGACATATTCACCAAGCCTCTCCCAAAGACAAAATTTGTGCATTTGAGAGGTGAATTAGGGGTATTGCCTCTTCAGAAGGTGAACTAAAAGTGATTGGTCCACATCAGTTAGGTACTAAAAAGACAAATCTTTGGTTGATTGGTGTTTTTATGGATGCTACTCCTTAGGGGGAGCAGCATGATGAAATAGTGATGATTGTACCTCCACTTTGGCATTATTGTCAAAGGAGGAGAAGGAGTGAAGCGAAAAGATATCTGCAGCAAATAGGGTGAAGATGTGAAGCAGAGAAGATATCTTTTGTATATTGCCATGAATGCCAAAGGGGGAGATTGTTGGCATTATGTGAACTGGCATGAAGACATAATGATATTGTATGTTGTCATTGATGTCAATATGAGACACAGTGTGAACCGGCACATGTGATAAGTGAAGAGAGAGGAACCAACATATGTGTGAACCGGTTTATATGCCAAAGTGAAGCGGCATATTTGTTCAAAATGAACCGGCATGAGGTTATGGGAACCAGCACATGGAAGCACTGTATGACTATCGGTTGGTAGGAAGCTTCCACTTTGGGGTTTTCAGTTGGATTACCTCAAGTCTGTGTGACTCAATCGGTGATCTTTGTGTGATGAGTTAGTATTATGATGGAGGATAGATCATGTTGCCACGTAAGCTCTGTGTGCATGAAGGATCTTGCATGAAGATGACTATTCCTATCTACCTCAAGAATTTGCGAAGTCTATCAAATGGTGATAACGCATGAAGGGTTGTCAGCCGCCATGAAAATGGTAGATAATGGACGATGGAGAATGTCTTGAGATCGATTCAAGATTGTTGCATTTAATGCAGTATGATTCAACAGTCAGGATTGAACTGTTTGAATTGCTTAACCTAACTGGTTTAGGGTTTAGGGTTTTTGCTACTGACCTGTATGTTTCCTATAAGGTCGATGTTGGGTTTCTGACTGAGGTTGTTGGAAAAAGTTGTGAGTGTGTATCCAAGAAAAGTGATATGTGATTCTTGCCAAACCAAAGGAGAGAAGAGATACTTGCAAAGTGAATGTGCAGAAGGAAAAGAGGAGCCTAAATGGATCTGCATTAGCATTAAGTGTTGTTAACAAATCATTGTAATTCTTGTTGATCTCTAACCACTTCAACAGTTGTAAAATCCCCTAACAGGGTAGCCTTAACTGGCTTGATTCAAAATCCCTTAAATTGGGAATCGGGTAACTCGAGGCTAATGAGTTCTGAGAAGCTAGAGAAGCTTAGGAGGTCCTTTTAGCTATTGAGTTCTTAAAATCCTCTAACAAGGTGACCCTACCGGGTTTAACCCTTAACTGGGTATCCCTTAACCAGGTGATCCTTAATAGGATCGGTTCCTACCAGAACCTATTGTAATGTCCTTAACCAGACAAGGCTCCTAATAGAGTGGACTTCTAAAGAGTTCAAAAAGTAGCTTGTGGGTATTCATCCCCACTGTGGTTTTTCCCAGTTGGGTTTCCATGTGAAAAATATGTGTGTCATGTGTAATGCTCTTGTCTTGTGATGCTCTGTTTTATCTGTTAAGCACATGAAGGTTCTATGTTTTATGCCTGTCTATAAAACATATTGAACTCACTATTGTGAAGATCTGATGGTTAAGTTTACTAGTTTATGCATGAGATTATAATGATACTATGGTATTGAGCTAAGAGAAAAGCTTATTGAGTGACCGGTTCATGACTGATTGAGCTATACTGGATGTTACTGGCTACACTCTGTTTTACTGGTATCCTTGTTTATCAATCATTTGGAGTATTTGCTATCAAACTGGTTTTGGACTATATTTGTGTTTGTACTGATTCACCCCCCCCCTCTTAGTATCGGTTTGGTACTAGTGGTTCATCATTGAGTTATCAATTTCAACTTTTGATCCCATGACCTCTTGTTCTCTTCTAAGATTTTCTTAATAATGTTGAAGAGTATTTTATTATTGGATTCAGCTTGTCCATTTCCTTGAGGATGATAGGGTGAAGAGTAGGACATAATTATCCCATGACTAGTGCAAAATGTAACAAACTCTTTAGACCTAAAACTCATAGCATTGTCCATTACTAATTTTGTAGGGACTCCAAATCTAGTTATATCATTATCTATCAGGAAATCAATGACAACTTTACTTGTAGCTCTCCTTGTGGGTATGGCTTCGATCCATTTAGTAAAATAGTTAGTTGCTACTATAATCCACCTGTGGCCTCTTCCTGATCTTTCAAAAATTTCTCCAATCAAATCAATGCCCCACTCGGCAAAAAGGGCTTCCACTATGACCGGATTTAAAGGTAAAGCTCCTTCATATTTTAGCTTGGATGAAAACCTTTGGCACGGGTCACATTTCCTAACATGTTCAAGAGAATCTTTAAATAAGGTGGGCCAATAGTACCCAACTCAGACTATCTTTCCAGTTGTTGTCTTAGCAGAGTAATGACCTCTGCATACTCCATCATGCATTTGAATCAACACTTTCTTGGCTTGGAACTCATCCAAACACATTAGTAATGCCCCATCCCCATTTCTCCAAAAAAGGTCACCCTGAATGAGAACATATTTTTGAGACTTAAGCTTTAGTGTCCTTTACTGATTTTGGGCCATTCCTTCTAAAAATGTAGCATCTCTCAAGAAATGTACTACTTCTGAATACTAGGATTGTTGTTCAATGCTGGTGACTACAATGTTTTCAACCTCAACATTGTTTATTTCAATATCAAGAAGATTGGATTTAGCCATAATCTTGGCCAGGCCTAAGCCTCTAACCAATTTGGTGATCTTTATTTCCAAATCAAATTTTTGGATTCTGTTAATCCATCTGCACCTTTTGCCTATAACCTCAGATTGGGACAAAATGTCCTTGACTACAGCATGTGGAACATAAGCGACTACTTGTGCATTCACAAGATATAGCCTGAAAGGCTTAACAACTTTAACCAAAGCATATGCCTATTTTTCCATGATTTCATATCTTAATTCTACTGCTTGTAAAGACTTGCTATAGAAGGCTATGGGATGTTCATGTCCCTCATTGTCCTTTTGCAACAATACTGCTGCTACTGTATGATGTGAAGCAAAAGAGAACAAAGAAAAAGGCTTACTATAATCCGGGGATTTCAACACAGGTGCTTCCTGAATGGCTTTTTTAATCTCAGCAAAAGCCTTTGAAGCTTCTTGATCCCAACAAAACTTGGTATCCTTCTTGAGTAGTCTAACAATAGGCTCTACCAACTCTACAAAGTTTGCAATGAATCTTCTAACAAAATTAACTTTGCCTAAAAAGGATTGAATACCTTTGACACTCTTTGGTTTAGGCACATTGTTTACTGCTTCAATTCTTTCAAGGTCTATCCTTACCCCTTCCTTGGAGACAATATGCCCCAGCAAATTCCCTTCAGTAACAACAAAATGACACTTCTTGGGGTTTAATGACACATTAAATTCCAAAGCCTTATTGAACACTTTTTCCAAATGTCCACAGTGGTCATCAACCCTTTTAGAGAAACATGTTAAATCATCTTGGTACACTACCATGATGATGTTGATAAATTCTTTGAAGGCTACATCCATAGCTCTCTAAAATGTAGCTCTAGCATTTTTTAATCCAAATGGCATTCTTACATAAACATATGTTCCCCAAGGGGTGGTGAAAGTGGTTCTGAATTGCTTAGATTCCTTCACTAGCACCTAATTATACCCTGAAAAATTGTCCATCATTGACAAATGATCATAGCCAATTACTCTTTGTAGCATGGCTTCCATATTGGGTGAAGAATAATTATCCTTCAGGGAAGCAACATTTAAATTTCTAAAATCAACACACAATTTGATGTCACCATTTTTCTTTCTAATTGGGACCAAATTGGAGACCCATGAAGAATGTCTTATAAGTTCAATAATTCCCCCTTCTCTTAGCTTAGTTAATTCTTGCTGCATCTTGGTTTCTAGTAGGGGATTAATAGGTCTCTTCTTTTGTCTGAAAGGCTTAGCATCTGGAAGTAAAGGAACTTCATGCTGAAACAGGTCTTGTCTATACACCTTTAGGTCTTCATAGGACCAAGCAAACACATGCTTATATCTTTTCAATAAATTAATAAGATTAGTTCTAACATGAGGAGGCAATTTTTTTCCAATGTATACCAACTTAGGTGATAGTTCTATCCCCAAGTTTACTTCCTCCAATTCTTCTGGCTTGGTAGTAGATTGCTGGTGCAGGTGACTATCATTATAGCTGAACATGCCCTCAAGCTCTACCAACCCTTTTGGTATCTCATTTGTTTCCAACTGAACCAAGTCATTACTGAATATTGTCTCTTTGTTGTCAATAACCTCTACTAATGCATTGCAGTCAATTTTCTGTCTATCATAATCATCGATGCATTGTATGAACCTAAGAATATCTTCATCATCAGCAAAAACTTGCCAATTATACACATTATCAGGGATGGTAGGCCTAGATTTTATTTCCATAGTGGATATGCCGGTTAGTGTTGCATCATCATTTTTCAATGCAACATTGGCTAAAAAGTCTACCATGATATTCTTCGATCTCTCTATCCAATTAATAGAAAAAGCACTAAAATGCTCAATTACATCCCAAACTGCATGCTTATATCTTTTCAATCTATCATTTTTTTATGCATATTTAGATCTTACCTGAGAGACAACCAATTTTGACTCTCCTAAAACTTTCAACAGTTGTATCACATGCCTCTTTGAACTTCAAGCCTCATTAACAAAGCTTCATATTCTGTAGTGTTATTTGTGCACTGAAAGGCTAATAAAAAAGAATATTTAAAAGTCATATTTGATGGGGATACAAAAAGAACCCCTGCTCCAGACCCTTCTTTGGAGCAAGCTCCATCAAAATACATTTGCCATAGACCATGCTATTGTGATTCTAATTCAATCACAATGGAGTCAATATTTTTTAACTGAGGCAAAATTGGTTGTATTCTAAAGTTGTCAAGATCCACATCAATCATACAATTGAGCATGCTAGGATCCACAGTTTCAATTACTCTAGGAGCACGTGGTTCTCTGTATAACTTGACTTGATTGCCATTTATTGGGATGATAGCATAAGATAAATCCAATTGGACATTTCCACCTACTGCTACTGCCCATTGTCTAGATAATAACATGCCATAATGAGGCTTAGTGTCAGTGACAATAACATCCATCTTATAGGTTGCTTCAGGGAAGGCTTCTATCTACACTTCAACATCTTTCATTGTATCTATTACAGGCACTTCTCTGTTATCCATAGCATAACATTTCCCATATATCATAGTCACTGATAGTCCTAATTCTTTCATAACACCATAAGGCATTACATTAGCGGTAGCACCTGAATCTATCATACAATTTTTTATCAACTGGTTATTTACTAACAAAGTGACATAAAAAGGATCTACCTATGAAGGCTCTTGAGTAATAGTTGTTCCAACATAAACCTCTAGGGTTTGGAACTCCTGATCCTTTCCATTTTTAACTGAACTGGTTGGTAGGGCTGTGTTACTGTCAGATATATTAGAAAACAAAGACAAGGCAGCTTCTCTACGTTCTTTTATTTTTAGTAACTCTATTAATGGGATAGTAACTTTCATTTGTGTAAGAGCCTAAGCCATGTCAAATATGGAATTGCTACTCAACTCAACATTAGCTTTAACTCTTTCTACCTTAGGCTGAATCACCTTCTTTGTTGTGGCAACTCCTTGTATATCATTGGTATTTTTATCATCTGTACTCTTGGGTACATCTTTAATTTGATCTTTCTTTTCTTGACCCATTTGAGGGGTAGTAGCACTACTTGTTGCCTTTTTCTCAAAAACCTCTTTTATAAACATAGAACCAGGTTCACCCTGATCACTATCCTTTTGGGTGTTCCTTAGGTTATAATTGTGTTTTGCCATAGCTATAGCAGCTTTGGTGAGATTTTTCACTTCTTCCTCACTAGGCCTTCTAAGATGAACTTCTTCATCTTCAATGGTTACCACATTCAAAGTAGGATGCCAATCAAGTGTTAGTTGTCCTTGAAAAGACCTTTTACTGTCTAGCACATCACTTTCTACAATGGTTTCAAACATATTAATATCAGGCTCAACCTCTTGCCTTATGGACTCTTCAAGGGCTTGAGAAACTGCACACTGATGAGGAGAATGTGGCCCATCACAAGCAATACACCAAGGAGTGTTCTCTATGTTGTGAATGTTTTTTCCTTTTAAGGGATTAGGGGTGTCTTGGCTTTGAACATTTTTAGGCTTCTCATTCTTGGGTTTACCATCCTTCTAGTTGGTATTATAAGGCATATCATGCAATCTGGGACGTCTATCTTGCCAATTATAGTGAGGCTTATCATTTTTATTTACCTTAGCAGTTAGATCTTTCATAGCAGTGACTAACTTTTCTATCTTATCTTCCTCCTTAGCAACTTTTTTTGGTTGTTGTTTTGTTTCCTGCCATAGCCTACCATCAGTTCTTCTTCCTAGTTTTCTGGATGCTTTCCTATTACTCTCCACATTGATAGCAATTCTGAAAGCATCTCTCAGGCTATGTGGACTCTTATCCCTTAAAATATAATCCATTTTGGAATCAAATGCATTATAATAGGTGTTCAGGCACATGTTATCATCTAGTCTCATCACTTGATACAACCTATGCATGGCTTTCTAAAATCTAGCATTGAAATCGGTGACCATTTCATTATTATATTTTCTACTATTATTGAATTCATTTAACATGAAACTCACATTTGCTTTGTCACCATATTGTTCTTGAAAGCAATTTTTGAAATCCTCCCAAGACCCAATGCTATTAACAGGGAGACCTCTATACCAATCTCTTGCATCATCTATTAGGGACTAGACAAATAACTTTATTATGACATCTTCATCAGTTATCTCATAATCATTTATCAAGTCACCAAAAGTTTTTAAATGCTCCTCTACACTAATTGCATTATTTCCAGCAAACTTAGGGAGTCTATCTCTTAACTCAGTAGGAACATGGTTGGGATATCCTGGGATTCCATCAAAAAATAACTGCTTGTACTACTCTAAGTTGATGGGTCTCCTTTGGAAAGGGTTAATAACATTATTATTACCCATGTTCATTCTCATAGTAGGGTTTTGAGTTTGAGATATCTGGTTATTCTGATTAATTACACGAGCTTGACTGGCCATTGGTGTATTGATAGGCAAAGTGGACTAAACCTTAACAGGGGGGGGAAAAACTTGTTGAGGAATGGGCTTGTTTAGATCTTCTGATGGGAAAATGATAGGGGGAGCTTTTAGGTAACCAATTTTTCTCTTAACTTCCTGGTTAGCTGCCTCTAATTTATCTTTCTCTAGCTCCATTTTTAGATCTTCTTTCTCTTTCCTCATTCTTTCCATTTCCCTTTCATGTCTTGATAATCAATGAGAGATGTCCACCGTAGTCTTTGATCCTGACCCGCCTTCCATGCATTTTTACTTTCCTTTATCAACCTCATTTCTAATAGGTAGTGGGTCACTAAAAACCTCCTTATTTGGTTGGATTACTAACTTATATGCTGGTTTGGCTTTGGGGACTAGAATTTCCCTAATCATAGGACCTCCATCATCACTCTTTTCCTTTTCTTGGGCCAACAATTCAAGATCAGCAATCTGCCTAAGAAGCCTATCTCTTTCCATCAATTTTGCTTTGACTTCCTTCTCCCTATTTGCCTCCTTTTGGGCTCTTAAGGAGATTAAGTGATGAACCTTTCTATTTAGGTCTTCTATTTCTTGGGACACTTCATCTTCATCAGGGAAAATGTCCTCAGAGTCAGATACATTAACTTGGTCTATATCAATTAAGCTAATGTTTCCATCAACTGTTCTAGGCACATAATGTCTGACTACATTAGAATTACTTTTGTCTTTTCTAGAAAAACTAGCATGAGATATATCTTGATTTTAAACTTGAACATCATCAATATTTCCAAATAATGTATAATGAAAACCTAAAAATCATGTTCAGATTCTCGGGAAGAAGAATTAGACTTTGCATATATAGGTCTATTAGATACCTTACTAGTATTGTTACTTTTCTGCACCCATGAAGCATTTGATGGCTCATGTTGTACTGATCTTTTTTGACCTCTTCATGACTATTCAGGTAATCCTTCTTGCAACGTCTCATGAGGATGTTTCCTCATGAAGAACCTAGTGTTCTTTCCTCCTTGCATTATGCTTATTTCCTTTTTAGAATTTTCTTATTTTAACAAGACTGGTTGAACTAATAGAGTTGCCACCCACATATCTATGGGAAATATGAAAACAAGCTTTTGAACAAAATACTGCAAATCTTCAGACCAACATTACGTATCAAATATCATGCAAATTTCTTTAAATGAATATATCAAGACAACACCGATATTTTATTGAAACACCAATCTGCATCTGGATTCATAGTATGACTCTCCCCAGCAGAGTCACCACTTTTGTTGTTCTCCAATTCTGATTGCCCTTAAAAACCCTTATAATAAAATAATAAACTCTGTCTGCAGAGGAGAAATCAAAGAGAAGGAAACTTTAGAGCAACATATGACAAGGTTTTATAACCTTCTACACTTCGAACTTATTCAAAGTTTAGGCGGGTATACCTTAGGTGAATTCCTTCACACTTTTAAACAAAATCCACAGTAACCATTGTCCAAAAAACTAGTGGATCTTATCACCTCAAAATAAATTGAAACAAAGAAATAAAACTTATGCTCATATTCAGTATCGACCTACAAGATATGTAAAAGATAACCACAAAGAGATACCAGTGCCTTATCCAGGCCATAGAGTCATCTAAATTCAAACAATAATCTCACAATTAGACATCTCCATTCATCCCATCACTTCGGCTTGTATAAAACCCCACATATGCCTGACATACATAAGAATTTACCCTTATCACAACCAGATAGCATTCATCAAATTCAAAGTCTCCCACAAGGAATTTACTGATAGAAATGATTCCTGCATATTTAATTCCCCTCCTGAAGAGAAAAGCTAAGAAACACATCTATTTAAGATTGCCTTACAATCCATATTCAAATGAATAACCCTAGATTACTCAAATCGAAAACAACAAACATTTGCGAGCACACTTGAAGACAACACGGATTCTAGGGTCAAAGTTGATGGTCTATTTATTGATATTTAATTCAGAAAATATTACAAGACACTTAAATGTTCTCCATAAGACTTAAAGGAACCTCAGATTAATTTCTACAATGTTTTCTTACAATTACTTGTGATCCTTTTTTAGAAGTCCTGGTATCCATTTATATTAGCATGGATGCATACAAGCTTCGGACCTTTCAAAAGAAAGTTTGTTACAAACAACCCATCTTTTTCAAGAAGCGGTTGCAAGTCCTTTTCAACATCTGTGGCTTCCTCTGCTTGTTGTTCTGTTGTAACCTCTTCTAACTTCTCTACATCCATCACTGTGTACTTTCTTGTCCACTCCTGGTATACATCATCAGCAGGCCACGAGAAGTTAATCACTTTTCCCTTCGTCTTGGCTAATATTTTCCAAGAGTTCCTCATTTTGTTGACCTCTAAATTTAGAAAACCATAATGTGATTTGATTTTCTCTATCTCCTCAATCGTTTTGACAAATAGGGAAGTATCATCTGTATTAATAATTCCTTTTATTTTTAATGATAGGTTGGCTTCTAATTCATTGAGCCATATTTGTTTGTCCTTCAATTGAGTTGTACTGGCCAAACCCCTTGGGAGTAATTCAAATACTTGATCAGTGTACTCTTTCTTGTACAAGTTGATCTTTCTATCTGCATTATCTACACCTTCTACTAACTTTGCTAGATCCTTTGTTATTTCACAAGTGGATTTGATAATGGGGTCAGCCGCTGCCTCATCATAAGATACACAAATAAGTTCTAGATCCTGCTCTCTGGGTTTCCACTTGTCAAAAATAGGCATTAGAATAGCCTTGTCTCCATTGAGCTCATTCCACATGTCCAAAATTTTACTCATGTTGTTGTACATTAATGAGGACCCTATGGTGTCAGTAAAACTCAAAATTGTAGCTCTCACTCTCTCTTCATATTTCTTTGTAAATAGGGCTTGGGCCTATTTTAGCTTCTCCAATTCATGGGGAGTGATATCAACCAATTGGGAACTAGAAGGTATTGGAGATGGTTGGAATTCAATGATGGGGCTATTTGATGGAGGCCGTGCAGGAGAAGAAGCGATCATCAATGTTGAGGACTCACGTTGATGGTACTATCGTACCAACTAGCTTTTCAACTTGACAATGATACTATCTTTACCCATTACCTCCTCCTTGGCATTGTTGTAAGCTTTTAAAACTATCTCCAACTTATCTTGGAGATCTGCCTTTTCTTTTGCTTCTTTCTCTACCACTGCAACATTGAACTTTGCAATCTCTAGGACTATGCTTGCAACCTCCACCACCCCAGTGCTTTGTACTATTTTCACTATCATACCTCCAAGGTAGCTTGACCCTGCGGTGTCCTTTTTCTTCCTATTTTCATCTCTTTTCAGAGACCACATGACTAGGGCAACGTTATCCTTACTAAAGGTGACTCCTTCCATAGGCTTGGTCTCCTTCCTTACTACCTCTAGAACCAAGGCATCTTCTATATCCCATTCAGGGAGAATGAGTACACCAGCCTTTGTTACCATGTCTCTTCCTTTCTCAGGAGTGATGGTCTTGAACTCGATGACCATTTCTTGCTTTATTTCTTCCTCTACCATAGTTGGATCCTTGTGGGGCTACTCACTTTTCCTCTTCTCACATCTAGCATTAAACTGATCAATATTCTGCTTCCACATGAATTGCATGAAAGCTCCCGATGTGGCAAAGTTGCTATGAGCCAAGAAATCCTCACTGGGTTGTTTAATATCAGGATCCAGCTCCTGGCCTTTGAACTCACTGGTGGTTATGTTCATCTCAGCTTTAAGGTGCTCTTCTGGCATCCCCTCTTCTACTTCATCATAGGTGTAGGCTCTCTCCCCAAGATAGCCTAATTGTAACAGTTGCTCAGCTGCTGCCTGTTCATCTCCTATATGAATAGGGGATTGAGATGGGGAATACAAGGGCTCATCAGATTGCACTTCCTTTCCCACCCTTTGCTTCTTTGGGGAGTCCTAAATGTCAATGACATCTTGTATTTTCCTCTTCCTTCTTGAAGTAGAAGGCTCCCCTGTTGTTGGCACTAGCACACTGTATTTGGACTTTTTATGTAGCACATAATCACCTGGAGGGATTGCTTTGGTAGATGTAGACCTAGTTAAAACTAATTTTGCCTTCTTAGGGTTAATTTTAACCACTGCCTCCCTCTTCTCTTTTAGTGTCTGCATTACATCTTCAAAACAAAGAATTAAGAATTTTGCCTTTTCTTCAAAGGGGTGGAAACTGGACAAAGGGTCATAGTTGGTGTCAAAAAGGTGCACAAAATCTAGGGCCTTCTTGTAGGCCACCCACTTTTCTTTCCTTAGCTCTTTCTCATCCAAATCGAACTCATTCCTGATGAGGTCTTCATGGAATTGGAATGTGTGAGGTCTGCCTCTGCATACTGCCCTTTTTCTAAACATGTCGTTGAAGAAATCTTCAGGGTTGGCACACCTTTATACTATAGTTGATGAATGGCAGGGTTGAAGGAAATCTTCAAAGCACTTCCAACCCCCTTTAGTTATTACAAACTGATGTGCTATAGTTATTATAGGGAAAATGGTCCCTTTACCTCTACCTGTTAGCTCTGCCTCTTGCACACTTCAAATATGCCTAAGGACTTCTGCAATTCCTATTTTTAGTGGGACTTGATATGGCAACAAAAATGGAGTGCCTCTGAAACCAAACACTCTGAAAACTATGGAAAGTGGGTATAAGTACATATCACCCCAATTGTGGACAATATTGACATCTTTAGCAAACTCATTTGGCCTAAGGAATTGTAAAAGAGCTTTAGGGACTCTTGGATTCTTTGAGCATAAAAGAGTCCTGATCTTGGATGCAAAGCACTTATCAATGTTGGTATTTTGGTATGGTTTTGTCATTGATTTCAACGCCTACTAAAACACTAGCACTTTGGAGATCCAGCAACATTCACCGGCAAGCATGTAACTATTGCACAGTTACTGGTATATGGTTCACCAACAGGATATAATGATCACCGGCACTTGGAATGATATGGAAGACACTTGGTAATGTCAAAGACATCGTGTGGACACTTTGTTTTGAAGAATTAATCATTGGTATAATCATATTTGCATATTTTCTTTTACCGGCAAATAGGTCTAGGGTAACCTAGGGTTACACCGGTAGGTTTATCTTTTCTAGATCAACATGGCATGCTATGGAGATGATTTATTATTGTTGTAAATGCATTAAGCCAACATGTTTAATTGGTTATTGCATCGGATATTATATTATTTGTAAAAAATTTTTATTGTAATATCTTGTAGAGCCGACCTACTAAAATTGGTCTTAGGTTATGGTATAAATGTAAGATCTTATTTGTAAGATCGAATGTGGAATGCGAAAAAGAATTAAGAGAAGGTATATGCGAGATTAAGTAGAGTTATACATGAAGACATCATTTGAAGGTGAAGTTAGGTTTTTATGGAAGCATATCAGCATTACACCGGTACTAAATCCAACATATGAAGATGCTATTTTGTGCAGACATTCTTATTGGATTTAACCATCCAACTATAGTCAGTGTGACTCCCATTTTGTGATTGAGCAGTGAGCTCTAGGCTGTTGGCCTTTCTGCATGTGCAGACCCCATTTATGTACACTTACTATCTAGAGTAGTATCATCTGATTGTGGGTAAGGTTTCCCCACCATGGTTTTTCCCCTTATAGGGTTTCCACGTACAAATATTGGTGTTATGTGTTGTGGATGACTTTATGTTTATGTTTCATGCATTAATCTTTACCGGTATAGCAATTAACTATTAACACTGTTTACCAACATACTAAACTGGTTTACTGGTATTGAGCATTAAGTTGGTTAAGTTTCTTTTGGTTTAAATTTATTAGACAACTGATTCACCCCCCCCCCCCTCAGTTGTCTCCGGGACCTAACAATTGGTATCAGAGCCTAGTCCTCTTTTTGCAAAAGTTTAACAACTTGAGGAGATCCAATGACTACTAATTATTTTAGGAAGGACAGTCCTAAACTTGATGGAACCAACTATGGGATATGGAAAATCAAAATGGAGACACATCTGAATTGCATTGGTAAGGACATCTAGGAAGTTACAAATAATGGTTATACTGCTGTTGTAGCTAGTCAGACTGCTCCAACTACCTTAGCTAAAGATGAGGAGAATGATTGCAAAGCAAGAGAAGCACTTTTAAGCGCCTTATTAGATCAACAAATCATGGGATTATCAGATAGGTCTACTGCTAAAGCTATTTGGGATCATCTGGAAACACTGAATGAAGGAGATTCCACAGTCAAGATTGCAAAAATTGAAAGCTTCCGAGTCAGGTATGAACATCTGAAAATGGAAGAAGATGAAAGGATTTCTACTTTTATGGAAAGAGTAAATGAAATTATTTTGGGTATTAAATGTTGTGGAGGAACCTTGAGTGAGTATGAAATTGTTTCAAAAATCTTAAGAGGTTTGCCACTGACATATCAAATGAAGGTTACTGCTATAAATGAGTTGAGAACAATGCCTAATACATCAGTAACTAGGGATACATTGATTGGAAAACTTTCAGCTTTTGAAATTGAGGATTTGGTCCTACTGCTACTATAAAGAAAGATTTGGTCTTTAAAGCATCAACATCATTTGCTCCATCATTTGACAAATCAGATTGGAAAGCCTTTTATTTAAGAGAACTTGAAGAAACTAGGAAAGAGAATGAAGAACTTGAAGCACTATTTGCAAGGAAAATGCCAAAAGGTCCTATTCGAAGTAAGTATGAAGGTAAAGCACCCTTTAAATGTTTTAACTGCAATAAGATTGGTCATATGGCTTCGAGATGCCCTGATAGACATGCTAGACTAAGAGAAGAAGCTAGAAGGACATACAAGCCTAATCTTGAATATCAGAGATACAGATTTAAGAAGAACAAAGACAAATCTTGTTACATTGTTGATGAAGGTGTGACTGATGATTCTGATGAGGATCCAATAGACAATGGATGGGTTTTTGTTGCTATAACAGAAGATCAACCGACACCTACTACTTAACTGGTAGAATAAGCCTTGGCAGCTAAAGTTGAAGTAAAAGATGAATGGATCATTGACTCAAGATGCTCACATCATATGACAAGAGACAAAGGTAAATTCTTGAACTTTCAAGAATACAATGGAGGTTTAGTAAGATTTGGAGATGACAAAGCCTGTTCAATCAAAGGTAAGGGTAAAATATCTCTTGATGGTAAACATAACACTGACAATGTCTACTATGTTGAAGGATTAAAGCATAATGTTTTAAGAGTTGGTCAATTAGTTGAGAAAGGATTTTAGTTACAATTTAAGAATGGAAAATGCAAAATCATGAATAGAACTGGTTTAGAAATTGCAACCGGTAATCAGACTAGAGGTAATATCTTTCATTTGAATAACAGTGAAATGGCATGCTTGATTGCACATATAGATGAAAGTTGGTTATGATATAAGAGACTATGTCATGTAAACTTTGATTGCATGGTGAAGATCAGTACTTCTAAGGCAGTTAGAGATCTACCTAAAATTGTGAAACCTCAGAATACAATTTGTAAGGAATGTCAATTTGGTAAACAAGTTAGAGCTAGTTTTAAAAGTATTCCAGAAAAATCCAATAATGCTCTTGATTTTATTCACACTGATTTATGTGGTCCATCTAGAACTAAAAGCTTACAAGGTGATAGATATTTCATGCTAATTATTGATGATTACTCTATAATGTGCTGGGTTACTTTTCTTAGAGAAAAATCAGAAGCACTTGGAAAGTTCAAACTGTTCAAAGCAATGGTTGAAAATGAAACCGGTAAGAAAATCAAATGTTTAAGATTAGATCAAGGAGGAGAATTCACATCTAAGGACTTTAATACATTCTATGAAGTGAATGGAATCAGAAGATAGCTATCAGCACCTCGGACACCACAACAGAATGGAGTTGTTGAAAAGAAAAACAGAACTATCTTGGATGCAACAAGAAGTATGTTATCTGAAGCAAATCTACCACATGCATATTGGAGAGAAGCAGTTAGCACAACGGTCTATACATTCAACAAATTTCACATCAAAGGTGAAACCGGTAAGATGCCTCATGAACTATGGTTTGGTAATACTCCTACTCTTAAGTATTTCAGAATTTTTGGAAGTAAATATTATATTAGAAGAGATGAGTATATTGGCAAATTTGATCCTAGAAGTGATGAAGAAATATTTCTTTGTTATTCATCTAAGAGTAAGGCATATAGATGTTTTAACAAGAGATTGCAGAAAATTTTTGAGAGCACAAATGTAAAAATTGATGAACAATTCGGAGGAACTTCAAGGTATATAGACTCTGAACCGGCAACAAAAACTGTGACAAATGAACCTACACTAAATCCACCGGTACAAAATGAAGATCCAGTTACCCTGGTACCATTAGAAGATTCCACAGTAATTGAAGAACAATAGCAAACTAAGACACCCCAGTATGTAAGATTGAATCATTCTGAAGATCAGATAATTGGAAACAAATTTAAAGGAGTTATGACAAGAAGAAGATTGGCAAATGAAGAGGTATGTCTTATTTCTCAAATTGAACCATCATCTATTAATGAGGCACGTGAAGATAAATTTTGGATTAAAGCTATGGAAGAAGAATTAGGACAAATTGAGAAAAATAATACTTGGACATTAGTTCCCCAACCTAAAGATAAAAATGTAATTGCAACCAAATAGGTATTTAGAAATAAACTTAATGAAGATTGTAAGGTTGTCAGAAATAAAGAAAGACTAGTGTGCAAGGGATATTCTTAGAAAGAAGGAGTTGATTACAATGAAACCTTTGCACCGATAGCTAGAATTGAGGCAGTCAGATTATTTTTGGCTTTTGCAGCTCACAAGAACTACAAAGTTTATCAAATGGATATTAAATCTGCATTCTTGAAGGGAGATCTTGAAGAGGAAGTTTATATTGAACAACCTGATGGATTTTCTTTGACAGATGACAATGATATGGTTTGTAGGCTAAGAAAAGCTCTGTATGGTTTGAAACAAGACCCAAGAGCTTGGTATGCAAGATTAGATAAGTATCTTTTAAAAATTGGTTTTACTAAAGGAAATGCAGACAACAATTTATATTATAAAATAACTAATGATGACATCTTGATTATAGAAGTATTTGTTGATGATATAATCTTTGGAGGAGAAGATGGATTATGTAAGGAATTTTCTATTAAAATGCAGCAAGAATTTGAAATGTCTATGATTGGAGAAATAAAATTCTTTTTAGGATTGCAGATTTCACAAACTGACAAAGGTATATTTTTGAGTCAATCCAAGTACTTGAAAGAGTTACAAAAGAAATTTGGGATGGAGAACTCTAAACCAGTAAGCACACCTATGACTACAAATGATTATCTCTAAGGGATGAATCTACACCTGTTAATCCAACTAGATACAAATCTATGATAGGAGGTTTACTGTATTTGACACAAACCAGACCTGATATTATGAATGCAGTATGTATTGTTTCTAGATTTCAAAGTAATCCTAGGGAAAATCATGAATCAATAGTAAAAAGGATTTTTCGGTACTTACAAGGCACTGCAAATCTTGGATTATGGTATCCTAGAGATGAAAATTTTGATCTATATGCATACACAGATGCAAATTGGGCAAGAGATGTGGATGATAGAAAAAGAACCACCAGCAGAGCATTCTTTCTTGGAAAGAGATTAGTTTCTTGGTTGAGTAAGAAACAGAGTTGTACATCTTTATCAACAGCAGAATCGGAATATGTTGCAGCAACAACTAGTTGTACACATGTACTATGGCTTAAGCAAATGTTGAAAGACATAAAGGTAAAATGCAAGAAACCTATTACTATATATTGTGATGACACTGCAGCAATTGATATATCTAAGAATCCAGTATTACATTCTAAAACAAAACATGTTTCTATCAAACTGAATTTTCTAACAGAAAAAGTTGAAGAAAAGGAGATAAAACTGGTTTATGTGAATACTAAAGAACAACTTGCAGATATTTTCACAAAACTTTTTCTAAGGAGACTTTTGAATATCTCAGAGATCAGCTTGGAGTCATACCACCACCGGTAGAAACTTAGACAGTTGATGATTGTCATCAACCAGCAGAACTAAAAGACAAATCTTTCACTCCGGTCCTTGATGAGGAAGCTACTTCTCAGGGGGAGTAGTTGGTATATTGAATTAATTGGTATTTTGTATATGAACTTGGTTTTTATTATAACTTTGGCATTTTATGTCAAAGAGGGAGAGATATCTATGGAAAAACACATTATCTTTTAAGGAGAGATTAGTATTGAAAATCTTTGGACAAACACATGTTGCTTCCAGGGGGAGAGATTGTTGTTTAGAGATTGTTGGTTTTTGGTTTTTGGCATTTCTATTTTGGCACTTTGATGGTTTTTGCATCTTGTGTTGCCCTCAATGCCAAAGGGGGAGATTGTTGGTATTTTGGTATGGTTTTGTCATTGATGTCAACACCTACTAAAACACTAGCACTTTGGAGATCCAACAACATTCACCAACAAGCAAGTAACTATTGCACAGTTACTGGTATATGGTTCACCGGTAGGATATAATGATCACCGACACTTGGAATGATATGGAAGACACTTGGTAATGTCAAAGACATCATGTGGACACTTTGTTTTGAAGAATTAATCATTGGTATAATCATATTTGCATATTTTCTTTTATCGGAAAATAGGTCCAGGGTAACCTAGGGTTACACCAGCAGGTTTATCTTTTCCAGATCAGCATGGCACGCTATGGAGATGATTTATTATTGTTGTAAATGCATTAAGCCGACATGTTTAATCAGTTATTGCATTGGATATTATATTATTAGTAAAAAGTTTTTATTTTAATATCTTGTATAGCCGACCTACTAAAATTGGTCTTAGGTTATGGTATAAATGTAAGATCTTATTTGTAAGATCGAATGTGGAATGCGAAAAAGAATTGTGAGAAGGCATATGTGAGATTAAGTTGAGCTATACATGAAGACATCATTTGAAGGTTAAGTTAGGTTTTTATGGAAGCATATCAGCATTACACTGGTACTGAATCCAGTATACGAAGATGCTATTTTGTGCATTACATTCTTATTGGATTTAACCATCCAACTGTAGTCAGTGTGACTCCCATTTTGTGATTGAGCAGTGGGCTCTAGGCTGTTGGCCTTTCTGCATGTGCAAACCCCATTTATGTACACTTACTATCTGCAGTAGTATCATCTGATTGTGGGTAAGGTTTCCCACTGTTGTTTTTCCCCTTACAGGGTTTCCACGTACAAATATTGGTGTTATGTGTTGTGGATGACTTTATGTTTATGTTTCATGCATTAATCTTTACCGGTATAGCAATTAACTGTTAACACTATCTACTGACATACTAAACTAGTTTACCGGTATTAAGCATTAAGTTGGTTAAGTTGTTTTTGGTTTAAATTTATTAGACAACTGATTCACCCCCCCTCTCAGTTGTCTCTAGGACCTAACAATCAAACCTTAAGTAGCTAGCTTCTTCTCTATCCCATGACAACACTGTGCTCCATAACTGAATTGGCATCTTTTCTCCATCCTTTTCTTTCAGTAGATCCATTCCATTTGCAAAGTAATCACCACCCTTGAATAGAAATAGGTACATGAGGAGGGAGTACCATCCAAAAGGCCTATCCACTTTTCCATTCTTTATCCCAATCAAGCCTTCATGGATGGCATCAGTAATATAGGGGGCATAATCAAATGTCACTGCTAGAGAAGGATTTAAAATTCGAGCAATCATTAACATGTAATGAGTTGGCATGTTTGCTTCAACATCCTCTCCAAAAATCTAGCAGAGTGACTAGTATAATCCCTTGGCTCTAAGAGTGAACAGATTTAAGGAGAAAGGCTCCATTGTATTAGGTCCAAAAATAGTTAATCCACCTACTTTAACAAAGAATTCTTTAAGAGGTCCATTCCTAAGATGATTCCTCTGTGCATTGTAAACCTGAGACAATGATTTAAAATTGATGGGTTCCAAATAATTGGACACTTCACTGAGCCCAAATATATTTCTGAACACCTCATCATTTATTTCAATGAGGGTTTTTCCATTTATGTCCCTAACACTCTTTGTAATGGGGTCATAGCTGTGTGCAATCTGAGTTAGGAGATCCACATCCATGAACACTCCAGGAACCACCAATTTGCCTAGATCCAACTCCCAAATACTATTCATTGGGGGTGGGGAGTGTCTCATACTGAATTTGACCTTGAATAAACCCAACCTAGACAATCCTATCTGCGGGTCTCTCAGCCAATTGCCTTTGTCATACAATCCTTCTCCTATTCTTAGGCGAGGAGCTTTTGGCACCAACTCTTTAACCTTAGTTGCCACGTTAGTTGACATGGTTAACTATTCCAGGAAATCATCATAGATTGCCCTCTCATGGTAATTAACTTTCCCTAAGAACTCCCTTTTAGGTGACATCTTAATAATACTATGCAAGTAACTCAATTACTAACTAGAACAATTCTATAATAGAACAAAACCTCAATTCAAACAAACTGTCAAGTAATTGATAAGCAAAAACACAAGAAAACCTATTCTTTGCTTGAAGAAATCTACTGTGCACCCACTTTTTCACAATAGCTCTTCAAAATTATGCCTACATTCAATTGGTGTGAGACCATATATGGTAATTGGTGATGTAGAGGTATGGTTCAAAGAACTTGAAAATGTTCCAAGTTACTCACTTGCTCAACCAAGCAACAAACCCTCCCTTTTAAGGATTCACTCCAACCAAGCCTCACACCTTTAAGATCATAAATTCAACATCCCATCTCACCTATTTCCATCCCCATAACCCCACAATGGGATAGTGTGCAAAGTTATCAATATTTGGTTTCAAACCCCACAGGCAAAAATGCTCAAAATGGCTCAAATTGCTCACAACCCCTCCAAATAGTTTTATAGGCCAAAAAAGGCTCAATATAGGTTTGATAGGTTCCTACAAACTCAAATTATGCCAAACAACCCTCTGATTTGGTTGTTCAAGTCCCAAAAGTCACAAAGTGCAAATTGGCTCCTTAGACCTATTAGCCTTCAAAACTCACTTTTTGGCTTCCCACCCAAAAAATCCAAAGGATAGGACAATATTGTTTTATTTTATTGAACACCAACCTAGGGTAGCACTTTATACCAAAGGACAAGTTCTGGAACCTCTTGCAAGTACCATTACTAATGAACCCTCATCTATGGCTAGAAGGGCTAATTTAAGCACTTAACAAAGGAACTACCCTCAAAACTTGCAATTTATCAAGGGAAGAAATTTTAACACCTTGGGGTACCCAAATAATCACCAAATACCAAGTTATAGCTTCTGGTTTGCATTAAAACTAAAGTTATGGGGACTGTTCATGAAATCTACTCAATTCCCACAACCAGTCACATAGAGATGCCTAGCCAAATTTAATAACATTTCACCCAAACTGCATCTTTTTGATCTGAAACCTTTTGGATATTAAAATAAACTCCAAAATATTCCATTTCACCAAGTTTTATAATTTTACCATGGTGGATTTGGAAGAAATGGGAAATTGAAGTTGAAGCCCTAGGAAAGGGCACTTTTCCGGGCTGTTTGGATATGTTACAACTTTTCTCCCTCAATACTCCACCTCCAGACCTATGGTTGGATTAAAAAGAAAGGTATTTCACCCCTCTAACTCCCCATGAAATAATTTTTCATTTTTGAGGTCGTGAAATTCTATACCAACCAAAAGAATGGCAAATTCTCTAGAAAATACAGTTTTTTAATTGATTTCAAATATCAAGTTTTACAAATTTCGACCACAACAACCCTCACATGAGTTTTTTGAGGAATTTTATAGTTTTCCCAACATGTTAAAACTAATTTTAGATGGTTATGAACATTGGGAAACCAATTACAACAAATTTTTAAAAAGTTGTTTTACAAATTGACAACTTTGTCAATTTTTGACAATTTTTGACAATTTTTGCATTTTGCCATTCAAACTAATTTTATCATCAACCTAGGGACCTAAACACATTGAAATGGATCTAAATAGACCAAAACAACCTTTACTTCCTAATTCTACTCATCCTAAGTCCCTTTCACCATAGTTGACCATAGGGTTTATAATGCACCCTAGGCCACTAGGCCTTACAAAATGGACAACTAGGACCTTATTACAAAACAAAACATAAACAAAGGATTATTTGATCCTTTACAACACCTTGCTATCAGAAACCTGATGTTTTCAATCAATAAATTATGAAATTGAGGCTTGTGCCCCTGCACCAATCGGGCTCTTAACTGCGACATTGATACCGCATGCTTCGACCGTCCCTTCAGAATTGAATTCATAGAAGAATTTGAAAATTTGGCTCCAACAGGTCATAACATGTCTGTGTATTCTCTTTTTTCTCTTTTTCCATTTCGTAGAGCATAAAACCCTTGCTTGTATATCTAGCAAGGTCATGCCAACTGCTAGATCAAATAAAACTTGCACTACCTTTACCTTCTTACCTTTCCTCATCTGGTAATGGGCTAGAAATCCTTTTGCTATTTTGTAGATGGTAGCTCAAAACACTTGGTCTTTAACTCTAACCAGGACTGTCAACCTCACTAATTAATGGCGCTTCATCTTGACAGCTAGCAGTTTTCACCATTTCTTAGAGGTTAGGCTGCGGTCATCTTTGGGCCATGAAACAATGAAAACCATTGGATTGACCTCGAGATGGATACCCTTTAACAAGCCTCGAACCTTTTAAGTGGGCCCTTTATTCAGAAATCACTTACCCTACTTGTTCTTTGGTTAACAAATGCCACATGGCATTCAGCCATTAGCTCTGGAAGCTCCTTTAGGTTCAGTTCTGAGTCAGCCACATTTTTTACTTCACTATTCCCATATAACTACTGGTTACGCCTTGGCGGGCCCTCAACTACCCTTCATAACCACGTGGCATTTGACACATCACTATTAAACCCTACGAAATGCATCAACTTTCATGCCACATCATGCCTTCATGTGATTTCCACCTGTCTTTCACCATTTCGTGAACATTAATCTTCGTTCAACTTGTGGCCACAAAACCACAAGAACCGTTGGATCAAAACAGAGTTGATCAACTTTTATCTTCATGCCTTGTCTGTCCTTTGGGCCCACTAGCCTTTTCACCATTTCACAAGCTTTAATTCACTAGCATCTTACCTTCGCGAATTCACATGAGCTGTTAGATCTCAAGAAACCCACTCGTTGTTTATTCCTTTCAGGACAACCTTACCCGGGCCTACTACGAATCACCAACTAAGCACCTCGTCACTGCTTTGTCATCACTAGCTAGACCTACCATCTTCATGGCCACCTTTAGCACTACCCGCCATCTTTTCACTACTTGGCGATTAATAAACCGTGAGCATCTCCCGGCCATGAATCAACGTGAGTCATTGATCTCTTTCAAACCTGATCGCCTTTAAGCTTAGGGAGAAGTCCTCACTGTTGGGTCCTACCAAACCTTTTCGCTATTTCACGATAGGTAACTTGTGTGCTTATTTTGGCTGCGAATCAATGCGAGCCATTGGATTCAAAACGAGATGGAGTCTCGTTAAGCTGGCTGCCAGTGCACCCGGTTAGGCCCGCTTATGCCTTTCACTATTTCACAGAGGCTAACACACTAGTAACTCCACCCAATGAAACAACAAAAGTCATAGATTTATCTGAGAGTTATGTGATACTTACGGGGCCCGACAAACATTAGGAAAAGGCATATGAGATAGGTGTAAAATTTTACAAGTATTTAACGATCGCCTAGGCAAATAACAATGGGGGGACACTCACATGACTAAGGGACCCATCACTTAAGTGAATAAAGTAACGCAGAATTAGAAGCCAAAGGGTTTTTATCAAACATTAAAGCGATTAAAACCTAAACTTTAAACCCCTTTGGACTTTAAAATAGTTTTGAAGCAACATGGGCATACCAGACTCAAAACTTCAAAAACTTAGCCAATTATGGGAAAAGAATACCCATTTTTTAAACAGTGATAACACATCCTCTGATTCTTCATTAGTAACACCTTCATCCATAGCAACAAGAAAATTTCTTGTACTTCCTCTTTCATACTTTCTAAACCTCTCCGGTTTATCCTTATTATCACTGTTAGGACAATTAACAACTATATGTCATATCTTGTTGTAGAAAAAACATTTTAAAGGAAGCTTACCTCTATATCTACTAGTTCCTTTTGTAATTCTTTTAGCAAGAAGAGCTTCAAACTCCATTAGAATCTCTTCATCATCCATATCTCTGCATTGTCTAGATTCATAACTAGTACTAGTTTCTTTTTCTTTTCTGGATGGTGTAGCAGATGCTCTAAAGGCTGACTCAGTCTTCTGAACACTACCATCATAGTTATTCAACTCATATGCATTCAACTTTGCAATGATAGAGTCTAAGGATGCCTTCATTTTATCAATAGACCTTAGTTCCTGGATAGCAGAAACTCTGATTACATAGATCGGTAACAATGATCTCAAGACTTTACTAACAACGGTGGACTCCTCAATCATTCCACCAGTGCTTTTGATATCTCCAACCATAGTCTTAATCCTTATGCCATATTGCTGAATGGTCTCTCCTTCAAGCATCCTCATGTCTTCAAATTTTCCTCTAAGGCTCTCTTCCTTAGCTTGCTTTACATGCTCATCACCACCATAAATGGTTTCCAGTGTGTCCCATACATCCTTAGGAGTGTCCTTGTCTTGTACATCGATAAACTCAATATATGACAAGATACTGATAAGGGCTTCCATGACTTGCCCATTTTCCTAAATCTCTCTCTTCTAATCATCGGTCAAAGTGCTAGTAGGAATCACATAGGAAATCTCAACATATCTCTAGTGTTGAGCACCCATACTCTTGATGTAAATCTTCATGTTGTCCTTCCATATCTTGAAGTTATCTCTATTGAACTTAGGACCTTCCCTCTTCATGATTACAGTAGGATCTTTTACCTCAAGCGGTTAAGCTTATATCATCGAGGACCTGGAGAGGCTCTGATACCAATTGATGAATAATGATGAGCAACAAATACCCTAATCGGTACTGAGAGGGGGGGTGAATCAGTACAGAAAAAAACTTTCTTCAACAACTTATCAAGTTAAAACAATACCAACCGGTTGTCTTCATCACTGAACTTAACCATGGTAATACCGGTTAAATACAACATGACTCCAGACAACATAAACTGATAAGTTTGAATACTTCAAATACATTCAATACTTGATAATAACTTCACCCATAAACATATGCATGTGGTATACCAGTAATACCATAACCTATTAGCTTTTCATGCACAATCCCTTAAACAAAGAATACTTAATCATCACATGAAAAATGCACAACTCATGACACACAAATTTTTCACATGGAAACCCAAATGGGAAAAACCATGGTGGGGATGAATACCCACAGGATTGTTTTGAACTCTTTTGAAGCTTTCTCTATTAGGAGTCTAGTCCAGTTAAAGACTTTACAATAAGGTTCTGTTAGGAACTGATCCTATTAAAGATCACCCGGTTAAGTGATGGCTATATACCATGTTAAAGGTTGAAACGCTATTAAAGGTTACCCCACTAGAGGATTTGAAGAACTTAATGATCTTGAGGCACCTGGTTAAAGGGTTTACAATAAGCTTATTAAAGCTACCTGGTAAAGGGATTTTCCAACTATTGAAATGGTTAGAAGACAATGGGTAAAAACTCTGATATGATAACAACACTACATGCCAAGGAAGATCCTTTTCATTTCCTCTACTCTACAATCACACTCTATAGTTTTCCTCTTACTGGTTTGGCAAGTATATCATCACTCAGATACACACACCCAACATTTGCCAACACAAACAATAAAAAACATCATCGAGCTTATAGACAATAATTAGGTCAGTAGCATAAAACCCTAAACCCTAAGCATTTAGGTTTACAATAGAAGCAGTCCAATCATGACCATCCAAACACTTTACATAGAGTAATACATTCTCAAACATATCACAGTACAATCTGCATCATCCATTCTTCACTGCATATGGGAATCAGTAACCCATCACACTCTCTTCTCATACTACTAAGAAGAATGATCATTCCCGAGGTAGACATTTAATGTAATCGATCTTCACATGCAAGATCCTCAAGGAAATCCTTCACGCATACAAAACTGGTGTGGCACCTTGATCTCATCCTCGTCTCTTAGCTAACTCATCAAAGGATGTCTTTGGTTGCATCGCACAAGCTGGATTGCCAAACCAGAAACCCTAGAGCTAAGACTGCCAACCGGTAGTCACACTTAGTGAAACCCTGACACCAGTTCACTAAATCTCTTCATACTGGTTCACCATCTTCTTCGAATCTGCATACTAGTTCACTTGCACTTATTGACATCAATGACAACATACATTATCATCATATCATCATGCCAGTTTATCATATGCCAATAATATCCAACATCATCCACCTTCACATTTGCATTTTCTACTATCTTTCTCAGTCTCTTATTGGAGCACCAATAGGCTTTACTCTTTGTTGAATATCCCAAGAAAATTCCTTCATCACTTCTAGCATCAAACTTTCCTATATCCTATGTTGGCAATTGACACTCATCCGGTTTAGTTGATGATAACACACATCAGTTTTGGGTTTGACACATAACCGATACTCATTGGTATTCATGGATCAGACAATGAGATTGAAGATACTCCTTATTTAGTGAACTGGCATGTTATGGACTCCAACAACTTGCAGGAAAGGGAAACTGAAAAACTAGGAACCGGTATATGAGGCTGACATGAGAGTTTGATCCGATAGGTTTACACGGCAATGGTCAGTGGCATCGGTCTTGATGTTTAATGAGTTCATTTTTGTAGAGGCCGACATGTAAATATATTATAATATCATTGTAAGATGACATAGGGAATTTATGTTTATGATTGTAAAGGGTATATTAGTCAATCTGGTTAGGTCATTTTAAATGTATAGAAAAGATGAGATGTGTAATATCATGCGAGCGATCTTGATCGACATAATGTGAATGTAATAATCTGCAGTCGGTCTTGGTTGATGGTTAAAAGGTTTGGGAAGCAATCTAAGTTACCAGTAGAGAAGATACAGTGATAACCAGTACAAACAGAGCTTTAACCGGAACTTATCCAACATAGAAAATGCATTTCCTAAGTTCAAAATTTTGTTTGTAACTTCATATTTGGCCTATGTAGTCAGTGAGCCTCCTTTT
This sequence comes from Cryptomeria japonica, assembly GCF_030272615.1. Taxonomy (NCBI): domain Eukaryota; kingdom Viridiplantae; phylum Streptophyta; class Pinopsida; order Cupressales; family Cupressaceae; genus Cryptomeria; species Cryptomeria japonica. Next base: position 82,756,705 of record NC_081409.1, read on the forward strand.
GTGATGAAAAATATGCTCTAGGCTATTGGCCTTCCTACATATGCAGACCCCTATTATAATATTTATTCATTTGGCTAGTGGATAGATATTGTGGGTCATCAATCCCACTATGGGTTTTTCCACATATAAATCTCTATGTTATGGTGAATGTTCATGTAGTTGCATTGTTATTTCTTGTTGTTACTTTCTTTCATGCTTACTAATTAGTAAGTGGATTTGTCAATAAGGCTAAAATTTATTCTTCTGATCGAACACTGATTCACCCCCCTCTCAGCGGTCTTGGATTCTAACAATTGGTATCAGAGCCTAGTGCCTTGGAATAATCTTAACATCTTGAGGAAGATCCTGAATCCGAAATCCATGGAGATAAGTATGGAGAAACAACTTGAAGTGGCACTTGAATTTACAAGAAGAGTTGAACTTTGCAAAGGAATTCATTCTTATCTTACATGAGAGGCTGTGATCTGTTCAAGCTAGAAGGAAGGAACTTTTAAAAAATTAGGATGATGAAGAGAACAATGCCCTTAAGGAACAATGTCAGAACCTAAGTCAAGAGAATGATGTCATGAAGAATGAAATGCAAGCCCTAAGTATGAGGATGTCCAAGGAGATTGAAGACCAGAAAAAGAATGAAGAAAACCTTGGAAGATCTCTGAAAGACAGATCTAAGGAATGCATTAGGCTAGCACATGAAAATGATATGTTGAGAACTGAACTAGTACAATCTCAGAATAATGAGTACAAGTTTGAGATTAGTTCTGAAAAGTTAGATGAGCTATTGAAGGATCAAAGGCACAAGGAAGACACTAGAGGTCTTGGATTTGAGCATGGAAAAGCCTTCGTTACTAAAAATGAAGTTGAAGCAACTGGTCAGAAGGAGAATCCACTTGTAAACTGGAATCAGAAAAAATCGATAAGGCAACCAAATGCATATAAATTTAATTGTAGATGTTTTATTTACAATAAATTTGGTCATATGGAAAGACATTGCAGAAACAAAACAAATCAGGGTAATAATGAAGTTTCTGATCAGTGTTCAAATTGTAAGAAGTATGGTCATAGGATAAAAGATTGTAGAATGAATGTGAAATGTCATGCATGTGGAAAGTTTGGACATATGGCAAATCAATTCAAGTCAAGAAATGATCAAGGATACAGTAAGGCAATTTAGAAAAATAATGTCACTTGCCATGCATGCAACAAAATAGGACATATTGCTAAATTCTATAGAAGCAAGAATAATTTGATAGGAAATCATGAGAAAGCAAAACAAAAGGCTGAAGATATCTGGATGGAGCATAAGAAGAAATGGGTTAGGAGATCTGAAGATCAACCGATAGAGACAATCAATGCAGTTACTCAATCGATAGAGGAGAAGGCTCCTGCACCAACAAAAAACTCATTTGGTAACTAAGGCATTAGCCTTAGGGGTAGGCAAATTGATAACAAATCTTGCATTACCCCTGCTAGTGGTCTGAAAACATGTTTCAGACTTTGGTACAACAAATTTGAAGGTTTTCCGACACTGGGACAATGAATTTTGAATCTGGTATGATATGACGACATTCAGAGCAAAGTAGAGAAAGTTCAAGGTGATCAAAAGAATTCTCAAGGGAATTCCAGTGTATTCAAAGAATATTTTCAAGAGCTTTCACCGACAATGTTTGTGAGGTATTTTATCAGTTTCTGAACTATTTGTTATTTGCAATGGCTTCTGGATCAAATTTTTCTCTGTTAGGTGTGGCTACCCCTATTGTTGTTGACATCAAGGACCGTCCAAGCCCGATTTTCAAACAATGCCCTTAGATTGTGAAGGTCGATGATTTAGTTGGCGCATTCTCTAGGGTTCTAGATGAAGTTTTATATATCGAAGATGTTTGTGCATATATCCATTGTACTTTGGAGGATTTGGGTTCTGCAAAGATTAAGAATGTATATTGGCACCTTATTGAACTAGGATGGGTCGATGAAACAAGAATTCCAAACTGTAAAGAATCAGGGTTTCACGGACATTTTGGAGATGCCAGAATTTGAAGATGAAATGATCCAGTATGCACTGAGCTGAGTCCATGGTGAATTCATATGGCTTGACTGGCCCCACAAAATCACCAAGGAGGCTATTCATGTGATCATCAGTTTACCCCAAACCGGTCCAAATCTTGGAAGGAAGAAAATATCTAACAATGAAGTGGAGAAGTTAATCGGTGCTACATCTAACAACTGGTCAATGAGAGTTAGAAGTATCAGAGATAAGGCAGTTCAATTTGCAAGCATGATCACTGGTTACAAGGTATCCCAATTGAACCGATTGAACTATGTTTCCAATTCATGCTTTTACTATGCACATAAAATGATTAAGAAGAATGAAAAGTTAGATCTATGTAAATGGATGTGTGATGAATTGATTATAAATCTAGGGAAGATTAAGGGAGAGAAAAAGTGTATTTTCTAGTATGGCAACCTTGTTGTCTATTTAGAGATTTTGTTTTTGAATGAGTTACCTGGAATCGGTAAGACCCAATGGTCATTTGATATACTAGGTGGCATAACAAATCAAAGATACTATAAGGAACATGGGACAGGATAGAGACTCCATTCTTTGGGGTTATTTCAAATCATTTTAGGAAGTAGTGAAGAAGAGGGAAAGGTATATTGGGAATGGATACACTAGTTTTGGAACAGATACCAATAGAGGATATTCCTTTGGTTGAACCAGCTATACAAAATATAGAGAAACCTGTAGATAATATTGAAACTGTACAGGATAAGAAGGATACAATGGAAAAAAAAATTCTAGATATAGAGGTTATTGATGTAGATACAAAAAATAAATAGGTTGATGGCATTGAACCTTCGGCAACAAATGCACATACAAAAGAGGTTAAGGTTGAGCAGGTTACTGCACCAAGTTGCGAAGCCACCGATGCCAGTCAACAGGTTGGAGATACCGATAGAGTTTTGGAGAGTCATTCATTGTTGGCACTTGACTCATTAGATCAAGTTGATTTTGCATAAAAGAATATTGATCAATTGAGTAGTTTTGAACTCATGTTTGTCACAGCTTAGAAGTTAAGGAAGGAAGGGTCTGAAGATTAAAAAGTCATTGAGCAAGCTATCCCTATTTTGTAGCAGCTAGTCCCAGGTTATACTAGTCTGACACTTGCTAGTCCCTCTAGTAAGCTCAAGGGTTTGACTGAACGTATTGCTAAAGAGTTCCAAAACTCTCTTCAATAGATATCAAACCGGCAACTCATTGAGTGGTATAATGCAGCCTGGAAGGTCACTTGTGACAATATGATTTCATTTGACAAGGCGAAGTTAACTAAGGTGCCATCTAAGATTGATGTGGCTCTAAACGAGTGTAGTAATATATATAGGTCCTATACTAACACCGGTAAACTAACATCAGACATAGAGGTGAAACTGAAGGTGACAAAGGCCTAGTCAGAACATTTGGCTAACAAATTTGATGGTACTCAGTCACTAACCAACACCATTGATGGTCAAATTTTGATAATAGAATCTAAGATTTCTACACTAAAGAAAGACATGGACAGGTTAATCCGACGTGCACGAGAATTACAAGGTTTGGTAAGTCCCCGGTTGAACACTTTGTTACTTCATAAGAGGGAGAGTATAGAGTTAATGAATAAACCCATTCCAGTAGATCTAACAGAAGAAAAACTTGATGTATATATCCTTAATGGTTTTGTATGTATTTTGGGCACATTAAAGACAAGTTGGGATATATACTTAGGATTTTTGAAGAGTGCTTACTCGGATATTTTTAGGTACATCTGATTTGGTAATCATATTTTGAGTTCATTATTTCAATATTTATTCTTTGCCGCAACCTTTGTCATTGATGTCAAAGGGGGAGAGGTTGATGTGAAAAGTGTTAAGGGACATAAGAAGTAATGTATAACTCAGGGGGAGCATTCTTCCAACAGTTTTTGAGATCAGTTTTGGGAATTGATTGGCAGGGAACAAGAACATCATTTTATCAATCCATTTTTCACATAAGTGTTGCCATCAATGCCAAAGGGGGAGATTTTTGGCAATTGACACTCATTTGGTTTAGTTGTGTTATCATTGATGGAAACATACATCAATTTTGGGTTTGACACATAACCAGTACTGACTGGTATTCATGGATCAGACACCAACATTAAAGATACTCCACATTTAGTGAACCGACATGTTAGGGACTCTGAAAATCAGTAGGAAAGGGAAACCGACAAGCTAGGAACCGGTATATGAGGCCGACATGAGAGTTTGATCCGGTAGGTTTACACAGCAACGGTCAGCCGCATTGGTCATGATGTTTAATGAGTTTATTTTTGTTTAGGCCGACATGTAAATATACTGGAATATCATTGTAAGACAACATAAGGCATTTATGTTTATGTTTGTAATGGGAATATTAGTCAGTCTGGTTAGGTCATTTAAAATGTATAGAAAAGATGAGATGTGTAATATCATGTGAGAGATCTTCATTGAAAAAATGCAAATGTAATAATGTGCAGTCGGTCCTTGTTGATGGTTAAAAGGTTTGGGAAGTGATCTAAGTTACCGATAGAGAAGATATAATGGTTAAAAGGTTTGGGAAGTGATCTAAGTTACCGAGAGATATAATGATAACCAAAACTCATCTAGCATAGTAGATGCACTCCCTGAGTTCAGAATTTTGTTTGTAACTTCATATTTGGTCTATGTAGTCAGTGAGGCTCTTTTTGTGATGAGTAGTATGCTCTAGGTTGTTGGCCTTCTTGCATGTGCAAGCCCCTATTGTAATATTTATTCATTTGGTGGGTGGATAGATATTGTGGGTCACCAATCCCACCGTGGTTTTTCCTCTTTGAGGTTTTCCACGTATAAATCTCCGTGTTATGGTGTATGTTCTTGCAGTTGCATTATTATTTCTTGTTGTTACTTTCTTTCATGCTTACCGATTAGTAAGTGGATTTGTTAAAAGGCTAAAAGTTACTCTTTCGTGAGAACACTAATTCACCCCCCGTCTCAGTGTTGTTGGATTCTAACAATCTCTCTTGATATAACATTTGCTACCAAATACTTTGAAATATCTCACAGTAGGAACATGACCAAACCATAACTCATAAGGAGTGTTATCGGTATGACCTTTAATATGAACTCTATTAAATGTGTAAACAACAGTGCTAATAGCTTCTCTCCAGTAGATCTTCAGAGCATTTGCTTCAATCAACATAGTCCTTGCAACATCCAAGACAGTTTTGTTTTTCCTTTCAACAACTCCATTCTGTTGAGGGGTTTTAGGAGCAAATAGTTGTCTTTTAATCCCATGCTTCTCACATAATGAATTAAATTCACTGGAACAAAATTATCCACCTCTGTTAGATCTCAGATATTTCACCTTCAATCCAAACTCAGCATCAACCTTTTCTTTGAATATTTTGAATTTGTCCAATGCTTCTAATTTCTCCTTCAAAAAGAGAACCCACATCATCCTGAAATAATCATCAATTAGCAAAAAAAAGTATATGTCACCATGCACACTTCTAAAATTTGTAGGTCCACACAGGTCAGTATTCACAAGATCTAGTAATCCATCAGATGAATATTGTTTTCTCTTGAAATAAAGTCTTGTTTGCTTACCCAAATGACATTCTTTATATACCGGATTAGTAGGCTTTACAATCTTAGGTAGATCTCTAACAACTTGTGTAGAATTGATATTAATCATTGAGTAAAAATTTACAAGACACATTCTCCTATGCCACAACCAACTTTCATCAATCTGAGCAATCAAACAACTTTTCTCACCAACATTCAAGTGAAAAATGTTACGTTTAGTCTTAGTTCCTGATGCAATCTCTATACCAGAGGCATTTAGGGTTTTTCATTTTTCGTTCTTGAATTGTAGATCATAACCTTTGTCAACCATTTGTCCAACACTCAAATGATTATGCTTCAAACCTTCAACATACAAGACATCACTAGTATTATGCTTACCATTAAAGGATATAGAACTGATGGTTTGGTGCTTGGGATAGACTAGCCTAGTCTATGCTCTTGGATCCTTTTCTTGGATCACTTGGTATTATTTACACACATTAGGATCTCTAGGAATTCCTTTACTTGGGGAATCCCTTGACCTTGCCCAATTCCACCCACCAATGAGTTGCAATACTTCTCCTAAGGTCTCACCTACTCATGAGACTCAAAACCCCTTACTATGGCTAATAAGGGCTAGGCTTGTTCTACACCTTCCAAGGTCTTCGCAAGGTTAGGTTAGGTATTAAACGATGTTTGACATCCAACCATGTGCCCCTAAGAAGTTACATCCTTCATCCCTTCTACTGATTTCACTATTTTGTGTTTTGCCTACAAAATAGGGCTACAAAGATTAGGACCAATTAGGCCTCCTAACCGGTCTTTTAGGGCTCCCTCTCACAAACGTTGCACAAACAACCCATTAAGGAATGAAAAATAATTCATAAAATCACTCAAAACAATGGAAAATCAGACTGTTCTATGTGGAAACCTGGAAAATATACATGAAAATCAGATTTTTATTGCTTCAAAACTCAAAACCCGATCAAAAAACCTTTACCAACCACAAAAAATGATTCAATTTCATCCATTTATAACCCTCAAGGCCTTCTAGGTCAAAATCCAACCTAAAACCAACTTATAACTAACTTATGACAACTTTTTGACAATAAAAAGTTGCTCCAAAGTTGTCAAGTTTGACAACTATGTATGTCAACTTGCCAAACCTATAAATAAACCTTCTAAAACATTAAAATGGTCATTATATGACCTTATAAACATATTCTATCCACCTAAACACACTTCTACCCCAAAAACCCAATTTTAGCCTTTTCTAGGGCTAATTGCTCAAAATGGCAATTTTACACTTTTTGACCATTACATTGCATTTCACTAGATTTTATGGCTCACATGGCCATGTTACATCATTTAAAGACCTCATAGGTCTTTTTTGTCTTCATTTTTCATCAAATCCTCCATATGGCCTATCAGTGACCCTGCTCCACCTTGTCTTCCTGGGTGCTCCTGCACCATACTCCCAGGGATAAAAAGAATGCAAGGTCCCCTTGCATGGCTGCCTCCTCTTTCTGGTTTTCCAATTCATTGGAACTTGCATTGTATTCCCTAAAAAAAAATTTACATGCTTTGACAACTCATGGTACCTCCGCTCAAAAAAATGGTACTCAAGGTAAGCACCTCCAACATGATCATCCTTGTAAACACTCAGCAAACCTGCATTCAAAACATTAGGATAAAAAAAAACACCTTTTTCATTGATTACAATATCATCTTGTTCCAGCAAACCCATTGAAATCTCTTCATATTTAAAATGCCATTCTCCTTGGCATGTCACCATAACCTCACCCATCATCAAGGCTTCATCATGAGCCTTCTTCCTTGTTGCAACTAGCCTCTTCACAGGCCAAAATACCTTCTTGTGCACCCTCAAGTGCCAACTCTTTGTTGTACCCTCTAAGTTTTCCAATTTCAACTTCATTTGTGCTTCCCTAAATTCATCTTCCTTTCTCTTTTTCTCTAGTTCCTCTTTAAGCTCCCTCAATCTTGCTTCATTTGCTTCTAAAGCCCTTCTTAAACTTCTCAACTCATCTCATTTCTTTTCTTCTTCTTCTCTCTTCTTTCTTTCTACTTCTTGTTTCCTCAACTCTTCTTCCTCTCTTTTCTTCTTTCCACCAAACTTTAGTTCTTTCCACTCTTGTAAGCACCTACTATCTCTTTCTCAGATTTTGTTAACTCCATCTTCACCCCTATATCCCAGACCTTTCACTTGCTCTGATACCACTTTGATGTAGACAAAAATGGACCCAACTCAAACTTAACAATACAAGACCCTTTGAGACTTTACAAACTGCCTCAATGTCTTGACAAAAAGAAATCATTGCAAAACTACCACCTTGCTGCCATATTGATAGACCCTTACACAGTCACCTATAACTTTTGCAAATGAACCAATTTATTCAATTGCTCTAGTGAAAGTATTTGTGACTTGTTTATACAAAATATATCCAAAACTCAGCAAAATCCAATGGTGGAAATGTGAGTTATGGCTCCCGTATTAGGACTGTAGTATCTGCAACAGTCTGCCCCTAAAATTTCAGACCTTTACTCCCACAATGCACATGCCATCTTGTGCATGGCCTCCTAAAACCAAATATTATGAAAATATAAAATATAATACACCATCATACCTATTTGTGGGGTTAGATATATCTGAAAATAAAATATACAACATTTTCATGCTCACTATTAACCCTATGGCAGGGATATGACTTTTTTCACAAGAAATTAGATATCTTCACCAAAACAAAACCAAATCACTTCAAAAAAAATCCAAAATAAACTTATTTAATTATAGAAACATCTCCAACCATTAAGGAATGAAAACTAATTCATAAAAGCACTCAAAACAATAGAAAATCAGACTGTTCTATGTGGAAACTTGGAAAATATACATGAAAATCAGATTTTTATTGCTTCAAAACTCCAAACCCGATCAAAACACCTTTAACAACCACCAAAAATGATTCAATTTCATCCATTTATAACCCTCAAGGATTTCTAGGTTGAAATACAACCTAAAACCAACTTATAACTAACTTATGACAACTTTTTGACAACAAAAAGTTGCTCCAAAGTTGTCAAGTTTGATAACTATGTATGTCAACTTGCCAAACCTATATCTAAACCTTATAAAACATTAAAATGGTCATTAGATGACCTTATAAACATATTATATCCACCTAAACACACTTCTACCCCAAAAACCCAATTTTAGCCTTTTCTAGGCCTAATTGCTCAAAATGGCAATTTTACACTTTTTGACCATTACATTGCATTTCACTACATTTTATGGCTCACATGGCCATGTTACATCATTTAAAGACCTTATAGGTCTTGTTTGTCTTCATTTTTCATCAAATCCTCCATAGGGCCTATTAGTTACCCTGCTTCACCTTGTCTTCTTGGGTGCTCCTGCCCCAGTCTTCAAATGGCTTCCTTGCATTTTCAAGGGCCCTGCTTGAATGGGACTATAGTACATGGTCTTCACTTCCATTACCCATGGTTTCATGGTGTTTCCGCTGTGGGGAATGGAGTGAAGACTTCATTTACTCAAACCGGTCCAAAACTAGATAGTGAGACTGCAACTTACAAATTATTTACAAACACACTAAACCGGTAAACAAAAAGCTAATCTAATCACTCACAATGAAGATATATACACCAAAGAAGACATTTCACACAGTTTTACATGTAGTTCAATCTATTTACTTGCTCGGTAACTTCATACAATCTGACTCGTAAGCAACAAACAGTCATAGTCAAGCTCTTCTTGCTTGGGCCGTACAATCTCTGACATCCAACCCATTCATTTAGGGTTTGAAATTACTTATACCACCTTTGCCTTGGTCAGTGTGCCAAAATTAGGGCTCTCCACACCAAACTAAGGATTTTGACCTCCTGGTGGAAAAGCTGCCATGCAACTTTTGCAACTTTTGAGCAACTTTCTCAATGTTGCTTCTCTTGACTCCTAGACCTATTTTGGGCTATCCCAAGGACACCAACATGCCAATAAGGCCTAACACACATCCAAGGCACACTCAACCTCTCCTGCACTAGACATCACAACAAAATCACTAAGGACCTACAACTAGGACCTAGTGAAGAACAAATGAGCTCATGGCCCTTATTACATGTACAATGGCTTCATAAGAAGCATAACACCAACAAAACAAGAAGGAGGGAGAGCTTGAAAGGGTGCTCCTACACCAAGAACCTCTACCACAGATCATAGAGGCTTTGTCATCTCCAAATATCACTATTCCACCATCATACCTTTCCATGCTCACAAATTTTCTTTTATCACCAATCATATGATGTGAAAAACTGTTGTCAATCACCCATTCATCTCTTTCTTTGACTTTAGTAGCTAAATCTTTCTCCTCAACAGTACAACTAGTGGAATCAATAGGTACCAATCCATCTTCCTTAATGGCAAGAAATACAACTTCATCTCCTTTTGATTCTTCATCTGTAACACCTTCATCAACAACATAATAATAGGTCTTCTGACTCCTATACTTTCGATTAGACTTGTAAGGCTTATCATACTTCTCATGCTTCTCATATCTATTATTCCTATCATGCTTATCAAACTTATAATGCTTGTCATATTGAGCCATTCTCTCCGGGCATCTAGAAGGAAAATGAACTATCTGATTGCAAGAGAAACATTTTAAAGGCAATTTTCCATCATACTTAATGGCTCCTTTAGGCAATCTCCGAGCAATCAATTCTTCAAGCTCATCTAGCTCTCTTTCTTTCTCTTCCATCTCTCTTCTCTCTCTTTCACATTTGGATATTCTACACTCATCAACAACATACTTTTGTTTTCTGGATATAGATGTTGATGCTCTAAATGCTGTCTCAGACTTTCCATGTGATTATCCAAACTCGCTCAACTCAAAAGAAACAATCTTTCCAACTAGCATATCTCTTGTCATTGTAGTCACACTCCGGATCTAATCAATAGTAGCTACCTTATGTTTGTAAGCAAGAGGCAAGGATCTCATCACCTTAGCAACAATTTCATCTTCTTCAAGGGTTCCATCGACACATCTGATACCTAGGACAAGGTCATTCACCTTAGCCATGAAAGAGTGCATGTTCTCATCTTCTCCCATCTTCACCATCTCATACTTTCATTTCAAACTCCGCAACTTAGCAACTTTTACCCATTTGTCTCTTTCATACAGGGTCTCAAGCTTCTCCAAGATCTCATGTGCGGTCTAAAGTCCCATTACATTTGTCATCTCTGAATCAGTCAAGGCACTAAGAAATGCTTCCTTCTCTCTGATGTTACTTTCAACATCCTTGATCTCAAGAGCAGTAACCGGTCCATTCTGAGGAACAAAATAGAGGGTAAAAGCACAAAACTGTGTCACATTTCAGGCCAATTTATTAGCACAAGTGAATTTAAGTAATTCTAAATAAAAAATAATTTTAGTCTAACATAGGGTCTATAGAGATTCATTATAGCTATCTTATATATGGCCACAACTTTTCCAATTGGAATTGTCTACTAAATGTATATTTTATACAACTTTGTATCTAATTATAATTTTTTATTTTTATTTTTAAAAGTCGATGTTTCAACAACTCCTACTCTTATAGCTAATATTTTTTTGAAATGTAAAAATACCCTTTTATAAATCTATAAGTGAATTTTCCAATATATATATTTTAATATTTTAATTTTTTTTTATATTTTATATTTTATTTTTTATTTTTATTGAAAGTAGGTCATCAACACTAAAATATAAGGTTGATTATCTTGTAAAGGAAAAATACCAAAATTTTGAAGTTTTTTTTGTAAAAAATAAAAGTACTAGAGAAAAGAGTCTATGTCAAGATGATATAATTCTTTTCTATTTTGGATAAATAATTCAAAAAAAAGGTGACGCCAAATGGAAAGAGATATTTTAGTAAACACAACTTTTTGAATTTATTGAAAAATTATAATACATAAAAAATAGTTAAAAATATATTTTTGTACTAAACTTTCAAGTTATCGATATACATAAAAAAAAATTGAAAAAAGGTAAAATTTACTATATAAAGTGTGATGCCTCATGTAACTTCAATTTCAACATTTTATCAACAACTAAATTATATTGCTTACTTTATAAGAAAGTATATGGGTTAGTGCAGAATCATGGGTGGCCAAAAAGTGGTAATGTGAAAAAATAGCCTTTTCCACTCGCCCAAAAACACAAAAATTCGTGTTGACTTTTTACTTGGCATGGTAAACGCCTGGGCAAATCAGATATCTGATAAAATTGGATATCTGATTTTTATAAGTAATTTTAAATTAAAAAATAATTTATATATTATATAATATATTATAATCATATTGTAGCATAGGAAATTAGGAATCATTACAAGAAAATATAACCATACTAATCTAGCCCAATCACGAAAGCACAAATGCAATGATCTATCCTAAACACATTCAATAGAGACATAAAGATAAAACATTCAAAAAGATTATGCAAACCAGATGTAAATCCAAATGTTTCCTTCATGCAGCTCCATTGTCCTTCTTTCTTCTCCAAATAGTGTTATTGTAGATCTCACCTTCAAGTGCATAAACCTAATTGTGAAAGCAAGATTGACATTGACACAAGAATACTCAAAGCGTGATTTGACAAAGTGATTAGAAATTCGATAGTCTGATTAGGGGGTTATTAGGGGGTTTGATTGAAGAAATTCATCCAATTTATAGAAGAATTGGAGAGATGACAAGATTAGCATGATTCAATTCAAATGGAAATTGCAAATCAATTATGTCAATTATGACAAATTATGCACTTTCTATGCAAAATTTGTTGATTGATAATTTATGACAAATTATGACAAACTTCTATGTCAAAAATTGATTGATTGTCAATTACGACAAATTATGACAAATTGTGCACTTTCTATGCAAAATTTGTTGATTGATAATTTATGACAATTTATGACAAATTTCTATGTCATTCCCATGAATTTAGGAGAGAAATAGGAGGAAATTGAAATCAAGAATTTAGAAAATTAGAAAATTAGAAAAAGAGGAATTAGGAAATGAGGAATTAGAAATTAGGTAAAATTAATTAATAATCTTTCATTTATTAATTAATTCACAAAGAGGAATAATTAGCCAATTAAATGAGCATTTAATTGTGATGAGAAGACTTAGGATAAATAAATAATTTATTAATCCTAGAGGAAGAAATGACACACAAGGTTAAATGATTAAATCATGAAACCCTAGAAGATGAATTAGCAATGCGAGAATGACAATTAGGTCTTGATTGAAGATAATTGATATCGATCATGATTTTGAATTGATAAATGACCAATGTGATAAAAGATTTGATTGAGATTGGTTGACAAAAATCAATGACAAATTGACCAAATTGACATGATTGAAAAGGACAAGGATCGATGACGAAATCGATCACAATATGACAAGATTGACAAGGACAAAGATCGATCAAAATCATGACTGAAGATTGCTATCGACAAGACCTAATTCGAAAGCGAGACAAATGAAGAATGTAGAGGAATGACTCGATGCTCGCAAATGATAAAAACCAAGTGCGTGACATAGGAGAAATGTTAATGCAACGCAAAAACCTAAAATGAGGCAATGCGCCAATGTTAAAGTATGACTCCGCAAGCGTTGACCATTTTTAGGTGTCTACATTTTGCCCCTCTTTGAGACAATGCGATTTTAAGCATTGTTTCAAAGAACAATAATGAAAATGCCCCAAACACTGACAATGACATATGCATGCCCCAGACAATAACAAATGACATATGCATGCCCCCTCGAGGAATTGGCCGGAAACATACAGAAAAGAGGCCAATTGATCGATAAGAATGACAGAAGACGATAGGTTCGAACAGACTGCCAAGATTGATGGAAGAAATGTTTGTAAGAAGAAATGAGACAGAGGACAGTTAGAAATGAAGGAAAAACTTGCTTTTAGTAATGCACTTTGTAGGTGAGAACCTTTATTTTAATGTAGCAAAATGGATGCGTAGCATCATGGCATTGAAGGCCAGAGCAATAATGCAATCCCTTTGCATAAGATAGACACATCGTAGACAAACAACAATCACAACCAAAAGAAAAGGATCATGATCCATCTCGGTCACTCTAAATCACTCAGTGACATCATCGAGCAACATAGGAACATGATCGAAGCCAAAGATAAATCAGTAAAAAGATAAGATGCACAAATTTCAACAAGTCAAACAAACATCTTGATCTTCATTGTCAAAAGTTGAAAGTGCTGATAGGACGATCATGCTGTCTGGTTTCAGGACATGCGGTACCCTGTCTAAGACAGGACACAGTCTGGATTCGAGTATACCACACCCTGTATAAGACCCATGATAGTAGAGACAAGGACAAATGATAGTGATGGTTGATTGATATGACAAGTTTGATCAGTTTGAATGTCTAGTTTGATTGAAAGAATTCATCTGTTTACGCATGATTTCATTAAAGCGCAGCATTGGATTGCGAGTCGTTGGATGTATACTTAGTGAGCTGTCTATGCACAGAGGATATTTATTGCAAAATGCGTGTTTTTGTTTTTAGTTTTTTCGAGATTTTTACAATTTTTTTTTGTTCATTTTTTCAGGACTTTATTTGACATTTTTTAGGGGTTTTTTTCAGGACGTTTTTCGATTTTTTTTTTTTTTTTGAATTATTTCAGGACATTTTGCATTTTTTTTTTTGGATTTATTTCAGGACATAATTTTTCAATTTTTATGATCCTTTTTCAGGACATTTTTCAATTTTTTTGGATTATTTCAGGACATTATTTGATTTTTTTATGAATTATTTCAGGACATTATTCAATTTTTTTATGATTTTTTTCAGGACATTTTCCAATTTTTTTATGATTTTTTTCAAGACATTTGCCAATTTTTTTTTTGAGATTTTTTCAGCACATTTTTAAACATTTTTATGATTTTGCCCCCAGTGTCTAGCAAGGCAAGGAATATGACAGGTGAATAAATAGGCTTGTTGAAATATTGGTGGATAGAGGGAAGACAAAGGCCTTTTATCATGGAGACAATATGGATGCAATTTTCAAGGGCTATTGCGTGATGGGACAAGAGACTGGATGTGAAAATGTAAAGTAGGAACATGACATGAGGGACATGTCAAGAGGTTTTTGAAACTATGTTTAAATTTTGCGTCCTTATGTCAGATCAAGATCAAGGAATGAAAAAGAGTGTATGGATAGTGATAAGATATGGATAGGATAAGCAAGACCAAGAATGGATAAGGGACATGGACTGAAGGTTGGGATTGGCTAAGGGATAGTGGCAGAGAGTTGCAATAAGATAGGGAATATGGATGGAAGGTTATAATAAGCAAATGGATAAAGACCAAAAGCTATGATAGACTAAAAGCTGCAAACAAGATACATGATGCTCATGACGATCCTCAGCCTTGTCAAGATCAAAGGTGGAAAGGGAAACTGGACATGAGGGACAATAGGATATGAAGGGTAATGATAGGGGTTCAATAGGATAATGGAACAATGAAGGACAAAAGGATATGAAGGAGGAAACCTGCCCCCAAGTGTAGTGTGCAAGATGTTCATAAATTAGGCATGACGCCTGTTTGCCAGGTTTTCATCATGGTACTTGCCCAAGGCACCTATTTACCAGGTTTTCACCAGTGGACGAATTATTTTTCTTTCTTTCTTTTTTTTCTTTTTTTTTTTCACTTTTTTTTTTTTTTTTTTTTGACATTTTCAATAGAAGATGGACACATGATAGGGGATGGAAGAAGGACTCAAGCGTCTTATTGTTTGGGTAGTAGCCTTGAAAAAAAATGGACCATGACCTTTAAAAGTATGCTCAAAGACGTTGGTAGGATAAGGACATGGAAAATAAGATGAAACTAAGGCGAGGATTTATGCAAAGGATTGGATCAAAGGGATGGAAGCATGGAAAATATGCATTGGATAATGGATAGGGTATTGGAAGAATTGGGCTTTAGTGGATGGAAATGAAGGCAAGATTGACACTGGCACACACCTTGAGGGGTGATGGACTAATGGAGGAAAGATGTATTTTGGATATTGAGATTTCGATGGAGGAATAGCCTGAGATTTTGGGACATAAGGGCCCAAAATGGAAGAAGGAGGTGATGGAGGAATAGACTTGGAATGTTTGGATGGAGGAATAGCAACTTTGGATGCCAAGTTGGATGTTTCTTTAGGCTTTTGTGCTTCAAGGAGCTGCTTAGGGATCCACATGGTTTTTGATTTTTCATGCTTTTGTTGTCCTTTGGAATGCATAGCTTGCACAAGGGATTTAGGAACTCATATATATTTTGACTTTGCTTTATTTTTCTCAGTGGGCCTTTGTGGCCTTTTGGATATTTCTTTTTCTTTATAGATCATATTGTTCTTTGTTTTGACATGTCGATTATATTGGACATGTTGATCCTTGAATACATGTGGATTGCTAGACTTATGACTTTTATACTTGGCATCCAAATTGCTTGGAGGAGGAAAGGAATGCATGGATGGATATGAATGAAATGGACTTCTTTTGGATGGATGAAATTTACTCAAGGATGTGTGCCTTTGCTGGCCTTGCATAGAGGATGAAGGGATATAAGGACCTAAGATGGATGGAAGGTATGTTGGGGAAAGTGTACGTTTTGATTTTGATGGAGGAATACCAATGTCTTGAGAGTGAGTTGTGTAGACATGACCCTTAAGATCTTCTTTCACATGAAGGGATTCTTGCTTATGGAGATCTACTCCTTTGCCTTTATGAATATCTTGACTTGTAGGATGCTCTTTTCTTTGGGAAGAAGACGCGAGTCCATTATGAGGTGGATATGATATGAAAGAAATAATGAGATCTTGAAGTGGATCGGATTGCACCAAAGTGGAAGAACCCATTATGCATGTCGAGGGTTCATGAACATCTTGCACTGACACATTAGAATCATGAAGGGGATTAGGATCATGTAGTGGATATGGTTCAATGATAGGCTCTTCAAGAGATGGAATGGGAAAAATAATGGGATTATCAAAAGAAATGATATCTTGTGGAACAAAAGGATCTTGTGGAGGATTTAAAGGAATAATTTGATCTTGACAAGCAAGAAGATCATTGGAATCCTCTTTAAAGGTGCTTTGCTCTGGACTTTTAATGGGATCATCGGAAAGGATGGAAGGGATATCTGGAATATCAATGGGATTTGAAAGGACATTTTGTTCATGAAATGGAAGGGGATCGTTTGGGATTGAATGGACTGGGATATCTTGAGCTTGCTTGGGAAATGGAGTGTCAGTAGGACTTTGGATAGGATGGACAAGAATAGGGGAATCATCGTGAGTGTCTGGGAACATGGGGTCCTAGTCAACAATTGGATGGGATGATAAGGTTTTGAGATCTTGATCTTGATCTTTTTCAAGACACGTTTCTTCATGCTCTAAATTATTCAAATGGAAATTGCAAATCAATTATGTCAATTATGACAAATTATGCACTTTCTATGCAAAATTTGTTGATTGATAATTTATGACAAATTATGACAAACTTCTATGTCAAAAATTGATTGATTGTCAATTATGACAAATTATGACAAATTGTGCACTTTCTATGCAAAATTTGTTGATTGATAATTTATGACAGTTTATGACAAATTTCTATGTCATTCCCATGAATTTAGGAGAGAAATAGGAGGAAATTGAAATTAAGAATTTAGAAAATTAGAAAATTAGAAAAAGAGGAATTAGGAAATGAGGAATTAGAAATTAGGTAAAATTAATTAATAATCTTTCATTTATTAATTAATTCACAAAGAGGAATAATTAGCCAATTAAATGAGCATTTAATTGTGATGAGAAGACTTAGGATAAATAAATAATTTATTAATCCTAGAGGAAGAAATGACACACAAGGTTAAATGATTAAATCATGAAACCCTAGAAGATGAATTAGCAATGCGAGAATGACAATTAGGTCTTGATTGAAGATAATTGATATCGATCATGATTTTGAATTGATAAATGACCAATGTGATAAAAGATTTGATTGAGATTGGTTGACAAAAATCAATGACAAATTGACCAAATTGACATGATTGAAAAGGACAAGGATCGATGATGAAATCGATCACAATATGACAAGATTGACAAGGACAAAGATCGACCAAAATCATGACTGAAGATTGCTATCGACAAGACCTAATTCGAAAGTGAGACAAATGAAGAATGTATAGGAATGACTCGATGCTCGCAAATGATAAAAGCCAAGTGCGTGACATAGGAGAAATGTTAATGCAACGCAAAAACCTAAAATGAGGCAATGCGCCAACGTTAAAGTATGACTCCGCAAGTATTGACCATTTTTAGGTGTCTACACATATAATATATAATAATATATAAGATATTATATATTATATAATATATAATAATATATAAGATATTATATATTATATAATATATAATAATATATTATATAATATATAAAAATATATTATATATTATATAATATCTAATATATAATATATTATTATATAAGATATAATATTATATAATATTATATATTATAGAATATGTATTATATAATATATTCTTATATTATATTACATATTATATAATACATAATATATAATATAATATTATATTATATAATATAATAATATATTATATAATATATTATTATTTTAAAATAATTTAACTATAAAAATCGGATATCCGATTTCTCTGAGACAATAAAAGAGGATTGTGATAGCCCGTGGGTTATTTTTTACCCATGGGCTACACAAATTCAAGCAAATTCGATATCCGGTTGGACCCGATATCCAATTTTGTGACCCAAATTCACAAAAAATTCCAATAAAAGGTAGGATTTTTATTGTTTTTCATCATCTTCATTCAAATTTTTGTATTTTTTTTAATGTTTATTTGTTTTTTCATTCAAAATATGTTTTTTTCGTGAAAACTAGGTTTTTAAAAATCAAATACAAATCAAATTTGTTAACTAAATTCAATTGTTTACATTCAATTAGGTTAAAAATGGGGGATAACAGTGAAAACATTGATCAACCACAACCACAACAACCAAACCCTCCTACACAAAACCCTCCTTTGCCAAACCCCCCTCAATTTAGGATTTAATTGCACAAAATTCGAACCAATTAAGGGGGATTGCAGATGTCTATCGTAGGATCCCTCACCTGAACCCAATGTTTGATCTCCTCACATCCATCATAAAGAGTATAGAAATTGTCACTGAGGAGCACAATGCCGCTCTTTTTTGGTGAGATTCAATGAGGGAAAAATATGCGGATGACTTGTCCTATAAGGAGATAAAGGATCTCAAGATATCCAAAGCCGATATCGCCGCCTTGATTGTGAATCTCCGCACTGGTCAACCCATGCACACTACAGATTATGAGGTGCATGAGATGCACAATGCACCAAATGTTATAACACAGACTAGAGGATACCCTAGAGAGTCCTGGCATGCTAGAGGCGATGAGGCACCTTCATCATACATTGATGATGTAGTGGTAAGATTTATATTTTCACAGTTCATTCTATATTTTAAATAAATATTTATAATATAGATAACATTAAGTACTAATGTTTATTTACATGGTTTATTTAATATTTGATGACAGAGGAGGAGTTGACACAGATCTAGGAGGGCACCTTGACGGCCATTTCATTTGGCCTTGATAGCTTTACGGTACATATATTACTGTACCTAGTCGTTTGTATTTTATTGTACATACATGCTCATCATTTATATTGGCATTAATTAGATTATGTAGTAACTTGCATGTATATCTTATTTTACTCTTGTAGGGCACAAGTAGTGTGCATGTGGGGCTATGTGATTCAGGATTCGGTAGTGCAGATGGAGACAAGGGAAAGGTAATTGAATGCTAATATGATTGAATGAATAGTTTAAATAACTTATAATGATTATACACGTCTAGACATAGATTTATACTTTCACATACTTGTTGTGTATATGTATTGAAAATTCTTGGCTTCACATCCTTGTTGACTACACCCACTATACTTGAAGATGAAGAAGAAGAAGAAGAGATGGCTCAGGTACATGTGTTTATTTTATTTTTTGTTTAGTAGATATAATTCGTTATTATCAGTTACAATTATATGCTAACTTGTATCAATGTCATGTTTGTGAACATATGTAGGTTGTGTATGAAAATATTGAAAACATACCTCCTCTACCGAAGACATAAATCAAGAGTCCTCCAAAGCCGAAGAGAAAACATGGAGATGAGGTAAACAATAATAGTTCAGTTATAGTTCATTTTTATGTTAACTTTTTTAATGTGAGTTATATAATATAACTAATCCTAATCGTGGTTTGTTTTTTCTTGTGCAGGATCCTTCAGAGTTGAGCAGTGTGGCGAAGATTGATTTTGATGATCCATCAGTAGCTTAGGATGTTATAGATAGTTTTGGGATGCTTACTTGTCTAGTTGGTATGTATATTTTGTATATGGACATACATTCACGTATATAGACATACATTTTGTTTGAGTTGGCATTTATGCCATATTTGTGTATGGACATACACTTGTAATCATTTGACATTTTCATATATACAAAAGTTGATATTTGATCATATAAACTGTTGCTCATGTGTGCATGGTGTTATCATTTTAAACTTTAATCTTCAATCCAATAATTAACATTGGTTAATAATGGTTATTTAATGAACAATGCAATTCATTTCATTTCATCGTAAGTGTTGTTTGTATAATCTTCAGATTATATATAATTCATTTCATCTAAATTGTAAGTGTTAAATTTGGTTGCCTTTAGCAAATTCACCAAATTTAATGACCTCTTTGCTCATCAGGCCTCCACAAGGACAAATTTGGAAGACAAGTGTTTTGATGGATTCTCAATGTAAATAAGGTGAAATATAATCATTTTTTATGTATTAAGGTCATCTAGACAAATATTTGTTATGTTTAGTCATAGGTTACTCATATTGGCAAAATTGCTCAAGATTGCTTGAAATTTGTAAAAAGTTGTCAATGGGAGATTCATGTGTCAAAATGATTCATCTTGGTTTTTCAAGATTCCCTATGGTTGTATTACGACAACATTTTTTCAGTTGGCAAAAAAATCGTCAGTCTCATTCAATCAAATATTGTCGTGTGGCCAATTTCTCATTCTGCTCATCCTGATCATGAACCATTGGTTCTGACATGTCCAGTTAGGCATTCTTACCCTATGCATGCTCCTATTCCCTCCCCCACTTGGTCGAACACTCGGGGTCATACCCTATCGATGTTGTCCCATGAGCACCCCAAGTGCTAAAAATTGTCAAATTTTGATGGGCCCTAACTCAAAATTTGTGGCACCTATGGGGCCACGTGAGGGCTCCCTACAAAATCCTATCTTTTTTTTTTCAAGATTCCCTACAGTTTTATCAGGGCAACATTTTTTCAGTTGGTGAAAAAATCGTCAGTCTCATTCTATCAAATGTTGTCGCGTGGCCAATTTCTTGTTTTTCTCATCGTGATCACGAATTGTTGGTTTCAAAATGTCTAGTTAGGCATTCTTACCCTATTAATTCTCCTATTTTTTCCCCCTCATTCGATCAAACGCTTGGGGTCATACCCTACCAAAGTCATCCCTTGAGTGCCCTAAGTGCTAAAAATTATCAAAATTTGATGGGCCCTAACTTGGAATCCGTGGCACCTGTGAACTATCTATTTGAACCTACAGGGCCACAAGAGGGGTCCTTACAAAAGCCTATCTTGGTTTTTCAAGTTTCCCTATGGTTTTATTAGGGCAACATTTTTTCAGTTGGTGAAAAAATCATCAGTCTCATTCAATCAAATGTTGTCACGTGGCCAATTTCTCATTTTACTCATCATGATCATGAACTATCTATTTCAACATGTCTAGTTAGGAATTATTACCCTATGCATACCCTATGCATGCTCCTATTCCCCCCCCCCACTCAATCGAACACTCGGGGTCATACCCTACCGACATCGTCCCTTGACCGCCCTAAGTGCTAAAAATTGTCAAACTTTGATGAGCCCTAACTCAAAATCTGTGGCACCTATGAATGATCCATTTGAATATACAAAGCCATGAGAGGGGTCCCTACAAAAGCGTATCTTGGTTTTTCAATATTCCCCACGGTTTTATTAGGGCAACATTTTTTCAGTTGATGAAAAAATCGTCAGTCTCATTCAATCAAATGTTGTCACATGGCCAATTTCTCATTTTTCTCATCGTGATCATGAACCGTTGGTCCCAACATGTCTAGTGAGGCATTCTTACCCTATGCATGCTCCTATTTTTCCCTCCCCACTTGGTCGAATGCTCGGGGTCATACCCTACCGACGTCGTCCCTTGAGCGCCCTAAGTGCTAAAAACTGTCAAATTTTGATCAGCCCTAACTCAGAATCTGTAGCACCTATGAATTATTTGTTTGAACATACGGGGCCACAAGAGGGGTCCCTAAAAAAACCTATCTCATTTTTTTAGGTTTCTTTACAGTTTTATTTCGCCAACATTTTTTCAGTAGATGAAAAAATCATCAGACTCCTTCAATGAAAAAATATAGATAAACAAGCATTACACTATAGACACATACTGATCATCATTAATTCCATGTATTATATACACATAATTACCATTGTACTTGCATGTGACATCCATGAACAAATATGCAAACATTATTTTTCATCATTATCAATACAACTATACCAATGTACTCATGTATAGATATATCGTATATCATCAATATAACTAAACCGGTTTGCTCATGGACATCGTATATTATCATAACAAAGTTACATCAATTTACATCCATATACAAATAAAATATCCCATTTCATCTACATTAGACATCCTCATGTCCTAAGAGAAAAGCTTATGTAGAGTAATTCCTGCATATAAATGAAGACCAAAATAAGCAACCTTTTTATGCAGAATGAATGTGCTACAAGAAACAAATTATAACACGATACAAATTATTTTGTCAAATTATAAATAGATCATTTGAAACATTTTTAAGACGTACATACTTGTATAATTACGTAACTTACCAGGTTCTCTGTAAAGTCCACGAGCATAACTTTGAAGAAAGACGCATATTGATTAAAGCTCTTCTCATTGCATTTCTCACTGCATTCTCTGCATGGTTGTAGACGATGGTAGATATTGTGATTTCACAATGGCAATACATTCACTTGACATAGTGTGTGAAAGTTTACAAAACTTAATCACATTGAGAAAGTGAGAGACTTAGTGTTTACACACAAAATTTAATCTCATTAATGCACACTAAGCATACGGTGTTGTGTTTGGCTGTAAATTTTTGCAGTTCTTGAAAAGAAAACTTAAAAAGTAGCTAAATATTTATAACCGCAAGGAATATGTACCATCACCAAGAGTAAACTAGTCAACGGTAAATGATCTAGCATCAACCTATATTTTTCAGAATGCTTAGTCTATACAAAAAATGCATGCATGCACATAAAGGCTTTATGATAATCACTTCAACTAAAATGCATGATAATAAATGAAAAGGTGGGATTATATATCATAAAAATACATCCCTTCAAATTATATTGAGTGAACCCACTATGTTGATGCAAAAATCATAATGTGATAGTGTTGTATATCATCAAAAAGACCTGCATGAGCATAAAGGTTTTGTGTTAATTATATCATCAAAAATTGTCAAATATTATTGTCTATTATAAAAAATTGTAATGCTCATCAAATGTGTGATAATAAGCCGTGTTGAAAAATACGTCTCTTTGAATTATATTGAGTGTACCCGCTATGTGCATGCAAAAATCGTGTTGCAAAAAAAAATGTTCATCAATAGACCTGCATTTTGAACACATCCTTAATATACACGTAACAAACTTGAACATTAAGGTTTTATGATCATTCTTTGAAATGAAATGCACGATAAAAAAAATAAGACACCATTAAAGACCTACTACTCAAGTGTTCCTAAAGGGTCATCTCTTTTGTTAAGAGTATCCAGTATTTCTTCATGATCAGCAGTCATCACTATCCATAGCTCTTTGGTCTTCAGTTTTTATTGATGCTTCAACAACTTGACATTTGTAGCTATAATAAGGTGTGAATACATAAGAATGGTTTTGTGTCTCTCATAGTCTTCAAATGCAGGTATGCTCTTTCTAATCATGTATGTTTGCAACCAAGTTCCCACAACAGCAATTGAACCTATAGGATATGTGAACCCATAATCATCTGTCATTGGTTGTGTTAGCTTCTGTTTTCCTTGTACACATCGTGCCAGCCAATATTCAGATCTCTCTCCATTCCCTTATGGTGCAACAACTGCAAAAACATGTCTTGGTTGTACAATATCTGATAGACGGTCGTAGTCAAATGAAATTTCCATGTCAGTGTTTGACAAGGATATTCTTTGAGATAAAGGAGTTAGATATTGTAGAACCCACATATCAACCCACTCACTTGACTCACACTGATCCCAATCACACCGAACACAACTTTGACAAAAATAAGCCATCGCTTGTGTCCAAATGGTCCATGTAATTGCATCTAAGCTAAGAAATGAATGGATCTTTGAAGAATCTTTAATTGTTTAACAATCCAATCTGTCTCCCACTGTGCCCTCCTGAACCAACCAAAAGAATCTAGTCACTGCTGAATCAGGAGTACCTCAATGTGACAATGCTGAACTACACCAATCAACAATAGAATGCACATAAGAGAAATTTGTACCTGAAATCCTCAATTGTTCCTGAACTAGATATCTCTTCGAACATGCACCTGCTCGATCATGCTCCCCCTTCCCATGCCCTGCCTAAAAAAAACACCAAATATGAGGTATACCGCCTCTCTACATGCATTCTACTCAACCAATAAAACATACATACATTCTTGAATTGACCCATACAGTTATTTGACCATATGAGATGTCGATCAAATGCAATATCTTTCTCATGAAATAACTCAAAAAAATTCTCAAAAGAATGAATTTTGGTCAAAAAGTTGTGTAGCCCACAATCAAATGCTTCTTGTTGACCTCTTGCCTTCAAGATTCACAATAATGTTAGTCCCAACCGGTACTGAGAGGGGAGGGGTGAATCAACACTTTATCGGTTTTAACCAATTCAAACTTTTAATTTATTTTTGAACTAATTTACCATTCACCAATGTAAACATTTACTACAAAAGATTAAGCATGCATGAAAAGATACACAATGACACACAAATTTATCTCGTGGAAACCCAATAGGGAGAAAACCATAGTGTGGGTAGGAACTCACAAAATTTGTACTCTTCTGTAGTACACCCAGTTAAGAGCCATCCCTATTAGGAGATTACAAAGACATTGTTAGGTGCCACCCGGTTAACGGATTTTGAACAAGGTCGGTTAGTGCCTTTACCCTGTTAAAGGTAGCCTGGTTAAAGGACTTAGAACATCAATCAAGATATCACTTGGTTAGGGAATTTTTATAATGGGACCTGTTAAAGTCCACCCAGTTAAGGGATTTATGTTGTAGTTGTTAGAAATTGACAAATGGATGATTTGCTAAAACTGCTAGTCATTAGCCTAGTCAGATCACACTAGATCTGCATCGGTTGTGTCTGTTCTACACAACTCTGCCTTCTACTGATTTGCTGATTCTTAAATATCACACTACCACTCTATGAAACTCCACTCTACCGGTCTTCTGTCATTTAGTTCTACAGTCTCTTAAACTCCCCCTATGTCCACTTTCACATTATCTTCATTCACCTTGACAACCAAAAAAACATTTCAAGAATGAGATATGTGTATTTATAAACCCTTTAGTCTATCGCTAACTTTCCCTCCAAAACACACCTTTCAAAATTTCATTGTTAGGCCTTAAATTACACCTATGAAATCATGTAGGAATCTCTGTCAATATAGTCGAACATGCTGATAAGTTCATTGGTTGACTGGAGAAGACTCCTGATTTAGCTGGGTGTAACTGAACGTTACCAGTTTGTTGGTTACCGACTCTTCCAATATACTGATCAAAACTTGTCTAGCTGATTTCCTCTTGTATACCAGTTTGTTCTTTGCTTAGGTGGTGAACCTCTTCTGTGCTGATCTACTCACTGCTACCCGATCTTCTTACTGTTTGCCGCTCTACTCACTGCCGATGGATTGTGAAGACTAAGGAGATGATGTTGCCAACAATGACAACCATACCATTTATCAGTCATACAAAACAGTATCAGAATGCCAACAAAGCCCACGTATCATGTTGAAGTGAATTGTCAAGTCTTTGTCTTCATGAGAGTGCTCTATCCAAAGTTTTACGATTTATGTTCGAATCAACACAAGTTTGCCTCATTTGATGAGCCTTCCTTAATTGATGGCTTACTAAGGAGGTTATAATCACTCTTCAAGTGACTCTCTTATCTCTTTCTGTGGTATTCTTTCCAATAGAATTGAGAGCATTAAATAGATTTTTGACAATAATAGAATTTATCTCCATCTTCTTGTTCATATGAATCTTCAATTTGTTTAGCAATGGTCTCATCTTTATCATCTTTAGCAATTGAACAAAAGCTTGGCATTGCTCGGTCAATGTCTTATTGTTAAAATTTTGGTTGAAAAGTTGTGTACAACCCACAATCAAATGGTTCTTGTTGACCTCTTGCCTTCAAGATTCGCAATAATGTTCTCATCAATTTCAAGTGACCATTTTGGGGTTCTTGAAGGTCTTGGATTTGGAATGTGTGTTTCATCCATGAGAGGGTCTTCATTTCTGAAGTAATTAGGTGTTATATATTGTTCACTTGGCTGAGAAATTCCACCTTCAATGTCAAAGTTTTCCACATTTTCACCTCCAATGTCAAAATTTTCCACATGTTCACCTCCTATGTAAAACTTTTCTACATTTTCACCTCCAATCTCAAAAAATTTCATATTTACACCAAAATTATGGACACCTTCATTGTCAACTCCCAAATTTTCACTTTCCATTCTCACATCATGTTGAGAATTTTCATTATCACTTTCACCATTTTCACTTTCAAAATCTACATTTTCATTTTCAATAACTTGTTCAACATTTTCAAATACAATTTCCTCTCACTTGAAGTAACATTATCAATATTTAACATGCCTTGTCTTCTCCTCCTATGACCTTGTCTACATCTTTCTCTATACACTTCAATTTGGTCATTTGAAAGCTTTCTTTTGCGTTTAGACTTCTGATGACTACTACTCCCCAGTTACCTCCACAAAGTTGCTCCTAAATGATTGATAGTGTAAGATTTAACTTTAAGAATCTCTCAAAAGCACAAATTTGTCTCAACCTGTTTGAAAACCCATGATTGTCAACATAAACCAAAATGTGAAGAATGTGGGCCATTGGAATCCACAAAATGGCCCACAAGGCTCTTTTTTATTTACAGAAATCGGATATCCTATTATATCCGATTATATTCGATTTTAATGCATAAATTTGGGGTCCCCAAAAAATTCCTATTGCCACCTTTTTTTTACTGTTGCCACATTAATGGCAGTGGAAAAAATCAAATATCCAATTTGAGTACTCATATTTTATAGAGAGAGAGAGATTAGGGGGAGAGAGATTAGGGGAGAGGGAGAGAGAGATTAGGGGAAGGGGGGAGAGAGAGAAAGATTAGGGGAGAGGGGGAGAGAGAGATTAGGGGAGAGAGGGGGGGGAGGGGAGAGAGAGAGGGAGAGAGAGAGAGAGAGAGAGAGAGATTAGGGGAGAGGGAGGGAGAGGTGGAAGGGAGAGAGAGAGAGAGAGAGAGAGAGAGAGAGAGAGAGAGAGAGAGAGAGGGTGGAAGGGAGAGAGAGATTAGGGGAGAGGGAGGGAGAGGGGGCAAGGGGGAGAGAGAGATGGAGGGGGGAGGGAGAGAGAGATATAAAGAGAATAAGGGGGAAGAGGTCATATCATGTCCAAAGGGGTCATATTGTGTTCTATGACCCCTTAGGACACCATGTGACCCCTTAAGTGTCAAATTTTTGTAAGCATTATTGGCATTGATTTTTATATTGTAGTAATGGCTCATCTTGCCACCTTATGACACACTATGACCCATTAGGACACCATATGGTGTCTTTAGGGGTCATATGGTGTTTTAAGGGGTCATGGGATACCATATGACCCCTAAGGACAACATATGACCCCTTATGACACCATATTGGGTCGTTATGGGTCCTATGGTGTCCTAAGGGGGTCATATTGTGTCCTATGATACCTTAGGATACCATATGACCCCTTACGACACCAAATTGTGTCATTATGGGTCATATTATGTCCTAAGGGGTCATATTGTGGTGTGTGACCCCTTAGGACACAATATGACCCTTTACGACACTATACAATGTCATTATGGGTTATATGACCCCTTATGACACCATATGGTGTCGTTAGGGGTCATATGGTGTCCTAACGGGTCATGGGATACCATATGTCCCCTAAGGACAACATATGACCCCTTATGACACCATATTGGGTCATTATGGGTCCTATGGTGTCGTAAGGGGTTATATTGTGTCCTATGACCCCTTAGGACACCATATGACCCCTTACGACATTAAATTGTGTCGTTATGGGTCATATTGTGTCATATGACCCATTAGGACATAATATGACCCTTTACGATACTATACGGTGTCGTTATGGATCATATTGTGTCGTACGGAGTCATATTGGGTCATATGCCCCCTTAAGACAACATATGACCCCTTACAACACCAAATTATGTCGGTATGGGTCATATTGTGTCATATGACCCCTTAAGACACCATATGACCCCTTATGACACCATATTGGGGCATTATGGGTCCTAAGGGGTCATATGACCCCTCTCCCCTAATATCTCTCCCCCTCTCCCCTACTCTCTCTCTCTCTCTCCCCCTCCCTCTCCCTCTCCCCTAATATCTCTATCTTTCTCTCTCCCTCTCCCCTCTCTCTCTCCTCTCTCTCCCTCTCCCCCACTCCCTCCTCTCCCTCTCCCTAATATCATATACTAATATATTTATAAATTAACATATTGTATATTAATATACTATATATTAATATATTAATAAACAATAGATTAATTATGTGCAAATTTAGTTATTGAATTTACTTATTAAAATCGGATCAGATATCCGATTTCTGTAGTAAAAATTTCAAATTTTAAATTTTGGCTTGGGTTTGCTTTGGGATTTGGCTTGGAAGTGACAAGCTTAGAAAGTCAACTGAAAAAGCATGTTTTTCAGTATTCATTGATTTTCCAGAGTTTACACTGGTGGCTGACGACTTTTTTTATAGCCAAAATTCATAAAATGAAAAGGGTTTTTTAAGGACATTCTCAGCTTTCCAACAATGTAAGGCTTGTCTTATTTTGACTTTAGTAAATAATTATTATTTATTTTCTAATTGAACTCTGACAAAATTCCTGATTGATAGACTGATTGAAAAACACTTATAACTTTCAAATGGTATAAATTTTTTTGAATCGGAAACATGCGTCACATCCTATGCTTCATCTACTATAGGGAAAATTTAAAAAAATTTGAATTTCATAAGGTTTTGATCAAGTTAATGTCGGCAGACGTAGGTGTTTCTAAATTTCTGAAAAAGATGTAGTAAAAAATTCATAAATAATTATTTACTTTATAAAAAAATATAAACAAATATGTGTCACATCTGGACATGAGTCTAATACTTATATTATAGATCTTATAAAAAAATATTTTGATTTTATTGTGATTAGGGTGGTCAGACATACACCTACTTCTTATCTTTTTCCTGAGATTTTCATCAAATAGGATTTTTTTTTTCCAAAATACAACTAGTAGCTTAGAAACTACATTCAATTTTCTAGAGATTCTCTTCTTACATATTTTAAAAATGATGTTCATAACTTATTCTAATTTTCATGTCAAGTTGCATAACTCTGATTTTCTAAAATTTCATTGCCACTTAAGGGCCTGTTTTGGCACACTACGATCCTGCAAATACCCATATTCAATTTTTTTTTTTTTAAATAAAAATTATAAACATAAAATGCATAAAAAAATTTTCATTTAATTATTTTACATCATTTCAAAATTCAAAACACATATTTCGCTTTCTATTGATTCAATTTAAAAAGTTGAATCAACATTAACCATTTCATTTATAAAAGTGTGACACAACTTTGTGATTTTTCCCTATACATCCTTTGTAACCTTCCAATGATCTTCTCCAAGACATCTCAAGTGCATCTCCATCCAGTTCTTCCATATAGTATAGTTACTTCCATATGATACCAATTGTTGGCAACAAAAATGAAGGAATATTGAGAGAGGGGAGGATGAATCAGTCTTCACTCGATCTACAAACTTAATCACAAATACAGACTTCATAAACTGTAGCAATAACAAAGATAATCAAATTGAAAGCACAACACACAACACCAAGATTTTTGATGTAGAAAACCCGGTTAAGGAAAAATCCACGATGGGAACGTACCCATAGTAAGATGATACTATGCAATAGTATGTGAAAATATTATAGTGGGGAGTGCACATGCATTCAGGCACACTGTCTAGAGCTCACTACTCAAAAGATAATGACCCAGAAGGCTACAAACCTTAGGGAAGTTTCAATGACTTACAACAAGATTCAGACTACAATCCAAAAGGAATGAACTGAAATAATGGCATCTCCAAATGCCTGATGATAGTTCCGGTTAAGCACAAATGTCTGCCCTACAACACCAATCATAGCTCAATCACAATACCGAAGGATGAATCCTTGTTCACAATAAATCTCTCTGATAATGCAGACATCACTAAATTACATGAATATATCGCCTATAAATACAATTCATCAACGTTGACAACAAGGTCGGCCAAACCGTCAACTCATAATTACAAAATTACATCACACGACACAAAGATCGACCACCGAACCAATATAATAATTTACATGACATAACATGGACCTAATTCAAATATCCAAATGCTCAACTCCACCAGAAATCACGCCAATTTCAACCACAACACGCTACACCACCAGAAATACCGCATAACATGAAAATCATCACTAGTTCATGAAAACCACCAATAACTCACACAACGATTAATGTAGATCATCAAAATAAATAGGACACAATTAGGAAACACTAGCAGATAAACCAACACCACTTATCAATTCTTCATCGATCAACATCTGAAACTCAAGAATACAACCAATCAACAACTTTCATGAAGAAAGATAACTTGCAGAGCACGAAAATATGATCCAATCTGAAATGAAGATACACAAGACCATCCCAAGCAATATCACAAAAACTTAGATCAAGATCTGGTCACAATGGAATATACCAGAGAAAATACCCCCTCTGTAAAGCACCAACACAATAAAACAAAACTGCAAAACCGGATCATAAGTTCTTCCCAATCTGCAATCACTAGAGCAAACCACAAGAATATGTTGACATCAATGACAACAACATATCCTAGTAGCAACAATGACCAACAAATTCCAACGACCCTAGGAGAGTTTGGTTAAGGTTGAGTAAATGGATAAAGCTTTTATCCAAAGGATAAATTCTTGTGCAAGAGTTGAAGGGATAAGCATGGTCAAATCAATGAATGATAGAAGAGACCCATGAGTTAAAAAGGATGGTTAAGTTAGAGGAAAGTCTCTAACCCAAGGTAGAAGGTGAATTAACCATTAATAGTTATGTAAGAGCCTCTAATGGTTTGGAAGACTTTAGAGTTTAACCATTTGAAGACAAAGCCTTTAATGGTTATTGAACACTTTGGAGGTTTTTGACAATTGACATTTTTCTTAAGGAATGTGCAAATGTTTATGAGGGGGATTAGGCTAAATTGGAATTAATTAGAAGAATCTAGAAGGGGGTTTAGGTAATCAAGTGGATTTTGTAGGAGAATGCAAGTGGGAGGAATTTTGGGATTTTCAATTAAAATAAAATCATTTATTTTAATTAAAGCACAAATTGCATTTGTAGGAAAATACAAGTGGGTGGTGGATTTATAAATAAATATTGATTTATTCAAATGAGAGAAGGGATTTAATTAAATGTGGCAAATGAGATTTAATGAAATAAATATGATTTATTTAATTAATAGAAGAATTTGGATTGGTGAATTAAATCAAATAAATTGAATAATTTATTTAATTAATAATAGAATGGTGAAAGGGGTTAATTAATTAAATATTAAATTTAATTAATCGATGGATAGAAGAAATGATAAAGTAATTAAATATTAATTTAATTAATAGTTGGATAAATGATAAATAAATAAATATAAAATATATTTAAGTGGACAAAAATAGATATCTACAATTATAAATGTATATATTTAAGTTTATACATTTATGTTTTTAAATTTATAGATCTTTAAATATATGTTTATTATTTTTATGTTGTTATTTATTTTTATTTGTATACATAGAACACACACACACACACACACACACACTATTGTAGATTTTACACCTTTAATTAGGGTGTCCAATTTCACACTCTCCTAGCAATCATTGTATTTCTCATTTCTCTATGCATTATAGGACCTTTATTAATTTAAATTAATATTTAATTCAATATTATTAGTCTTATTCCCCTTTATTACATCAACACTTCAATGTTATTTGGGTCCTTGAATTTAAGTGTGTCCTTTATCTTTTATTATCCCGATTTATCCTTATCTTATCCCAATTTTAACTTCCAAAACATATTTCACATATCTATACATCATGTTTTGAGCCACCAAGATGGAATTATCTTTGTAACCCCATTATCTTACATCCATAACACTTTGGAAAAAAAATGTCAAGACCAAGTCGCCCCAACTATGGTGTTTATGTAATTTGTTATCTAATTGTTATATATATAAAAAATTATGCTTTGAGGTCCTTTCGTAATCTGTGTATGTTTGAGATAAAAAGGTTATTATTAGAAATAGTTCACTACATGAAGTTAATTTCATGTCTGTAATCTTAAAGGTGAAAAAGTCATGAATAATATAAATATATTTATTTGGTAAATAAAATTTATAATTGTATTGTATAATAAATATATATTTAATTGGTTAATATATAATTATGTATTTGAAATTATTAAAAAAAAATGTTAATCTTCTAATTTGTGATATGAATGTTTAAATGTTTTATTGTCATAATCTTTGTTTATATGAATAAACAAAATTTGAATTTTGTTATGACCTTCAATCTAAATTAGAAATGGAGATTTCCATCTAAATTAGAAATAGATATTACAACTTATGAACTTACTTTGTGCATAGTTCTTTAGTGTAAAAAAACGAAGATGAAAGCCTCAACTCTAGGTTGGGTTTTTGAGACCCCTCAAAGAATATCTTTATATAAAAGGAGCTAAAAATAGGAAAACTATAGAAACGTAATGCTATATTAGTAATTACGTATTTGGTTTCATACAATTAACTGTGATGCATAATATTTATCATAAGAAGTTTAATTTTTTTCCTATGTATTTTTGGTGTTGGAATGCTATTACTACAATGGTAAATGCGAATATTTCAACTTATGCATTTACTTCATTCATAATTCCTTAGGGCCAAAGAATGAATATGAAAGCCTCAACATTACATTGTTGGGTCTCTAACACTCAAGCATATTTCTATATTAAAGACTTAACAACACACAAAATATAATATTTGTATAATGTTAACTATAAATTAGTATAATAATAATGTTTAAGAACTTGGATTGATCCATTGAATTATATTTCAATTTTTGAATATTTATCTTCTTCTTTTATATTTTCAACTAAAAAATCATTATATAAATTCATCTCTCTTTTGTATTTACAACATTTTAACATAATACCAAAAAAAATATTTAAGCCGATAGGCTTTTAGTGGGAGATTCCCGCCTGCAAAGTGCAAGACATTCCGGCGACTGCCGGAATGTCTTGTCATTGGCATTTTCCCCCACATGCTGACGTGTGTAGTGGCCGGCGTTTTACCCCATGTGGTGACGTGTCCCTTCAGTTTCCTTTTTCATCATCACCTGGCCGTTTGTGGTGGCATCCATGCGTGTGCTCTTTTTTCGAAGTGATGTTGTCATTAATGTTTTCATCTCCGAGGGTGTGCATGAATGTCGATGTTCTTTATGGCCGCTTGGAACCCTAAAATGTAATTTATTTTGTTGTTCTCAGAAATATTTTGCTGTGCAAATTTTCGCATAATGTTGGATATAGTCGTCGAGTTAGGTTTTCTTTTGGCTGTGACTGTTTTGTTGGGCTTGTTTATGAGCTTCACGCCGTGAATGGTTTTACTTTGCAAGGTAAGTGTTTCTTTTATTTTAAAGTTTTTTTAATTTGTAATGAATTGTTTTATACTATGCTTATTTTTTCCCATTGTGTGCTTGTAGGGTTGTTACTTTGTTTATGTTGTTTAACTGTTTGTGGACGTGACTACTTTCAGTCTGCAAGGCATAGGTATAGTTGTCGAGTTAGGTTTTCTTCTAGCTCTGAGTGTTTTGTTGGGCTTGTTTTTGAGCTTCACGCCATGAATGGTTTTACTTTGCAAGGTAAGTATTTATTTTATTTTAAAGTTTTTTTAATTTGTAATTCATTGTTTTATAGTGTGCTTATTTTTTCTCGTGGTGTGCTTGTAGGGTTGTTACTTTGTTTATGTTATTTAACTATTTGTGGACGTGACTACTTTCAGTCTGCAAGGCAGAGGTATTTAGGTTTTGCACATTGTGTTGTGGGTTAAAAGGCTTTTAACATAAGAAATGGGTTGTTTTGGGAAATTTATTGAGTTGCCTTTTCTAGTTTGCAGATTAATATTGAGTTGGGTTTAAGCAATGGTTTATGAAACACTTTCAATTTGTGTGCATTTTGTTGTAGGTTAAAAGGGTTTTAGTTGGGTTTTGCAGTTTGCAGATATTTATTGATTTAAGTTTTAATCAACATCAATAGTTTAAGGTTCTGTTTTGAATATGATATTTCTTAATTTGCTTTAATGTTTTCATCCCCGATGGTGTACACGAATGTCGACTGTTTTGTTGGGCTTGTTACTAAGCTTCTCACTGTGAATGGTTTTACTTTGCGAGGTAACTGTTTAGTTTATTTTAAATTTTTTTTAATTTGTAATGCATTATTTTATAGTGTCCTTATTTTTTCTCGTGGTGTGCTTGCAGGGTTGTTACTTTGTTTATGCTATTTAATTGTTTGTGGATGTGATTACTTTCAGTCTGCAAGGCACTTGTTCACTTTGATAGGTATTTAGGTTTTGGGCATTGTGTTGTGGATTAAATTGTGTTGTAGGTTAAAACAGTTTTAGTTTGGTTTTGCACTTTGCAGATATTTATTGATTTAAGTTTTAATCAACATCAATTGTTTAAGGTTCTATTTGGAACACGATATTTGTTAATTTTCTATAATGTTTTTGTTTGCAATGGTCTGCACAAATGTCAACGTTCTTTATGGCCGCTTGGAACCCTAAAATGTAATTTGTTTTGTTGTTCTCGAAAATATTTTGCTCTACAAATTTTTTGTGGAACATTGGGTATTTATTTTGAAGTTTTTAAATTTGTAATGCATTGTTTTATAGTGTGCTTATTTTTTTTGCGTGGTGTGCTTGTAGGGTTGTTGCTTTGTTTATGTTGTTTAACTGTTTGTGGACTTGACTACTTTCAGTCTGCAAGACACCTATTCACTTTGACAGGTATTATATGTACATATACACATGCACATATATATAGGCATGTATACATCTATATAAATACACGCATGTACGCATATATATATATATATATACACACACACACACACACACACACACACACACACACACACACATGTAGGTATGTATATATATAGTTTTATCAAATCTCTGTTTTAATAACTCCATTCTGATTGAAGTTGCAAGCAGTAAATGTGACAATGAAGAATATGCACTATCACAAAAATTTATTCCCTGAACCCTAAGATATTAACATACAATTTAATTTTTTTAAATCATAGGAATAATTTAAAGAAAAAAATTAACTCAAGGAAAACAAAACCAATCAATAAAAAAATATGTATATATAATAATAAAGTCTTTTAATGGCCAATACTCAATTAATTTCCCAAACTATTAACATTGCCCTGTGTATAAACAATCAATTTCATAAAATCTAAAAAAACCTTAAGGGATACACACATGTACTCATATATATATATGCATGTATATATATATATACACATGTACGTATGTATATATATATATAGTTTTATCAAATCTCTATTTTAATAACTCCATTTTGAAGTCTGTAGGAATTGTTTTCAAAAAAGAAAGAACCCTCTAAACAAATCTATAAACTATAAAATTGGTCACCCAATATTTGTTTGTTACTGATTGAAGTTGCAATTGCAAGCAGTAAATGTGGCAATGAAGAATACACACTATCATAGAAATTTGTTCCCTGAACCCTAAGATATTAACATACAATTTTTTTTTTTTAATCATAGGAATAATTTAAAGAAAAAATTTAACTCACGTAAAATAAAACCAATCAATATAAAAATATGTATATATAATAATAAAGTATTTTAATGGCCAATACTCAATTAATTGCCCAAACTATTAACATTGCCCTGTGTATAAACAATCAATTTCCTAAAATCTGAAAACCTTGAGGGATTTATTTTAGAAAAGAAAGAATCATACAAACAGATCTAAAAAAATATAAAATTTCTTAGCAGTCTTTACTTGTGAATGATTGAAATTGTGATTCTAAGCGGTAAATGAAGAATTGGAACAATCACATAAATAATAATAGAATTTTGGTCCCTGAACCTTAAGATATTAACATAGTTTATGTATGGACTATTATTATTTACTAGGTTGTCATTAGTTTTATGTCCAAAGTCATCCTATATACTCTAGTCGGTTATTACTACCGAAATATTCAGTCGATAAGCACTAAAGCAGTCTGTTATAGAAGAAAGGAGTCACAGAGTTAAGTATACACCGAGCTGTCTACCAAGTAACATTCTATGTCTACGGAGTAGCAAAGAAGGTATATCGAGTAGTATGAACCAAGTAGAAACGTGTTACCAGATTTAATGAACCTAGACACATATGTGGAAACATGTTACAAGAATCGAGGAACAAGGAACCGTTATCACATAGGAAATTGCACTTCAAGATTTTGTATGATTTTGAGGAAGTTTATCCAACGAAATAATTTTTATGTTTATTCATTCGATGAATCTTGTTTGTAAGATCAAAACATGAATAGATCACTGTCCTAGAGATCTATTTATATAGAGTGATTTGAGAATAAAAAATGAGAGACATGTGTGATAGAAGAGTTAAAAGGAAAATCGTAAGAGGACACATTGAGTTATGACTATTATGACTGACAGAGATATTTAGAGGTCACCGAGAAAGTCTTCAGAGAATAGTTTAAGGGACAGAGTAAACAAAAGGGTTTACTAAGTTGATTTATCAATTACCGAGGTATGCTATGAGCAAGGTAATTTCATATTGAGCACATAGAATCTGCTATAACATTTCAGATGTAAAGTTGCAGATATTTCTAAACATTTTATTGAATCATTTGAGTTGTAATAGAAACCTTTAATAGGGTAAAAGACTCTAACAAAGTCTATAAATTGTAAAGCCTTTAACCAGGTGCAACATCTTGTATAAGTATTGTAAAATCATTTAGCAAGGTAGATCTAAAGATCTTGATACTCCTAGCAGGGTAAGCTATCAGAAATAGCTAAACATGTAGCTCTAACCGAGCAACCTTTATTATTGTAGTAGTGAAGTTGTGGGTGCCATCCCCACCCCAATTTTTCTCTCTAACCAAGAGCTTCTGCGTAACAAAAATATTTGTGTTATGGAGTGAAATGTGTATGAATGTTATTTCTATAATTATGTGTTAGCTTTATATTATGAGATCAGCAGTTTACAATTTTTGTTTATCAGTAAGATTATTTTTGGAGAAAATTTTTGAAGTACTGATTCGCCCCTCCCCTCTCAGTACATTAGCTTTCCTAGTTGGACCTAACAATTGGTATCAGAGCTTCATTCTTGGAAAAGGGTTTAACAGCCTAAAGAGAAAGATCTTATCAATGGAAGGCTACAAACAATCTCAGAGAATTGTGAATCTTCAAGAAGAATTGGATCATGCTAATCAAGTGATTGCAGATATGCAGAGACAAATGCAAAGATCACTGAAAGTCAAAAGAAGGTTGTTTGATGATTTATAGGACTCACAAGAGTTGGTGGAACAAATTGAGACATCATCTAAGAATAGTATATCAGAAGAGACTGAAGAAATGATCGGAGAACTTAAAGAAAAGAACAAAGCACTTACTGAACAACTGAAAGCAATGAAAAGAGAACACGAGCATTTCAGCACATAGATGACTGAAAATCTTGATGCATTAAGAACAGCTGAGGATAACATAAGAGACACAGAAAGGGAAAAATAATAGCTAGAAGCATTGGTGTCTGAAAAGAATGATGAAATCACAAGAATGACTGGAATTCAACATAATCTTTCTGATCAATTGGGTTATGCACATCGTGAAGCAAATTTAAAAGAAAATGAGAATCAAGCATTGAAACTTGAATTATCAAGATTGACCAATGAACTTGAAGCAGAGAAGAAATCAAAAGAAACACTAAAGAAAAGTTATGAAGCATCAAGGATGTTGGATGAGCAACTAAATATAAGAAGACCCAAAAAAGATGCACGACTCGGTTACAAAGAAAAAAACTCTACCGAGAAAGGGATCAACACCACTGAGAGAGGGGAATCATCAAAGCAAGCTGGAAACAAGGAGAACATCAAAGGAAAGAGGCTTATCTGCAACTACTGTGGAAAACAAGGACATACTGCCAGCATGTGCTAAATCAGAAAAGGTAAGCGACCGAATGTCACTAGGTGTGATGGTTATTGTTACAATTGCAATAAGTATGGACACACATCTAAACAATGTAGGACAAGGTCTGCTAGCAATTTTTAGAAGGCAAAATTCAAGGGGTTTTGCAAAAACTGCAATAGATATGGACATAGTACCAAGAAGTGTTGGTTTAAGAAGATAAACTATATGAGGTCTTCACACCGAGCAAATACTAGAAGCTACCGAACTCACACAGATCTTAACCGACAGTATACTGCAGTACCATGGGATTACAATACAAGGATATGGTGTGAATATTGTGGAAGATATGGACATATAAGTGCCAACTGCATGATAAGGTTTGGAATGAACAATCAGAGATCATGGAAAAATCCTGATATGGCATGTTTTCATTGTCACAAAGTTGGACACTTGGCTAAAGATTGCAGAGATCAACCTAGAGGAGATACTAAAGAGATAAAAATCAAATTATAGAAAATATGGAAAAAGAAGGAAATTGAGTCAAAAAATGAAGAAAGCACCTTACCTACCAAGTTAGGTGCATCTACTTCGAATTAATCAGTAAAGGTATGAAGGGACTGCATTCTCTCAAGGTTAGATCTTAACAATTCCTATTTTATCATGTACTTAATTTCAAAATCTACATAGCTAAGATGAATTAGCAAGTTTGAAATTCTATCTAGTCTTTTGGAATACCAGAGAAGTCGGTAAGTGCAGGAAGCCTATCTAGTCGGTAAAAGTGTAAAAGGAAGTTAATCGGTTTAGTGGAACCGAGTGCATTTAATGTTTTATTGTTGGCAAATTCACACTCCAATGAGACATTGTAGGTGATTGAAGGTTTTGTCATTGATGGCAACCTTACAATCAAGGTAATTCACTGACACCAACAAGATCAGACTCTACACCGACACTCAGACCACCGACACTGGTAGTGAAAGGAATCATACCGGTACAGGCATCGACAGGAATTTTATTGATAATATATTTTGTTTATTATTGTAAAAACATTGTAAGCCAACTTGGCAAGATGTAAAATGATTCTTATAAAAGAGAGTTCATTGTAGAACATTGTAATGATATAGGATTATTATGGGGGAATGTAATTAGGAGAAATAAGGTAGACCTATCATGCGAATTATAGGTTAAAGGTTTATGTAAGAAGCAGAGCAGAAACCAGTACTGGATCTGGCATTATAGATGCTATTTTGAAGCAGTACAAGACACTGGATTTATATAATCCATTCTGTAAGTCAGTGAGACTTTAAATTTTGTATTTGAGTAGTGAGCTCTAGGCACTTGGCCTTCCTGCATGTGGAGGCCCCTATTGTAGCAGTAATATTCTCTTATTGGCCAGTAAGTGAATATTGTGGGTCAAAAATCCCACCAAGGTTTTTCCCACATCGAGTTTCCTCATTTAACCATTGTGTTATGGTGTGATTTTCATGTGGTTGTTTCTATCTCTATTTATTGCATTACTTTCTGTTTATCAGTACACAATTTTAATTTGTTCTAGATGTTTTAAGTTAAGAAATTTATCAAACTAGTCAGATACTAATTCAGCCCCCATCTGAGTATCTGTGGGAATCCTAACAATTGGTATCAGAGCCTGGTCCTCTTTTTTCAAAAGCCTAACAACGTGAGGAAGATCTTGTCACCAGTAGAGATGGAAAATTTGATGAAGCAATTGGAAGCATCCCTCTCAGACTTTGATACAGAAAAAATGAAAAATATCAAACTTGAAGATGATCTAAAGGCAGCTCAGGAAATTATTCAAACACTTCAAGAAAATCTTACCATTGCAAGAAACAAGAGAAGAGAACTCTGTGAAAAGATGCAAATTGAGGATGATGAAAAAGAAACTCTTAATGAGCAGATAAACAAGCTAAAACAAGAGAACATGACAACAAGGAATGAGATGCAGGATATGACTATGAGTTTTTGTAAGGAAATTGAAGATAGAAAGAAGAATGAAGAAGATTTGAGTAGAAGACTAAGTGATGCAGCAAATGAGAACACAAGACTTAGCTATGAAAATGACTTGTTGAAGACAGATCTAATGCATACACAGAATGACTCCAATGAATTGATGAGGCAAAAGGAAATCTTAGAAAGAGAACTAGATACTGCAAATCAGCACAAAGAGAAATTCAAGAAAAGCTCAGAAGAACTTGGTGACTTGTTGAAGAAATAGAAACCTAAAGGTGACACTTGTGGAATTGTCTTTGAAGTTGGTGAAAGCTCCGGTATTGCAAACTGGTAAGACAACCTACTGCTTATAAATTCAATGGAAAATGCTTTAATTGTAACAAGTATGGTCATAGAGAAAATCAATGTAGATCTAGAAATTATCAGAATACCAATACACCTACCGGTCAATGTTCAAAATGCAACAAAGTTGGTCATAATTCTGAAAATTGCAGAATGAATGTAAGATGTTATTTTTGTGGAAGATTTGGACACTTATCTAATCAATGTAGAACACAAACTGACATAGGTTATGGAAAGGCTATTCAGAAAAATAATGTGACTTGTTATGCATGTAACAAAATTGGGCATATTGCTAAATTTTGTAGAAGCAAGTCCTCATCGACAAACAATAAATGTCCTAGCTTAAAAGGAAAAGAAAAAGTTGAAGAAGTTAAGCATGAATTTTCAAAACAATGGATCAGGAAATCAGAACTGAATGTGGATAGGAATACTCCTCCACCGGCTGGACAGAGTAACACTCCACTAGCAGGAGTCTCTTCATCCAATTGAAGAAATTTATTTGAGGGTTTGGCAATCAATGTGAAATATGCTGTTATTCCCTCGGTAGATGGTGACAAATAGAAATTACTTCTATACCGACAAATAAAGTTAAGTGACTACTTAACCAACATGCATTAAATATGGTAGTTGGTAGATTAACATTATAAATTAGTGTTTTTGGCTCCATTTTACTTCACCGAGCATTCAAACATTTGAAGAGCATGAAACCTCTAGAGCTAAGGCATTTCGAGCAAAGAAGCAAGGCATTTCAGCAATCAATCTTTCCAAAGGAAGAAAAAGGTATTTATAATCATGGCATCCTCTTATGTACCTAAATTCATAGCAAACCCTACTATAGTGGAAGTGATCAAGCACCCTAGGCCCGTATTTCAGTTAGTTCCCGAGATAGCAAAGAAAGATGATATTGTTGGTGCTTTTTCCCAAATTTCCAAAGGAGTAGTTTACGCAGGAGACCCTAGAATTTATATCCATTGCCATATAGAAGAATTAGGAGATGAAGAAATCAAGAACATGTACAAAATTGTTATTTGTGATGATTCTAGTAATGTAAAACCTAAACACCAAATTGTTGAAACCCTAGGATTCACTGAAATCCTCAGAATTTCGGATTTCCCCAAGGAAGTTATAAGGATAGTATTGAGTAGAGTACATGGTGCACTCTTTTGGCTAGATTCGGTTCATAAAATTACCATGGAAGTTGTGAAAGCTGTAACAGGGTTACCCTCCACTAGTAATAGACCAGACAAGACAAAGAAGGTCTCAAATGACCTGGTAACAAACCTACCAGGTGCAACTTCTGACAAAAGGTCTTTAAGGGTTAATGATGTAACTGACATAAATGTGAGATTCATTAGCATGATTCTAGGTTACAAAGTAACTCATGCAAATAGACTTAACTCAATTTCCAGCTTATGCATAAAAAGTGCACATGATATGGTTAATGAAAATATGAAATTGATGTATGTGAATGGTTAAGAGATGAATTGATTGATAATATAGGAAAGATCAAGAAGGATAAGAAAGGGACATTTAGGTTTGGCAATTTACATGTATGTCTAATGCTACATATAACAAAATAGGTTTCTGGTATAGGCAACAAAAACCTTGGATTTGACATACCGGTAGGAAAACAGTTAGCTGACTTATTGAACAATATGGGTGAAAACAAGGAGAAGAATATCAATGAATATTTTCTAGCACTAAAGGCCAGAATAAACACAAGAGTCAGACTGTCATAGGAAATTGTGAATAAATACAAGGATGAGATATGTTTTGTTATCAAGAAAGATGAGATTTGGATGGAAGCAGTGATCCTAAGAATAATTTAGGTTACTAAAATGGGTTATGAGACTAACGACCACATCATTGAGACATATGCAAAAGCCCTTCTGGAAGCACCCAAGGAACTTAAGGAAGAAGTATTTGGCAGTGCAAAAACCATTGAAAGTCAAATTCAATCCAAAAAGAGAGTGAAGAAAGTAGAAGCAATTATGAGCAGAGGCTCAAGATAGGCTAAGGCTATCAAAGAAGATGTATTGAAACAAACCGATATCACTGAAGAT
The DNA here is from genome assembly GCF_030272615.1 of Cryptomeria japonica. Lineage (NCBI taxonomy): Eukaryota > Viridiplantae > Streptophyta > Pinopsida > Cupressales > Cupressaceae > Cryptomeria > Cryptomeria japonica. Next base: position 82,799,570 of record NC_081409.1, read on the forward strand.
GAGTTGGAGGCACTACAGCACGAAAATCACCTTTCACCAGTAGCCACTTCATCAGAGAGTGATATGCATGCAACATTTAAAAGAGTTGTAAGGAAAAGAGAACCTTCACTAGTATCCACACCTTCACCTAGAAGAACCAGGCAAAAATGTAATGCCCCGCCAGGAACCCTAAAGGAAAACAATACAACTAGGCAACTAAAGGGCGAAATAATTTTTTTTTTTGTTAAAGACTAAGTGTACTAACTATAATCATTGCATGTTTAACAACACAACAGAAGTCTATCATAAGTTTTCCTAAGGGTAACCAACGAAGATTAATTTCATAGATTATATTAACACCACAGTTAATCCATTCAATAAGATAAATTGAAAACTTAAATTTACATACATCCCAAAACAAAGATATAAAAGTATTCCAATGTATCCAATTTCCATAAATCATTTAAACATAAGATTAAAACAATAACATTCATTTCACTGACATAATAATATTACAATATCCATAAATACATGGCTTCCAATAATACCATTGGTGACAAAGATACAATATCAAGGTTACATAAAAGTCTGATACAATGACCACAAGGTCTCAACTGAACAATGATCTCGAACAAGACCTGGTACATAAACCAAAATCCAAGAAATACCAGCGAAGCCTTTCCTCACCTGAAGATATAATCCAGAACATCTGATGGGAAGTGGCACTACCACCCCACCATGCTAGGAGATAGTAGAAAACCCTCAAGCAAGCAAAGTAAGACAAGTACAAAAGGACTACAAGACTCTACAACCATCCATGTAACACAACTCACAAAACACTAGTGACTCTAAGAAGAGAGTGTCATTGCATAGCTTGATGGTTACCATGGTATAGCCTCCATAGGTCCCGACCCCCATACTCAGGTTTCTCCTGGTAACCTCTCCCGAGCCTCTGGTTCCAACTAAGTCTCATGTGGACCCTACTAATCTTTTTGTGAAGACAAGGTGGTAAGTTTTCCATTCCAGGCCTTCTCGTAACATCATGAGCCCTGTACAAGCACTCACCTATGCACGAGGCACAATTATCTTAATTAATATTTAATCTACCCACCCCCTAATCAATTATTAGGTTATCACTTTTTAACTAACTTTCGACGAGTTATCCTGCCATCCACTTCAGGCATGGTCCCCACTCAAAAGCCACTCTCTCTCTTAGGACACTAATAGGAAATGTTTCTCTCTTCGAGAACTCTATGGCGAAACAGGCAACCATAACCAATCCTGACAAGCACAGGTGAAGGATACACAAATACCAACCCAAGATTGGCCATTTGGACAAAAACACACAATGCCTCATATCAAATAGGTTATACAACAACACCTGGTCTAGGAGAAATAATAACATATGACACAATGACAATTTAACCAAAATTGCAATGAAATAAATATTGACTGAGAACACAATATATGCAAGAACCTATTATAGGCAATCTTTCCTTAAAAATATCCAAAGCATAAATAACATGCAATTTACGAATTTCCAGATAACAAGAATTTACAACTATTTAATACCAAAAACATCCATCTTGTCATTTGTCCAAAAAGATTTAAAATAAATTTACATATGTATTAATCTCCTAATGTATTTCCAAAATGTATATCGAATTTAAAATTATAAAAATACTAAATTCTAAATTTTTTATTCTTAAATTGATAATTAAAATAAAATAACTATATATATATACATATATATCTATTTAAATATACATATATATATTAACACATTATAATTATTTTATTATTATTTATTTATTATTAATTTTTTTCTATTTTAACAAAAACTAAATAACAAATAAAATAATAAATAAAATTAAAAACTAAAATTAAAAATCTTTTAACTTGTAAAGGCTACCAAGGTAGTGGTGCTACCATAGGCAGCCAACGCTACCCTTAGGTAGCGCTATTGTCCTATGGCAGCAGCCGCTACCTTTGGGTAGTGCTGTTATCTTAAGGCAGCAGTCGCTACCCTTGGGTAGCACTGTTGCCTTATGGCAGCAGCCACTACCAAGGTAGAGCTGTGTGAGTAGAGGCATAGCCTCCCCACATAATAAATTAATTTTTTTTTTTTTTAAATTAAATTTTTTTTTGAATTATTATTTTTTATATATTTTTTAACAGATTTTTAACAGTAATAATAAAACAATATTTTTTTTCAATAATTCTCTTTTCACAGAATTTATGTAAAATAATAAGAAGAACAATATATATTTTTAAAAAAATTTAATTAACCCAAATAAATTTAATGTGTAATTAAATTTATTTTCTTAAGGTAATTAAAACCATTTCTCAGGTAAATACCCTTTCTCCTAAATCGTGCAATTTCCATGCACCATAAAAACTTGACAAATTTTCTATAATAATTTTCCTAATTTTCACAAAATTACATTCTTCCCACAAACAAGAAATACACATTAGGCATGAATTTTCAAACAAACTCGAATTCACCAGAAGAGGGTTTTGAATTTGACAATTATTTTACACACACATCAAGCAGAGACAACTAGAAATATTTTTAATAAAACACACAACTAAGAAATCATCCAACCTGGTATAGCTTTCCTGGAAGAAATCTGTAGAAGAGCCCTAATCCCTTCAATAACTTCCAATAAATTTCTTCACCTAAATTCTTGACCTGTTCCCGTGTATCCTTGTGTGTAGCTAAAATAAAGACCTAAACCCTATTTAAACTAAAATTCTAGGTTCAATAGCTTTTTCACAAAAAACCTAAATTTAGAATAATAGTAATTTTTTAATTTTATTTTATAAATTTATCACATGCAATAATTAAAAAACATTATTCTTTCTTTTCTTTTCTCATGCACATTAATTAATTTCCTAAATAAAGAATTAAAACAATACTCTAATTCCAACTAATTAATTTTCTAAATAAAGAATTAAAACAATACTTTAATTCCAATTAATTAATTTTCTAATTAAAGAATTAAAACAATACTTTAATTCCAATTAATTCTTTTTCTAAATAAAGAATTAAAACAATATTTTAATTCTAATTAATCCTTTTATTCATTTATTTAATTATAATTTTAGAAAATAATAAATACAATTAATCTAATTTATTTTTAATACCATGCAGCTTAATTTAATAATATCTTTAATTAACTAAATTTATAATCTCAATGCATAAACAATACAATAATGAGATAATTTCATAAAATTAATTAATTAATTAATTAAATCTACTAAAACACTCAAATTAAACAAATCTCAAGCAATTACCCATAAAAGATAAAATGACAAAATACAAAGACTGAACTAACTGACAAAACGACTAACTGAGGACACTCATATGAGTGTAACTGAGTAAAATAGGGTCAACTACTATCTCCTCCATTTCCATTGGAAAATATAAGGCACACTCAGACCTATGAAGCCAGGTGGAGATGATACCCCGTACCTACCCAGTACTTGTACCTGCAATATCCTGCATCACTGAACCACACATGCATATATATATATAATATAGAAAACACGGCATACACACCAATGAAGGAGAATCGCGACGTTCCCTATCTCACTGAAATGAGTGAAGGAAAATCATCCCCTTGCATCCAATACACTCGCAGCACACAACATATAATTCCACATTGCATAAATAAAGTAAAATGTCAGTACATAGCAATAATACATAAAATGCCATAAATCACAAGTACTGAAATACTGCAAATAAATTATAGATCTCATCTCCAAATAAAGCATAATGTTAGAAAAATCTGAATAATATGTCATGGTAATGTATCCACTGAAAAACAACCAATAATAAAATATGAGTCTAATGAGTTCAAACTAGTAGGGGTACTACATTCTCCCCCCCAAAACTAGGCTTACTCCTAGAAGCCTAAAATAAATAAGAATACAGTTCTCTCATCTTTGCTGCATCATCCCAAGTCACCGAGGTCTCATCATTTGGGTCCCATAGGACCCTTACCTAGTCGATGGTATGACCCTTGAGGATCAAATCCCGACGCTAAAGAATGCGCACGGGCTCCATGGAAAGTTGCCCGTCCTCGACCTGCAAAGAGTTCCAATCAAGAACATGTGTCAGATCTGGATGATAAGGTTGAAGAACTGAAACATGAAAGATATTGTTTATGCAGGATAGACTCGGTGGCAAAGCAAAACGATAGGCAACAGGTCCTATCCTCTCAAGGATCTCAAAAGGTCCAACAAACCGAGGCGCCAACTTAGATCCCTTTCCATAACGGATCAGACTCTTCTATGGATGCACTCTCAAGAACACACGATCGCCAATAGAAAACTGACGATCTACCCTATGAGCATCCGCATACTTCCTCTATCTATCCTATGCTGCTACTAAATGCTCATGAATCCTATCTACCTGCTGCTCCATCTCCTGAAGAATCTAGCAAGGAGTACAGCAAGGATGACCATACAATTCCTAAAAGGGGGACATACCTATGGAGCTATGATATCCATTGTTATAAGAAAACTCCACTAGATATATATAGTCCTCCCAACGTGACTGTTGGTCCATCACATACATGCGAAGCATGTCCTCTAATACTTGATTCACTCTCTTTGTCTGACCATCTGTCTTTGGATGATAAGCTGAACTAAAATTCAATTGAGTCCCCAAAGCATGCTGAAGTGAGGTCCACAATGCTGAGGTAAAGATAGGATCTCTATCAGATATGATCTGCCTTGGAATCCCATGCAATCTCACTACTTCTTCTAAGAAGACTCGTGTCACCACTGCTACTCTGTAGGAAGCTCGAATAGGAACAAAATGAGCAATCTTAGTCAATCTGTCAATTATGACCATGATGGCATCATGACGACATGAAGAGACAGGCAAACCAGCAATGAAATCCATGGAAATGATATCCCATTTCCAATCCGGTACTAGATTAGGCTGCAAAAGCCCTGCTGGGTGCTAATGCTCTACCTTCATTCACTGACACTCTAAACATTTTGACACAAAATCAGCAATGTCACGTTTCATACCCGCCCAATGATAAATCTGTCTCAGATTTGTGTGCATCTTCTTGACACCAGGATGTGCCGAATAAGTTGCACGATGGGCCTCAGTCATGATCAAAACATGAAGACCCTCCAAAGGAGGTACATAAATCTGTTCATGGTGATGAAGAAATCCATCTGCCTCAAGGTTATACCCAGAAAATCTACCCTCTAAAGGCCTTCCGGACTCTATCATAGCTCTAACATCCTGATACCAATTATCTTGAGGAAGAACTCCAAGAATTCTCTCTCTCAAGTCTACTCCAAGGGATAATGCTGAAACTTCATGCCGCCTACGACTCAAAGAATCTGCTACTACGTTCTCTTTCCCTTGAATATAACGAACCTCAAAATCATATTTGCAGAAGAATTCCATCCATCTTCGTTGTCGAGCATTCAAGTTTGGCTGTGTGAATATATACTGCAAACTGCGGTGATCACTGTGCAGCTCAAACCGACGCTCTAATAGGAAATGCCGCCATTGAACCAAAGCATGAACTACAGCTGCCAACTCTAAATCATGAACTGGATAGTTCAACTCATGGTTCTTGAGTTTGTGAGACTCATAAGAAACCACACGTCCATCCTGCATAAGTATTGCACCAATACCTTCCAAAGAGGCATCTGTGCATACCATAAAATCTCCAGATGGATCAAGAACTGCCAAAATTGGAGCACTGACAAGGAGTTCCTTCAAGGTTTTAAAAGCTGCTTCACACTATTCAGACCAAACAAACTTCTTCCCTTTTCTCTGAAGAGAAGTAATAGGGTGTCCTATCCGAGAAAAGCCTTCAACAAAGCGATGGTAATATCCGGCCAAACCCATAAAACTCCTAACTTTAGAAACATTGGTTGGCACTAGCCAATCAACAATGGCTTGGATCTTTGAAGGATCCACAGATATACCTTCTCCTGAAACCACATGACTAAGATAGTTCACCTCAGACTGGAAGAAGTCACACTTTGCTAAATTGGCATAAAGTTGATTTTCCCTTAAGCACTGCAGTACCTGACATAAGTGACCCTCATGCTCCTCCATAGATCTAGAATAAATCAAAATGTCATCCAAGAATACAATGACGAAATGATCAAGATAGGTGCGAAAAACTCCATTCATTAAGCTCATGAAAACTGAAGGCGCATTCGTCAACCCAAATGGCACCACTGTGAACTCATAGTGTCTGCATCCTGAATGCGTAACTGATGGTATCCAGATTTCAAGTCAATCTTAACCTGATCAAAAAGGTCATCTATACGAGGCAATGGATATCTATTTTGGATGGTTACCTTATTCAGCTGTCTGTAATCAATGCATAACCGAAGAGAACCATCTTTCTTTTTAACAAAGATAACAGGCACACCCCAAGGGGAAACACTAGGATGAATGAATCCCTTGGCCAATAATTCTTCTATCTACAATTTCAACTCGCTTAACTCTTGAGTAGTCATTTGATATGGAGCTCTCGAAATAGGTTCTGCACCAGGAACCAAATCAACACGAAATTCTATATTTCGCTTCGGAGGCATACCAGGAATATCCAATGGAAACATGTCTGCACACTCTCTAAGAATAGGGTGACTATCAAGAGTGATTTCTCGCCTCTCTGACTCATCCAATTCCTCAAGAGTGATTGCAAAAAGTTGACATCCTCTACGCATGCACCGCTTAAGTTGCATAGCGGAGATCATATGCAGGGATATCGGCCTCTGAACTCCAACAATCTCCACTTCTTTGCCAAGGTCATCTAAACACTCTACTATCTTCTTGTGACAATCTACATGAGCACTGTGAGATAATAGCCAATCCATCCCCAATACAACTCCATAAGATCCCAAAGGAATAACCTGAAGGTCCACTGAAGTAACTATGGTTCCTAATTTCAACTCACAACTAGGAATAAAGGCATCTACAGAAACACAGACACCTGTAGCCAAATCTACTTGCCACCTATCCGCCTGCTTAGCAGATGTAAGTCTGCACCACTCCACAATGGATGAAGAAATAAAAGAATCAGAAGCTCCAGAATCAAAAAGTACAGAGATAGGGGTTCCATGCAACATACCTGCTGTCTCAATGACTGTACCCTGATGATCAGCTTGGCAGTCATCTACTGCTGCAAATACTCTATGGGACCTCCCTGCATCTCCTATTGTAGGTTCAAATGCTGTTGGTCTCTGACTACCTATGTTGTGGACATTTTGAGGGAACTGTGCAGCTCTATGACCAAACTGCCCACAAGAGAAGCAAGCTCCTCTATTACCTGTTGGTCCACTAGATTGCTGGAAACTTCCCTGGCTAGGGGCATAAGATGCACTTTGCGAGGCCTGCCCTGTAGGGACTTGTTTACCCCTCTGCCAGTTCCTACCCTTCTTAAACTAAGAATTGCCACCTTGTTGGCCTTGGAATTGTTTAGGTTTTGACTGTTGCTGCTATTATTACCCACTCTTAGCAGGTGCTTGAGGAGTTCTAAATGGTGCAGCTGACTGGGACTGATTTCCCCTAGCTTTATTTCCACTGGTAGGTGCACTTCCTATCTGCACACCTATCTGACCACCAAGTGCACGACTAAGGTTTAGCTCAACTAATCTGGCCTTTGCCATGGCTATATCTAGTAAAGCTGGCTCAAATACCCTCACACCTCCACTGATACGGTCATTCAAACCTCTTAGGAAATGTTGGACATGCATAGCCTCGTCATTACCAATTCCGACATATTGTTTGAGCTCATAGAACCTGTGCTCATACTAGTCTACTGTCATCCCATACTGACACAAGGCATAAAACTCATATGCTCGAGTCTGTCTCCACTGTGGTGAGAGAAATCATGTCTCGAATCTCTCTAGAAATAGTTCCCATGTGATAGTGTTAATGCATACACCGATCTTCTCCTCCTCTAATCTCCACCAGATTGAAGAAAATTTATTTAGATGCATAATAGCACATCTTGCCTTGGTGTTATTTCTGTATGGAAACATAGTGAAACACCGGTCCAAGCCGATAAGCCAGGTCTTTGTCTCAAGACCAGTACCCATACCATTAAAGTAAGGAGGATTGGACCTCATCAAGTCCTTTATGTGACCTAAGGAAGGTGGATCGCGGACAACTAGAATCTCCCCTTGCCTTGGTGATCTCTCTCTCTCTCTTTCCTCTGGAACTTGTTGAAGCGGCTCCTCAACCTAAGCATGAATAGGTTGCTCAAACTCAAGCCTTTGGCCTAATCTAGCCAGAACCTCATGAAACATCTGTCTCAGCTCTTCCCTTTCGAAAACATGTTCTCTTGCATGCTGAGAGTTCTAATGAATAGATTGTTCCTGCTCTTGATGAACTGACTGTTCTGGCTCAACACTCACATGAGTGGGTGGTGGTGAAGGACTCTGATGGTCAGAACCACGGCCCTGTCCTCCACCTCTGCCTCCTTGGCAACCACCCGTATGGCCACCTCCTCTAGCTTTCTTAGCCATGACCTAGTACCATAAAAGAGAAAAAGGTTCAGATCCATAGCAAGGATAAGTCCTGAGAGATACAAACATTTATGTCCTAAGAAAGATGGTCAATGAAAGGCACACTACAAACCTAGAGTACCCAGTGTTGAAACTTGGGTTCTGATACCAAATGTAATGCCCCACCAGGAACCCTAAAGGAAAACAATACAACTAGGCAAATAAAGGGTGAAATTTTTTTATTTTTTTTGGTTAAAGACTAAGTGTACTAACTATAATCATTGCATGTTTAACAACACAACGGAAGTCTATCATAAGTTTTCCTAAGGGTAACCAACGAAGATTAATTTCATAGATTATATTAACAACACAGTTAATCCATTCAATAAGATAAATTGAAAACTTAAGTTTACATACATCCCAAAACAAAGATATAAAAGTATTCCAATGTATCCAATTTCCATAAATCATTTAAACATAAGATTAATACAATAACATTCATTTCAGTGACATAATAATATTACAATATCCATAAATACATGGCTTCCAATAATACCACTGGTTACAAAGATACAATATCAAGATTACATAAAAGTCTGATACAATGACCACAAGGTCTCAACTAAACAATGATCTCGAACAAGAGCTGGTACATAAACCACGATCCAAGAAACACCAGCAAAGCCTTTCCTCACCTGAAGATACAATCCAGAACATCTGATGGGAGTGGCACTACCACCCGACCATGTGATCCCGAAATGGAACCACCCCACCGTGCTAGGAGATAGTAGAAAACCCTCAAGAAAGCAAAGTAAGACAAGTAAAAAAGGACTACAAGACTCTGCAACCATCCATGTAACACAACTGACAAAACATTAGTGACTCTAAGAAGAGAGTGTCATCACATAGCTTGATGGTTACCATGGTACAACCTCCATAGGTCCCGGCCCCCATACTCGGGTTTCTCCTGGTAACCTCTCTCGAGCCTCTGGTTCCAGCTAAGTCTCATGCGGACCCTACCAATCGTTTCGTGAAGACAAGGTGGTAAGTTTTCCATTCTAGGCCTTCTCGTAACATCATGAGCCCTGTACAAGCACTCACCTATGCATGAGACACAATTATCTTAATTAATATTTAATCTACCCACCCCCTAATCAATTATTAGGTTATCACTTTTTAACTAACTTTCGACGAGTTATCCTGTCATCCACTTCAGGCACGGCCCCCGCTTGAAAGCCACTCTCTCTCCCAGGACACTAACAGGAAATGTTTCTCTCTATGAGAACTCTATGGCGAAATAGGCAACCATAACCAATCCTGACAAGCATAGGTGAAGGATACACAAATACCAACCCAAGATTGACCATTTGGACAAAAACACACAATGGCTCATATGAAATAGGTTATACAACAACACCTGGTCTAGGAGAAATAATAGCATATGACACAATGACAATTTAACCAAAATTGCTATGAAATAAAACTTGATTGAGAACACAATATATGCAAGAACCTATTACAGGCAATCTTTCCTTAAAAACAACAAAAGCATAAATAACATGCAATTTACGAATTTCCAGATAACAAGAATTTACAACTATTTAATACCAAAAACATCCATCTTGTCATTTGTCCAAAAAGATTTAAAATAAATTTACATATGTATTAATCTCCTAATGTATTTCCAATATGTATATCGAATTTAAAATTATAAAAATACTAAATTCTAAATTCTTTATTCTTAAATTGACAATTAAAATAAAATAACTATATATATATACATATATATCTATTTAAATATACATATATATATTAACACATTATAATTATTTTATTATTATTTATTTATTATTTATTATTTTATTTTTTCTATTTTAAAAAAATCTAAATAACAAATAAATTAATAAATAAAATTAAAAATCTTTTAACTTGTAAAGGCTACCAAGGTAGTGGTGCTACCATAGGTAGCCAATGCTACCCTTAGGTAGTGCTACTGTCCTATGGTAGCAGCCGCTACCTTTGGGTAGTGTTGTTGTCCTAAGGTAGTAGCCGCTACCCTTGGGTAGTGTTGTTGCCTTATGGCAGCAGCCACTACCAAGGTAGAGCTGTGTGGGTAGAGGCATAGCCTCCCCACATAATAAATTAAATTTTTTTTTGGAATTATTATTTTTTATATATTTTTTTAACAGATTTTTAACAGTAATAATAAAAACAATATTTTTTTTCAATAATTCTCTTTTCACAGAATTTAAGTAAAATAATAAAAAGAACAATATATATTTTTTTAAAAATTTAATTAACCCAAATAAATTTAATGTGTAATTAAATTTATTTTCTTAAGGTAATTTAAACCATTTCTCAGGTAAATACCCTTTCTCCTAAATCGTGCAATTTCCATGCACCATAAAAACTTGACAAATTTTCTATAATAATTTTCCTAATTTTCACAAAATTACATTCTTCCCACAAACAAGAAATACACATTAGGCATGAATTTTCAAACAAACTCGAATTCACTAGAAGAGGGTTTTGAATTTGACAATTATTTTACACACACATCAAGCAGAGACAAATAGAAATATTTTTAATAAAACACACAACTAAGAAATCATCCAACTTGGTATAGCTTTCTTGGAAGAAATCTGTAGAAGAGCCCTAATCCCTTCAATAACTTCCAATAAATTTTTTCACCTAAATTCTTGACTTGTTCTTGTGTATCCCTGTGTGTAACTAAAATAAAGACCTAACCCCTATTTAAACTAAAATTCTAGGTTCAATAGTTTTTTCACAAAAAACCTAAATTTAGAATAATAGTAATTTTTTAATTTTATTTTCTAAATTTATCACATGCAATAATTAAAAAACATTATTCTTTCTTTTCTTTTCTCATGCACACTAATTAATTTCCTAAATAAAGAATTAAAACAATACTTTAATTCCAACTAATTAATTTTCTAAATAAAGAATTAAAACAATACTTTAATTCCAATTAATTAATTTTCTAAATAAAGAATTAAGACAATACTTTAATTCCAATTAATTCTTTTTCTAAATAAAGAATTAAAACAATATTTTAATTCTAACTAATCATTTTATTCATTTATTTAATTATAACTTTAGAAAATAATAAATACAATTAATCTAATTTATTTTTAAAATAAAAATATATTTTTAATACCATGGAGCTTAATTTAATAATTTCTTTAATTAACTAAATTTATAATCTCAATGCATAAACAATACAATAATGAGATAATTTCATAAACTTAATTAATTAATTAATTAAATCCACTAAAACACTCAAATTAAACAAATCTCAAGCAATTACCCATAAAAGATAAAATGACAAAGTACAAAGACCAAACTAACTGACAAAACAACTAACTGACGACACTCATACGAGTGTGACTGAGTAAAATAGGGTCAACTACTATCTCCTCCACTTCCATTAGAAAATATAAGGCATGCTCAGACCTGTGAAGCCAGGTGGAGATGATACCCTGTTCCTACCCAGTACTTGTACCTGCAATATCCTGCATCACCGAGCCACACATGCATATATATATATATATATAATATAGAAAACACAACATACACACTGATGAAGGAGAATCGTGATGTTCCCTGTCTCACTAGAATGAGTGAAGGAAAATCGTCCCCTTGCATCCAATACACTCGCAACACACAATATATAATTCCACATTGCATAAATAAAGTAAAATGTCAGTACATAGCAATAATACATAAAATGCCATAAATCACAAGTACTAAAATACTGCAAATAAATTATACATCTCATCTCCAAATAAAGCATAATGTCATAAAAATCTGAATAATATGTCATGGTAATATATCCACTGAAAAACAACCAATAATAAAATATGAGTCTAGTGAGTTCAAACTAGTAGGGGTACTACAAAAAACAACAGGCAGTAAGGCCACCAGCAAAGAAGAAAAAGTTAACACCCAAGAAGAAAATTAAACAAAACATTGCCCCAATTGATAGACTACTGGATGAAATAACAGAGGAAGGAAAGCTTAAGAACATCAAAAAATTATGTGATACATTATCAGCTAATGACAAAGAGAAAGTTGAAAACAGTGTTATCTTACACTTGGATATCTACAAGAAGTTCTTAATGCAAGTTGTAGATGAACTACCAGATGAAATATTCAAGACACTGGAAGCAAGAAGACAAGCTGTAGTAGAGCTTGACAAGAAAATAAAAATTGAAAAATTACTTGTTGTCTACCCAGTTAACCCACCGAAGGAGATAGATGATCTAATTGCGGAAGCTAACCGGTCAGTATTCTCTACTGTACACCGACATATTGCACTAATGGTTGGAAGAATAAAAGAGGTTGCAGAGGAAACTGCAAATGGATGGGATATATTCCTTATTGAGAAATAAAATAAGGAGGAGTATAGAAACCCTAAAACAATCAAGGTATATCAGAAAGACAAGGCTAAGGGAAAAGGAAAGGTTGGTGGACCTCCAAGCATCAAAATAAGAGATAATTTATCCCCACTGGTAGCAACAACTGAGGATCAACTGACAGATGAAAGTATGGATGTATCACAAGAGGGTACTAATCCTAAATCTGAGGTACTATACACTGTGGATGTTGATACTCAGAAAGTCAACATTGTGGTAGATAAAGACACAACTGGTAAAACTAATATGGCTAGTGAGCCACCAGTAAATGATAACACTGATAACACACAAGAAAAACTGACAGATGATAACATAGGGCAACAGGCAGAGACACAAACAAAGCAACAAACAAAACAACAAATAGAGCAACAGGCTTTAGAACAACAACAGGTAAATATAGAATCAGTGCCACCGACATCTAGTGAACATGGTAGACCATTACTTAAGGAAATGGAAACACAGAATGACCTACCAGAGGTCACTACAAGCAAGGTTATTTCCCCCACCGACGGAATTCAGTATGTTGGTTCCTCTTTTGTAGGATTCAAATCAACTAATGTAACTAAAGTTCTTTTAGATTCTTTGAAGAAAATAACTGATTTTAGTTCACAGGCTTATAAACCTATAGATGACACAATTCCAATTTTGAAGATGATAGCTCCAAAATGCAATGTAGATAATAAGGATTCATTAAGTCAACTTGACACTTTGTCTAAGTATATTACTGACAACACAGTGACAGTTGAGCAAATAAAGGAAGATGCATTCAAAGAGAAGTCAAAAAAAGAAAAATAGAAATTCTTTGAGGATCAAATATAGAAGTGTACAAGGGAATTTGACACACTTCTACCGGAACTATGCAACACACTTAAGGAATTCAAAATTTTGTATAGAGACACTTGCAAGACAAACTTTTTGACAGTTGACATTGACAGAAAAATAAGCAAGATATAGGAGGAAATTAATAAGCTAGCTGACAATTTTATTAATTCATCTGATTCATTATCAATTTTTGAGCAAAAGATAACAGGTTTTGAGGAAGAGTTACTAAAACTGGAAAGAGAAAAGGAGAAAATAAAAAGCAAGGCTAAGGATCTGAAATGGAGATTAAGTCCAAAGTTGGACTACTTAGCATGTTTAAGGAAAGAAATATCTAAAGCATTAGTACAAGGATAGAAAACATCGATAGAGCAAATGCAACATCTCACCGGTACAGTTCAAAGAATAGAGGCAACAATAAAAGACAGTAAAAAGTTTCTTGAAAGCCTAAATTTAATTTTGGTGGATCTTTTTCAAATTGTAAACACCTAGTTACAAGGTTGAGACAGGAAACCACACTCTATTGACACCTTCACAACCTTTGTCATTGATGCCAAAGGGGGAGTAGTGGAATGATAAAATAAATCAGCAAAAGACTCATCTTCTCAGGGGGAGTTCACACATTTTTGATACACACATTTTTGGTAACATTTTTGGACTTCAATTTTTGGACACACTTTTTGAATTTTCTCATGAGTGTTGCCATCAATGCCAAAGGGGGAGATTGTTGGAAAATTCACACTCCAATGAGACATTGTAGGTGATTGAAGGTTTTGTCATTGATGGCAACCTTACAATCCTATGACACCGGCAAGGCAATTCACCAACACCAGCAAGATCAAACTCTACACCAACACTCAGACCACCAGCACCGATAGTGAAAGGAAGCATACCGGTACAGGCAGCCGACATGAATTTTATTGATAATATATATTTTTTATTATTGTAAAAACATTGTAAGCCAACTTGGCAAGATGTAAAATGACTCTTATAAAAGAGAGTTCATTGTAGAACATTGTAATGATGTAGGATTATTATGGGGGAATGTAATTAGGAGAAATAAGGCAGACCTATTATGCAAATTATAGGTTAAGGGTTTATGTAATAAGCAAAGCAGAAAGCAGTACTGGATTTAGCATTATAGATGCTATTTTGAAGTAGTACAAGACACTAGATTTATATAATCCATTTTGTAAGTCAGTGAGACTTCCTATTTTGTATTTGAGTAGTGAACTCTAGGCACTTGGCCTTCCTGCATGTGTAGGCCTCTCTTGTAGCAGTAATATTCTCTTATTGGCTAGTAAGTGAATATTGTGGGTCACAAATCCAACCGAGGTTTTTCCCACATCGAGTTTCCTCGTTAAACCATTATGTTATGGTGTGCTTTTCATGTGGTTGTTTCTATCTCTATTTATTGCATTACTTACTATTTACCAGTACACAGTTTTAATTTGTTCTACATGTTTTAAGTTAAGAAATTTATGAAACTAGTCAGATACTGATTCACCCCCCCCCCCTCTCAGTATCTATGGGAATCCTAACATTTATTACCTAACTGCACAAAGCCCGATAAGGTAAAATGTGTACTTAAAGTTCTTTGTGTGGTCATTTTACACTTACCAGTTATCAAAGAGAAGAGCTAAGCGATTGAAAGGTGATCAAACATCTCCTGAGAAAATTTCAAGGTATTTATACAACAATTTCCAACGCATTTTCAAGCCAGTTAACCGGTCAATATCAGTTGTGAACATCTGCATTATATTTACTAAATTGAAAGTGTTTTCTGGTTAGTTAAAACCCTAAGCTCTTTCGTTAGTAGAAATCCAAGTTTGAAATGGCTCCTAAGTTGCAGAAACCTATCGTAGTTGAGACTATTGAGAAGCCCTCACTGAAGTATTCCTTACCTCCCAAAGTTTCATCTAAACCCAATGAGAAAACTGCATTTTCTCTTATTCCGGATAGGGTTCTATTGGTTGAAGATGTTAGATTCTACACTAAGTGTTGTGTTGAAGAGATAGGTCATACCAAGATCAAGGACATGTATGATAAGTTATGCACCAATGGAATCCTAGATAGCAAGTATGAGCATATCAAAGTCAAGGGATTGACCGAAGCCCTAACCTACCCTCGAGTTTTCAAACCCCAATGGGTTAAATTTGTTTTGAGTAGAGTTCATGATGACTTTATGTGGTTAGAGGAGCAACCATTCAAAATCACCAAGGAGATCATTCACATAATAACCAGATACCCTATATACGACCATGCTCGAGCACAGAAAATGATTTCACAGAAAGAATTGATAACTTTAACCGGAGTTGAGTCTAATTGTAGAGGTTTTAAATTGAATAATGTTATAGATGCAGAGCTAAGGTTTACACTTAGAGTCATTGGTTATTGTTTCTTTCAATCGGCAAGAGAAAACAGTGTACCATGTGCAGTTGTAGATTTGGCCTACAAGATTGTGAAAAAGGGTATGAATATTGATCTATGTGAAGTGTTGTTGAAAAACCTATTTAAAAATCTCAACACTATAAGGAAACCTAAGAAGAATAACTCAGCAAACACACTAAAATTTGGGTCACTCTTAGTGTGCATGTTTTTCTCTTTTCAAAAATTCTTCCCATCAGTTGGTAACATAGTTTGGGAGTTACACCGACCAATCACCCATCAAATAAATGACTTTATGAATCAGTTAGGTGATAATTTCAATGAGATAATGGATGATTACTTAGGCAAATTTCAAGAAAAGATGCATAACAAGTACAGAATCCCACCTCAGTTAGTGGAAAAATATAAGGATGATATATGTTTTGAAGTGGACACCAACTACTGTTATGTCAATGCAATAGATCCTAGAACTCAAACTCTACCCTCCATGGGTTATGAGATGGATCTTGATATTTCTCAACAACAAATAGATGCCTTTTTGACACTTCCAAGGCATGCTACCGAGATCAGGTATGGTACTTATGAAGAGTTCAAAGAAAAAGTAAAAATGAGCATATTAGTACCAAAGGCTACAAGAAAAACCACTAAAATGATCAAAGTGCTAACTGAGAAATTTGGAGAAGGCTCTATCTCCACTCCTATCAAGAGTCATCAACTTACAATTGAGGAAGAATCTCAGGCTCAAGAAGCAGCAATTGCTCTGAGCACTGAGTTGCCAAAAGGAAAAATATTGAAAAGGAAGAAACAGGATACAACAAAGGTATCACTGACTCCTCTAGTGAAGCGCCCCAACACTAGATCATTTGCAGTGTCACCCAGTAAGAGGCAAAAAAATGTTGAAATACCTAAGGTAACAAGAACCTATAATAAGTCAACCAGGAGACTCATTTTGAATAAAGAGTCAAGTGACACAAAATCTGAAGATGTAAGAAAATTTTAGATTGTTAAAAGAACCAAGGAAGATGTAAACAGTGTCAACAACTTTTGCACAAATTTGAAACAATATGGTGGATTTGGGTCATTTAGGTATGTAAAATATGACTCCAGAATAGAAGATGAGAAGAGGCAAATAGAAGAATCAGTAGTATGTACACTTCTCAAATTTCGAGTAGTTCCACTGGAAGTAATTGAATTTCTTCCTAAAACATTGTACTCTCACATTGACAATAAATGGAAATATGCTATGGACTTGGAGAAGCAGATAAGAGAAAGAGTTTTAGTACATCTCTTTCCAGACATGTCGGTAGATGATATTAGAAATCATTTGAAAAACTACTTGACAAATTTTCAAGTGAAGCATAGAGCCTTGAAAATGATGAATGGACTTTATCTTGAAGTCGAAAAGGAAACCAAAGAAAAATGGCAAGAAATCTTCAGAATTCAGACTGAAGAACATCAAGGTGAAGTTGAAATAGTTGACATTACCGAGCAAGATCCTTCTTCAACTATTCAACTTGATGAGAATGTCATGGACGTTGAGGCACATGAACAAGAGATGATAGAAGGAAATGCCTATGCCAAACTGGTATCAAATGAATCAATTTTGGAACAAGTCAAGTCCTATCCTCCGGTAACTCAACAAGTTTCAACCAAGAAACCTCAGGACATTGATCAAAGCAAAAGCAAAAAGGGTCAATAGTTTAGAAAAGGAGAATCTACTTCTTAGGCCACCGGGGAACAGACTTCTCAAGCAAACGCAAGCGCTGAAACTGTTGCCATTGAGACCCCAAGAAAGGAATCATTGAAGGACACATCAGAGGCTAAGGGAACCAGCAAAAGTGTTGCCTCTACCGAGCAACCTACCGAAGGTGAACAAGCCTCCAAAGCCATTGTACTTGTTCAACCGGTGAAAGCCTTATCATCCGAAGAAAAGAAAGTGAAGAAGCATAGTTTCAAGGTAGATCTGTCAAAGCCTATTGTATTGCCAAATGTTGACATTTCAAAACTGAAAGGGCAAGCACTTATTGAATTTGGACAACTATGTAAAGCCAAAGCAGAAAAAGAAAGACAAATGGCTATTCAAAAGAAGAACCGAGTACTTCAGAAGGTTAAAGCATTATTGACTAACATGCTACCTAAAGCTACCATGAATAAAGATGCTACCATCCATATACAACTGGATGAACTACTCACTAAATTAGAAGCATCAGGAGTAGATGCATCGGAATGATAGCTCAATGATGAACGGATAGTACCAAACCGATATTGAGAGCGGGGGGGTGAATCAGTACAGAAAAAAAAACACTCTTAAACCGGTTTGTCAGCAGACACTGTGCATTAACAGACAAACAATAACACCAGTCCTAAAACAAAGTACAACCAACAAAACCCAGAATAATAGAGACAAGCATAAACCGATTGACACTTATCTTCTCATGTAATCTAACACTTCATTTCCATTTCACCTTAATGCATGAACAAGTAATCTACCATCAAAGATATACATATGAGAAACTAGATCAACATGATTCACCACTTGACAGAAAACAACAAAGCATCACATGAAGAAGACATCACACATGACACACTCATTTTTCACGTGGAAACCCAACTAGGAAAAACCACAGTGGGGATGAATACCCACAAGCTTGTTTTTGAACTCTTTAGAAGTCTGCTCTGTTAGGAGCCTTGTCTGGTTAAAGATTGATACAATAGGTTCTGTTAGGAACTGATCCAATTAGGGATCACCCGGTTAAGGGATGGCTAGAATACCCGATTAAGGGTTAAACCCTGTTAAAGGTTACCTTGTTAGAGAATTTCAAGAACTCAATGGTTTTGAGTCACCCTGTTAAAGGATTTACAGCAAGCTGGTTAAAGCTACCCTGTTAAGGGATTTCTCAACTGTTGAAGTGGTTAGAGATCAACAGGTATTACAATGATATGATAACAGCATTAAATGCCAATGTAGATCCACTTAAGCTCCTCTTCACCTTCTGCACTTACACTCTGCAGGTATCACTTCTCTCCTCTGGTCTGGCAAGAATCACGTATCTCTTCTCTTGGATACACACACAACTTTTGCCAACAACTTCAGAAAGAAACACAACATCAACCTTATAGAAAATAGATAGGTCGGTAGCATAAACCCTAAGCCCTAAACCTGTTAGGTTAAGGAATTCAAACAGTTCAATCCTAACCATTGAGCACACAGCATTAAATGCAACAGTCTTGATCCAATCTCAAGACATTCTCCATCGTTCGTTTTCCACTGATTTCATAGCAGCTGATAACCCATCGCACGTTATCACTGTTTATAGACTTCGCACATTCCCGAGGTAGATAGGAACAATATCCTTCATGCAAGATCCTTCACATGCATAAGGCTGACATGGCTACATGATCTATTCTTCGTTACAATGCTAACTCATCACACAAAGTCACCGGTTGAGCCACATAGGCTTGAAGCACTTCAACCGGAAACCCTGAAGTTGAGACTACCAACTTGTAGTCATACAATGCTTCCATGTGCCGGTTCTCATAACCATATGCCGGTTCACCTTGAACAAACACACCACTTCACTTTGGCACAAATGTTAGTTCACAGTGTTATACCGGTTCTCACATATGCCGGTTCTCACCTCTTCAGCATATTGACATCAATGACAACATACAATGCCATTATGTCCTCATACTGATTCACATAATGCCAACACAGAATACCTTAGCAAGTTGAAGGACAAAGAGCTAACTGCCAAAATGATTGAAGAAGTACAAAAAGCAATTGCTATAGGTAAAATCAAGCTTGTTGGACTCATTACTGAGTTGTCCCCTCAACGCAAACATATTATTTATTTATTTCAGAAGCTCTTTACAGTTTCATTATTTATTAAGGATATCAAGCATAAGACCGAAGTCATTGAACAAGAGATTACTGATCTCTCCAATAAATTGACCACTAAGCCAAATTATGTTCAGAATTTCTATACCAAACTACAAACTCTTATGGCTCAACAGTTAGAACTTCGGAATGAAGAGCAAAAAATAAGGATGGATATCATGACTCTTCAGACCTTATTTATTCCCCACTTATCATCAGTCCAAGAGAAGATCAACTGAGCTACCCACTTATCCACTCAACTAGAGGGAAGCCCTTTAGACGGTTTGATTTCACTATTAGCTGATATTACAGCTCAAAATTCCCTAATGGACAGTGTCAAGGATGCACTCTCCATTGCTCTCACCGATGCTAGTAAAAAGTATAAATCTTTTTTTGATCAGTTGCCTCCACCTAATGGTAACTAGTTTTGATGTTTGTTAAAAAGGGGGAGTATACCGAGTATAAGAGGGAGTGTACCAAGCAGAAAAGAGTATCTAGTTGTAAAGTTGAATTTGGTAGGGGGAGGATAGAACATAGAGCAGTGAACACTGAGCATTGATCACAGGAGCATGCAAATTATGTACAATATATTGACAAGGGGAGTATATATTTGAGTATGTTACTATTTATTGACAATTGTATATATTTTCATTTTAGTCAAATTTTGGAAGTATATAGATTTTTGAGTTATGAATTTGAAAGGAGTTTTGTCAAACATACCAAACTAATGTCAAAAGGGGATATTGTTATTATTTACTAAGTTGTCATTAGTTTTATGTCCAAAGTCATCCTATATACTCTAGTCGATTATTACTACTGAAATATTCAATCGGTAAGCACTAAAGCAGTTGGTTACAGAAGAAATGAGTCACAGAGTTAAGTATACACCGAGTTGTCTACCGAGTAACGTTCTATGTCTACCAAGCAGCAAAGAAGGTATACTGAGTAATATGAATCAAGTAGAAATGTGTTACCAGATTCAATGAACTTGGACACATATGTGGAAACGTGTTACAAGAATCGAGGAAGAGGGAATCGTTATCACAAAGGAAATTGCACTTCAAGATTTTGTATGATTTTGAGGAAGTTTGTCCAATGAAATAATTTCTATGTTTATTCATTCGATGAATCTTGTTTGTAAGATCGAAGCATGAATAGATCACCGTCCCAGAAATCTATTTATATAGAGTGATTTGAGAATAAAAAATGAGAGACATGTGTGATAGAAGAGTTAAAAGGAAAATCATAAGAGGA